>NC_081787.1:18926868-19614368 GCF_963082965.1 Carassius carassius | reverse complement strand
CAAATCAATAAATCAGTAAATTAGGGTTGTCAAATCGATTAATTGCAATTAATTGCATTCATGAAGCACGATATACTGGTAAAGGTATCATGTGAGATTTCACATAGAGCAGCTGTTACTACATAGAGCCGTTGTTAACTGAGAAGCTGTGCAAATCCACTTCATTTTCAGCGTTTATTTGCGCATCTTCTCAGTTAACAACGGCTCTGTGTAGTAACAGCTGCTCTATGTGAAATCACACACCTGATGGAATTTACCGCTGATTAGATAACCGGCTTTACTGACGAGATGTGCATTATTTATCGGACGATATTTATCACGCACCCCTAGGTATCATGGCACCCTGCTTTTAAAAATGACACGATTCCTCATTTTACTAGTACCAGTACTTTAAGAAAGGCAGCATTTAAATATTGTATTTCCTGAGTTGCGTCGACATAAGACAGATCTTGACTGAATAACTTTAGAAGCTTTAATAAGGATAAACACGTGAATGAATTAATTCATACAGTGAAGACTATGCAGTACTTTTCTTTTAAATTTTGATAATTTTATTCAATTTCTGTATTTTTAACTTGTATGCTACTGTTAAATAGTCCACTGTTTATTTCATTTGTGTCTTTGTTTAATTGCATTTCTCCTTTTGTTTGTTACTTGCATCCATGTTCTTATTATTAACGACAAAAATAAAGTGTGTTTACACGATACAAACACAAACTTTTATTTTGGATGTGATTAATGGTGATTAATCGATTTTACAGTACTACAATAAATACAAAATGTGTCTTAGATAGCAAGGTAGAACAGAGAGTGAGTATTGTTTTTCTCTCTTTCTTTCATCCATGTAAAAATACCTTGATTTTCTGGTTGAGCATCTGGAAAGCCTGATCCAGTGAGCGAATAGCGCTCTGTATTTCTGAAGAGCGCGGCCCAAAGTGATGTCCTTCCACATCAATCTTTTCGTAATAAATACCAGCCATGTCTGCTTTATTGCTCCTGTTTGAAACATATTATTCAAACACAATCATCAAATAATAACAAAGGAACAGTTTACCCAAAAATAAATGTAGATGATGTAGATAAGTTTGTTTCTCATCACAAAAGATTAGGAGAAATTAAGCAGTACATCACTTTGTTGTTGTGTTGTTTTAATCTTTCGTTGTTTCTATCTTTTTGTAAATTAGCACATCTGACTCCATCTAGGCAGAAAAGCTAGAATGATCTGTGTTAATGATTTCTGAGCAGGCTTGAAGTCTTACTTTAACATATTAAGAGCGCTCTCCATGGAGTCGGTCAGGTTCTTCTCTGAAGGACTGCTCACATATTTCTCACAGAATGTAGGTCGGACTCCAAGAATCGTCACTTCACAACCTGAAAGCACAGAAACATGACCTGCATTTAAATGCATTTGTGAGAGAACAAAAAGGCTTTTGAAAGATTGAACACTCCACTTGAAAACCTTGTAAGCTTTTTTTTTAATGTCAAGTAGCAGTAGGAGTCTGGGATGGGAGGAAGCTCTGTGTGACCACCGGGCAAATTTAAATAACCTTTAATTTATACTGTACACTATGGTGTTAGAGACATTTTAAAAGAAATCACAGGAATACATTACATTTCAAAACATTTTCAAATACAAAACAGTTATTTTAAATTGCAATAATAATTCACTGTACTACAGAGTTTACTAAATTTTACCTCTATTAAAATCTTTAGATCCCTTTCTACAACGCTGAAGCAAGTAAATAATCTCCATTTATCTTCCATCATCTCTTATTTTTCAATTTCTACAGGTGAAAATATATCAAATAAATAGAACTTGAAACAGCTCGTGTATTTATTTGAAGATGACAAACAGCATTTTCAAAGTTTAAGCACTTCACACTGTAAGAATTTATAGTCTGCCTCGACCCAGCTGCCACTCCACAATATGTTTGAGCATGCTCCTTTCCCAAAATGGCTTAATTATTATAGAGAAGAAGAAAGTCAACAGTTATGTTGTTTGTAGACCATTTGGGATGATCACATCCTGAGCAAATGGTGACCAATTGTAGAATGGGAATGGTGTGGGACACTGAGAACCACCTCAGACAAAGGAGTGTCAGAACTTAATTAACATAGAGACTACAGCTGTTACAGGGACAACTTCATTTACATGTAATAAACTGAAAATGTATAAAAGGTTTGAACTAAGATTGTTCTGGGTTCATTTTGACTCTGTTGAAGGTACTACATGTACTTTGTCACTGCTATGCTGCAATAAACATCTTCACCGAGATCTTCAGTGTCCTCATTTTTTTTTACAACATTTACTGACCCATTTATCATTTTCCAGTCCTGCATACACCATTTATAACAAACCAAACTAACCTGGCCAGTAGTACATGTAGACTCTCTTTCCTAGTTTCTGCATGGTGACCCACAGCGGCTCTGATCCGTCCCACCACATGGGCAGACGGCTGTCTGAATTAGTCCCAATCAGGAACTCCTTCATGGTGTCTGTATCCCACATGTAATTCCCAGTCATCTGGTGAACCTCACAATAGCGTCCTGAAACATGAGGAGTGCAGAATAAATATTTTCAACAATGGTGGATTTAAATCAGCATGAGGTGCATTTGATTAAAGAGTCTCATTCATTTATTAAATTCTTTTTGCTTTAGCTCAGGAAACTCCACAGAGCTTACAGATGTTTCAGTGTCTTTGAATAGCCTGTAAAAACAATGGATCATTTGTCCACTCATGTACTTCAAGCTCTGTGGAGATGAAGGCACACAATGAAGATTATTAAAATAAAAAAAAATCAGAAAAAATGATTTCTAAGTAAGTTCAATATACAGGTTCATCTCAATAAATTAGAATCTTGTGGAAAAGTTCATTTATTTCAGTAATTTAACTCAAATTGTGAAACTTTTGTATTAAGTAGATTCAGTGCACATAATCTTAACAAATTTGAATATGGTGACATGCCAATCAGCTAATCAACTCCTGCAAAGGTTTTCTGAGCCTTCAAAATGGTCTCTCGGTTTGGTTCACTAGGCTACACAATCATGGGGAAGACTGCTGATCTGACAGTTGTCCAGAAGACAATCATTGACACGCTTCACAAGGAGGGTAAGACACAAACATTCATTGCCAAATAAGCTGGCTGTATACAGAGTGCTGTATCCAAGCATGTTAACAGAAAGGAAAAAAAAGATGCACAACCAACCGAGAGAACGGCAGCCTTATGAGGATTGTCAAGCAACCCCTCTCTCCGTTTCAGTGTAGCATAGGTTACCAGCCACCTGTTTTTCCTAGTTTGGAGTCTGAAGTCGCGGTCCCCTCCGCTCACGCGTTTGTCCAGCGGTGCCACCGCACTTGGACCAGAGCCCGTGAGACTCTGCTCCAGATGAGGGAGCGCACTAAGGCCAAGGCCGATCGCCACCAGTCGAGGCCTCCTGTATACGTCATGGGTCAAAAAGTGTGGCTTTCTACTAACAACATTCCGCTCCGTTTCTAATAGATTAGCTCCCAAATTTATTGGCCCGTTTCCTGTCACCAAGATCATTAGTCCGGTGACAGTTCGCCTCAATTTACCTCCGGTGTACAGGAGGATTCATCCCGCCTTCCATGTGTCCAAAATTAAGCCAGTGTTTTATTCATGCATTAATCCGCCTACCCCGGTTCCCCCACCGCCGCGGCTCGTAGATGGGGAACCGACTTATTCGGTTAATCGGATTCTGGACTCGAGACGGAGGGGACGAGGATTCCAGTACTTGGTGGACTGGGAAGGTTACGGTCCGGAGGAGAGGAGTTGGGTACCTGCTAGGGACATACTGGATCACTCCCTTATTGATGATTACAATCAGCAGATAGGCCCGTCTGAGAACTCCAGGAGGTGTTCCTAGAGGGGAGGGTACTGTCATGGTTGGTAAACCGTGATCTCGGGGTTTTCACTATGTGGGTGAAGTTTGTGTCTTTCGCGTCAGCACAGATTGTTTCATGTGGGCGTCTCCGCTAATTGTCATCAGCTGCAGCTGTCACTCATTACCTCTCCCTATATATTGCCCTGTCTAGCATCTTGTGTTTGTCAGAGCGTTGTTTCAGTTTTCTGTGTCTCATGTTCTGTCCTCCTTGTGCTTGTTTTTCTTCGTTGGATTGTCTTGTCTCCCCGGAACCCCGTCCACTCATCTCATCTCATCTCATCGCTGGATACACCACTTACCTTCACGGCTCGCTTCCCCGCAGTTCCTGTGTCACCCTCTCCTGCTGCCAGCTCACCATCACACTCTGGATCCTCTGAACACCTGCATCTTCCCGGACTGTGTATCTCCCGCCAAGAATCACCTGTTTCCCTGTCTTCATGTGTATTGTCTGTTTACCTCATTAAAAATCACTAACTCGCACTTGCTTCCTGCCAGTACTTTGACCAGTCGTTACAGAACTTCACAAGGAATGGACTGAGGCTGGGGTCAAAACATCGAGAGACACCACACACAGATGTGTCAAGGAATTTGCTGAACCACAGACAACGTCAGAGGCGTCTTACCTGGACTAAGGAGAAGACGAACCAGACTGTTGCCCAGTGGTCCAAAGTCCTCTTTTCAGATGAGAGCAAGTTTTAAGAACTGCATCACTGCAGTGTTAAGTTTCCACAAGTCTTTGATGATTTGGGGTGCAATGTCATCTGCTGGTGTTGGTCCATTGTGTTTTTTGAAAACCAAAGTCACTGCACCCGTTTACCAAAGTTTTTTGGAGCACTTCTGCTGACCAGCTTTTTGATAATGCTGATTTAATTTTCCAGCAGGATTTGGCACCTGCCCACACTGCCAAAAGCACCAAAAGTTGGTTAAATGACCATGGTGTTGGTGTGCTTGACTGGCCAGCAAACTCACCAGACCTGAACCCCAGAGAGAATCTTTGGGATATTGTCAAGAGGAAAATGAGAAACAAGAGACCAAAAGATGTAGATGAGCTGAAGGCAACTGTCAAAGAAACCTGGGCTTCCATACCACCTCAGCAGTGCCACAAACTGATCACCTCCATGCCACGCCGAATTGAGGCAGTAATGCTATAAAACAATTATCATATCAAGAACCTTTGGCCGTTCCTGCAAGTTACAGCCCTAAGAACTACTAATAATACTTTACATAATAACCTTCTTTATCAAATCTCAAATATTATAAGATGCTCAACAGATTCAACAGTTCAAGTAGTTCATGCACACTTGAATATGAATTATGTATTTCAAAATGCTGCATTTATGATGCCTTATATACAGTAATAATATATTGAGATACTATTACAATTCAAAAGAGCTATTTAATATATTTTCAAAATGATGGAAAGCTGAAATTTCAGCGTCATTACTCCAGTCTTCATTGCCACACTATCCTTCAGAAATAATTATTTTAGGATAACTTGCTGCTCAGGCAACATTTCATATTGTTAGACACGTTGAAAATTTTTCTTTTAAATATTTTTGTGGAAACAGAATTCATTTGAAACCTGAGTAACATCATAAATGTTTTTCCTGTCATTTTTGATAAATTTATTGCATCCTTGTTAACTTTTTTTTTTTAAGTAAAGTAAAACTAATTGCATTTAAATAGTGTATAAAGGTAGTTATCTTTGTTTAATGGTATTAATAACAGTTATTCTAAGACAGTTTGCACTATGGCCAGATAAGAGGTCAGGCTGACATCCCAGCTTTGCTCTCATTGTTTGATTTCATTTTTTGTCAAAGCTCGAGACCATTTGTCATGGTAGACTATCTTCTGAATGTGCCCAAACAAAACAACTGCCATCAAAAGAGCAGGAAAGCCTTGGCTGTGAATAAGGCTTTCCTGCTCTTTTGATGGCAGTTGTTTTGTTTGGGCACAATTCCCTTTTCAACAAAGCTTCAGAAGATAGTCTACCATGACAAATGGACTCGAGCTTCGACAAAAAATTAAATCAAACAATGAGAGCAAAGCTGGGATGTCAGCCTGACCTCTTATCTGGCCATAGTGCAAACTGTCTTAGAATAACTGTTATTAATAATATTTATTGCACTCAGACAGGTATGTTTTTTGCAATGGTTTTGAAAATTCTAGTTTCAACATTGTTTGTTCTTCAGACCTTACTCTTTAAAAGAAAAATAAGCATCATATTTATGCAAAGTGGCCCATATTTGGTTTTTGACCACTAAAATGTATTTTGTAAAATTTAACAATTTACTCCTGGAGCCATATTGAAATTTCAGTATGTCTTTAAAATGAAGTTGCCAAAAGGAAAGTTTGTTAAGAACCAAAATCTAAAAGGGTATTAAGATATCTTTAATAATTCTTGAGTTATGCAAACTTGAAAAGTGTTTTTCCCATTTTTTAATGGCCACTGGCATTTAATGCAACAAAGATAGTCAACAGATTGTACTAATAGTCGACCGATCTCTGTGTAAAAATAATATAATGATACCAACATCATAAATTTTTACCCTCCTGTAATTTGACTTTAAATCTCAGGTGAAATTTTTCATTTCGACCCCTCTCTACAAAATAGTGGATTACTCATTAAATACATCTGTGACATTTAATATTTTTGGTTTTCATCACTATACATGTTTACCATTCCTCAGGAAAAAAATAAATACTGAAAAAAAAAAAAAAAAAAAATTGAGCCAGGGATCTCTGATTGGGTTTTTGCTCTACAAGATCACTTTTAATGACCTTTACTCTCTTTTTGAACTGTTTTTGTATATTAGTGTACAACAAAATGGCATTGGTAAAGCACTACAGTAACAAAACAATGATTAAGGCTAAGCTTCACAAACATATGGAACTCATTTGGAGATTCTGGAGATCATAACATCTTACATCCCACTAACGTTAGATTAGCTGCTCATAATAAAGATAATAAAGGTTCAAAAGACCTAAACCAATAACTTATATCTGCAACACAAGAAGTGACACTGTAACATGATGTGTTTTATCAAATGTGTTTATTTTTTAGCAGAAGTAAACTAGCCAAGATTGCATATGAAAAACATGACAAAAAATAAACACTCACCTGTCATTAGAGAGTAATAGTTCGGATAGGACAGACTGGGGAAATCTGGAGTCGTGTAATCCACTTTCACTCCGTTTTCCACGATTTCTCTAAATCCGGCCAGGTTCTGTAAATCGTCCATGTAATCATAACGGAAGCCATCGATCAGAAACACCAGGAGTTTGCGGTTTGCGTCGCAGCATCGGGACAGAAGGAGAATAAAAACGGTGAGGATGTTCAGCGCGGCTCGAGTCATGATGCTCCGGTACTGAGGGATGAACTCAACTGATCTGACTGATGGAGAGATGAACACTAAACGCGCGAATTCATGAAAAACTCTCCGTCTCAATGGGCGTGTGCGGGGAGAGTCCAAGACCAGCTTTTTATTTATTTATTTATTTTTTGTATCTCCACAATCATATCATTTCATGCATTTATGTTCTTGGGAATATTTATAATCCGTCACGTCATTTCCACTATTTAGCAGACCATCATACCAAAAATACTGGCTGTTAGTTTAACTCCTGGACCACTACTGGGACTTGAAAAGTTTTGGCCTGCGGTCTTTTTGTTCTACACATTATGTGATCTGCACTGTCCTCTGGTGTCAGGAAACTGATAAAACAGCCCTCACATAAACAAACAGAAGTGTCTTTCCTCTGCCACTAGTCTGTGCAATAACCTCAACATTATGCCCTCACCTAAACCTCAGACAGAAGCAGTGAATCTGAGAAACCTACCCAAAATATGGTCCAACAAACCTCTTCTGTAGTTCATTCAGATAGGCGAAAAGTAGTCACATTGAACTTTGAGGAGGTGGATTCAGTAGATAATGGTGGAACTCTACCCCAATGCAATAAAATTGTGCAACAATGTTCAGAAATGTGTTTGGTACCACACAGTTGAGTGATCACATATCTCAGTTTTTTTTTTGTTGTCAGTGACCCAGGTGCAATTAAGACCAGCAAATGAAGCCAGAAGACAGACACACACACACACACACACACACACACACACACACACACAGAGAGAGAGAGAGACCAGATCACTTTACACACAACATGAGCTGTGTTAAAACCATACACTGTATAAAGGTTAAAACCTGCTAAATAACATTGCACAACATTCACTTATCAGCTATGTGCTATTCTGGAGGGGACACTTTGTGTTAAAAACAATTATTGATCATGAATGGTTTGGCTTGATTCCTCAAATCATATCTTAATGTATTCCTCTGTGATCAAACTCATGAATTTTGCCTGGTGTAAATCAAATTTAGTTCAACAAGTTTCTGCAAAGTTAAAAACTTGAAAAGTGAAAATTAGTGAGGTGTCTGGGAATCAGTTATGTGAACATGCACCTTTGTAACAAACCCAGTGCTTTACTGTGTTTTGGCAGTTGTTAATGGCAAATTGTGAGTAATTTATGAATTTAAATAAAGTACTAGTGTATCTGGTGCACTCTGAGAGTTCAAGAGCACCAACCCAGGTTCAGTGTAGAAAACTGAGCAAAGAAAAGAGTTGGTGAATTCAATTTGTACCTCAAATGTAAAGGGGACTTTTTTTTAGCGATATAGTGTCTTAAGGCCCGTTCACACCAAGAACAGTAAAACGTGGAATAAAAAGAAAAATGGTTACAAAACTACAAACATGTCAGATATGTGCGATCGCGATTAAGTAGAAATGTTTAGATAAATGGTTTGAATTATTTATAATAAATAATCAACATTTAACCTGGTAAAATATTTAATGTAATTTGTATTTCATCTGCAACAACAATGTGAACTTATCAACGCTATCTCAAGACAATTCGTATGTATTTTACGAGGTGGCTTAACTTTTTTTTGCTTAACTCACGGTTTATTAAAAGAAAGGTAAACATTGCACATTTACAGAATATAATTAGTCATATAATTAGAATATCTTCAAAAAGTTGATTTATTTCACCAATTCCATTCAAAAAGTGAAACTTGTATATTATATTCATTCATTACACACAGACGGATATATTTTCAAACTTTTAATTTTGATGATTATAACAGTATCTCAGAAAATTAGAATATTGTGAAAAGGTTCATTATTGAATACACCTGGTGCCACACTCTAATCATCTAATTAACTCAAAACACCTGCAAAGCCTTTAAATGGTCTCTCAGTCTAGTTCTGTAGGCTACACAATCATGGGGAAGACTGCTGACTTGACAGTTGTCCAAAAGACGACCACTGACACCTTGCACAAGAAGGGTTTTCTGAGTTTTCACTGTTTTTTCAGGTCCAAGGTCAATGCAACCGTATACCAGGAAGTTTTAGAGCACTTCATGCTTCCTGCTGCTGACCAACTTTATGGAAATGCAGATTTCATTTTCCAACAGGACTTGGCACCTGCACACAGTGCCAAAGCTACCAGTACCTGGTTTAAGGACCATGGTATCCCTGTTCTTAATTGGCCAGCAAACTCGCCTGACCTTAACCCCATAGAAAATCTGTGGGGTATTGTGAAAAGGAAGATGCGATATGCCAGACCCAAGAATGCAGGAGCAACCTAGGCTCTCATAACACCTGAACAGTGCCACAGACTGATCGAGTCCATGCCACGCCGCATTGCTGCAGTAATTCAGGCAAAAAGAGCCCCAACTAAGTATTGAGTGCTGTACATGTTCATACGTTTCATGTTCATACTTTTCAGTTGGCCAAGATTTCTAAAAATCCTTTCTTTGTATTGGTCTTAATTAATATTCTAATTTTCTGAGATTCTGAAATTGGGATTTTCCTTAGTTGTCAGTTATAATCATCAAAATTAAAATAAATAAACATTTAAAATGTATATGTCTGTGTAATGAATGAATATAATATACAAGTTTCACTTTTTGAATGGAATTGGTGAAATAAATCAACTTTTTGATGATATTTTAATTATATGACCAGCACCTGTAAATTTTAAGGGGCATTTAATAGCATTATGAACAATATTTATTTTTTCTAACCATACAAATGCATGGCATGACATCCGTTTAGGTCAAATAATTTATAAGATGAATATAATGAAAAATATAGAAGGTCAGACTACACATTAAAAATTAGGGCATTTACTTTAATATCCTTTACAGAGATATCACCAGCGAGCTGCCTGACCTCTCGGTCCTCCAAGTGTCCGAGCTGTATAAGGACTTTGTCAGCACTACATCACCTTTGGTCACCACAATCAGGATGTTCAGTGAGGATCCACGGATGGATTCCGCCTTTGGAAAAGTTTAGGCCTGGGAGTGCTGTCATCATACCACCAGAAACAACCTGCAACATTATTCACTGTCAAGATGCCACATCTGACACTTCTTGGTTACAACCTTGAACTATCTGTCTGCTTGTTTGTCCAAAGCAAACATAGAGTCTTTTGAATATGCACAGGAGTGTTGTACAGGAAATGTTTAAAAGTTTATCAAAGTTACTTGAATACAAATGGCCACGCTTTTATAGGAAGAAAGATGTATCACTAATATATTAAATCACTAGATAGGCATATGAGAGATAGAAATGAAATGAGTGCTAGGTTAAAAAAAGGTTTTCATCATCTAAACAAAAGCAGATTTTGACAACAGCCACTATAAAGTGCTCAAATATAAAAATACAGTGTGTTCAATTTTGACAGTACAGACAACACAACACCAACTCACTTCTGACCCAAACAGTGTCTATCATTTATTCTTATGATCACATGATTTTTATACACCAGAATCTTGTGGAAATCATTAAAGAAGCCCTTATGAGTGTATAAAGATCTGATAGGCACACATTATCTGGGACTTGAATACACAGCTGTAGACACAAGACAAGCAGGACATATACTTTACATCTTTACGTTCACATATACAGTAGAAAGAGACACATTAAAAGGTTAAAAAAAATCATAAAACAAGTGCTTTGTCTTGTCACAAAAACCACAAACTAACACAAATTCACACAGGATGTCTTACATCATAGGGCCCATAATGTAAAATGGCATGTACTATCCATTGCATAAAGATCCCTAAGGTATAAAAATGTATTCGCTCACAACGAAGCTCTTAAGATAAGTTAATATTATGGCATTTATGTGCATGCGTTTTTTTTTTCAGAAACCGGCTCGTAAAACGTCTATCGTTGATTGCGAGCTGCAAAAGTCACTGATTATGGCAGTCAGTGCTCATCCATAAGGTGCTCGGGCGACTAAAGGCAATTAAGAAATGATCCTTATATTTACACATTCATAATAGTTTGCGGATCACTACGGCAGCTTACGGATAAACGTCACTGCGCTCAAAAACTCCCTGAATTTCAGCTCACGTGTCAATTCCTGTCTGGGAGCACTGAATTATCCTCCCGTAGGAAGGTCCATCGCTGTCCTTTGAGCTCGTAGGTCCTTTATCGAAGGCGATGATAGTGTTCTCGACGAGTCGCGTTCAGGTTTCATCAGCAAGTCTTGACGGAGGATTTGGACACGTCTGAGGTTTTCATGATGACGCTGGCACGTTTCTCGTGGACCGGCGGCTGGCCGGAGGGGCCGGGGCTGTGGGAGGACGAGGGGAAAGGGGTGTTTAGGAGGCTCCAGTTCGACTCACCAGTGAAGGGGGCGTGCAAGTCCGAAGGTGCAGGGTCTCGGACAGTGGTTATCTTGAAGTTGGGCTTTTCGGGAGAAATGAAAGTAGACATGCCAGGAAGGGGCATTCTCATCTTCTTGTCTTCATGTCCAAACAGCAAGGCCTGAATACGCTGCAGGACGAAACAAAGCCACATCAGTGATTAGGACACTAGTAGAAATGACAAATGCTAATATAACATACTAATTTGTCATGGTTTTCAATCTTTTAGAGGCAATGGACCCCTAAATATAATCATCCTTACACAAAGGACTTATATATATATAAAATAACTTATTTATAATATTAAATATTTATAATTATATTTTAATTGTTTAACTAATTATTTATTTTAATCAAACAATTTTAATTATTTTATTTTCATTTAATGTTTTGATTTATTTACATATTTCTTTAGCCAATTTTTATCATTTCTTTAAATTTTTTTTAAATGATTTAAAAATTCCCTTTCAGACCCCAGTTTGAAAAAACCTCAGATGTTACAGATTTTATCTTAAAGAGAGTGATTTAGTATACACGTAGTACAAGTTCAGTCCCTCTCCGTTTTACATCAAAAAAATGAAAAAATAAATATATATTTTTTTTTTTCAATAAAAACATCAGAGAATCATGAAAATGACAAAAGGTCTGGTAATCTATGCTGAGGTTAAGTGTCTTCATCAAGAGCACAAAGGTGATGGCTAGCACTTAAATCTGTCAATTTTCTAACCTGGAACTAACAGTATATTTTCATGAATTACAACCTGAGGCCATGTCGTAAAAACACACACTTCCTTGTGTTTAAATGATGATAATCCCGAATTGCATGAGAGCGTTGTGGCCCACATCGCCAGGGGCCCCACCACTCACAGCACAGAGCTCACCACCATCACTTGCATTTCCTCTCTGACACTCAACATCATGCCTTTGATTGTTCTCTCTAGAAACTGTAAGACGTTTGCTCCACACATCTGAACCGTGTTTAGACTGATAACTGGCACATAAAACAGTCTGTCTAACAACACTTCAAATTAATGATTATTTATAGCTTCTATTGTTTTAACATGACAGAATTATGGCGACAGGCTGGCTATCATCAGACTGCAGGATCTGCTGGCTTCCTGACAACATTTGAGAGCAAATTTATCACAAAAACTAAAAAGATTAAAAGTGAGGGCGAACTCTTCAAGAAGTGCTTAAAGAGTCTAACATTAAAGTCAAACTTTAAGTTCTTAGATGTAAAGTACGTACGGAGAAAAAAAAAAAAATTTAATATGCTCAATCAATAAAATGATATAAAATAAAATATGCAGTCATTTTGACTTTAAATATTCATTAAATATTAATTTAGAAACAATATAAAAACACTCATTGCTCTTGGTTGGACAACTTCAGTAAAGTTATAAATGACAATATACAGTAAATATTAAGTTGTTTTATTTCTCTTTCATCAATTTCTTATTTTATTTAATTTCTTATTTATTTGATGCTGCAGTTAAATACCTATTAAATACCTAAAGAAGTATGCCTTAAATTTACTGTAAAGCCTTTAGCCTGCAGATTTGAAAGATCATGAGAAACTTTTCATATCCTGTCATGAAATGTTTTTTGCAGGTAAAGCAAAATTCCCCTCCCTCAAAGCCTAAGTGACATTTTAATCAGCCGTCAAAGCTGACAGCGGTCTTCTGGGTGACAGCAACTCTATGGGTGAATCAGAGATTTACTCTTTCTATTTCAATAGTTTTCTAACAAGCCGCAGCACATTTACCAGAATCAGAGAGACGCCTCATATCACTGCTTGTTCTTTCTCTTTTTTTCCTCGTCTTGTTTTGCATCAGAGTTCTGAGGTACAGGAACCGAAAACAGGGGTTTGAGAGTGTCTGCCATGTAAGATTTACCCAGATGCATGCTGGAACTTACATGTGTGGAGAGATACTGGGTGCTTGTAAACGGGAAGTAGGAAAAGCCACACACTTTCAGGCAAAAAACATTAAATCACAAGACCTGGCATTTTAAAATCAAAATAAGTTTTGTAGCTTCAAGTCCAAAACTCTAGCTTTTAGCAGATAAAGCCATTTAAAATGCATAGTCTTCCTTTTCAAGAAAAAAAAACTAATATCATCATGCATACACAAACTTTTGTCTATTAAATGTGCTCTAGTATGATAATTACACCATTATTTGACTAGCAAGTAGCAAAGCATGTTCAAATGAATATAAAGTATAATACACTGTACATAATTAATAATCACTTGATACAAAACACTTAAAAGTTTGTAAATTGATTAATAAAGTATGTTATGCATATTATTATAGGTCAGGCTTAAAATGCACCTTTACAATCTTTTTTTTTTTTTCCAAAGTCTTTGTATCCCATCCTTTACCTAAATAATGTATCGAAGACCTCTGTTTTAAAGTAAAATGATTGTTCATCTTCTGTTTCTTTGTTGATTAAAAGGTCAAGCTAAAGTTGATTTATATAAATTTGAGACACTTGTACAAGACTAAAAGCAACACTTTTTGCCCCTAAGACTAGTTTACTCAAAAACAGCTGTGACATCCCTAAAGACAATCACAGACCAGACTGATCATGCAAAAAGCCAAAGTGAGTGAGTACTTCGATATGCTAGACTATCTGGCAAATTTGAGTCTGTAATCTTACTACTGCGATTGCCTGTGAAAACATTTGCACATGTCTGTGAAAACAAGCTCTGCAAAACTCAAAAGGCTCAAAAAACCCTTAATTTTTGGCACTGCAAGCATGTGGTGTATGTTATTAACATGCATATTTGTGCCATGTCAGTAACAGACCCAAGAACAAGAGAGCTTCCTTTAAATGTCTGAGCCACTAAACTCAATGTTGATATTCAGGCAGCTGATAAAAAAATGTAAACACTACCTCGGTCAGTAAGATTCTCCTCTAAGTGTTGCATTTGCTGTAGTTCAACAGTAAGTCAGCACAGGTGCAAGCAGTTTCTGTGATAGTGCCTCTTGTGGCTGAGAATGCAACACACACTAATGTAAAGGAATAGCTTGAAAAATGAAAAAATTGCTGAAAATGTACTCACTAAGCCATCTCATTAAGCCATCCATGATCTAGATTCTGCATCGGAACAGATTTGGAGAAATGTAGCATTACATCACTTATTCACCAATGGATCCTCTGCAGTGAATGGGTGCCGTCAGAATGAGAGTCCAAACAGCTGATAAAAACATCACAATAATCCACAAGTAATCCACACGACTCCAGTCCATCAGTTAACATCTTGAGAAGTGAAAAGATTTGCTTGTAAGAAACAAATCCATTATTAAGGTTTTTAACTTTAACCCATCGTTTCTGAAAATATGAGTCCAGAATCCATAATAATAATGCATCCTGCAGTGAAAAAGTCCATCCCCTGGTGTCCTCTCACATTAAAATCCACTGACGTTTTTGTTTAGAACTGTTTTTTTTTCTTGATCTGTGCATAATTCTCTCCTGATTCAGAAGAGACAACCTTTTCAGAAAGTAACATTTTTGATAGAGGATTCATATTTTAGACAAAAGCAACAGCTTGCAGTTAAAAACGTCTTAATAATGGATTTGTTTCTCACAAACACGCAACTTCCAATTTAACAATTTGTTAATTGATAGACTGGAGTCATGTGAATTACTGTGATGTTTTTATCAGCTGTTTGGACTCTCATTCTGACGGCACCCATTCACTGCAGAGGATCCATTTGTGAGCAAGTGATGTAATGCTACATTTCTCCAAATCTGTTCGGATGAAGAAACAAACTCATCTTGAATGGCCTGAGGGTGAGTACATTTTAACTATTCTGACATTGTGAAATCAAATAAAAATTGTCTTTGAATAATTATCATGGAGCATATTTTGGCCTTTAGTGTCTGTATGAGAAGCACAATTCAGTTCCTCACGCCCCTAAAGCGTAAGATAAACATATGTACACAGAAGGATTCTGGGTATTGCTTGGACACACCCATTAAAAACACTCTTCTTTGTGGATAGTTCTTTTGGCCACTATCACTCAGCATCTGCAGTCTATAATTTCAATGTAAAATTTCAAATTCAATATCAACTCCATAATTTCACATGTAAACATTATAACAATCTATTCTGTGTTTAAGCCTGTCCAGTTTCGCAATGGGAAAGTTGTGCACATACCTCTTTGTTGTCTTCCTCACTGGCGCTGTCTGTATCGCTCTCTGCTGGAAAATGGAGAGAAAGCAAAGTGTTTAGACTGATTCATCAGGGATTTCCTGACAGACAGGTTATCATGTATGTTCAACCGATGGCCTGCCTGTACGCCTTCTATATTTAACCCTTACAGGTTTAGATGTTTTAACCGATTACACCTATTAATAACTTCGAGATATCCTCAGGGCCAGTCATTTCTAATGTTTTACAGCTTAAATTGCACTGAGAGATGCTTAGATAAGAGAATATAAATTGTAAATACAAGGAAAAGAAAGAAAGAGAGTTTGCTTTGGCAGTGAGGCATTGTGTTCGTGTTTACTATGAATAACTCCGCACTTGGGCAAGACATCTCATGCTGTAAAACCACACGCTTTCAGCCCCAGGGACTGCTGAGAAAAAAAAAGGATTGTTGATTGGAAAACAAGGAAAAACAGGACATGAGTCAATATTCCCATCCGTGTACAAACGCACTGTCAAGTGGTTCTGTACGGTAAATTTCATGCCACTAAAACAAGTTTTCAGAAGCCAAGCTCCACAATTTCAACAATGGCACGCACACGCAGTCAATGAGCAGACAGAAGAGTAGCTACATTAAAATGCATCATCTGCATTCCTTACTTGAAACTAGCTCCCAGAGGGGACTGAATAAAAGAGAAACACTTATAGAAGGAGATGCGGGAATGCTCTAGCTGTAATCTTGGATCTAATAGTGTTTTGCAGCGAGCTGGATGGCTTCTTATTGGAAGCAACCTCTGCCATATTTTGCAACAATTAATTAGTGGTGTTTGCTAAGATATACTGTAACTAGTCTATTACTCACTTGGCCAGATATGGATTTGAATAAACTTCTAACCCACAGTATTAGACTTTAGCATTCGCTGCCAACCACCAATGAATGATTCATGCAATTAGACTGAAGATTTTTGCTTAGAAGCCAAAACTATTTACTCAGTTACAGTAACAGTAAATTCTCATAGAGTATATTATAGAAACCTGCCAGAATACCCTTTGTTTATGCTGGTTCGTGCCTGTAATATGTTAGTTTTTGCGACTGTCGTTTTTAACAATACAGTTGACGTAACAAGGTAAAATGGCAAAATGGCAAACCAAATCACATTAAATAATCACATCCACTTAATTGTTAGTATCATTTGTTCAATTAAACCTAATTAAATCGGAAAAATGACTTATTTCATTATGATTTTACAAACCAAAATCCAATCTTGCTATCAAAGTCAAAGATCTCTGCTTGTCCATTATAAGTGGATTACTGTGTCAGGCCTTTATAACATATTGAAGGCACACTTTAACTTTATGAAGACGAGCACATGCAGGTGAGAGTGAATTGTGTTTGCACCTCATCGTTATATATTAACTCCATCTAGCCAGAGCCGAGTTACAGTACAGAGGTACGGCTGTCCTTGAGGCTCAGCTCTAACGGACATTGTACAACACAACCAACACAAACAGCTTACACCGATCTCAATGCGTCAAAGCATGTTTCAGGCCAAAGATTAAATGCTTTAGGAGTGATACCTTTCTTTTCAAATAAGGACAACAGATACACTGCAAAAAATATATATATATATATATTTTCTTACATAGTATTTTTGTTGTTTTCCTAATCTAAATATTCTTCAAATCATGATACTTTAAGAAATTAAATTACTTAAAATATAAATTCTTGTTTTCCAAAACATAAAAAGTAAGGTCAAGAAACAGGGTAAGAAAAATTTAAAGTTATTTCAAAGGAAAAACGAGATTATTTTTCTGTCCAAACTGGCAGTAATTCTGTTTACACTCACATGATTGTTGAGAAAACTAAATTTATATCTTATGCAACTTTGCTTCTCAAGTAAATGGATCTAGATTTACACATTTTTATATATTTGATTTGGAAAACAAAAATACTAAAATCATTTATTATAGTGAACTAACTTTGAGCAGTAAAAAAGACCTTATCCACAATGCAATTAACAATTTGTCTTGTTTCCAGGGGCCCATTTCAAGAAGGAGGATCAACCAACTCTGAGTTGAAACATAAAGTCTGAGTTAACTTACCCTGAGATGGGAAACTGAGTTTTTGGGTTCAGTACAGCTGAAATCGAGTTTAGTGCGTGCACCACGACTATGAGAAGTCATGATCAATGGAGCTCTGAAAATATGATTCACCATGGCAACAGCACCGACAAAAAAACATCAGCATACCTCCGAGTCAATAAATAACTTTAATTCTTAATCACCGTTATAATGTCAAAGGTAAAAACTTGGAGAACGGTGAGTTTTGAACTAATAATAATTTTCATGGTATCCTACAGGCAAAAGAAAAAAAACAAAAAACATTAAGTATAAAAACCCATGAAAGATTTTCCTGTAAAAGGTTCATGAGTGTAGGCTACATGACTTTACAAGCATTTATCATATTAAATAAATATCATGTTTATTTCAGTGCGCAGCAGCTTTTTCCACATAGTCTAATGCTCTTTTCACATAATTAAATATTCTCTAATCCAACCTGTTACATTTCTTAATTAGAGCAATGAAATTAACATTGACTTCTACTCAGCCAACAGCAAGAAAGCTCACAAAATAATGAAGAACAGAAATTGTCCCGCTCAAATAAATATACACGTGGATATGGCAAAAAAAATCTTAATAATCCTCTATCGATGTAAATGTAACTTCCTATTAATGCGGCCTTAAAGAGGACATGTCGTTTTTGTCATTTTTGACAAGTGTCTGTATGATGTAAATATATGCAATGAATGAATGTTCCTGCACTGCAAAAAGAAAATGCTTTTCTTACTTACTATTTTTGCCTTGATATTTCCAGTCAAAATATCTAAAGATCCTTAAATCAAGATGTTTTTTTTCTATATATAAGAAAAATGACATAAGGTATTTAGTCTTTTAAGTGTATTTTTCTTATTTAGCAAATTATCTGCCAGTGGAGTAAGAAAAGTAATCTTGTTTACATTTGCATTAAGATTATTTTTATCATTTTATGTACACTGCACTCAATTTAGATTCCAAAATACTCAATAAGAAAAACATTTTTTGCAGAGTGAATGAATAAATGAATGAAGTATTTAAAACGAAAAAAAAAACTGGGTTTAACAAACCAGGTTAGGTTCACAGAGTAAGTTACCACTTTAACTGACTCGATGAGTTTAAGTTTCCTCTCTTTCAGAAACAGACTTGACTTATCCTGCTTTCTCGGGTTTGACAAACCTCCCATTCTGAAACCAAAAACCCAGAGTTCCCCTGATTTCAGGGTAAACATACTCAGCAGGTTTTCACTAAACCTCCTTTCTGAAACAGGCCTCAGAACAGATATATAAAAATCTAACTGCATTTACTTGAAAAGCACAATACTTAAAGATATAAGATAAGAAGAGAAAAACACAAAGAAAGAATTTTTTTTTTTTTTTTTGCAATGTAGCTTATCCTTTATAATATTATATAATATCCTATATTCGTTTGTTTGCACACACACAATATCAAATCTCAAGCCTATATCTGTTTCCACTGGCCGTTAAAAGCTAACAACAGGGTGGTTTGGAGGTCTGGACATTTATATTAAATAAAAAGTCAAAATCCTTTACCAAATGGAGCTGGATTGGGGCAAATTCAAACCCACACCTCCTACACAAGCTCAATAATGTCTGGAGCATACGAGGAAACCACAAAGCACAGATAACTTTTGATTATTTTGCAACTGGATAAATGCAATAGGTATCACAGTCCAAAACCATCAAAGTTCAAAAACCAATAAGGATCTAAAAGCAATGCTTCACTGTGAATATAGTCATGGCTAAAGGATTGAGAGTATATTTGTTGAGCCAACCTCCATACGAGGAGACGGGGGAGATCTGTAAGGGGTACAGGTCACTGGAGGTCACAGCCTGCTCCTCGTTTTCCGTCACCACCTCGATGGTCTGACAAACATCCGGCAGATCGTTAATGATCAGGTGGTCGTCCGCCGGGCTCCCCCCACCAGCCTCTGAGGAAGGAGAACAGGGAAGAGAGAGTGAATATGGAGAACAGTGAAGTGGGAAGTGGACGAGTTTCTTAAAGGGGGGTGAGCCAGATCTGTGTCATTTTTCACTCCCTCAATCCTTGCAATCCCTCCGGTCCACTCAGCTGAACTCCATTTCCCATGACTCCGTATTGAAATGATGCAGTGGAAACAAGGTTAAAAACAACTGGACCAGCTGAAAGGCTGCTTGCAGATCAATTATGCTGCAGTTGATTTTGCTTTGCCAATTCGATGTGTATCACAAACGCCACATGACTAACAAAATAAACACACGCTAAGCTCAACTTTAACCCCGATCCAGTGCGTTAGTGAAATTGAAGGGGGAAACAGAGAACAGCGGACGTGATTAAACAAAAACAGTAACAAGGAGATCAGGTAAAACTGGTCCAGGACAAAATGATAGGTGTAATAGTGTGATCATATCCCATAAAAAAAGAAAAAGACCAATCTTACTTAAATCTGTCAAGAATGTTTGAGTTGTATTGTCACCTTAAAAAAATAAAATAAAAATTATATATATATATATATATATATATATATATATATATATATATATATATATATATATATATATATATTTTTAACTTTTACAAATGTCTTGAAAGCACATAAATTTCCATTAATAAAAATACAACTATTTCTTTATATAGTATGGGAATTTTGTGGGGAAAACCGACTTTTTCTTTAAAAAAAAAAAAATAATAATTCTTTGCTGACTCAAACTGCCAACATTGTGAAACACTGGGTTTACATGTGTAGGAGCTGTGAACAGCTGCTGGCATGAGGAATAAACCTTACTCTATAGGTCAACTTCAGTGCCATAATGTCTATAACGTTTTTGATTTTGTAGTTTTGTGAAGGCAGGGAGATGTGAGAGAATGTCAAACAGCTGTGAAATGACGCATGTGTTAAACTAGGACAGGAGAGGCACAGCAAAAAAAAATAAAAAACTGTTGTTAGAGAAGCCTAAAGCATTCTGTGTATTTGCAAAAAGTGGCTGAGGAACACAGAACAAAACGCTGATGTGTTTCAAGGATCCTTTCATATTCTCTGAAACCACAAGTCATGCTTTTTTTAAATAAACTTGAGAGAGAACATCTTTTAACAACTTAATGTGTAATAATAATACATTTGAAAAAAATATGGAAGAATTACTATTTGATACAAATCTACAAAGTGTATTATATTCTTAAATAAAATAGTAAATACATATTAAGCATTCAAAAGAGTTTTGTTTTTAAGGGTTAAGTTTTTCCTTAATAGAGTGACGTGCTCTGGCTGGACAGAATTTTAATGGGTAATATATTTCTAACAAATATTTAAAATAATAATAATAAAAATATTTGAATATAATATTTATTGATCATATTTGCTACATATACAAATTATTATTATAATTAATTAATTGATTAATTAATTAAAATAAATACACAAGAAGCCATTCAAAAGTTTTATGGTTTAGGGTCGTTTTAAGTTTCTCTTTTAAAAAAGCAAGACTTGTACTCTGGTTGGACAGAACTGAAATGGGTAATATATTTATAACAAATACTATATTAATAAAATTCATACTTTTTTAAAGAGAAGCTTAAAATAACCATAAAACCTAACACTTATAATAGCTAAAAATACCTCACATAAAAATAGCTTGATGTATATTTATTATAATTATTTTAAATCATCATTATTAGTATTTTTCTGACAAATATATATATAAAAAAAAATGTTTTTATTATTATTGAAATAAAATAAAAATTCTATTAATAAAAACACCATTCAAGTCATTCAAAAGTGTTCGGTTTTAGGATTATTTTTAGCTTCGGTTTAAAAAAGGCTTAAATTGTAATACTCCCTCAAACAGCAAACAGATCTGTCAAACAGATTTTCTTTAGTCTGAGGCTTTAGCTAAATTACACCTGTACTGTGTTGCTAAAAGATGACTCACAATTATCTGTTTTGGAGAGCAGAGAAACAAAATGTGCAGCAGAGAGAGTGTACAGATAAAAACTAACCCACAGAGCAGATAGTATTTCAGATCCTAACTCTTTCTTGCTAGACTGTAGAGAACAGGTTCCACCTGAATATACTCACTAAACACAGGTGTGCACTGTGCAGGGCGGAGCAGGAAGTTCACTACATACCTGTACCACAGTAATCTGCCTCCTGCTTGATAGTGACTGGGGTTTTACAAGCTGAAGAGCCATTACTGTTATCCCAACTAGAAGGCATAGGGCATGGCCTCACTGCCTGCAGTTAACACACACACACACACACACACACACACATTATATTTACACCCATGTCAATTATATCTCTTAACCTTTTTTTGTTTATTAGAGCATTTCTGACAGCTACAAAATATACACAAGAGTGAAAGTCCATACCTTTATCTTTTCTTCTTTTTCAATTCCTCTCTTTTTCCCTTTGAGAAACAGACACAAAAATCTAGATCAGTGCATGCAAATAAATAGCACTTCAGAAAGTATCAAAACGGCAGATGTCACAAAACCTGTCAAGAAGGTTCCTAGAGCCTATTTCAGCCCAAAATCATAACACAACAGGATCTTTAATTTGATCTTGAAGATAAATAAAATGTTTAGGGCCATTAAGATGTTTCACAATATAATATTAGATAGTTTTACTATGTTGTAAAAAAAATGTATCGTCATAGTAATGATTCTGTATGTTTACATTTTATAGAATTTGTTTGTTTGTAATTATTGTCAGTGGTAATTTTTGTTTAACACATTTATTCTTACAAATAAACATACAAGTTGTTCATACATATGAAAAGTTTAAGAATATTTTGAGGTGAAATAATTTTCTTGTCCGCTTTTATGAGCGGATTTTTTTTTTTTTAAGTCAGATTTTCGCAATATACTATTACATAGTAGTTTTAATATAATGCAAGTATTTTTTATTATCTTAAGAATTCTGGATGTCTTTTGAATTTTTTTTCTTTGTAATTATTGTTCTCAATTGTAATTAGATCCTCATTAATAATGTTTTTACTTAAAATCATCATAAAGCGGTACAACAACTACCACCATGACATTATTTTCATGAATATTTATTTACACACACACGTTAAATTAAAATTTAATTGGTTTAATTTTCATGAAAATAATGTAGGGGAAAAAATGATTAAATTCAAAGTTATCCGTGCATAAAATAAATTCTTTTTCCTTTCTAATATGTTTTGCAGGTGAAATATGGCAAACATATTTTCAGCTGTTGTGGTATTCCACCAAAATCTTCACATTTTTTAGACACAGATCAGTTACAGTTGAAAGTCATAGTTATAACAGACAGACGAAGTGGGAACATACCATTCTTAGGTGTGATTAAACAAACATGACAGAAACGTCTTTAAACTGCACTTCATTATGAGCAGCGTGTCAGAAGGAAATGAAGGCTGGTCTGTGTGATGCAGTCAGTGTCAGCACTGATGTGTGATCGACTGACCTCTCTTTGACTGCCTCTCAGACGCTGACAGCATCTTGTACACCCTGAAGGCATTTGTTCCCTTTTTCATGCTTTTGTCTTTCACCTCCTCTATATCAGGCAGGGAGTTCATTGCACAGCGGAAGTTCGCCTTCCATGTTTTGGGGTCCGGTTTGTCACCTGGCTGATATTTCCCTAAAAAAAATGGCAGTCAAAAACTGGATAAAGGTAATGTGGAATGACAGTTTACTATCACTTCAGCTCTTTATATCTAAATTGAGTGTAAGCTGTTAGCTGTAAACTTTCAATGAAATTCAAAATATAGATAAGAATAGGAATATCATGGAGACATAATGTTGGACTCTTTTGACCTAGACCAGAAATAATCACCCTAAGAACCAACAAATAAAACCCCAGCGACCACCCTGAACACCCTGGCAACCAACAGGTTGCCACACTTGCAACCACCCAACCCAGAATGCCCTAGAAACCAACAAGCTAAACCATAGCAACCACCTAGAAAATCCCAGTAGCCAACTAGTAGGAACCTAAGACCACCTAGTGGTCGTCTGATATATTGCCAAGGCCGATATATCGGCCGATAAGTTTTTCTGCTTGGCCGATGTATTCGAGGCGGGACTTTTATTTTGACAGCGATGAGAGCAGACAGAAGTCTGTCTAATAATCAGATAGAACGGTTAAACAAAGGAATTAATGTATTCAGACTGCTATAAGATTGCTTTTATATTAGGCCTATTAGTAATAGAAAGGCAAACATTATAATACTTTGTCATTTACCGTCAACAAGATGTAAAATGCATTTATATAATTTAAACAAATCTTTGAATGACTAATGAACATTTAATTTCACAAACTTTGCAAACTTAGTCGAATCCAGCTGAGAGATCTTGTGAAGTGTGCATGTGTATCCAGCATGATCGCGTGTTCTCTGTGTGACGGTCGGTCAATATGAAGTGAATGCTTTAAATTTTAAACTCGTGATTTCAAATTATACTGTATTTTATGCATTTGCCCACTGTCATATTCATGTCATTTTCACTGTGTGCTGTATGTAAAATGAGGGTGTGACGAGTAGGGCAGGTCTAGGGCGGGGCCGAGGGCTGGGGGAACGAGTCGAGGCCGGTGGAGTGATTGGAAATGAGTGACACCTGCACCACTCACCGGTCTCGAGTCCAACGGAGGAGCTCCGGAAGGATAAAAAGAGGAGTTACGATACTGAAGGACGAGAGAGGACCAGGCCTGGGCTTTATTTGGTGTTTTGGTTTTGTTTGTGCCCGGCAGTCATCCGCAAGGGGCTGTATTTCTTAAATATTAATATTCATGATTTAAACAAATCATATCAGCTTTATATTGGCTATCGGCCTCACTGCTTTCCAAGATTTCAGCATCGGCTAGGGCTGCACGATGCGTCGTTTAAGCATCGATATCGCGATGTATGAATCCGCGATTGTCACATCGCAGGATGTGCGATGTAGGCTGTCGTAGTTGATCCGTTATTCATAAACTGTAAGGGCCAGCTGCTCCCCGGCTCTTGACGAATGTGATTGGCGGATTAATTGCACAGCATAACCATCATAGCGTGAAAGTTTATCATTTGCATGCGTTTTTAAATCCTGTCAGTTTAAGTCAAGTCAAGTCACCTTTATTTATATAGCACTTTAAACAAATTACATTGCGTCAAAGCAACTGAACTACATTCATTAGGATAACAGTGTGTCAATAATGCAAAATGATAGTTAAAGGCAGTTCATCATTGAATTCAGTTATGTCATCTCTGTTCAGTTAAATAGTGTCTGTGCATTTATTTGCAATCAAGTCAACGATATCGCTGTAGATGAAGTGACCCCAACTAAGCAAGCCAGAGGCGACAGTGGCAAGGAACCGAAACTCCATCGGTGACAGAATGGAGAAAAAAACCTTGGGAGAAACCAGGCTCAGTTGGGGGGCCAGTTCTCCTCTGACCAGACGAAACCAGAAGTTCAATTCCAGGCTGCAGCAAATTCAGATTGTGCAGACAGGGCGCATATAAGAACGAGCAGAGAGAGAGAGAGCGCGCGTGTTGTCAAATCTTGTGCGATATCCTAAACTGCAGAGATAATTACACAACGCGTGCCATACCCGTCTGATTCGCAAACTAATGATTCCTTTGAACCGATTCAATTTAATGAATGGTTTAAACAACTGACCTGTCCAACACTGAACTCACGAGACGTCTGAATTGGTGTATAAAAAAAATCTGTAACACTTTACAATAATGTTCTATTTATTAAATTATTTAACTACATTATTTAACATTTACTATTACTAAACTGCACTTCTACAACATTGTTAATTTCAACATTTAGGTTATAGCCTTCATTGTTGAAATCAAAAGTTGCACAGTATTTGTTAACATAGTTAATGCACTGTGAAGTAACATTACTAAACAATGAACAGCTGTGTTTTTATATAGAAGATAAACAAAGATTAATAAATATAGTAACAAAAGTATTGCTTGT
This sequence comes from Carassius carassius, assembly GCF_963082965.1. Lineage (NCBI taxonomy): Eukaryota > Metazoa > Chordata > Actinopteri > Cypriniformes > Cyprinidae > Carassius > Carassius carassius. Next base: position 19,588,554 of record NC_081787.1, on the reverse strand, counting down.
GGTAAGTTCATGTTAGTTAATATGTTAACAATTCAAACCATATCCTAAAGTTACAAACAAATAATTTACTCTAATTTAAATACTCTGATGTTTAAATCATTTAAAATGAGAATGTAAGTGTGCTCACCCCATTTTTGTTTGTAAGGAAAAATTAGATTAGATTTCATATCGCAATATATATTGCAGAAAAATAAAATATCGCAATATAATTTTTTCCCAATATCGTGCAGCCCTAGCATCGGCTGTCAAAAAACACGTATCGGTCGACCACTACACCCAACCAAGAATACCCTAGAAACAATAGCAGCCATCTAGATCACCCCAGTAACTAACTAGTACAAAAAATAGCAACCATCCGATCCAGAATACCCTAGGAACCAACAAGTAAAACCCTAGCGACCACCCTGAACACCTCAGTAACCAAAAAGTAACCACCCTGGCAACCACCCAACCTAGAATCACCATCAAACCAAAACCGTAGCAAAATCCAAACAAGCAAAACCCAAGCAACAACCAAGAACACCCTAAAATCCATCTAGAAAGCCTATTAACCATTTATAACTCCCTAGCAACTGCAATTCAGCATGCCAACAACTACTTATAAATAGGTCAGTGCCATTCAAACTGTTCTAACAAAAATTTGATCTAGTTTGAATATTCACAATTGCATCTTTACATTTCAAGAATGTTATGTTTGTACAGTAAGTAAATGTGCATTTCTGTGCACATATGACAGTCTGCGTGCTGACTGCACCTGTATGGATGGCCCAGTTTCGGAAGAGCGGCGCATCTTTCTCCACATCCCAGCCGTGTCGTGCAGCATGCATCCATGGAATCTGGAATATTCTCTTCTCCTGCAGGCAAAGAACATGCAAAACATGTCACAAGCCAAGACACACCCTAAATGCACTGTGTTTGTGCGCACAGTCTCATTTACATGACAAAATGCTTCACAGATAATAGCATCTAGCTCATGGCATGTGTAGTTGTAAAAAAACAATGATGTAAAAAAATGGGAAGTTTAAACACAGTCACAGTACCTTGTTCACCCAAAGAAGCCCCGGTATTTTACTAGAGTTTATCTGCTCTTCCAACCATGGTCTCATACGCATTCTCTCCACCGGCATGCTGGCCTAGAGAAAGAGAGAGAGTCGAAGAGAGATCTGGAATGTGTCAAAGGTTGACAGCAACCTTTCCTCTTTCAACAGGTTGTACATTCTAGATCTAAGAAACACGATGATAAACTTTAACCCTATTTCTAAAAAACAAACCTCCAACAGAGACCATCTGAATCACAATTAACTGGAAGTTACTCCAAACAAAATGATTATGAAATATCATTTGTATTCGGGATTTCATGAAAGCAAGAGTCAAGACCGTGAGTTAGGAGGACATGAATGACAACACAAATAGAGGATGTTGGAGCATGTGAGAGAGAGAGAGAGAGAGAGAGAGAGAGAGAGAGGGAGTTTATCTAAGAGTACATGGAGTACCTGTGGGCAAACCTGTAATATCAATCATGCAAGATGTCAGACATGAGAAGTACGTGTTTCTTTATCTGTTTTAATTTAACAAAGCGCAAATTACAAAAGTTACAGATTAACCAATTCAAGCTCATAAAAAGGTTTATAGTTAATCACAATGAAAACTCATGCTTTAAAATCATCCGTTTGGTGCTAACTAAGACCTTTGAGCTTTTATGGTCCATTAGGAAACAAGAGCGAGCAAAGGCAATCGCAACATAGACTAACAACATACAGGAATTACACTGCATACTACATATAACATAAGCATAGATAGGCACAATAAGAACCCATTTTGAAATATTTGCATAAAAAATATGCATAAAACCATGTAAAAAAGTAGGGATGCATGATATATTGGTCACATATAGCTGCTGTTAGTGATTTTAGTTTATTTATATTGGTTAATATTGAAATTTGTTTCTGCTCATTCTACATGTTAAACTAATTCTGCCATCATACAGTGCCAACATGAATAGCATTTAGATTATAGCAAAGAATGAGCACTATTTCTTTAAGAAATGTCTCATCTAAACTATTTATATAAACTATTCAGCTTTCTCGTTAACTATTGGTCTGCATGTTAGTCTTCCATACTATACATTTTAACACTGAAATGCCCAAAATCAATCATCATAACATGATCTGAAATAGACAAATAACTAGTTTTTACTGCATTTTATAACTAAGCCTTCATGTTATAAGAATATTAAACTATATGTATCATATTTTCAAACAACATTTGGATTCAGATATTGGTGCACCAGTTTACGACAGACTCTTTCCATGACAGTGCCCCTGTTACTCCCAGTACACATCCAGGTAAGTCAACAACAGTAACAATAATCTCCACACGTCCGTGCAAACTTCTCAACAACATAATTTGGCATTAAAAATTCGTTATTTATCAGTTCTGCTCAGAACTTACGGTGACGTTACATTGTAGTGTCCCAATCATTCTTGCAGCACACTACATCAGATGACTTCAACCTCCCCAAATAAGCGTGATAGAGTTGTCAACTCAACTCAAAAGTGAAAATAAGCATTCCTTGATTCCCTCTGAATCCAAACACCCCATGACTTTCGATTTATCACTCACTCCCAGCAACTCAACGTGGCCTACAGCAATAAACATCCACTTACATATATATACACATGAGCCCCATAAACACATGCGGAAATGCAATTAATTACCTGCGACGCGTAGAAACCACTCTAGTAATAAAAGCAAAGAGGGTATGAAGAATATTGACAATTTGTAGTTTTCGATAACAAAACGAAAAGTCAAATGAGTTTGAGTTCGCTCTTCAGATCGAAAGCAAAACAAGTGAAGGAAACAAGCGCTTGGGTGGAAATCCCCAGTGTGCGCGTGAGTGAGTGTGTGTTGTGCGCTTACTTCGTGTTTACAAATCCTACTACGGCCTGGGTTTGGGTTATTAATATTAACAACGTAGCCGAGACGTTCGCAAGCTGATTGGCTGCCATACAGACAACATTGTAAAGAGGCGTGTGGATATAATAAAAGTGGGAGGTTGTCAAGGAAAGAACTCCGTCAAGGGGGAAGGCTTAGCTCATGAATATTAATTACGTAGCGAGACGCTCGCGCACCGATTGGCTGAGCGGCAGAAATGTTGGCGGCAGTCAACGAACGACTCTTTCTATTATTTGAGTAGCCTAGTATTAAAAAAAATTGTTTGATTTTCCAAATGTAACATGCTTGGCTAATACGAATCACACAAATCCATATTACCACACAACAAAAATACATGTACGATTTTTCTCGTAAATATTAAGAAAAAATACAATTCAATGTTTTGTTTCTATGTTATTGTATATTGTAATAATTATTATTACAATTATACTATCACTTGTAATTTATTTTATTATTTTTCGCTCTAACAGCTTTGATAACGTGTATTGTTTATTTCGCAATACTACACATAAATCAAATAAAATACTTTGAAATCCACATTTACCGGACGCTCCAGAGAATCAACCCGAGCAACGTCTCTTGACCTAACTAAATATTCATAAGCTAAGCTTTTGCCATAGTAGTTTTTGCGCTGGTCTGCTCATTGGCTGCAGTATGAAATGGGAAAGTCGATTTCATTTTCACTTCCTTGTTGTTTCGCTATTGCTTCTTAAAGGCGAAGCAAGCAGAAAGAAACTTATGTTGCATCATGCAATTATGATATCGCACTTTAGTGCTGGTTATGGGTGAATAGAAAATTGTTGTCCAATAGTTTCATGTTTCTGAGACTTCATTTGCGCTTTATCACATATATGTATATGCAGATATTGTGCAACATTGCATTTATCTTTTGCATGTTTTTTTAGTGCTCTACGTTTGTGCATATAATACCTTTGTCCATGACTGTAGCTTATATGATATTTCCAGAAAGATCTTGAGCTGTAGAGATGAGAGAAGCAATGGAAGTTGTTAAAAGCATTATAGCTGTGCAATTCTATCCTCGCTGTCCCACGCGTGGAAACACACACACACACACACACACACACACAGGGAGAGAGAGAGTCTCGTATCTTATCTATGCTGCCCAAGCCCTGAAACTCCCAGCATATGATGCAACACACGTTTTATACAGTCTATGCAATACACCAACTCTTAACAACACAAACCCATTTTAAATAATACATTGGACTCAGTTATTATTTGTAAGAGTCAGTTATTCTTTTTTATTCTTTGTTCCCCCGTATACATTTTTAATGAAAACAAACACGAAAAGGAAACAGCTTGACGGATGATTGAGAAACAAGACAGAAACAGAAATAAGGTGAAGTTTCAGGGAGTTGTTCTGCTTTCTGTTGCATTTCTCAGGAACACACCTTGTTTTTAAGCACTCGACCGGGATCTGAGGACAGAGCGCCACCTTGTGGTTAAGACTGCTGTTATCTCTAATGCAGACAACTTCAGTTATATTAAAAACATGAAAATGAAATACATAATAATAAATTCAAATTATTAATTAAATGTATAATATCTGATTTATTCTGCTTTCAAGCAGAATAATGGATTCAAGATAGTTTTAGACACTTGAAAAAAGCTGTATTTTTTCTTTGTAAAAATAGTAATTTTAATCGTTTTTATCACTTCACTTCTTTTAAATAAGTCAGTATTTGGTGTGAGTAACCTTGTACTGATTTGGTGTACAAGAAACATTTCTTATCATCAATGTTAATATTGTCCTTCCTTAATATTTTGTTCGAAACCATGATATTTGTTTTAGGAATACCTGATAAATAGAAAAAAAAAACATTTATTTAGAAAAGATAAAAAAGATCTATCTATCTATCTATTGTAAGGGAAACAGGTCAATTTAGCTCAAAGGGAATCATTTAAGATTTTAAAGGGAATTTGAACAGAATCACTGTTTCACGGCTGATCACTGAGACGCCCTGCGATTCAGGGAACGAGCCGTTTAACATCAAATCTGCGCTGGATATTAATATCCAAACTATAGTGAAAACACTATCAATTAGCACAGTAACTAGATCGGCAGTTTAAGACATTAACTTGAGCACAAAACATAAGATACTTCTCTTTTCAATATGAATAAGGCTTTATTAGATAAATCTAAGACATATAAACGAATCTAACACATAAGCACACGCACTCACACATTCACACAATTTGCAGGAAGATAGAAAGTTAGGGAAGAATGAGTTTAAGAGAATGAAAATGTGGAATCCCATGTTTACAGCAATACGTGAAATTGCATAGACATGAACAACCATCAATCAATTAATTAACCCTCGCATTGAGTTCCTCAATGAGGTTAAAATTATATTAGATACACCAGCACAAATGTGAGTCTGGAGGAGTTACTTGTGTCTGCCATAAGGGGTTCCCTTTGTTGTCCTTGAAAGGGGGTTTATCGATGTCGCTGATTGGCTGGAAGTTCAGTAGTCGTTGAAGTGACGTCTTGGGAAGCCCGTGGTTGTGCGTTGGCTGAAGATGCAGAGTTGTGTGGGCTGGTTGAAGTTGAACGGGCACTTGAGGTCAGACACGGCGTTACAAAACTTAACTCAGAACACGAAACTCTCAAACGGAAAAGAAAATAAACTAAAGTAAAAGAATAGAAGTAAAGTTTGACGAGATTAGGTGGTGTTTCTTCTCATCGTGGCTAAGTAGCAGCAGGCGTGCAGGCTGAAGCACGCTGGAACCGAGAACCGCTCTAAGGAAGCTAACAGTGATGACTAAAAGCAAAGCTACAAGCTAAAAGCCGGCATGACTGATAGCAAAAGCTAAACGCAAGCTAAAAGCAGGCATGACTAATAGCAAAAGCTAAAAGCAGGATTTGATGGTGTCCTTAGTATTTAAACTGGCCTAATTTTGGACATGATTCCTATAACAAGAATATGATACATTTGACAAATAACTGATGGTCAGGACTGTTTCAAGCTAACAGATTCAAAAACATAAATACTAAACATGAATATGTATCCTTAAGCTATCCAATAGTTATTAAAAGACATACACAATAAGTGATTATAAACATGATAGTCAAATGTGTGGGTTACATATAAGTGAATATGGAGTTAAGCGATGGACTGATATTCATTTAGAAGTCCTTTTGAGTTCATTTTGTTCCATTTATATCTAGAAAAGACAGTTCTTGTGCCATTCTCTGACAAAAGATGTTCTGTGGGGACCAGAGGTTAAGAGTCCCCCTTAGGAATTCTGGTTCTGCTAGGTGGGGGGACGTCAATCCAAGGATCTTGTTTATTACTCTCATGGGTTTACAGGTACTGGCCGGCGTTGCATATTGATTACTTGCCCCAAATTTGACAATCTCTTCTCCGAATTGAAATTGTCAATAATTGTTCTAGTGGTGTTAATGTTGAAAGCTGATCTGTGAAAGAGTTGGTTGGTTGGTTATCTTGCTTCTGACTCTTTTACTAGGAATGATTTACAACCTCCTGTTGCCTTTCTGAGGAATTCGGCTCGTGTTTCAACCACATTCCTGATCGACTCTTTAATTTGTCTGGTTGGGGTCTGATACGCTACACTATGTATCTATCTATGTACATATGCATTAATGCACAAACTAAATACCCAAGTAAAATGTTTATTTATCATAATACAAATCAGAACTTCCTCTTGTCAGATAATCTTTATTGCATGCTGATGATAAACCTGAGAATTGTGAACTTTCAGACTCCCAAACATCTACACTTATACAAGACAAAGCAAGCAAGGCACAAATGATGAGTGACAGTCTAAATGTGCATAAAGATCTGAAAAGAGCTGCCTGTGTCAAACCCAGCACTATAAACATGCCATACACCAGGATGAAAAAAGATACAGATCAATTAAAATATTTGTGATTAAATAAATTCCATTTATCCCTTCTTCCCCCTTTGTTTGCAGTGCTTTAAATGGCTGCATAATATTATTCAAAATGATTTAAAAGTGTTCATACCCACTGCAATGTAATCAGTACAATACACATGAATTATTTAGAGAAATAGAGTTCTTTGGTCAGCATAGACACAATGCATGGGATCTGTTTCATGCCATCAAACCCTGGCAGATTGGAGGAGGATTTAAAGTCCAGCGCCACCTTGTGGTTAACACGTGTCATGATCTGCATGATCTCCAGTTCCTTGCCATATTTTGACAGCATCTCACACAGCGAGAAGATAAACCAGGAACCATTACCAACATTCCTCCAGGAGTAATAACCTGAGGACAGACAGAAAACAAGACAGTTAGGGCATTTGCATCTGTGCATTTTCTTATTTGGATCTCAAGAAATCAGATTAGTAACCTGGTGGAGTGGAGTAGGCATAAAAAAAATCTGCCTCAACAGGAATCTTCTGTGTATCCTCTTCACCAACACTGTCGGCCTCAATGCCACCATCTAGTTCTGAGCCTCTGCAAGCCTGGAGGCACACAGGACAAACACACTCAAACATCTGTGAAAGAGCAACTCAAACTATAAATTTAAACACCTTGTCAAATCAAAATGGGCTGTTAAAACTTTTATTATTGATGTCTGTTCATCATTAGAGTGAAAGTTCTGTCCAGTACAGTTTGCATTTCATATAAGAGCTGTTCATCTCAAAACAATGGAAGCCGTTTATGCTGTATAATTTGCATTTCTTCATGTTAGTGAACAAAACTCTATTGGCTACTTCAATAAAAGGAAAGAGCACTTCAATACATCCATTTTTGAACAGGAAATGCAAGAAGTAATTGTTAGTTTTTAAAGGAATAGTGCACACAAAAATTTATATTTCCTTGAAAATTACTTTCCATCAAGCCATCAGAGATGTAGACAAGTTGCTCAGCAATGGATCCTCTGCAGTGAATGGGTGCCGTCAGAATGAGAGTCCGAACAGCTGATAAAAACATCACAATAATCCACAAGTAATAAACACATCTCCAGTTCATCAAGTCAACATCTTGTGGATTATTATGATGTTTTTATCAGCTATTAGGACTCTCATTCTGACGGCACCCATTCACTGCAGAGGAATCATTGCTAAGCAAGTGGTGTAATTGCTAAGCAAAATCTGTTCGGATGAAGAAACAAACTCATAATGGGTGGCCTGAGGTTGAGTACATTTTCAGCAAATTTAAATTTTTGGGGTGAACTGTTCCTTTATTTTAAATAATTTTATTAATATGTACAATTTTAAAATATCTTTTATTGATAAGAAACAATATATTTAGTTTTTATTGTAATTGTAAAATTATATAGAGTTATTTTTTTTTACTAAAACTAAAACCAAAAAATCACTCAAGATATCTGAAACTTAAAAATAAACGTCAAGTTAATAAAATAAAATATTAAACAACTAAACTTATTTTTATTTCAGCTAGCTGCCAAGACAACATTTCTCATTTTCAATGAATATAATTTACTATAAGTACTAAATTAACTAAAATCAAATTAAAATATTATAAATAATAATAATAATAATGTCAAAAGCACACCTCAGAAGCATTACAACTTTAACTAACATTAAAATAAAAGCATAAATTATATTAAAAAAATATTTCAAAATATTAATGACTTAAATAGTAATGGTACTACAATAAATAAACAAAATAAATAAACTGTACTCTTCTATATTATCATTCAGCTCACCTGAATGAAGAAAAGCTTGGGTTTCCCCACCAGTGATCTGCAGCGGTCTCCTCTGAAGAGTGTAAACAGTTGCTTTAGCTCAATGCAGCCGTCTGTACCATATATCTTTCCATCATCTCCATGACTCAGCAACACACACACAAACATGGCCGACTGACTATGATCTTCCTGAGACACTGAGGATGGAACAATTCATGGGTTTATGACTGATTGATTCAATTATTGTAACCAATCACTTTTTAGATTCAGGCAGCAATTTGCAAAAAAACAAAAACCTGGTAACACTTTTTTTTAGGGTCTCCTAACTAGTTCCTTATTAGCATGAATATTACTAGAATATTAGCCATTTATTAATACTAACTAAGCCCATATGAATGCCTTATTCTACATCTCTAATCCAACCCAATACCTAAACTTAACAACTACCTTACTAACTATTAATAAGCAGCAAGTTAGGAATTTATTGAGGGAAAAGTGGTAGGTAATAGTGAATAATTGTTCCCTATTCTAAAGTGTTACCAAATACCTTTAGCTAACAGATCTCTCATCTGTGAGACTGTCTGGTCATTGGTAATTTTAATTTTGAAGCCTAGATTTGTGAAGGTCTCCATCGCATTCTTTGCATCCTGGTCTGTTCCATTACGAACCCCCATTCCTGTTCAAAAAATAAAGACATTTGAGAACATTAGTACTAACTTGTTTAACCTGTCTGTGTTAGTTCCGGTTCTTACCTGTTTTTTTATGGAAATTCTTGTTGTTGAGGATGACACATTGTCCCATACTGGGGTAGTTCATGTTGTATTGAAAATCATCTGAACGTGGTTTGGCATCCGTCTGATCGCCTCCGGCATCCGTCTGATCACCTCTGGCATCGGTGAGATACGGATCCCTGTGCAAACAAAGAGACTTCTATGATGCATTCATAATGAAAAAAAAAAAAAAAAGTGACAAAAGTGACGTGACATTCAGCCAAGTATGGTGACCCATACTCAGAATTTGTGCTCTGCATTTAACCCATCCAAAGTGCACACACACACACACACACTGTGAACACACACCCGGAGCAGTGGGCAGCCATTTATGCTGCGGCGCCCGAGGAGCAGTTGGGGGTTCGATGCCTTGCTCAAGGGCACCTAAGTCGTGGTATTGAGGGTGGAGAGAGCACTGTACATGCACTCCCCCCACCCACAATTCCTGCCGGCCCGAGACTCGAACTCACAACCCTTCGATTGCGAGTCAGACTCTCTAACCATTAGGCCACGACTTCCCCAATTAGGCCACGACTTCCCCAACGGAAGTCGTGGCCCATAATTAATCTGGAAATGATTTCCAGTCACTTCGGGAAGTGGTAATTAAAAAGAAATTAGTTAGCACTTACTTTCATTAACCTCACAATGTTAAAACACCCAAAATGTACATTCTATCATCCTGTATGTGTCCAGTACGTGTGACACAAAATCTGTATTTGAGGATCTTTATGTGACCCAAATTTAAGTCATGATTTAAAGCAAAACTTGAATGTATCCTAACTTAATAGCCAGATTCATAGGGTTCACAAAAGTTACTTTCATTAACTTCACAATGTGATGATTTTGATCAGTGATTCCTTTAACAACAATGGGTTGCTCTAATTTTGTCTTAAAAGGAACAGCTCACCCACAAATTAATATTTGCTGAAAATATACTGACCCCCAGGCCATCTAAGATGTAGATGAGTTTGTTTCTTCATTAGATTTGGAGAAATGTAGCATTACATAGCTTGTTCACCAATGGATTCCTCTGCAGTGAATGGGTGCCGTCAAGCAACCGTTTCATGGAATATTTTTTTACAAACACAGCTGTTTGCTTCAGAATTCTTTTATTGATATACTGAAACCGTGTGGATTATTTGTGGATTACTGTGATGTTTTTATCAGCTGTCTGGACTCTCATTCTGACGGCACCCACTCACTGCAGAGCATTCATTGTTGAGCAACTAATGTAATGCTACATTCCTCCAAATCTCTTCCGATGAAGAAGCAAACTTATCCATGTTTCAGAAAAGTTTCAGTGTTGGGTGACCTATTCCTTTAAAACCAAGCCTACATTTTGTATTGTATGTCTGGTCCTTGTAATTTAAAGTTCTGTAGTTAATTAACTTTCATTAGCATCACACATACTCTTTGGCATTCACTTGTCTGGCGTCCACAGAGTCCGACATGGTCACTAAAGGGAGACAAAAGAAACAGATCTACTGATAAATAATGCTTCAACATTTCCATATGTTATAGAAAGTATGTTAGAGTGACACATTCTCTTGTAATTCCAAGAAATATAACATGGGGAAATTGTCGTTTTTATTTGAACTACTGTTGAGTTACTGTAAGTGTTTTTTCTCATGTTGCATCATAGTATGACATTATGCTTTATTTCCATGATTTTCACAATCACAATCTCATACACACACACACTCACACTTACACACAAACACACTGTTACTACAACTATTCTTAAAAATGACTCATACGGTAGGGGGAATTCGGGTAATCTGGAACACATTAACGCCAGTGTGTTTATTTCCTGTTCTAACAAAATTTAGTCAACAGGACTTTTACTATAATTTTATCATAGATGTCATGTTACTGAAATCACATGACTTCATTGGGGTGATTCCACAGAAAGGGGCGGGGCACTTGTCAATCAAGAAGCTCCCCTGGAAATTGCATGACAAGGTCAGTGACAGGATTCTGACTAGATTCATGTTAAGGACATAAATCTGTCATAAATTATACAATGGTCCTAAGTGATGTCAAATTATGTTTGTGATCTATTCAAGCAACAAAATATGTATTAATGTGGGACAGCATGCTTTGGGTAACCTGGGACAGTCTTCAAATGGAGGAAATATGTATTTAGGGACTGTATAAGTTTAATGATAATATATGCTATAATTAGAAATGGGTCTTCTACTGGAGATTATAACATTAGCATAAGTTCACAGTAGCTGGGAGATAGCTAAACCAGCTAGCAAGAAAGATGCTACAGAGATGGAACAGGCAAAGGTATCAGGATGAAGTACACAGTTAATTTAATTGCCCAAATACCCAGTTAGTTTAGTATATACAATGGTTCAAATCACTGATCAGGAGGGGGATCTGCGCCCAGGCCAGTTGACAAAGTTACATACACAGACTCATGCACACCCACCCAAACACACACACACACACACACACATGCACGCACACCCATAAAGTTATTAGTCAGCTAAAATATGATCAAACATAATGATAAAAAAACATGTATAGCCTGAATGCACTGCAAGTCCTTTTGGATAAAAGTGTCTGCTAAATGCATAAATGTAAATTTACACTCTTGATCTTGTTTTATCATATGGCCTGACAGTATGTGATTTGGAAATAGAGGAACATGTAATTTCTGACCATAAACTTATTGTATTTACAGTTCCCACTAGTTTTAATGTTACTTTGCCTTCCTGAGGCTGTTCGCTGGTAGCATTGATTTTTCTGCTGTTTTTAAGGAAGTTTTTCGTATATCCAACCAGTTTTGCTACAACGGGAATGGTTCAAAGTATCTCAATCAGTTACTACCTGCACTAATATTTTAATATCTATAGCTCCTTTGAAAGCCAAAAAATGTCAATTTAAGTCAGAGCCTTGGCTCAAAGATACTACTCTTGCTTTACGTCAGATCTGCTGGTGGGTGGAAAGAAAGTTGAAAAAAGATAAGCTTCAAGTCTCGTATGAGACACTAAGGGATACTTTGTTACAGTATCAGAAAGCAGTGAGAACAGCAAAGTATTTTTCATATCTTATTGAAATGAACTGTCATAGTCCTGGAGTACTCATGAAAGAATGAAGCACTTTATTCAGCAGAGATCATAAACATGAGTAAGTCTCTTTTTATTTATTTATATACTTGTACTAGTTTTCACATAACGTGTAAACATTTTACTAGTTAGACTTTTTCCAAACTATAATTCCTGACTAAATGTATAATCAAGTGAAACATTATAAAGTTTCAATAACAATATACAACACTATACCCTTCAAAAGCTTGATGTAAATAATATAAATGTAACAAATAGATAACTGTAACAAATGTAAAAACAATGCTTTTCTTTCAATTTATTCCCCCTAAAAACCCAGAAAAATATTCTCAGCTCTTTTCAACATTAATAATAATGATGATGATAATAACAACAAATGTTTTTTTTTTTTTTTTTTTGTAGAAAATAAGATTGTTAAAAGGATTTCTGAAGGATTGTGTGACTGGAGTAAGCATGCCAAACAATTTGTTTGAAAGTCAGCTTTGAATGTTTCTAATAAACTGTTTAACTGCTCCCCCAAGTGGATATTAAATTATGTTGTGGGATAATTAAATATATTCTTAATAAACTACAAACATAAAATTATATACATTTATTTTGTTCTCACATTCTTTCTTGTAACTCCTCCCTCACAGTGGCACAGATGACTGAAAGGCTCATTATGCAGCTCATTATGCAGGCCTTTGTCTTCTCAGGTGTAAATCACAATGATATTCATGATAGTTGACGCCTACTCGCATATGACTTTTACCAACAAAAAGTGTCTTAGAAAATTTAAATCAATATATTGTTTTCTGTGAGTGAGTAAACAAGATGATTTTCACATCATTTAGAAAGAAAAATTCTAGGCTACAAGCTCCAGTTTTCAAAAATCCCGGGAACCATTGTTCTTTGTGTGTGTTATGGCCTTATTCAAGCGTTTTAACATTTTTAGTTTTTCACTAACCACGCATAATATTTTTTTTCTCAAAAACACAATCATGTACATACATGCATTTCACATATTATTACAGCCCAGTTTGTGCTGATTAGAGTGAGATTAGTCTTTACCCATTTAGATATTTATAAGAAACTGAAAAAAGCACAAATGTCAGGGCATGACAAAACTTCTCCAGGCCCCAAAAATACCCTTAGACTCCAGAGGGTTAATACTATAAATTCTGTCGTTAACCCCTTTGTTGGTTTGTATCCTACATCCTCACTGGCTATGTGTGATACATTTTTGACTTTCTTTGTGGACAAGATTAGGGATATAAGGTTGAATATTGTGCCTTCTCTTTATGATCCTTCTGTCCCTCCTACTGCCACTAGTATTCTGAGTCAGTTTGAACCTGTAACTTTATCGTAGGTCAGATTAAACCATCAGGATCGGCCCTTGATGTTCTTCCCCCTAAGTTTTTTTAAGAAATTTTTGAGGTGATTGGATCTTATGTTCAAATGATTATGAACAATTGCCTTGTGAATGGGTTTGTACCAGAGGAGACGAAGCATGCCATTTTTCATCCACTTCTCAAAAAGCCCAATTTAGATCCAACAGTTTTGTCAAATTATAGGCCAGTTTTTACACTTTCTTTTATGTTGAAGATTTTTAGAAGAAGAAGGTTTTAGAAAATACCACTCTACAGAAACAGCACTGGTAAAAGTTTTTTTTAACTGCTGACTCTGGCAAGTCTGCGGTGCTAGTGTTGTTGGATCTGAATGCAGCATTTGACACAGTTGACCATGCAGTTCTCATTTCATGACTGGAGTATTGTGTAGGCATTCTGGGAAATGCTCTTAAATGGTTTCAGTCTTATCTTTATTATATACGTTTTTTCTGTTAATATTGGAGAACTCACGACAAGTGCTACTCCTCTTACTTGTGGCGTCCCGCAAGGCTCTATCCTTGCTCCAATTTAATTTTCACTGTACAGTCGTGGCCAAAAGTTTTGAGAATTACATAAATATTAGTTTTCAAAAGGTTTGCTGCTAAACTGCTTTTAGATCATTTTTTAAGTTGTTTTATGTACTGAAATAAAATTACAAGCACTTCATATGTTTCAAAGGCTTTTATCGACAATTACATGACATTTATGCCAAGAGTCAGTATTTGCAGTGTTGGCCCTTCTTTTTCAGGACCTCTGCAATTCGACTGGGCATGCTCTCAATCAACTTCTGGACCAAATCCTGACTGATAGCAACCCATTCTTTCATAATCACTTCTTGGAGTTTGTCAGAATTAGTGGGTTTTTGTTTGTCCACCCGCCTCTTGAGGATTGACCACAAGTTCTCAATGGGATTAAGATCTAGGGAGTTTCCAGGCCATGGACCCAAAATTTCAACATTCTGGTCCCCGAGCCACTTAGTTATCACTTTTGCCTTATGGCACGGTGCTCCATCGTTCTGGAAAATGCATTGCTCTTCACCAAACTGTTGTTGGATTGTTGGAAGAAGTTGCTGTTGGAGGGTGTTTTGGTACCATTCTTTATTCATGGCTGTGTTTTTGGGCAGAATTGTGAGTGAGCCCACTCCCTTGGATGAGAAGCAACCCCACACATGAATGGTGTCAGGATGCTTTACTGTTGGCATGACACAGGACTGATGGTAGCGCTCACCTTTTCTTCTCCGGACAAGCCTTTTTCCAGATGCCCCAAACAATCGGAAAGGGGCTTCATCGGAGAATATGAGTTTGCCCCAGTCCTCAGCAGTCCATTCGCTATACTTTCTGCAGAAGATCAATCTGTCCCTGATGTTTTTTTTGGAGAGAAGTGGCTTCTTTGCTGCCCTTCTTGACACCAGGCCATCTTCCAAAAGTCTTGGCTTTGCAGATGCGCTCACACCTGCCTGCTGTCATTCCTGAGCAAGCTCTGCACTGGTGGCACTCCGATCCCGCAGCTGAATCCTCTTTAGGAGACGATCCTAGCGCTTGCTGGACTTTCTTGGACGCCCTGAAGCCTTCTTTACAAGAATTGAACCTCTTTCCTTGAAGTTCTTGATGATCCTATAAATTGTTGATTTAGGTGCAATCTTAGTAGCCACAATATCCTTGCCTGTGAAGCCATTTTTATGCAACGCAATGATGGCTGCACGCGTTTCTTTGCAGGTCACCATGGTTAACAATGGAAGAACAATGATTTCAAGCATCACCCTCCTTTTAACATGTCAAGTCTGCCATTCTAACCCAATCAGCCTGACATAATGATCTCCAGCCTTGTGCTCGTCAACATTCTCACCTGAGTTAACAAGACGATTACTGAAATGATCTCAGCAGGTCCTTTAATGACAGCAATGAAATGCAGTGGAAAGGTTTTTTTTGGGATTAAGTTAATTTTCATGGCAAAGAAGGACTATGCAATTCATCTGATCACTCTTCATAACATTCTGGGGTATACATGGATTTCTCTGCGACGTCATCACTGCTTGCGCACGCAACCAAGAGGCAAAAGACCCGCGCTCTTCGTACCGGAGTAAATGGTTTAGGTGGTGGTGTTGTCGCTAGTCAAAATGCCAAGGAGTTGTTGCGTTGTCAATTGTACCAACCGAGCCAGTGCTGGGTGTCAGATGTTCAACGTGCCTAGGGGGAAGCATGGTTTTGCCAAAAACCGGTGGAGGTTATGGCTTCAAGCCATAAGAAGGGCAGATTGGGGTCCGGATGGTCCGAAAGGAGGTGAGAGTGTCTGCAGCGCACACTTCATAACTGGTAAGTATTTTGTTTTATAGCAATCTTAATTCTACAACAGTTGGACGTTTTACATAATGTTATATCAATAATACATTAGAATGAAACACAAACAAACAGATCCAACTCTGAAATTGCAATTTATTATTGAGTCAACAAGAAATTACAAACAATGCGAAATCTATGTTAATTACAATGTTCTTTTACTGAACTCGACATAACAGATAGCGGTTTTCTGCCTCCTGGATGCGCATCCGGTATTGTTTGTATACAAGAAACCCGTGTATATGCAAATTGCTATTATAAAAACTTAAGCAGCAACTTTTCCAATTTCCAATATTTATGTAATTCTCAAAACTTTTGGCCACAATTGTATAAACTTCTTCTGGGGTAAATTTTTTAAGAAACACAATATTTAATTTAATTGATATGAAGATTTATCTGCCCCTGGAATCTGATAAGAGGGATATGGATACTATGTTGGCTTGTCTTGCTGACATGAAGGCTTGGATGTCCATAAATTTTCTTAATCTCAATGAAAACAAAACTGAGTTTACAGTTTTTGAATCCTCAGGAGACTTTATCTCCTCTTGTTTAGATTTTGGTCCGCTGTCTCCATTTGTCAAACCATAAGTGAAGAATTTGGGAGTGTATTTTAATTGCTCTCTCAAATTTTACAAACAGATTAGTTCTGTGGTTAAAACCAGTTTTTTTTTCATCTCAGAATTTCATCCCATTTTTTAAGGACTTTGAAAAAGTGATTCATGTCTTCGTCTCAACAAGATTAGACTACTGTAATTCCCTTTATATGGGCATTAATCAGTCCTCTCTGGCCCGTCTTCAGATGGTACAGAATGCAGCTGCCAGGCTTCTTACAGGTGTTCAAAAATGAGAATGTATTAATCCAGTTTTAATTTCCTTGCACTGGCTCCCAGTCCATTTTAGAATTGATTTTAAAGTGCTGTTACTGATCTTTAAGTGTTTGAATGGTCTAAATCCTGGGTATTTGGCTGATTTACTCTCCATTTACAACCCAGCTAGGTCTCTGAGGTCATCCATTTAGAGACAACTAAATGTTCCGAGGGCTCCGTTGAAACTAAGAGCTGATCGTGCCTTTTCTATTGCTGCACCGAAACTCTGGAACAGTTTACCTGTGTACATTAGAACTGCTACTACGGTACATGATTTCAAGGGAAAGCTCAAAACAATTTTATTTGAGCATTTAGTAAATTTGTGTATTTAGTGATTTTAAATGTGTAGAATCTGTACGTTGTTATTGTTTTTATTGAAGGCTTTGATATTTTGTTTAGCACCTTGGTAAACAGTTGTTGTTTTTAATGGTGCTATATGAATAATGTTGACATTGACATAAATGTAAAATATGAAAATATCCATGGCCTTTAATTAACTCAGTGAAATGTATTAAAGAATACAATGGCACCACAGCCTCAGGAAAAGAGATGGCAACAGAAAGAGTGAGGAAGAGAGAGAGAGGGAAATGAGAGAAATAAGAAGAAGCTAAACCAATGGAATGAGAGAAGAATGAAGGGCGCTATTGCTGAGTACAAAGAGCTAGTGGAGGCAGTTCCCAGAGTTGCCCAAATCTGAATAGAATGGAGAACTTGATTACACTAGTGCATTTTTAAATTGAAAACTATCCTCGTCTACACTGGCGTTTCCGCTGTGTTTCAGAAATGATCTTAGTTTACACTACACAACCTAAAACGCATGTCACGTGACCATTCATGAAGGTACAGCCATAGATATGAATGAATGTAGATTCCACTGATCTATATATGATTATATATGTTCTATATTATAGATCAGTGGTAGATTTCCTATTATTTAGGCAGAGTGAATGTGGGCAGCCACGCCATCGTTTACAAAAGTCTCTGTTTTGGCCCGTTTACACTGAAACACAACCCCGGAGTTTTCAAACTAAAACGTGATCTGCACCATTTTCAAAAGTATCCTTTTTCGAGGGTCGAAAACGCTAGAGTAGTGTAAACGATAGGCATAAATGTACAAAAAGTAACACGTTTTAAAATGAAAACGCACTAGTGTGAATGTGGAATAATCCATTAATCAAATTGTTGCTTGCTTTTGCTTAAATTTTAGTTGGTTCTTTAAAAGGTTAATACATTGTTGAACAAATGTTAAACTATTTCAATAGTTTTAAATGAATTAGAATGAATCAACACAGTATATTGTTCATCCTGTATACAGAAATAAATTATTTGACCCTGACAATGAAAAATACATTTCCTTATTGAGATTTCTGTATACTTGTCATTTTTTTTCATAATGCTTTTTAAAAATTGTTGATATTGTGATTGACATGCATGCAAGTATGGTGAATATAGGTTTTTTTTAGGCCTAATACATATGTCCCAGATTACTAAATTACCTGTCCCACATTATCAAATGCAGGCAGATTTTTTTTTGGCACAAAATAAAAACTAATAGGTGTGGCATGTCTCCTCTGTGTATAATATATATATATATATATATATATATATATATATATATATATATATATATATATATATATATATATATACACAAATCTTCTGGTGTGTTTAGAAAACATCTTAGGGATTTCAGAAAAGTCTAATGATGATCTTATGTGTTTGATATAAAAATAAATCCAAAAATTGCCAAAAAATGTCCCAGATTACCCAGAATTTACCCTTTACCTAAAGATAACTACTGTATTCTGTTAGGAATTACCCCAAAAATACAGCATGTGTTTTCAAAGACACTTCCCTTAAAGCATGGCCTTTAAAACAACAGGTGTAACAGGTTCATATAAAGCACCAAAAGAGAACGTGTTTGCTTCTTTCTTAATCTAGATGTTTAATAGCCATAATGAACAAATATCTGGATTTAAAAACATCTAACAGCTTGATAACTGAAGGCCGGGCCTCTCAGGAGTCAGTTGCTTGAAGATTGCAGTAGTAAGTAGGTCAATCTTTCTTCAATGGGACAAGACCATGACAGCACATTTTGAAAGAAGACTTTTCAAGTTACTCTTCTCTAGCTTTATATTATGAATTTTAGTATTAGACCATCACAGTCACCCCAAAAAAATATTTTATGAAGAGTTATTTCCCAGAAATGTCCAAACAAAAACACACTCTTATTGATCCTCTTTAGTTTCATTTACAGTCACATCTGACATCTTGTAAATCCATCTGTCATTAAATACTAAATGCTCAAGCGCCTTAAGAACTAAAGAACTAAAACTTTCTGATCACTAAGAAGGCAAAATAAACTGATGCAATTAAGTGCACAGTAATGTGAATGATGTAAATAACTTACAGTTGTGTTGTCAGATGTTTCCTTCTGAAAGCGATATAACAAACTCGTAGATTTGCTGATCAGGAAGGGTGTTTAACTAACGTTTCTCGTAGTACGAACCCAAAGGAAGCTCTTTAGAAGGGAGTCAGGAAACCTACTATGACCAATTTAAGTCCGTAATGTTTTAATGTCCTCCAAAAGCGAAAGTCTACTTATAAATATTAAGCAGGCTCATACGTTTCGTTCACTTCTTCCTGTCACGACGGCTTATGAATATTAAGAAGCAAGTATTCAAAGTTCCTTGAGACTGTTGCTCCACCCACAAGACAAGAAAAACACGAATAAAGACGCTCATATTCATGGTGAAAATGGTTATCGTGTGCGTTCTGTTGAAGTCATTTATTAACTTGTTAACAACCGGTTAGCAAGGAAGCCTGTGATACCAAAAGTATCTAAAGTTAGACGTTCTCTGACAAGGTAGCTATAAAAAAGAAGTAATGCATATTGTTTAAACTTGAGGATTTATTTAACAATTTAAAGAATTTAAAAGTAGCTACTAGCCTACAATTTTGCAATCCTTTTAGACATTTGCTTTGCTTCTACCTTAGTAACAAATCAAAGACAAAACCTGATATAAAGGGTCAAGGTTCATTATAAAACATGTGATCTGCGCTCACAGCTGCAAAAATGGTTTTCAGTGTCACACAGGGGCGAAAATCTCATCTAAATGTTGGGAGGGACAATAAACATAACATTTCTCATGAGCAAGTTTTGAAGGGGACACCAATAAAACAGGCAAAATTGTACTTAAGGATATGTGTACAGAGAGGAAAGCCTTACTATTGCATGGAGACCGTTCCATTATCCTTCTTCTCAAAGTTTCTTTCTGGTTCAATGAAAAAGCTGACTAAATTGATGAAAACATTCTTCAAAACAATTTATTTTGTTGCAATGTTTTTGAAGTTGGTTACACAATCAAGCCACCAAAATACAATGGAATTTGAACTTAACTTCAACTTTTATTTATTTACATAGCACATTTAATAGCAATGTTGTTGCTTCACAGTTATAATTAAAACATGCATATATAAAAACATTTGCCATGCCTAGCAAAATGAAGGCATACACTCTTAGACGTGAAAGACAGGGGGGGAAAAAAACAAAAAATAATAATTTATTACGTCAATGACTGATTTGTTCAAAAAGTGGATTCATTCAGTTAGGAAACACCTCAGTGTGTTTCTCAAAGACGCAATTAGCGCTGTTACTGCTGTAGCTTAGTTTTCAACTTTTTTCGTTGGTGAAATAGAGCTAAAACAGGCAATATGGTGCCTAAAATGCACTTAATATTAACTTTTTGTTTATTCAATTTTTATAAAAATCTAAATCACATTTGTTATGCTAATATCTGGAGAACAACTGCACTCTTAGTATGATGTTATATATTAGATTAACTATATAAAATGAAATAAACCGACCAGTGGGGGCTCGTGAATTTTAAAATAGAGGAGGCAAACTAATTGTATTGGTCTGGGGATCCCTGCCAATTGTTATTATTATTATTATTTGCTTAACCACTTTAAAATGGCTTTTTGGCAGCTTTTAGTCAGAAACCGTAAAGAAAATATATTCAATATCGCTACTCATTATAAATACTTGGTAAATTATCAGCCCAGCCGCTCCGGGAGAAACCATAGACTGTATAAAAACAGGTTCAAACTAATAGCATCTAATTTATGTCTCTATGATGGTAGGTTGATATTCCAGAAGGGAATCATAGAGCGTCCTCTATGATGTTACTTTTCTCATCACTCCTCAGCGCTGAAAGTGAACACTCGATGCTGATTGGTTCCCCTGGCCTCCCCCTCCCCTTCTGTTTCACTTAGCGGTTGTAATTACATCAGCAGATTCGGCACATTCGCAATAGAAAAGCGGAGCTTTCATGTAATTATTACAAGGTATTACAACTGTGAAATTACAAACAAAAATATATAGATTCTGAGACATGAACTGAAATGAATAGTGAATTTTATTAACATTAAATCTTCCTCATTTTCACCTCAAAATTTGGGGGAAACTGTGCCCCCCTGCCTCACCCGACGAGCCGCCACTGAAACCGACTAAATAGTGAACGCGGGAAAATCTAAATGCGTATCCGTCTAATCTAACGTACAAGACTTGTATATGCGTACACTATGGCTGTGTAAGACGTTATTAAACAAGCTAGGTAAACGCCTGTATAAAACGCCTGTTATAATCGCTAACAGCGCAGACTACAACGGTGACAAAAGTACACAATAATATTTTTTGGACACGACTTATTAATGACTCAACATCATCTATATTAAAGAGAAAATAATCACGTCATCCGATGTTTAATGTGAATAAAGTAAGCTAGATTTATGGTATTCCACAACTACTGAAACACGTTGTTTTCTCGCACCGGACTGTCTGTGTGACGGTCACAGTGGTGGTGAGGTAAAAGGGGAGCACGCTGTGGACCAAAGCACTGTGAAGCAAAGCAGGGGGAGCTCGAGATGTTTAAAACTTTTTTGTTGTTGCTCAGTTTGCATTTGTATTGTTTTACTACTTACACAATTAGTTTAACTATATATCATTATATTATTTACAATACACATATTTCAATTATATTTTAGGGGGGGACAACCCTCAGATAGGGGGGGGTCCGGACCCCCCCGCGATTTCCGCCTATGGTGTCACATGATCCTTCCGAAATCTTATTTGGTGTTCAAGAATGAATGCTAGCTGTTAAACATTGCTGTTTTCAATAGCCCTGGGTGCTTTTCTTGTTTTCTACGTCTCTCATTTATCGCCGTCAATCTTTGCTCAGCAACTTAACTTACAAATTAAAATGTTTGTTTATGTCTATTATAATACAAATTTGTGCTTCCTCTTGTCATAGAATCTCTAATGCATGCATGATAAAAAAAAAATACTAAGAATTTAAAATAATCGTGAAATTCCCTGTTTATCCCTTCTTCCCCCTTTGGTTGTAGTCTGCAGTGCTTTAAAATGTAAATTATATAATAAAAAATATTTTAAAGTCTTCGTATACAACTGCAATTTAATCAGTAAAATTAATTATTTAGGGAAGAAATTATTTGGCTATGCATAGACACAATGCATGGCATCTGTTTCATGCCTCATGCCCCCCCCCCCCCCCCCCCCCCCCCCCTGGCAGATTGGAGTAGGATTTAAAGTCCAGCGCCACCTTGTGGTTAACACGTGTCATGCAGGAACATACTATTGAGTCGTTGCCATATTTTGATAGCATCTCACACAGCGAGTAGATGAACCAGGAACCATTAGCAACGTTCCTCCAGGAGTAATAACCTGAGGACAGACAGAAAACAAGATGATTAACGTTTTATACGTTTATAAGTTTATCAGCATGTTGTCTAATTTGTTTCTCAAAGAAAGCTTATGTTAATTACCTGGTGTCTCAACAGGAATCTTTTGAGCCTCTGCAAGCCTGGAGGCACACAAGACAAACACACTCAAACATCTGTGTAAGAGCAACTCAAACTACGAATTTAAACACCTTGTCAAATCAAAACTGGCTTTTAAAACATTAATTCTGGTTTTGGAGCAGTCCATTCATCAGAATGGGTGTTCACTCCAGCCGTTTGAAGTTCATGTGAAGTTTATCCCAAAATTGTGGAAACTAGGCTAACCTATGATGTATAATTTGCATTATATTAACAAACAAAAAAACTTCAAAATAAACCACTAAAACTAAACAGTGGACAATAAATACTATGTATATGTGAATGTTTTTTTCTGTAGCTCTGGATCTTTCTTTTTTTCTAGATTTTCTGAAATTACTCAAACTATGTTATATAAATATATACATACAGGTGCTGGTCATAGCCTACAGAACTAGACTGAGAGACCATTTAAAGGCCTTTGCAGGTGTTTTGAGTTAATTAGCTGATTAGAGTGTGGCACCAGGTGTCTTCAATATCAAACCTTTTCACAATATTCTAATTTTCTGAGATACTGAATTTGGTAATTTTCCTTTGTTGTCAGTTATAAACATCAAAATTAAAAGAAATATACATTTGAAATATATCAGTCTGTGTGTAATGAATAAATATAATATACACGTTTCACTTTTTGAATGGTATTAGTGAAATAAATCAATCATGGGGAAGACTGCTGACTTGACAGTTGTCGAAAAGACGACCACTGACACCTTGCACAAGGAGGGCAAGACACAAAAAGTAATTGCAAAAGAGGCTGGATGTTCACAGAGCTCTGTGTCCAAGCACATTAATAGAGAGGCGAAGGGAAGAAAAGATGTGATAGAAAAAAGTGTACAGGTAATAGGGATAACCGCACCCTGGAGAGGATTGTGAAACAAAACCCATTCAAAAATATGGGGGAGATTCACAAAGAATGGACTGCAGCTGGAGTCAGTGCTTCAAGAACCACTACACACAGACGTATGCAAGACATGGGTTTCAGCTGTCGCATTCTTGTGTCAAGCCACTCTTGAACAACAGACAGCGTCAGAAGCGTCTTGCTTCAAAATGGACTGGGCTGCTGCTGAGTGGTCCAAAGTTATGTGCTCTGATGAAAGTAAATTTTGCATTTCCTTTGCATATCAGGGTCCCAGAGTCTGGAGGAAGAGAGGAAAGGCACACAATCCACATTGCTTGAGGTCCAGTGTAAAGTTTCCACAGTCAGTGATGGTTTGGGGTGCCATGTCATCTGCTGGTGTTGGTCCACTGTGTTTTCTGAGGTCCAAGGTCAACACAGCTGTATGCCAGGAAGTTTTTCTGCTGCTGACCAACTTTATGGACAGGACTTGGCACCTGCACACAGTGCCAAAGCTACCAGTAACTGGTTTAAGGACCATGGTATCCCTGTTCTTAATTGGCCAGCAAACTTGACCCTTGCCTGACTTTAACCCCATAGAAAATCTAGGTGTATTGTGAAGAGGAAGATGCGATATGCCAGACCCAACAATGCAGGAGAGCTGAAGGCCATTATCAGAGCAACCTAGGCTCTTATAACACCTGAGCAGTGCCACAGACTGATCGAGTCCATGCCACGCCGCATTGCTGCAGTAATTCAGGCAAAAAGAGCCCCAACTAAGTATTGAGTGCTGTACATGCTCATACTTTTCATGTTCATACTTTTCAGTAAGCCAAGATTTCTAAAAATCCTTTCTTTATATTGGTCTTAAGTTATATTCTAATTTTCTGAGATACTGAATTTGGGATTTTCCTTAGTTGTCAGTTATAATCATCAAAATGAAAAGAAATACATATTTGAAATATATCAGTCTGTGTGTAATGAATAAATATAATATACAAGTTTCACTTTTTGAATGGAATTAATGAAATCAACTTTTTGATGATATTCTAATTATATGACCAGCACCTGTATGTATGTATGTATATATATATATATATATATATATATATACACACACACACACACACACACACACACACACACACACACACATAAAAGTAATATTTTTTTTAGTATTTATTATTTCTAGATTTTCTTTTATACTCATAATTAATTTGGAAATTATTTACAGTCACTTCAGGAAGTAGTCATTAAAAAGTGGTTAGTTAGCAGTTACTTTCATTAACTTCACAATGTGAAATTAAAGGATTAATTCGCCCAAAAATTTACATTTTATCATACGTGTCCAATGTGACACAAAATCCTTTGGAATTTAAGTCATTATTTAAAACAGAGCTTGAATGTATCCCACTTTCATAGGCAGATGCATAGGGTTCACACAAATTAAGAGGAAGTGTTCAGAGAAATCAAACTTACATGTAATTGTCTCTTAACTTAAACAGCATAGCAACAATACTGATCATTTATGTGAATTTTGTCAACAAAGGATCCTCTGCTGTGAATGGGTGCCATCAGAATGAGAGTCCAAACAGCTGTTATAAACATCACCATAATTTACAAATAATCCACACGACTATATATATAAACGCAACTCTGACTTCCTTTAAAAAAAAAAATAATTAAAAAAGTTAATTAATTTTATCTTCCTCACGCAATTGTTTCATTTTCAAAAGATGTCTACAAAATAATCAGTTCACAGAAACCATGGTCTCCTCAGTATTCACCAGGTTTATAGAGCAGCAAAGGAAACCATTCCACAATGTGCATGTTTTGAAAACATTTTCTATGCTACTAGTTTCAAGTATATATGAAGAGTTCAGATGCAAAAGCCTCTAAGTGCCATCTGAAATTTTCTTATGAGCTTTTTTTTTTTCAAGCTTGTATTTAAGTTCAGTAATTTAACTTAAATGAAAATTAATAGGTAATTTTCATTGCCAGTAATGTGAAATAAGTGAACATAAACATACAAGCTTGATAAAAATGATCATTATTGAAGGAAATTTCAGATGGCACTTAGAGGATTTTTCATCTGAACTCTTCATATTTAGAGTAACCTAAATAACCGCATCAAACAGAGGAGCGTGTTTTACTAATAATTTGTTTATTTTTGCACAAGGCAATTATTAATTTTAATAATTGTTTTAATTATTTTGGTGTTATCAGAATACATAACACTTTAAAATTAAACTTACCAAAATAATTGAGTAAAAATTCAATAAAAGCCAATGTCATGTATGTATTTGTGGTGGTATGGAATACTATTTTATAAAGGTTTCGAGGAAATAAAAAAAGTTAAATTACTTAAATAGTTAATTTATAAATATTGTTATTTTTAATGTTTAATGTTAACTTATTTCTACTCAGTTTTATTTATTAATGTACCAGATGCAGTTACTCAGATTTACTACATTTTTTAGAGTGTATCCTCCATCTGTTTGCATCTGTAGATTTCTTCTAAATTCACCAATTTAGATTTCTAAATTTCAGGGGGAAAGACTCTTGATGTAAGTCAATAACTGGGGACGTTCTGTATGCAAATTAGGCGTCAACTAGTTAAATGCGCACATTTGCATCTAATTGACAGGGAAATGCAGGTAAATAGGATAAACAAAATAACTAAAGCATATCACCTGGTGGTGATATATGCTTATTTTAACTTATTTTATTACATGGCTTGGTTGAATTCCAATGTAGAATGCGGTCTGTTATAACCAACAGACCGCTGTGCGGAGTATAACAGACCGTTGCCATGAAAAACAGAGCGTTGCTATGGACTCACAGGATTCTAACCGTAGAGACGGAGCGGACTATTTTCTTTAGCGGAAGTAATACAATCGGGTTTAACAATCGGGGGAGAGGGAGAGGGAGCGCTTCAGAACTCCTGACCTGATATTTAGATACTATATTTCAATAAATATATTTGTTTGACAGGGAAGCTGTGTGCAAACAGAAATATATATTATTTTTCAAAAATAAAAAAAAGCATCCCAGAAAAAAGGGCACTTTCTCTCCAGGAATAAAAAGGGCAGGTGCTCAAGCCCCCTTTCATGTCAATGTGTGCACGTGCCTGCATTTAGCAGATTTTACAGTGAGGTTTGACTCTCCCATTGTCAATCCAAGATCTCAGCAAAAAAAAATGTGTGAAACTCTTGTGAAAATAAATGTTGTGATGTTGCGTAACGTTGTCGAGACAACGCCTCGGTGGTGTCTTTCACAAAATTATTGTCTTTATCTTAATTTTTTCAGACTTTGAACTAAAGAAAGAGTAAAAATACGCACATCCAAAAAAAGTCTTTACCAGGTGCAAAATCAAAGGCAAATCAAATAATAGAAATGGCCGAGTGGTTAGAGAGTTTGACTTCTAACCCTAAAGTTGTGGGTTTTAGTCTCGGGCTAGCAATACCATGACTGAGGTGCCCTCAGGCACTGCAGCATAAAAATGGCTGCCCGCTGCTCCGTGTGTGTGTTTGTGTGTGTGTTCACTTGTTTTGATGGGTTAAATGCAGAGCATGAATTCTGAGTATGGGTCACCATACTTGGCTTTATGTCACGTCAATTTTATGCTCCCTTTATTCAAAAAGTTATAAAATAGCAACGTTTTGGTCAAAGACCTTCATCAGGCCAACACACATACAAGCAAAAGCAATAGCTCAATAAGTATTGACAAATTCAAACAGAGTGCCAATTGATGATAACTGTTAGCAATCAAACTTTTAACTGCCATTGGTTGCACGTACATGTGAATACATCTAGTTGATGAAACGCCTTAATTTGGCCACAGTGCAGCAGTATGTACCCTCTCCAATAATAGCACTGTATACTGAATAATAGGGTGGCCAAACAACAAAGTGAACTGATTAGTGACTCTTTGATTTATTGAGGTCATCTGGAGCATTTGCACACAATTGGAGGCTAACCTCTGACACAGAGAAGTGCAAAGTCATTATTAGAATGGAAAAGGAACTGTTAGAAGCAAAAATAAACACAGGTTTTCTGCTTCTGCTCATAGAGTTCACTGACAAAGTGTCAGATTTCGAAATTGTTCATTTGACCAAATTTGAGCCTTTATCAATCACTTTAAAGTATATTAAGTTAAAGTAGAAGCACTGTTACAATAGAGTATTGCAATCCTATGAAAATCCTGACTTGTAGGTGCTTGCCTTAGCAAACTGCACTTACAATACAAGAAAAACAAGTCCAGATTACAATCAAAAATCTTCGATGGCAGTCAGTCCCACAATGTTGCTGCATTAAATGCATTGTCTGCCGTGTGAGAAAAGGACTGGAGGAAAGGTGAAGAACAGCCTCCTGAGGCACAGGATCATTTACAAACACATTTCACTTTATCATGCATCTGACTTCAACTCTCTAACTTCACAAAAGGCCTCAGTGAGTACTTTATCATCCGGATGTCGTTATGTAACACCCACATTCCAGACTATCTGGGCGTGGCTTCAGATCCTACTGTTTGTTCAGCTTCTGTATCTGGATATAAAGGGTTGAGGCTCAACACAGACCAGGCGAAACATCAGACTGCTGCGCTCACAACTGCAAAGATGATTCTCTTTTTATTTATTGTCTGTTTATTGGTTGCATATTTTATTGGTCATAGAATTTTTGTTCATAGGAAGACCTTCACTGGAACTGCCAAACTATATGGGAAAACTGTCATTGTAACAGGTACGTTAGGTGACTTTTCCTTACAAGAAATGAAAATAGGATATGACAAGAAAAAAGAGACACTGCTGAAATCGCTATAATATAAATAAATAATATAAATATTAAATGAAAACATAATAATAATGGGAAAAAATTAAAATATAATAAAAAATATATAATACATGCATTGCATATAACACAAACAATATGAGACAATACAAAACAAAACAGTTTTCTATAGAGTAGAAACTTTTCATTTTGAAATGAATGTGTGACTCATAGATGCAGGGAATGTGTCTTGTATATTACTAAAATCTTAAAATGCCATGTGCATTATTAAATTGAATATACATTTCTCTGGTTTCGCTTTGAATATTGATTTGGACAATGGGGGTTTGGAGTCAAAATCACTAATCTAAAAAAAGGCTGAGCAAGTGCAAATACTTGACATGAAGCTATGACTCTGTCTGTCTGCTGGAACAAAGATGAATATGTTTTCCATCTGTTGTGTCTGACAGGTGGCAACACCGGCATCGGGAAGGCAACTTCGGCAGAGCTGGCCATAAGAGGAGCCCGAGTGATTCTGGCCTGCCGCAGCAAACAGAGAGGAGAAGCAGCAGCACAAGAAATCAAGAAGGTGACTATGCTTCTGATCTTGGAAGAAAAAACTATTAAAGATTAAGGACGTGAAAAATATATTTGTCCCAGTTCATTAGTTATTGAGCTATAACTTCATACTTTATCTGCTGTACAAACATTGTAACTGACAGAACATTCTGATATTTTCTTAGGAAACTGGGAACGATGCTGTGATCTTCATGCAACTGGATCTTGCAAGTCAGAAATCCATCCGATCTTTTGCCCAAACCTTCCTGAAGGCCGAGCCCAGACTGGACCTGCTCATCAATAATGCTGGTAAAACTAAAAAGCAAACATAACCAGCCCCTAAGCATATTAGGGTTAAAGCTTCAACATACTGTACGTACACTACCTAATATATTTGATTGAATATATTGTAATGTATGAAAATACAGTAAAGCAGTAATATTGTGAAAATTCAGCATTGCATCACAGGAATTAATTACAGTTTGCAATATATTACAACAGAAAAACATTTATTTTAATTTGTAATAATATTACTGTATTTTTGGGAATAAGAGACTTCTTTCAAAATCACTGAAAAGTCTTATTTCAAATTTTGACTGGTAGTGTAAGCTGTCTGTGTCAGCATCATGAATTATAGCTGTTTGTTGTGTTGTTAAGGACTGGCTGCTCCAGGACGCACTGAAGATGGCATCGGGATGATCCTCGGTGTCAATCATATCGGTCCATTCCTGTTGACCAATCTTCTGTTGGAGCGTCTCAAGGAGTGTGCGCCCAGCCGAGTGGTCAACGTGTCATCCTGTGGTCATGATCTGGGCACTATTGATTTCGACTGCATCAACACACACAAGAAGCTCGCTCTGGGATCATCTGACGCTGATTTATTCAGGGCCTACACCCACAGCAAGCTCTGTAATGTGCTCTTCACTCATGAACTGGCCAAGAGACTGGAGGGAACCGGCGTCACATGCTACAGTCTCCATCCAGGTTAGTGATCAGTGAGAGTCTGCAATATGTAAATTTAAAATCCAACAGATGTGGAAAAATAAACTTAAATCCCTTCTTTTTTGTCAATTTCTCAAGAAAAAAAGACTGCGTAACTTCATTTTGCATCTCAAGTAAATGGATGTTTTTAAGGATGTTTAGACCCTTTTATGGGAAAATAGGAAAAAAAAATGTATAAGCTTTGCAGTGAATGCAACATTTAATGTCATGACTTCCTACTCCAATTTAATACCTTTTAAGTCCTTTGCTTGTGGAAGGTCAAATTAAGACTTTTTCAAGGATGCATAGAAACCCTGAAAACTGCAGGGATCTAAAATAAGTAAATAAATAAATAAATAAATCAACAGGGAAAAGTCCGAAGCATCTAGCCTGTTGCATCCATTTCTCACCCTGTTTTCCATGTTTGATCTGTTTCAGGGTCGGTAAGATCAGAGCTCGCCCGTGACATCAATGAATGGCATACAAACATTATCAAGGCCATTGTTAGCAAGTTCTGGGCGACCGACCCAGTGTCCGGGTCTCAGACGACGCTGTACTGCGCTCTACAGGAGAACATCGAGCACCTGAGCGGACGATACTTTTCTGACTGTCAGCTGATGCAAGTAAAGCCTGAGGCCAGAGACGATGGAATCGCCAAAAAACTGTGGGACGTCAGTGAGAAGTTATGTGGCATGGCTTGAATACACAGTGCTGGGAGAAAATACTGATTTTGGTATTTTCTTATTTTGGTATATTAAGAGTCCTTCAGGCAGAGTCAGAAATATCATAATTATTTTCTGAGCACACAAGTGAATGGAAATCAGGTCTGTAAGCAGTAGTGTTATTCATTTAACTTTATATTTAGCTTCACATTTAGTTGTGATTGAAATTATAAATGTATTTTTCATAAATAAAAAATGGACAAATATAAAATAATTCAATTAAAGTTGTTGATTCTATCTATATATAAATAGGTTTTAAATTTATTGCAAAATATGCATACATATATGTATATGTGTGTATATATATACTGTATATATATATGAATGCCCATTTTGAGAAAGCAGTGAAACCAAATGGATTGCGTCATTTGATTTGGACTCAATTACATAACTCATGATGTTGTATGGGATTGGGTGGATCCTTTGGCATAATCTGGTTGCTGTGACTCTCAGATTAAATTTTGTGTACAGAATCATGGGTAATGTAGTTTTTTCATTACACATTTGTTTTAAAAATAAGGCTTTAACTAAATGCAAAATACCATTTAAAAAGCCAGTTACAGAATTTTTACTTTCCAAAACCTGACTGCTGAACTCTATAATAAACACCAGACTCAGAGGAATGGGTTTCATAGGCACATTGCACTATGTAAACTGATGTTCTTCGTTCTGTATTTGGTTAAAAAAAAAAAAAAGATAGTCATTTGGAAATGTATTAAACTTGCAATTTGTTGAGACAGTAGTGCCTTTCAGTAGTGACCCTGGACCACAAAACCAGTAAAATAAAAGAATAAAATCGATAATAAAGAATAAAAGAAAAAATTATAATTTTGACCCATACAATATTTTTTTTTGGCTATTGCTAAAAATATACCCCAACAACTTCAGACTGGTTTTGTGGTCAAGGGTCACAAATGGTTGAGGTGACTAGATTGTCCCATTGTACAAGCCCTAAAACAAGTACAGGTTTTTTTTCAGCACAGTTAGAAATATTATACTAGCTTTGCACAATCAAACTGATCTGCACACCCATTCACAGCCTTCAGATCAAGTGTCAGCAATGACATGGCAGCTGTTCTGCATTCTCAAGGAACTTGGATTGACGTGAAACATGCACACCCCACATACATCAGTTAACAAGGTGTGCAAACATTACAGCCCTTTATGCTTGATGCAGACCTGTTTATATACATTTTTAAGTATATAAAACATATATAATTTTAACATTACCTTTTAATACAGAGTCAGAGGTGAAAGGCATGAAAGAAAATCCTAATTTCTACTCTCTCATATTTACACATTAAAATTGATTTAAAATATATCTTGATTCCTTAATTGTAAAGTTACTGCTAAATGAATAAATGCGACTGCTAAAGCATCTATCCAGATTTTTGCATGTTCATTCACTCAAAATGTGCACTTTCACACAAAACCTGCCCCTGAAACACCACTGAGAACATTTCTAGCCTAAAGCACAGTGTCTATATGATCCTCTTATCACACAAGCTCAGACAGGACAATGTAGGACAAAGGGTATCAATGACTAAGCACCAGTTTAAACTTTACCTTAAATACTAATACATGACATATAATAATAAAAGGAAGTATTCTTGAAGCATGTAATAGAGGCTCTTTTGTGAAAAGACTTTTTTTGGAGTGTGATGTCAAAAATATTTTCAGAAGATTTTAAATAGCAGTATAAGAGATAATAAAATAGCTCAAGTTTAAAGTATATAACAATAGTTCAATTAGCATAAATTCTTAAAACTAATAAACATAGTGACAAAGTGTACCATGACATTAAAATGGTTTATTTGTTGAGCTGCACAGTGTGTGTTAGTTATTCATTTTCTGTTTCATCCAAGACCTGCTGTAGATGGTCATTGACAGTCTTTAGCTGGTGCTCTGTTCCCATGATGCACCTGGCTTCCATCAACATGGCAGGCATACAGGATGGGCCATACTGTCAGACAAAAGACGGAAATTAAATGAGAAATGAACCAAAGAACAATAAACCCCATACAATATGACAAGATGGTTTGCTTGTAAAGCATGTTTATGCACAGAACTCAATAATAATGAAAGCTCAACACCAAACCAACTAGCTGCAGACTTCCTCACCGTTTCCACCTCATCTGGATGAGCTTTATGGTGCTTCAGGTACTTCCTGTTGAGCTCCTGCAGGTTGGTGAGCAAAGAGGATCCTTCTCTCAGAGCTTTGAGTCTCTGTTCAATCTCATCGTGATCTTTCTGAAGGTTCCTTAGCTTTGTCTTTCCCCTGAAACCAGAAATTATTTTCAGTTTTACAGTTTAAATCCATTACTATGAATTTTATACAATATTATGAAAGAGCAAGGAAAATCCAGTTTTCCATGATAGAACAGCAGACCTCAAATGTAACATCAATTATATTTACTTGTCAGTGCTTACTTAATGAGCTCGTTATTGGCTTCCACAAGTCTGGTCCTCTTCTTATTAATAGTGCTATTGATCTGAAAGAGAGAACCATACAGTTAACGTCTGCAAAGCAACACTGCTATGCAAATAATTCCCAATCAAAAAACTATTGTGAAA
Source organism: Carassius carassius (assembly GCF_963082965.1). NCBI lineage: Eukaryota > Metazoa > Chordata > Actinopteri > Cypriniformes > Cyprinidae > Carassius > Carassius carassius. The sequence goes on along the minus strand of NC_081787.1, from coordinate 19,555,186 downwards.
ATTCTTAAAATGTAAAATAAATGTTCTATTTGAATGCATTTTTATTTATTCCTGTGATGCAAAGCTGAATTGACAGCATCATTACTCCAACATGATCCTTCAGAAACTATTCTAATATGCATTTACATTTTAATATTTCAGGATATTATCTATTTTTACTGCAGTTCATCTCAACATTTAAAATTCCTCTAAACTTTTGATGTGTAGTCAGTGTATATTCCCCAGATGAGTCATGCAACGGAGAATCACCTTGTTATTTTCTCTTTTCACATTCTTGAGTTCCTTTGTTGCTGTGATCTATGAATAAATTACACATTTTTAGAATTATGACATCAGCAACATTTATTTTATGTGAAAAGATCTGAAAAACATTCTCACTATCTCTGAGAGCTGCTCCTCAAATGAGCGACTGACGGCATCAATGGAGCGTTTGACTGCGTCAGAGTTTATGGTCTGCCTGCAGAAACCAGACAAATATTTAAGCACTTGACTTCTGTTAATTATTAAGACACTGGATTAAATAGCGCAATTCACACTTACTTGTACTGAGTGACAAACTCCTGAAAACTACCGAGCACCACGTCAAGATCAGTTGGACTTCTCAAATCCCTGGCTTTTTTAGAGGGGCCAGCTCTTTCTGGAGAAAGACAATTTACATTTATGCATTTGGACATTTTTTTAATTCAACAGAATTTACATTAAATTCAAAGTAAACATTTTATCAGATCATGCATTCCTAAATGATTTTTAAATCAAAAGTTTTGCAATTCTAGGATTCACCTTTGTGCTGTTCGGTTGATTTATGCAACCTATTTTTTTATATGCATTTAAAGAAAATTAATGGGAAAAAAAGCTGCCAGATCCAAGACAAGCTTCACTGCACACAATTAAAGCATGTGATGCATATAAATTAATAACAGCACACATTTAAGACAACAAACAACTACAGCTGTCTTGTTTAGTACCAGTGGAAGATGAAGATTTCCTTTTCTGTTTGTGGCCACTCTGCCGTTGACTGGATGATCTCCTCTTTCCACGTATAGACTTTTCTTTGCTTGGGTGCTGAAAAGGAAAAACTGAATTAAAGGGCCATATTTCAAGTATCATACTGATACATGAAGATATGAGACATACAAAACTTTCATCCTCGTCTGTCAGCTCCTCTGAGGATGGAGGTGACCTCTGCTGTCTCTGAGCCACTCCTGGGCTCGAAGATGTTTCTTTAGTTGACCCCTGACCTTCGACTGCTTCCTGGAAAAATGAGAAATAATAATAATACTAATATAATAATATTTTATATATATATATATATATATATATATATATATATATATATATATATATATACATACATATATATATATATATACACATATATATACAGACACACATACATACACACACAAATATTACAAATACATTACATTTCTGCCATGAATTCACAACAGTTCAAAAAGTATAGACAGCTAAAAAGATTTTAGCAGATGTCAGGAAAACATGCAGACGATGTTGAAAATCAAGACATTAAAAGGAATAGTTCACCCAAAAAATTATAATTTGCTGAAAATGTATCCTTCTTCAGGTTATCCAAGGTCATGAGTTTGTTTCTTCATCTGAACAGATCTGGAGAAATTTAGCACATGTAATCCATACAACTCCGGTCCATTAATTAACATGTGTAATCATGTGTTTGTAAGAAATAAATCCATCAAGACGTATTAACTTCAAAAAGTTGCTTCTGGCTAAAATATGAGTCTTCTATCCATAATATTGCTTTCTCCAGTGAAAAAGTGGTCTTGTCTGAATAAGGATAGAAATATGTAGATAAATATTCAAAGTTTATAAGTGAAAACAGTCCAAAACAGTTAAAAATATGTGTATTTTGATGTGAGAGGAAAACAGGGGTTGGAGGAAGTTTCTTACAAACACACATCTTTTCACAAGACAATAACTGATGGACTGGAACTCTGTGGATTGCTTGTGGATTATTGTAATGTTTTTATCTGCTGTTTGGACTCTCATTCTGATGGCACCCATTCACTGCAGAGCATCCATTGCTGAGCAACTGATAAAAGTGACCTGACATACAGCCAAGTATGGTGACCCATACTCAGAATTGGTGCTCTGCATTTAACCCATCCAAAGTGCACACACACAGAGCAGTGAACACACACCCGGAGCAGTGGGCAGCCATTTATGCTGCGGCGCCCGGGGAGCAGTTGGGGGTTTGTTGCCTTGTTCAAGGGCACCTCAGTCGTGGTATTGCCAGCCCGAGACTCGAACCAACAACCCTAGGGTTAGGAGTCAAACTCTCTAATCACTAGGCCACGACTTCCAAAATGCTAAATATTTCCAAATCTGTTCTTATGAAGATACAAACTCATCTACATCTTGGATAGCCTGAGGGTGAGTACATTTAAAGCAAACTTTTTTTTGGGGTGAACTGTTCCTTTGAACTCTCACCTTGGCTGTGTAGCTTGTGGGGATTGATCTTCTTTTCTTTCCTGGATTATCTCTGCCTTCTGATATTGCTGGCAAAGGTCTGCCTTTAACTTTTCTGTAAATACACAGAAAGCTTTTACATTAAGCTTTACGAAACGTCTTTAAACTCCTTTGATCTCACAGGACCACACTCTACCTTACTACTGATTTTGCTCTTTTATTTGTTGGTGGTTCCTGGTTCTCTTTGGATGAAGCTTTCTTATTCAGTGCCTCAGAAACAGCTTTGCCTATTTTCTTAGCCTGAGTAACTGCTGTCTTATCAGTGTCTGTTACACTAAGAACAGGCTTCCCAGCTCGCGGTCGACCCGACTTCTCTGGAGCAGACTTCTGGTTCTGTTCTGGTCCAGGACTGAGATCTTCTTCCAAAGCTGTGCTGTGAAGGGGGTTCCCTGCAAAAGACAGCAAGAACTGCATTAAGTCACTTTTGATATTACTTTATATTACTTTCCGACTTTGTTTTAAGAGAGTGATGACCACTTGCTTTTTGATATGCCATCAATATAACAACATTATAAACTAATTATAAACCCACCAAACTAAAGTATGCTTATTATTACAGGGTTGTCATACCATGAGGAGAATACTGATCTCCATGAAAGACACTGGTTTTCTCAATGGATGAAATGTCCAGTGTCTGTGGAGACTCCACCGCTGGAGGTTTTGCACTCTAAGAAAAGACGGAAATTAATTAGCAACAAATTCTTCCAATTGTGTCCAAACTCTAAGTGCATATTTTTGCATGTATCAGAGTTCATACAGATACTTTCAAGGACTTTTCAAGAACTACTTTTTTGGTTTTCAAAGACTACAGAGAAATCCTTCACCATCTAGAATCTTTCAAATTCTAAAAAAGGTAAATAGATAAATACACATTAAAATGCTGTCACAATTATTAAAAATTACTTGTCTAAAAATAATTATGCTGCTTATTTTCAGGTTTAGGGCTTTGATTATTGATTGTCTTTTTTTAGGGCTTTGTCAAACATTTTTTTTTGTGCTTCATTTATTTAACAATCACAACAAATTGGCCATAAATGTATCATTCATTATACAAGTCATGGGGCAAAGTAGGGTGTTTTTATATTTTCAAATCAAATAAATAACACTATATGGAAGTATGTGTCTAAATATAAAGATAAATCGCTCTCATGCTATTATTAAAGAGTTTTTTTGGTTTTTTCTAAATTTTGCTGTCACACCGTAGGACACATTTCTGGTATGGTTAAGTAAAAATGTAATAATAATAATAATAATAATAATAAAAAAAGGAATTCACAAAGATAGTGATCCCTTATATTTTCTCAAACTTCAGACTTCACACTACATAAATATATGTATTTCTTCTTCAAAAGTGGTATTTTACAAAAAAACAAAAAAAATTTTTTTACTGCCTGTTCATTACCTACCCACATGTATACAAGTATTATTTATATGTCCTATTAATAAGGTATTTTATGTATATATATATATATATATATATATATATATATATATATATATATATATATATATATATATATATCCATATGTCATATTAATAAGTTACATTAAATATTCTATTATATACTAAACAACAACAATAAAAAGAGAAAGTTTGTTATTACATAACATTAACATTGGCGGTATTAATATTATAATAATACAAAATAAGACACAATAAGTAAAAAATAAATAAATACAGATAATAGGTATAATATGATAACTTACATGTATAAAACTTCTTATGTCATATGAGTATTTGCAATATCAGACACTATATTTTGTCTCATAAAAAATTATTATTATATATATATATATATATATATATGTATGTATTTTGTATCTCATATAAAACTGTTGAAGTTAATATTAATATTATGCTCAGGAATTACTTTTCAAAAACAGCGTAAGTAAATGAGGATTAAAACATTCACCTGCATATCCCGCTGAACAGCTTTCAGTGTTTTCGCCATCCTACTCATCTTCGCATTCATTTATTAAATACAATGATAGATACAATACTCACTAACAATATGTATAAACAAAAACAATGACAGAAACAAAATCTCTGACGGTCTGACAGCGAATACTGGTATATTATATGTATATATTTTTTTTTTTACCGCGAATGTTTGAACGCTTATATTGTGACGGTACCATTTCAGAAACGGGGGACAAAGAACAATCTCATGGTGTACAGTTTGTTTAGTAGAAACAAGTAGAAAGAAAATTTTACAATTAATTTGTATATACAACACATTAAAACGGAAATTAAGAAAAGTTATTAATATTTCACACATTATGTTTTAAATAAAGTAAAATATACTATTTAAATTACCCCTTCAATCGTATAAGAAAGATTCCTTCCCTGTTTCGTGAAAAGCACACAGGGCGGACCAACACGTCATTTCCTTCCCGACTGCCCTCTGCTGTTCTGGAGCAGGTAACATATGATTATATTTATTTAAATTCATTATCAATCCATTTTTAAATGTACTTGTTTTATTACAACTAATTGGCATTGTAAACAAAGATGTTCTGTTTGTTTTATGCACAATTTTGCTAAATTATGTATAAGCAAAATTAATTAATTTAATTTAAATAAACCCTTTCTCATGTTGTGTATTATGGTATCTGTTGCCCTCTAGTGGCAATTTACTACAATGACCCTTCTAGTTATTTTCTCTCTAGTTCCACCTACAACCGCCGTGCGAATGGATGGCTCTGTGAAACACTAGAAGATATTTTCGTAACCACTTCCGGTCTCTCACTGTTTGAGTCTGGAGTGGAAACACTGGAAACCGAAGAAGCTCGGAGTCGGCGCCGGTGTAGCAGTCGATTCGGTTCCCCTCTGGAATTCCAGTTTCCCCTCGGGTTGCCAGGTCCGTGTAATAAACCCAACCAAATAGTTAATCAAACATTTCCCAAAAGTAGCCTAAATTCCGCATGCAAATACACCAAACACACCTGGATGTAAGGAAAGAAAAAAGGGACAAATCTCTTGCTATACTGCAACATAGTAAAATGATTCTCACACTCCCGTTTATGTTCTATTGTTTTTTATTCATCTTGCAATTGTTCCTTTATTTTTGTCTTATGTCCGAATTTTTGCAGTTTAATTTTTCCATTGCAAATTAGTGTAATCTGTCCGTGCTGACGTCCAAACTCAGGGTATTTCTGTTTCCATATAGAGCAACAATACATTTGAACTAATATTCTATTTGATTAATCTGTTTACCTTCTTAATGATACAGTGCTGGAATATAGTTCCTCATATAGGCCAAAACTATATGAGGAAAATTTTAAATTATAAAACTCAAGGTGTTTATCCATTTGTCTTAAAAAAAGAGCAGAAATATTTCATTTGCAGATGTTCCTCCAGTTTCCAAGTTGATGGTAACCAAAGTACTTTAAGTGATAACGTTTTCTCATAGCAAAGTGAGGTATAGTGATACACCAAAACAAAAAGTCAGTTCTTGTCAAGACACTATACTTAACTGACTTAAAGCAACTAGCACATTGACAATGACCTGTTTTCTAATTTCAGTTTCAATTGGGCCTTTAGAACTTCATTGCAGGTTATTTGTTTAGATTTTAACAATAAAGCTATTTCAATAGATGGCAAACTTGATCAGATCTTCTCAAAAAAAGTTTAGAAGAAAAGTGGTTGCTGGACAAAAAGAGGCCAGCCAACTTTTATTTTAGAATTAGAAAAAAGCAAGCTTGCCATTTCAGCTATTCTACTGGCCTGGAATGGTTGATAAATGGTTAAAAAGACTAGTAAGTAGGGCTGCACGATATTGGGAAAAAATGACATTGCGATATTTTATTTTTCTGCGATATATATTGCGATATTTTTTCTTACAAACAAAAATGGGGTGAGCACACTTACATTCTCATTTTAAATGATTTAAACATCGACACCATCGTGTCAATTGATTAATATGCGGGAGGGAGAGAGAGCAAGACAGCGCTCATGTTGTTTGAAGACGGCTCGCTCTCTCTCTGTCTCTCTCACGCACGCTCGCTCTCTGTCTCTCTCTCTCTCGCGCGCGCGCGCTCTCTCTCTTTCTGTCTCTCTCGCGCGCTCTCTCTCTGTCTCTCTCTGTCTCTCTCGCGCGCGCTCTCTGTCTCTCTCTGTCTCTCTCGCGCACGCTCTCTGTCTCTCTCTCGCGCACTCTCTGTCTCTCTCGCGCACGCTCTCTGTCTCTCTCTGTCTCTCTCGCGCACGCTCTCTCTGTCTCTCTCGCGCGCTCTCTCTCTCTGCCCTGTTAAACTTGCATGTGTTTTTCAGTCCTGTCAATGAAAAAACTTTCACTCTATGATGGTTAAGCTGTGCAATTAATCTGCGAATCACATTCGTCAAGGGCCGGGGAGCAGCTGGCCCGTACAATTAATGAATAACAGATCAACTACGACAGCCTACATCGCACATCCTGCGATGTGACTATCGTGGATTCGTACATCGCGATATCGATGCTTAAACGACACATCGTGCAGCCCTACTACTAAGCATTTTCCTTTTCAACATTGCTGTGAGACATAAACTGATTATGTTAACAGCTTGAATTTAGTGGGGAAAGACACAAGGACCAACAATGTAAATGAGTGAATTTATTGACCATTACACAAAATAGCCCATGCTATTATGGCTAAATATGAAGCAGTTTGTGTACTGCATTACTTTATTTCACAGGTTTGGGGCAACAAAGATCATTCTTTCTGACCAAGGCACAGAGTCTGTTAACCAGGTTTATAGTTTATTGAATAAAGGGGATTTTTTTTTCATGGGTTCTGATTTATACACAACATTTATGGTTCATCGTATACTTATTCTAATGTATGTTTTGCACACACCACACACAAATATTTTTTAAGCTTTAAGTGCATACATAAATACAACAACAGCAAGGCATATAATAAAAAAGTAAAAATAAATGAGCATAAATTAATAGGTATACGACAGTATAAAACAGAATAGCAAAAGCATCAAGCATCACATTGTAATCAGTAATAAATCTGATTGAAAAAAAAGGAAATTAATTTCAAGTTGAAAAACCTCTCGTCTTAAAACTATTTTCAAGTTTAGGATTTAGGACGGTATTTTGAACCATTTGACTTGCCGTACATCCAGTCGTGGTTCTTGCGCACGCTAGTTCTGATCGTACGTATAGTAACTCGGCAACTACGCAAGAATTGTAATATGTTTGCGTAAAGGGGAACAGACATTCCGAGGGGAACAGAATCGACTGCTACACCCCCTCACTGACCCTGCCGTCACTTTCCCCCGGACCACAACCAGAAGGTAGTCAACTACACAGATTTAGCGCTACGGACTTCTCAGATTTCTATAATCACAAACATAAATTCTTTTAGTAAATGAATTTGCGGTGCAAACATCTGAACTTGTGCTGTCACATGACCGTTATTAGCATTAGCTTCGAGTAGGTGCGTGTTCTTGGTGCGCTAATAAGTGACACGAAACCACTGATCTATACATGTTCTCTATTATAGATCAGTGCATGAAACGCATTTAAATCATAACACACAGGTAAGTTAATTAACGATTATCTAAGTGATATCTGAAAGTTATTGACACTTGTTACACTCAGAGGACATGCTGTAAGTCGAAAAGAGCAACGTAACGTAGTTTATACAGAGTAAATATTACGTATATTTTATATATTTCCTTTTATATTGGTGCCACAGGAGTTTGTCCTTCTATATTGGTGATACTGGTGTATGTTTTTGGCTGTTCACTGTTTTTGGCACTGTAGTGCTAACAGTAGCCTGCTAGGTTAGCTGTGTCCTGCACATGTATCGATAAATAAGGGAATTTTAATGTAAAAGAAACTGTCATCTGCACATCTGACACCAGATTTGAAACAATCTGTATGTAGCATAGATGCAAATGCCATTTGTAAGTATTCAGGTGGATCTGGCTTCCACATACTCTGGAAAGAGATGATTTACATGAAGTCAGATCATATCAAGGACATTTCACTGCTGATCCCAGCATTTCAGCCACATACTGTATGCTTGAAGTCCTTTATAAGTGGTGCGTCGTTCTTAAAAGTTACATCTGCAAGTGTTTAAGGAGTTGTGAAGTTGGGGCGCCTGTCCAGCTGGCAATCACTGTTGGGTCATGACCATGCAGTGTTTCAGTCTGATATGTGATATTGAAGAGTTTGAGTCTCATGAATCTGGCTTGTTACGATGGCAGCAGATTATTTCATGACCTTCATATTTCTATATGACCTTCAGAAGTCCCTATAGTGTCTTCCCCGACCACCACACGTGGCGTTTTATTTTTGGAGAGGTCTTGGACATTGGTTGTAGGTACATTCACTCTGCTACTGGATTACTATGCATTAATTCTCATGGCTCTTAAACTGTGTTCAGGAGTCTTTGCTGTTATTATTCACCCTCGTGTTGTTTCAGATCCATGTGACTTTCTTTCTTCCTGGAAAACAGCAGGAGATGTTTAGTAAAATCCCAAATCTGACTTTTTTTGCTGGATTTTTAAACGTGAGCAATTATGATGCATTTGGTATCATTAACATGAACGTTTGCACAACATATTTTGTGGCCATGTTAAATAAAATGCTCGTATTGAATAGACAAGATCAGTGTGAACAGTATTCGAAACATCTTTCTTTGTGTTCTACATTAAGTCACATAGATCTGGATAGACATGAGGGTAAGTTAATAACTTTGGTTAATATATATATATATATATATATATATATATAGGTTAGGTTTTAGGTTGGTATGGTTCAGTAGCCTGATGTCCTCCTGCCCTCTCTTTGGGTCATTTGATGTGTGGTTAGGCAACGTTTCTTATCTCGGCAGATAATGACGCAAAATGGTTTCAAAAGATTAGACTCTTGTCTGAAACCATTGGCCAATAAAACACGTTTGGATTTGATCAACTCATAAAACTTATCAAGAAAGGTTTGTCTGTTCTTATGCTTTATTTTCTCTTTCTTACAGTTTGAAATGCTGTTGATGGGTGTTTACCTGGGTGCTTCTGCTGATCAGTCCAGTGCTTAGTTCCCTATGGGGGTGGTTACTACTATGGACCCAGATTCGGCCCAGCAACCGCAGGGCAAGTTGGGTAAAGATGGCCACACGCTAATAGGGGCCAATCTGGGTGCTCGGGGAAAGCACTATGTGTGCGGCTCGCTTGCGGCATTCACCAACATCATCGTGACCTTTCCTGTTCAGAAAGTGTTGTTCCGGCAGCAGCTTCATGGGGTCCGAGTGACCGAAGCCGTCCGTCAGTTGCAGAAGGAAGGGTTGAGACATCTCTACCGAGGGCTCCTGCCTCCACTTCTGCAGAAAACCACCACTGTGGCCATCATGTTCGGCCTGTATGAGGATTTTTCCCGGTTGCTTTTGCATCATGCTCATGGAAGTGGTGCACCTGAGCTTGTTACGCGGAGTGTCGCTGCCGCGCTGGCCGGGACGGCTGAGGCTGCCCTTACGCCGTTCGAAAGGGTGCAAACACTGCTTCAGGATCACAGGCACAACGGGCGTTTCTATAACACCGGCCACACCTTCCAGACTCTCCTGCGGGACCACGGTGTGAGGGAGTGCTACCGTGGACTGGTACCAGTCTTGTTGCGAAATGGACCTAGTAACATTCTGTTCTTCGGCTTGCGTGGGCCAATTAAGCAGCAGCTCCCTGATGCCCGATCCCATATGGGTCACATGGCCAATGACTTTGTGTGCGGCGGGCTGCTGGGGGCAGCGCTGAGTATCATGTTCTACCCTGTAAACGTGGTCAAATGTCGAGCTCAGGCTCAAGTCGGGGGTAAATTCGTTCCTTGCCATCGCGTGCTGATGACAGTGTGGCGGGAACGCGGCGGCAGCATCGTGCTGCTTTTCCGCGGAGCGACGCTCAACTACCACCGATCTCTTCTGTCGTGGGGGATCATCAATGCAACCTATGAGCTTCTCCTGAAAGTTTTCTGAAGACTGGGGTGGATGGCGGAGTGCACTTTTTTCTGAAGCAAGCCAAATTTAGCTCTTTAAAAGAGCTCTGGACACTGCCAGCTCCCCTGGTGCACTTAACATGTGCACTTAAAGGGATAGTTCACTTAAAAATGAAGTTCTGTCATCGTTCATTCACCCTCATGTCATTCTAAAGCTTTCTTTTTTCTGTGGAACATAAAAAAATATATATTTTATTGTTTCTGGTCCCATTGACTACCTAGTAAGTCATACAGGTTTGAGGGTGAGTAAATGATGACTTTTTTTATGTGGACTATTCCTTTAACATCTGCACTTAATGATCTGTATAATTATGGCTGGACACCATCCATGTGCTGATCCCTACATATAAAGTCCACAAATATTTATTGGCTACTATAAGTGTTGTGAAATGTATCACCAAATGTCCCGGTCCACATATCAGGTTTTTAGTGGCTCTTTTACTCACTTTTTTGGGGGTCTGTGGGACACGGATGGAGAATGCACAGAGTTGCACTACTGACCATACATTTCTACTTATTTGCTGTTGTTTTGTTTAAAAATCCTGATGCACAAACTCTGGACTGGAGCATTACAAGCCATGTGTCATAGTTAGTGTTACGCGCAGGTTGACTGATGGTTCGTGAATAAATGGGTGTGACTTGTGGACCACACAAAAGCGAGAGACGTCTGTACAAGCCCATGATGCTAGTGTTTTTGCCAATCAGTAAAAGGCCTGATGAATTCAAAGATGTCTGATCATTTTCTTGAAATGCTTTTTTTATGTAACCACTGTTTTGTGACATGAATGACATTTCACATTGTTGTGGATAGAAAGTAAACAAGCAATTCCACTTATTGCATTCTGGGTGTCATTATTGAACCTTTTTATGATGCTTCAGAGTCAGCATGGGATCAAAACATACTAATTACTTTTATTTTGTGTAATCTTTTTTTTACATAATAATATTAGTTTTTTTGTATACCTAAATATAAGGTATAAATATTATGCTTATTAGATTATCTGTCCTTAGCTTAGCAACATGCTAACACCATTCACTTGACATGAGGATAGTTATTTGTCTATGGAGCTTATAATATGACAAAAGATTAAAATTGTATTGTGTAAATTTGAATTATTGACAAGTGTCATTTAATCAAAATCATTATTTTGTTCAAGTGAAAAAGTGAAAGTGACATGACATTCAGCCAAGTATGGTGACCCATACTCAGAATTCATGCTCTGCTTTTAACCCATCCGAAGTGCACACACACACACTGTGAACACACACCCGGAGCAGTGGGCAGCCATTTATGCTGCCGCGCCCGGGGAGCAGTTTGGGGTTCAGTGCCTTGCTCAAGGGCACCTAAGTCGTGGTATTGAAGGTGGAGAGAGAACTGTACATGCACGCCCCCCACCCACAATTCCTGCCGGCCCAAGGCTCGAACTCACAACCTTTCAACTGGGAGTCCGACTCTCTAACCATTAGGCCACGACTGGTGGTTCAAGCCACCTGTTATTGAATAATTCTTTATTTGTGTGGTTTGGGAAGTTGCAAAATATCCTAATGATTATAGGTTAATAGAGGCAGGAGATGGGACTTTTATTTGAATAAAAAACATTTGCGATGCAATTGATTTTTATGTTATCTTTAGTAAATTTGAGTAGTGCAAAATTGGCCACCATATTGAATGTTTTGATTTCATCCACTAATATTCACACAAAAAGACCCTTTCAAGTATAAAGCTATATGGTGAACAGTTAGCACACTCTGTGCTATGAGCATCTGCCAAAAAAGTGGTCTTGTATTATTAAACACAACACTTCAGATATTTGCCTTCTGGCTGCTCTGACAGTGTGATAACACTACTGTGTGAACTGATATTAAAAATAAATAAACCATAGTAAAACTACTCAAAACGCCCCAGCAACCATATAACAGCATACAAGAGCCACTTGGGACACTTTAGCATATAGCATGTATGACTTGCTTGCTTATGGAGAGCACAAAGGAAGATATTATGAAGAATGTTGATAACCTGACCGTTGATGGTCCCCATTGACTTTATATGGACAAAAAATACAATGGAAGTCAATGGCAACCACCAACTGTTTGATTACCAGCAATCTTCAAATATCTTCTTCTATGTTCAACATAAGAAAGCAACTCATACAGGTTTGAAACGATGTTAGGGTGAGTAAATGATGACAGAATTTTCATTTTTGGGTGAACTATCCCTCTAACTGAGTGTTAAATTACATAAAGCAAAATGTTTTTTATTACATTTAAAATAAAATAGAAAAGGCAACAAAAATATCTTTCAGAGTTACTACAGATTAAATTTTAGTCACTCCCTCTGTTGAAAAGGCACATATTACAGGGAGCGTGTCTGCCAGTAAACAGCTTCAGCACAATCCCATCATTCCCTCTGTTTGAACTGTAAAAATTTCGGTTGAGTTTAATCCCAGGCCTAATCTGTAATCTCCTTGTGCAAACTCAAATACAGTCTGACAAACAATTTAGTGTTTTAGTAGGTGTGTTAAACTAGAAGCCAGACTATTAGAAAAGATGATACATTGTAAAATAACAAATCACAGCTTTTAAGATTAAAGCCCAAAAATATATAAAATCACTCACCAAAATCTCACAAAACATGTCAAGAGCACATCCAGGTTATATTTCAACCCAAAATCAAAAGAAAGATGTAAGAACTTATAATTTGTCTGAAAGAAAATGAAAAAGCCACACAACACAAAAATGCATTACATCCACATCTTTTTTCATTCAAAATCAAACCTTTATTATCATGAACACAGTAGAGGGAATGCAAACCAGATTCTCGATTGTCCCCTTTCATTTCATTTCATTCACATATTTGCCTTCATATTCACATACAGCCACATTTAAGATTTTATTTTCTGCACTTTGAAACACAATCATCTGCATACGTCTCAATACAAATCGCCCTTATTGTTTTTTTGCTTCATATTTGGTACAAATGCACAGGCAGTTCCTTTTAGTCTTCATCGTTCTTAGAACCTTCATATGACAGGAAGATTTAATTTAGAAATAAGTTTGCTCTCTGATAGTTCGATATCAAAATGGTTCCTTTGAAAAGACAAATAACAACAACATATTTGTCTCTTTCCTTTTCATGACATTTCTCTTCAAGCAAACTAGCTTTCTGACCTGATAACCACAATCTGGCAGTGTGTGTGTTTATTGGGAGGGATGTGATCTGGGCAACTTAATTGTTTATGTATTGTAGGTGCATATTGCCTTTTGAAACCTAATCTAGAAACAGCCAGTGAGAATTTTTACCCTTTACCTTTCTACGACAAAATACTGGTCTGAGATCAGGAACAAAGGGCAACTGAATCACAAGGGCTAAAAGACCAGGGCTTAAGTATTCAAAATTCCAAGCGTAGGTCTTTGATAGTCTCCCCAATCATATTATTTGTGAATATGACAGCCAAATCTAAAATCGGCATTCTTAGACCAGAAACATTCCATGCAAGTGCAGAAATGCAGATCTGAAGGCTTGAACAATGCATTGCAATTGTGCAGTTCTAAAAAAAACTCAGCACTCAAGGAGGCTTTAGATGTCTTCAGATGTCAGACGTGTTTTTATTCAGGTAGCCATCTTTAAATATGGTCGGCAAGATTTTCCTCTGCCATGATAGTATTCCACGATAGTAGGCAGTTTATGCCAACACTCGCTACATCACCCACTGCAATATTGCAAAGAAGGCAATGCAATTTGTACTGCATTATGTGTTACGCAATGAAACTGAGCTGGTTTCGCCAGAAGAGTTTGCATACACATACTTGCATGGTAATGGGTAAAGTATTTAATGTATGCTAAATACGGTGCTGTTCACCACTTACAAAAGTGGAAGTTTTTTCAACTGAACCTTTTGTTTACACTGTATTTGCATAATGATGCAATCAAACAAGCTTTCACAACGATCTTCCAAGATAAAATATAAGGCCTAGGTTTGTCAGGGAGGTCCTCTAAAGTGAAATATTAGTGATTCATAACAAATGGAAAATTATGCATGTATTAAGATGTATAAAATGTAAGAAAGTATAATGTGTGGAAAAATGTGGATACAAATCGTGATGCTTGCATAGTCAAAAACGAGTGAAAAATTGTGTGGTTTGGCTGTCATTGGGATTGGTTTTACAGGGTGCTACAGTAATATAATGACACTGTTGTTGTGTAAATGCCCAAATTGTGCTATTATGTCTTTGGACTGATCTCTGTGGTTAACAGTCAGCTTACAGGCCAATATAAAAACCCTAACATCAAAAGCCAAACTTGACACACCGGCATACAGGTAGAAAAATACCAAACCGCTGCACTGCTATTGCCATCATCTCTCATTCTACAGCCAAAAAGGTATTATAGGCAAAATAAAATGAAAGTCCTTTGGATAGCCCAGTGAAACATTACTGCATAAGTATTTGGGCTTCTTAGTGTTTCTCCAAGAATCTATTGTTAGGGGTAGTGGAGTGTCCATTCACTTTCTTCCTTCAGTCTGTAAAGAGCAGCATGACTAAACTAAACATGAAAACAAGTGAAGCTTCATAACACTGTTTATCTCAGTTATTAGAGAAAGAGGTAGGGATTCACGTATACCCCCCCCCCCTCCAAAAAACCCCCCTAAAACCTAACCTACAACAAATAAACAAAATGCAGGTATAGTAGGTTAGAAACCACGGTGCGCATATACTGTAAGTAAAAATAAATACATACTACATACTGTACATACATCAGGAATTAAAGAACCGTTAGAAAATAGCTATGTCTGAATGCAGAATTTCACTACATTTATAGGGAGACTTTGCAATACAAACAGGTTAACACATAACAGTTCTGACATGTTAGTTTGCTTACTGTGTGTGTACGTTCATGGCACTTACTATTATTCTTGTGTGCCAGCACACAAACAGTTTTTAGGTGCCAGAAAGGCATCTCTACTTTAAGTACAATTCTATGCTCACACTCTACAGTCCTTTAAGAGGGTGCCGGAAGGTAAAATTTAAAAGTTCAGAGGTACATTTCCATTGTCTATGTCTGGTGTCCGTGTCCGAAACAGTTGTGTTAGTGAGAAGACAGTTGAAATAAGAACCGTACACTGCTTGGCTAAGAGCCTAACACCTTCGCCCTCACTAGTCGTCTCTACAGCTCCTACAAACTCCTTATACAGGTCCACAATCTCCTCAAGCTTCCTCAAGGCCTCATCTGCATCAATATCCCCATGACACCCTCCACAGTCCGAACAGGAAACTCGCATGCAGGTTGAGGTTAGTTGCACTAGAGCTCCAAAACTGTTACCAAGGGATAGAAGAGCATCGTCAGGTGCCCATCCTACCCGTGTGGCTCTCTGACATCCTGACGCCAATCTCCGTGCCTCGGCCTGAACCAGGTATCGTTCTGTCTCTGAAAGCGAATTCCCATTCACATTGCCATTTTCGCATTCCCCCTTGTGGGTTGGAGGGTGTACTACAGAAGGTCCTTTCTTCAAAACCAAAAGAAGTTCATCAATATCTCGCTGCAAACAGGCATAGCCATCTTTAAGCCCTGTGCCTTTCTGACCGGAAGCATAATGGTGGCCTTGCAGAAAGTGGAGCGGATGATTTATTGGTCCACGATCTAGAGGCAGAGATTCCAGAGGTCTGGGTGGGACCAAGAGTGGGCTGAGTTCTGAGGACGAGAATAGGGGGCGAGGAGAATCTTTGAGTAGGGACAGAACATTTGGAGAGGGACCAGATAGGGTTGCAGGGGAAGGAACCGGGGTGGGTTGAGGTGGTTTACTCATCTGGTTTCGACGGGAGAACTCATAAACAGTCAGATTATCATCGAAGCTGCAGTTTTCCTCTGTATCTCCGCTGAAACAGTTGGTATAAACGGTATGGCAGCCACATGCATCATGATGGGAAGGACTTCCGGAGGATAGAGAAGAATCATTGTCAAGTCGAATCTCTGAATGGTTACCTTTGTGTGATTGAGGTTGTTCGGACCTGCAGGTCTCAAAATGCCTGTGCAACTCAGTAGCTTCTGTGGACAATTTCTGCCTCAGGTCAGGATGGCTTGATGATGTTTGAGGTTTCCTGTTGGTGTCTTTCACGGGAGTTGGGGTCACTTCCTCAGGTCCATCTTTGAGCTTCACAATGACTACTTCAGCATCTTTCTCTTTCCAGTCAATCAAAGATGGCACTGAAGTGGCCTTGGGAGATACCTTCTTGGATTCATGGTTAACATCTGTTGGAATGGTTGCTTTATTGCCTGTTGATGAAATAGTGTTGCTGAGTGCTACAGTCCCCAAGATCTCTTGGGAACGGGTGAGGTACCAGGGCATATCCTGAATTTTTCCCCGCAAGGTTGTGGCAGACAGACGTCCAGACGAGCCTGTTCTGCTGGGAAAATTAGTCCCAATTTGAGCTCGATCTTCAAGAACAATATTTACAGACTGAACTGAAGGAGAAGGTAAGGGAGATGGAGATGGGGTAGGAGTGGTTGAAGCACTTGTTGGTTTGACTGTAGAGCTTTCAGCCTTTAGTTCAGTTCTTAGGTTCTCATGACTTAGAGAAACACCCTTACTCAGTGTAGAGTGTGGGGAGGTACTGGTACCATTTCTCTGAGACCAGGGGTGTAGAGAAAGTCCATTGGGGGGAACTTTTGTCTTTTCATCAGGTTTTTGTGACTGGGCATTAACTGCCTTTGTGGATGGCTGTAAACCAATGAATGATGGCTTGGGAGGTATTGGGGGCTTTGTGTTCATCAGGGGCACTTTATTTTCAGATTTTCTGGTTTCAAGAGAGTCTGATGACTGTTGTTGTAGAGGACTCTTGCTGTCTACTGTTATTTTCTCAAATTCAGTTGTTCCTTTGGCGTTTATTGTCTCTTTCTGATTTGGCTTAGTATCTTGACTGTCAAGTCCTTCAAGATCCACATGATTTGGAGTAATCTCCTTTTCTAGACTGGCCGGGAACTGGTCAGATATTCCATTTTGTAGCCTGGGTCCATTTTGAACGTTCTCTGGGTCTACCAAGGTTTGTTGGGGAAAGGCAGATTGGCGTACAGCCGTGATTAATGAGGAAGACATTGGTGGTCCAGGCCCTGTGACTGGTTTAAACTCCATGGTCTCTGGCTCCATCTCTAGAAGCTGAGTTGATAAGTGTGGATTTCGGCCAGGTATGTCTTCATTGCAGTGCGGGGCTTTCTGCCCCGTGGAGTGGTTAGCAGATAAAGATTTAGGTTCTACAGGTGTAGGTTTAGGGAGAACAATCAGTGAGGGTTGATGGACCTCCAGTTCAGGATGTTTAGACTCAGGGATTGCAGGGGTGAAATGATTGGCAAAAGAAGGTTTTTCTTCGAGTTTCTCTGGTGTGGCACTGTCCTTCTCTTTGCTGTCTCTGGATTCCGAAGCTTTTGTCTTGTTCACACTAACCTTAAGGTCATTAAAAGAAGGATGTTTGTTCTCAGAATCTGAGCTTTTCTCTGCAAAATAATAAGAAAGAGGTAAGAGAGACATGTACATAAGTAAACAAAATAAAAAATAGATATTGAACATTAAATGAATATTTTGGTTCAATAAATGTTAAGATTTATCAACAACATTTGTAACAATGTGGATCACCATCAAAAACCTATTTTGACTAATTCCTCTGTTTTTTTTTGTTTTGTTTTTTTTTGGCTGCATTTACATTTCAAGTCTTAATGCACAGATCTAATATTTTGACCATATCCAATTTTTTGGCCCACTTGTTTACATTCACTTTAGACATGACTGGTAGGCTGTCCAATATCTGTATGTTTAATTCCTGCCCAAAAGGATTGTCTGCAGTTATCACTTTACTATGCACGTTGTAGTCCCTCTGGTTTTGAATTGCCATGCTATTTATTTATATAATTCATGTCAAGTGGCCATTATTATTTGCCAGCATAGACGCCTGTCATGGATATTTTGCAGCACAAAATCTGACTGAACAGATAAATAACACAAAATAACAGTAAATTTTCATTCGTTAGGCTAATTTATCTACAGCTCGTTAGAGGTAGAATTCTCTATTGAAATAAAGTGGCTCCAAGATTATATTTATTGAAATGAATTCAAATAAATTTACGAGAGAGAAAGAAAATGTGAGCGAAAAATAAGATTTTTTTGAGCCAGTGTAAATGTAGCCTTTGAGCAAAAATCAAGGCACTTACAATTCAAGTAAACTTTTTGCTTTACCTACTTTGAGTAAATTTATATACAATATTTTCAACTTATGTCATGACCATCTAAAGGAAGTAAACCCTGCTACTTTGACATGCACAATGATACAAATATGACTGTGTAAAAATACAAAATTTACAGATGATATAATACAAATTTTAAAGGAAGAGCTTCTACAAAAATACTAAGCTTTACATTTCTGTTTTTAAACCCTCAAAGTGCAAAGCTATGGGTGGGTGGGTGGTGGTTGACAGAGAAACTTGTTTCGATGGGTAATGGATTTTATGCTATAAATGTTGTTGATATAACTTAACTTGTATTGAACATGGAACATTGTTCTTCGGAATGTACAGATGTTTTGTGGTAAAAATAGACGGTTCACTGACCTGTGAGGCATTTCTCTGTGATGGGAGGGGTAAATCGATCTTGGGCATCAAAAAATTCATCCTCAGATTCTGAACAACTGTATCTGGAGTCCTTTGATTTTTCAGGGACATTTGTGCACACAGCTCTCATCAGCACATATTGTGCTGTTAATTTTGAAGATGGTCCCTGTTGTTTAGCTTCATTTGTCTTTTTCTTTGGGAAGCTGTTTCCCTCTTGTCTACATGCTGGATGTTTGTGAATCCTGGTGAGGAGTGCCTGAAAGTTAATTCCTGCTAGTTTAGCATTTATGCTGTTAGGGGTAGAAGCTGACATGGCGGAAATGCGACCGTCTTTTCCACTGTCTCCTCCATCATCATCATCCTCCTCACTCAATGCATCATCGCTGGCCGCAGGTGGGCTTGGCAAACTATCAGACATTTGTGAGAGCTCAGAGAAGCGCAAAATTGAGTAATCCTTGTAGGTCAGGTCTGAAGGTCGTCTGAGTTTGTTTGAACTGCCCCTCTCATCCAAATGCTCTGGCACCTCCAGGAGGAAAGGGTGGTGGACATCCAGACTCGATGCACCAGAGCCAAGACCAGAACTGGGTTTCTCTTCCAGAGACACATCCATATGACCAAGTCCACCAATGGTTGCCTTTATAGTCTCCTCCAGTGCATTTAGCGAGTTACTAGACAAACTGGAGAAGCTGCTGTTGACTCGAGGGTCTGAGTACCAACCTGTCTCCAAAAGGGAATCAATTCTCATGGCATAATCCTCATCTTCAACAGACTCTCTCTTGCTCGCCTCATCTCCTTCGACCTCTAAAAAGGGATGTGTTACAATCACTCTGACCTTTTCTGCCTCTGCTTCACTTTTCCCCTCAGCTTCCTCTCCTTCCTCCGTGCCATCATTTGTATGAGTGGATATAGTGTCCTCTGACAGCTGAGTGTCCAGCAGTCCCTCCATAGCGTAGTCATCCTCGGAACTGTCTTCTGAATCGCTTCCACACCGAGAAACATACCCTAGGCATAGCAAACACATTAAACATAACATAGCATTTCGTATAATATATTGTAATATGTATAATATAATGTAACCAATAAATATCATAGTAGAACAGTGGTTCATGATTTTCAGTATATTTCAAAGTACCATAGTCTAATACTAGGGGTGGCACGGTTCGCTGAAAAAAAACGAACCGTTCGGTTCACCACACGGTTTGGCATGGTTCAATTTAAATCTGACAAAGCATCTGTAATATGGTTTGCTATAAATAACACGTAAAACAAACAGGGTTTAGCTAATATATGTTTCTGTTGATGGATGCGCATTCTGGCTTCCCAGTCATTACAATAACAGCGATAAAAAATAAAAACCCCTGGACAAACCATGTACTCTTGTTCAATGTAAATGCCTTATGCTGGAATAATAGCAGTCATTTATTCCGGCACCACCCGGGTGCTGATAGCACGCATGCACATATGAGACCTGAACAGCACACGTTGATATCTGTGTTTAAACTAAACTCATTTAAGCTTTGACAGTTGAAACATTAGAGGACGCGAGCTCGCGCGTGCAGTGTGCGTGCGCTCATCCGAAGTGTGCAAACCCGTGCTTCAGAATGCGCGCAAATATAAGCTCTCTCTGAACCTGAAGTATTGTGTTTAAATGTACAAATTCACACAAAAATTATGTCAAAATGCCCGTTTTGGTAAGTATCCTACAGCAGAAACCAGCTGAACGTAGGACTACTGTATAAGTGCATTCTCTTAAAGTTACAGTCTTTATATTAATCGAACAGCAACAACAAAGAAATCACTCACTGCTCTTGATTAAAAAGCTTTTGTAACTTTAATAAAGAATAATCTTTCATTTATACAGTCCAATGCAATGCAATGCTGTTTTAAATTTGATTACTTTATTCAATTTCTGTACCTAAAAACTAATGCTAGACCTACTTACAAAAAAAAACAAAACATGAAAATCACTGTTGTTTGTATCTTTACTCTATTGTATTTATTTGTGCTGTTGCTTGTAGTTGGATAGAATATTCTTCTTCTTCTTTTTTTTATTAGAAAGTATAGTTTCTCCATAAACATAGCACATACCGAACTGTACCGAAAACCGTGACTCTAAAAATGTGAAACAAACGGCACCGTGAAAAAGTTGAACCGTGCCACCCCTATCTAATACCTTCACTGATTAAATGGTACCACCACAGTACTTTTTTGACTGATTGAATCTGATGAAATATTTTGTCCTCATAAGTTGCAACCACTTTGTCTATTGCTTGTTTTTGTTTTTTTTTTGTTGTTTTTTTTGCATTGTGCTGGGTAGCAAATTGTGGGCTGCCAAGCCATCCGATCATTGTTATTTAAGTATTATTGATGTACTAGTATTTATTATTTTGAATCAGCTGCTAATTTTATATTTTAACTTATACAATTCAGTTAGTTGGCAAGGCTAAGGCAAGCCATTTTGACTTTTATTCATTCTCGGGGTATGAATTCTTGATATCAACAATTAACCATTAGTTAAAATGCTAATGCTTGATATCTGGAATTGGGTTTTTACTAGTAACAATGGCTATTTTTTGTAAAAACTATAATTCGTGAAACCTTTAATTGTTTTTTCACTAGTTAACTGTCACCATAGAACGCCATTCAAAATTGTTGATATCAAGAATTGATTTCTTACTAGTTGAAATTCAAATTTCACATATCAGAAAGACAACTCTTACTAGTAAAACCCTTATTATATTTTATATCAGTAATTGCATGGTTACTAGTGCAAATGTCTATTCTTGATATCAGCAACTGAATTGAATTTTTTTTTATTTTTGACATCAATAATTTGATTGTCACTAGTAACAATGTTAATTTCTGATATCATGAAATTATTTTTATTACTAAGAGACATTTAAGATAGATGAAATTATATTGATAGCAGATGTCTGAAATTGCCCTTGCAACCAGTTTAAATAGTATTACTGATATCTTAAATAATATTTTAACTGGTAAAAATAGTTTAAATATAATTTTTCTATTAGGAGTAGGGCTGGGACAACGCGTCGAGGTCATCGATGACGTCGACGCAAAATATGCGCATCGATTCGTCGACCTGTTTTTATTTCTCTAAAAAACGTTTGCAAAACGTTTACCTTATGTGCGCTGAATATACGCGATGGCCGGATCAACATTCTGTCCAACGTTATATAACCAATCCAGGGGTTTTTCTGCATTGATCTTTTTTTTGGCGGGTGTCAAAGCCTTATTTGATCGGTGAGTGACAGTGACAGGGCGCGTACGAGAGAGAGCCCCGGCTGCGCGCGCACTCACGGTCTTCAAACAACACAAGCGCTTCTTGCTCTCTCTCTCCCTTGTGCAAAATCAAAATCATTAAACACGATAGAAAAAGGGCGAAACACCAAAGTTTCACGCGCAGTTTCACTCACAGTCTTCAAACTACACGCGCGCTCTCTCTCTCTCTTCCCCCACCCCTAGTGAATATTAACCAAAATCATTAGACACGATAGAAAAAGGGCGGAACGCCAAAGTTTCACGTGGAGCAATCGGAGATTTTTTTTTCTCCATGACAGGCTGCTGGCTCCCACTGTTAAATTTTTTATTTTTATTTTGGAAAAGCACTCTCTGTATTAGCTTAAAGCCCTAAAGTTTACATTGGTTACTGTATTCTTTCAATTGCTCTAAACAAGTATTTTGGGTGAACTTTTTTATTGAATGCTAGACATCAAGTTGTTGTTATTTTCATCTGAAAGAAGAACTTTTTTTCAGTAAGCTAGGCCCTATGTGTTCAGTAAGCTTGTTTCAGTAAGCTATGTGTTTTCAAGGCTTCAAGGTTTTATTGAATGCTATGCTCTATACAATTGCAAAGTAATGCATTCTTAGTCAGTCTTTTATTTTGTAATTTTAAGAGCAATAAACATATATTGCAATGTTAAGGAATTCATGTTTTTTTCATTCAGATATGTAAATCAACATGTAGAAATTGTTAGTAGTCAATTAATGGGGAGATAATCGAAATCGAATCGGCCCGGAAAAATTAATCGTTAGATTAATCGATGCATCGAAAAAATAATCGCTAGATTAATCGTTTAAAAAATAATAGTTTATCCCAGCCCTAATTAGGAGAAAAAAGTTGTGCCACATGTTTAATGAAACAAGCTTCCTTAATTTAAAACCTTCTTCTGCCGGAATGCGTCGCATTTTTGGTCTAGGTCCCCAGCGGAACACATTGATATTGGGGTCCACCAGCAGTTTGCAGTATCCAGCCAGGAGGCAGGCCAGATCTTTAGCTGCTACAGATTCCATCAGCAAGGCTATAGGCTGGAAGTTGCAGGATAAAAAGATGGTTAGATAAAAAGAGAGAGAAGAAGAGAGAGAGGAAAAACATATTTCTGTGCCTGGGTGTTTATCCACGAAGGTAGTTTCAGTATTTTAACTAGTTTATTTTAATCTGTTGGTAGACGTGTACACACCTGGATGTCCTGCAGGTAAATCTTGAGCATGCTGATTCTGTCGGACTCTGAGAGCACCTCTATTCGGGTGACGTAGTGGAAGTCTATGATGGTGGAGATCATGTTGAGCTGGTGGTTTAGTATTTGGCTGATCCCATATCTCGCTCCCACCAGCAAAGTCACCAACGACTCCCTGTCCTGCAACTGTAACACACACATTTACTCCAGTCTGACTCAGTCTTACTAAGGAAATACAATAATATATAAATAATATCAAGTGAGGATCATTATAATGGTCCAGTGTGAATCTTATGAGTCAGTCCTTATTAATGAATCAGGTTTATTTTTATGTCATTGCAAGAGATGCTGCTAATGTATCCAAATCTCTTGCGCCCTAGAACAGCCATCTTCCATAACATGCTTAAATTCACATCCTTAAAAATAGGAGAATGCTTGACAAGATTTAATCCAGCATAACATTATCTACAAAAGCAGAAACAAAAAAAATAATGGTTGCCGGCAGACAAGAGAGGGAAATAAACGGAACATATCTGTGCCCTGCAGATTTCATTTGTTATTTGTGATGAATGTGCCAGATGGACACAACTCTCTCACCAGCATGGTGGCGTTGTAGCTTCTCCCGCTGTATGAAATCAGCTCCGCCATCTGGGTCACATAAGCCAAACGGGCCTGAGACACAGAAATCACCTGAAAGAGAGAGAGGTAAATGGAAAAGACCAACTAATAGATTTTCATTATGACTGAAGAAAGACAGGAAAAAGAAAAGTTGTCTTTTGACTGCTGCAGTACATAGTATGTATAATGTGCACAGTATGCAAATTTATGGTTGGCATAGAAAGCCCAGTTGTCCACTACATTTGTTAAAATGTGCAGGATATTAACCAGAGCACACTGCATAGAATACTGCATCCCACAATGCAGTACACTTGACTTGCCATGCACTCACACACAGTGTGACTTAAAATGAACCAGGAGTAATAGAGTGCAACAGTTGGTTCAACACTGCTGAAAATTGATTAGGCACTAATGCATTCTATATCAGCCATTATTTGTAACATGGCTGAATCAATAATGCAATGTAGCCAGGTAATGTGACAACAATGTAGCATACTATGCATACAATTTCACATACATTTTTAAAACCTTAGTAGGCAGTGTACAGTTTAAACTGTGCAGTTTCTGTTTATAAGAACATAGAGTTAACCGTTTTCTGAAAGATACTTATTGTCTGAAAATGTAAAAGACCTACACACCTTCTGTCGTGGTTCTAGCAGCGACTGGATCTTCTTCATGTGGTGGTTGAGAGCTTTCCGCAGGTCTTTGTCTCTCATGTTTCTCAGCAGAGTGGGAGAGATGAAGCTCTCCAAACCAAACTCCTTGCTAACACACACACACACACACACACACACACTAAATGTATCATTTCTCATGTAGCATGAGTATTTTTGAGTGTTTGTGTGCACTCTTACACAATGCTCTTAACAGATGCTTTCGTCGTCTGTCCACAGCTTGCCAGTTTCTCGTGCATGTGCAAAACAGCTAGTCTCAGAGCTGTATTACATTTCATCTCTACAGCGTAGCGTTCCTGTAACACATCTCCCACACTCTACACACACATACACAACAGGGTTACGATAGTCAACTAAAACCATATAAAACATTTTCCTTACTTGAAATTAAATAAACATTAACTGAAATTCAAATCTTAAAACAATAACATTTAACCTTTTTTTTTTCAGCTAGTTGCCAAAGGCAACATTTTTTGACACTACTTAATGTACTAAAGTAACAAAATTTGAATTGATTTATAAATTGTGAAAAATAGGGGAAAAAAATGACAAAAACACCCAACAAAATTACAACTAAACATGGGATAAAATGGGATATATTAAAATAAACACTAATTCATAATATTGATAAACTGTAATAATACCTTATTTAATGACAGTTTATAACACTGATACACCCAGCAGCCTGGAAGCTTTGCTTTACCTCTACACCACTTTGTTTTTAGCGCTACATAATAACATGTGTTACCTGCTGAAAGAGGTACTCAAAGGCTACAGGATCATCCTGCAGGAGGTCCACTGGGTCTCTGGGAATGAAACAGACTCTGAACAGACACCTGTAGTCATGGGAATCCTTCTTCTGTACCACCTGAAAGAGCAGCAACATGATAGAGCCCTTTATTACAAACTCCAGTCGAGGCTGTAGTCCAAGTAGATATGTTTTAGAATTTATAGTTATACATAGTTATATACAGTAGGTGTAAGAAAGAAGAATTGCATCTTTCTTTATGTGTTACCACTTGCCTAGCAAGTTGCAAGCTACTCACAACTGAACTACTATATTTTCAGGAAAATAAGTCACACCTGACTGTCAAAATTGCATCGTTGAGAGAAAGAAAAACACAGATAAGATGCATCATCTGAATCACATTTTGTTATTACCGTATTTTCCGGACTATAAGTCACACTTTTTTTCATAGTTTGGCTGGTCCTGCGACTTATAGTCAGGTGCGACTTATTTATCAAAATTAATTTGACATGAACGAAGAGAAATGAATCAAGTTAAAACATTACCGTCTAGGTACCGCGAGAGGGCGCTCTATGCTGCTCAGTGCTCCTGTTGTCTACACTGAAAACATAGAGCGCCCTCTCGCGGCCGGAGACGGTAATGTCTTCTCTTGGTTCTTGGTTCTAAATAAATGCTACTTATAGTCCAGTGCGACTTATATATGTTTTTTTCCCTTGTCATGACGTATTTTTGGACTGATGCGACTTATAGTCAGAAAAATACGGTACATTCAGAAATATCGTAAAATACTGGTCTTTTAAATGTTTCCAAACATTCTACACTCTATAAATGTATTTTATTTCTCCTCACACTTGGTTGCAGCAGGTTTCAGATGATTAAAAAAACTTGACTTATATTCCAGAAGAATACAGTAGTAAAGACCCTTTAAGTAACTGACATGCTATGCTCTGTTTAATGTTGGAAACGTTTGCTTTTTAACATGTAGCTTTATTTTAAATGTAGCTGAACTACAGTTTGTACTCAAATAAATATATTCAAGTTAATAGCATTACTACTTTTAGTTAGCTAGCATGTTACCTTTTGTATGAGCTCCTCCTCGTGCAGCAGCAGAAGCTTGGTGATGTTATGTTGCTGTTCTAGCACCAGTGCAAAATGCTCAATACATCGAATGGACAGCTTCTCTTTCAGAGTCAACACGATATCCTGCACACGGAGACAACTTTAATACCACACCGTCTAAACACTAATACCTCACACCACACTCTCACAAAAATAAGATTAACATCAAACAAAAACTGATGGATTTCCTGCAGTATCGCTGGACACCATAGTACTAAAGTTGAAGCTAAAGCTGATGTAGAGTGCAGAAGAATAAAAAAAAGAAAACCGCAATCTAAAACCTTGACAGTGGTGGTCTTGTGAAATTTGAAGGCTTTGGTCTGGCCGTTCTCCAGGTACACCTTCAAAACGTTGGGAAGGAAGAAAAGAGAGTTTCCCTGGAAACAGTCAATGAAACAAGGCTTGTGTAAGCAGCATATCATCATGTTTTGATGAAAACAAATATATCATCAGCAAATGTATTGTCATGCACCACTGCTCATGGTCATGGCTGGTTAGTACAAAACTATTAACCAGGCTGCGTCATACCCTTTTTGGTCCAAGTGTAATCCTGACCAGGGTTAGTGTGAGAGTTGACTGTGTGTGTGGCTTTACCTGAGTGTGTCCGTTGACGACCACCTCCTCTGCAAAGCGCACTTTAATGGGGTTTCTTCTCAGACGGGCTCTCTTCTCTGCTGTTATGAATGAAGACTTAGGATTCTGAAAACGAGAAAAAATCATTTCTATAAATTCTGAGCTGGACAATGACGCTATGGTCTTCTGTAGAGTTGCTTTAAGGATGAAATTTAAGTCATTTCATAATTGAAATTTTTTTGTTCATCACTGTAAAGCTGATTTGAAACAATCTGTATTGTATAAACTGCTATATAAATAATTGTGACTAGAATTTATGGAATGCCAAAGCTGACAATTTTAAAAATAAATAAATACTTAAATAAATATAAAAATAAATGAAAATAAGAATAAATAAATACATAAATATATAAATAAATATACATAGAAAAGCAAAAAAACGAAAATAAATAATTATTTATACATTTATTTCCATATTTATGTATATATTTATTTTTTTCCATATTTATTTATTTATTCTTTTATTTATTTATACATTTATTCATGTCAACATTTATTTATTTATACATTTATTTATTTTTACATGTATTTATTTATACATTTATTTATTTCTTCATTTATTTCTTCCTACATTTCTTCCTGCGTAGGGTAATGAGGAGGGCGTGGTTTACCTCAGACATAGCAATCGAGCTCAGAGTAAGCGAAGGCGAAGGGTTGACGCCACAGTGACGCCTATTGTGTGGCGAAATACAATTAGTATAGCTCACTGACGTTGATACGGTCTGTGACTGCGAGGTATATGGTCAAAATCCTAAATCTTACTGTGTGACATGGATAGGCTACTCTTTATTCCGGACATGGCCGTAGAACATCGTTTGGTCTGGATTTGTAAAATGTCCTGGGCTAACAAACATGAAACAGGGACTCTGCATTGCTTAATTTGTAAATTGCAAGGTCCCGGAACAAAGCGGGGTAACGGATGCCGGATGCATGTGATTACAGGAGGGAGAGGTGACGGAGCACTTGCGCAATCACATTGGTCAGCAGTTTAAGTGATTGACTGCATGCATCAGTTGCTTTTAGGGTCTGTATGTTCATGAATAACATGTAAATGCCATGCAATTTTAAAACAACAATTTCCAGGCCTAAAAACGTTTTGAAAAAGTTGTGGAATTTTATTTTACAAATCTCTGTATAGAGTCCTAAATTTCGGTGGGGGACTGTGTAGTTATGTCGCATGGTTTTAATAATTCTCGCAGCTTTCAAGTTTAAAATGAGAAAAATTCCTGCATTTATTCAACATAGCTTGTAGGTTTGAATAATAAAATGAATCCACGCAAAATGTAAGATTAAATAATTCATTCGAAACCAGTCTTCGAATCCATGAACTCTCTCGCGTGCTTCTCATCAGCGCATCTTGTCTGCACAGTGACCTGCAGCACGCACCGACACAAGATTTCACTCGCATCTCGGGACAACTGACAGAACAGTCACTTGACTAATCGGGTCATTGTTGCATTGTCACAAAAATGTATAATTTGCACACATTTTTAAGTATTTTAAGCCATATGATACTCGCGCGCTCCGAAGGCTGTATTATGTGCCCCTCACAGTCACAACCAAAGTTCACGTGTATAAAGCCGCCTCGCGAGTAGCCTATTATATGAGTTATTTTTCGTAGTTTGTAGTTGAGCTTAAGCAATCAAATACACACAATATGATGTCTGTTGTGGGTGTTGACAAACAAAACAATTTCATGGCACACTCTACTTAAACACATGGGGAAAAAAATAAAGAAAAGGGGAAAAAAAATCAATAATTAAACGACACTGTGTCGTCAGTGTTGTTATTGTATCGGACACTTGCACTTAACATGAGGCTATATGAAAAACAAGCTCAAATGGAGTAAACAGGTTTTTGCTGGCGAATGAGGAGATCGCATCTGAGGCAAGTGCATCGCATTAAACGCTTTCATCAACTCTTACAGGTTCTATAACGTTTATTGTTGCTATATGGGCGATTTGTTTTTCTTGTTGTTTAATTCACTTGGCCAAAATCTCATGATATAAACGATTAAGCGCTTATGCACAGGACATTTAAAACGTACAAAAGTAGGCTATATTGGCTTGCGAAAAACCAGTCTTCAAACACACAAAAACATTAGCCTTTACAGACATAGTGTTTGAGTAAAGAAAATAAATAATAATAACGAATTATAATAGAGATATGAATTTTAGATAGTTTTTTACGGCACATCTGGTTATTCTCTGTCTGCCATATGGAAACGCCGTCCCTGGAGGAGGGGGATCCGCCAAAATGAGGTGCCGGATCGGATTTCGGAGGTTCCGGATCCGGCGTGTTGCGGCACAAATTAAGCCCTGGGACTCTGAGACTGAAGCGCTTGATATTTTCCATTTTTCGGTCAGAACTCACGGAAAGGAAGCAGGGCAGATTTAGGCTACAGTGAAGACGACGCAAGCATACTGACCAGGGCCCGGTTCCCCGATAACGTTCACTCTTAGCGCGCTAAGAAGACATCGAAAGATATATCTTACCAAAGTTGTTGATGTTTCTAAGTGTGTTCCCCGAAGTGTCCCTTAGGAAGCTTCTTAGCACGCTGCCTCTTACGTCCGACGTTACAAGAGCGCTGTCCAAAGTCAGGGTGCTGAATTAGTTGGCATCGATTGCTCATGAATCGATTTTCCACTTCACGCGAAGGTGCAATACAGCGTTAAGAAAGACAACACGTTCTATGCAAATGAAACATTCCTCAAATTATTACAGTAACATTTATTTTAACGTAGTTTAAGTTATCAGTAAAATATAGACTATAAATTAAATTATCAAATGGTCGGTAATATGTTCACACGATATGTTGTGACGGTTAGACGAACCGGGTATCCCTCGCTAATCATCCACCCTCCTTATCCCATTGTGCCACTTGTGCCGCTTCTTGACATGGGTTTAACGACTTTAAAAAAAATTATATAATACACTTTTATATTAATGCTAAGGTACTTTACAATCAGAATTGATTGGCAAGCCGCTGCAGTTACTTCTGTTTAATGCGGTATTGATTGCCATTGGTTTATGTTTTTAATAAAAAGCAACCTATCTACAATGAACAGAGAGAGAGAGAGAGAGAGTTAGATACAGAATATGCTGGGGAAGCAACGTAAAAAAAGGGCACAAAGCCTCTCGTCAGAGGAACTTGAAGTTTTGCTGACCACCAGATCAGAGATCACACCCCTATGGTCCACTATAACCTGCACGTTTATGGCCGCGTCTCCCTTTCGCGATGAGTAGCACGCCTGATCAATCACTGATGGATTGGCGATAGGGATGAGTGTGCCATCCACCAGGATGCAATCCCCGGCACGGCGCAGAAGGGTGTTGGAGACGAGGTCTTGATTAGGCCGTAGCCCTCTCCCATGACCTCGATGAATTTCCCTGTAGCAAAAAAGAAAAAGAAAAAAAGTAGCGCTGGGCTTCAGGGCTTAAAGCAAAATTCCGCTGCTTTAGCCTGGCAAGCGCAGGTCTGAGAAGGTCTAGCAGCTCCATAATGAGCTGTCTTGGGAGGCGAATTTTTTTTAATATAGCCACGTCAGGCAAAATGTCAAAAGGGCTTAAGTTTTGCAAAAAAAAAAAAATTGACATGGACTAAACGGCTCCAAGTCCGGCTCCGCGTCCGGCTCCGTCTTTGATTCAATACAAGGACACGTTGGTTTGCTGCTATAGTTGGTCGCTTACTGGACACCACCATGATTACCCATTTATAGATCTTAGCCATTTAGAGCCATATTGTTTGCCAGATTTTAATTATCAAAAATTGATTGTCAATTCACTTTAATTACATTACGAAAAAGCCTAGGCTAATTACCACCTTATTAGTTCTGTAACCACATAAAGTCAACTTCATAAATAGGCCTGTATCCATTGCGAACATAATTTATTAGGAGTCTTAAAAAATAACAGAAAATCATTGTTGAGCCACAAAACTGTCAACGTACCATAGTTTGACTTGTACTTCGCTGCGCTGGTTTCTAAAGACTGCTGTACAGTAGCGTCATGAGCTCAAACAATGCTAAGAGAGAGCTACGAATGGTCCGGACCAACCTTACGAAAGTGTGACTTACAGAAGATATACTTAGCGTACGAACGTGTCGGGGACCGTGCCATAAGGTTAAGAGAGAGGTTAAGGAATAGGTTAAGAACTACTTAGCGATAAGAACGTTTTGGGGAACCGGGCCCAATGCTTTTGAACATTTTTTTAAATTCTATTAAGCAGTGGTAATCTTTAGCCTACCTCCATAAACTCATGTCCAGGGGCAACCTTATTAAATGTATGAACGTCACGTTAATCCACATCGATAAATTCAGTTAGAGGATAAGACTGTAGGGCAGTTAGCCAACCACTAAAATCCAACCAGAGCTTTATCAGAGCCATCAATACAGAAGAGATCTTAATGCATTTACACAGCAATTAGCCTACAAGTGCATAGAAATATTATGAAGTGTTTTACATTTTGAAGACATAAATATGACATGATGGAATCAATGAAGTGATAGACCTACGTTTAATATGAAACTAAAACAGACACCAGGTAGCAGAAAGACACTGTCTTAATGCGTGCGTTCAATCCACTCGTTTGATTCCTTAAAATACACCGAATCAAAAACAACTCGACGTGTTGAAGCGGATCAGCTTTGGATTTGTTTCTGATCATTTCTATTTAGGCCTATGCGTTATTTAAATAATAATAATAATAATAAATAAATGACCAAATGTTCAAAAAGTTGGCAGAGAGGGGTCATGTTCAGGGAAACAACATAATTGTTGATAGACTATTTTTCGGGGACACGAGTTTAATGCGCAAACCTGCGTGACCATATAGCAACTATTCAGAAATGGAAATTACGAATGCATTAATATTTTGTTTTGAATTTAAGAAAAGTCGATTGAATATTTACAGGTTTGTATCTCCAGGTTTGTTATTATTTTCAGAATAGTAAAGTCTTTGTAACCAACCATAGTGATCAAATATCGAAGCTATTTATTGTAAAATTTTGTAAAAATTTCTGTAGGCCAAAAACGTAACTAAAAAATAGCTAGTAGCCTACATAACTTTTTAATTTGTATTATTATTCTTTCTTTTTATTATTATTATTATTATTATTATTATTATTAGACTATTGTTATCATCATCATCATCAGCTGGCAAACCATTATGGAGTCTATTTAAAGGGAATGATTGTGGCGGGGAGTTTGGTCAAACTATGGCAGCAACAATAAACATTATAGAACCTGTAAGAGTTGATGAAAGCGTTTAATGCGATGCACTTGCCTCAGATGCGATCTCCTCATTCGCCAGCAAAAACCTGTTTACTCCATTTGAGCTTGTTTTTCATATAGCCTCATGTTAAGTGCAAGTGTCCGATACAATACCAACACTGACGACACAGTGTTGTTTAATTATTGATTTTCCCCATGTGTTTAAGTAGAGTGTGCCATGAAATTGTTTTGTTTGTCAACACCCACAACAGACATCATATTGTGTGTATTTGATTGCTTAAGCTCAACAAACTACGAAAAATAACTCATATAATAGGCTACTCGCGAGGCGGCTTTATACACGTGAACTTTGGTTGTGACTGTGAGGGGCACATAATACAGCCTTCGGAGCGCGCGAGTATCATATGGCTTAAAATACTTAAAAATGTGTACAAATTATACATTTTTGTGACAATGCAACAATGACCCGATTAGTCAAGTGACTGTTCTGTCAGTTGTCCCGAGATGCGAGTGAAATCTTGTGTCGGCGCGTGCTGCAGGTCACTGTGCAGACAAGATGCGCTGATGAGAAGCACGCGAGAGAGTTCATGGATTCGAAGACTGGTTTCGAATGAATTATTTAATCTTACATTTTGCGTGGATTCATTTTATTATTCAAACCTACAAGCTATGTTGAATAAATGCAGGAATTTTTCTCATTTTAAACTTGAAAGCTGCGAGAATTATTAAAACCATGCGACATAACTACACAGTCCCCCATCGAAATTTAGGACTCTATACAGAGATTTGTAAAATAAAATTCCACAACTTTTTCAAAACGTTTTTAGGCCTGGAAATTGTTGTTTTAAAAATGCATGGAATTTCCATGTTATTCATGAACATACAGACCCTAAAAGCAACTGATGCATGCAGTCAATCACACAAACTGCTGACCAATGTGATTGCGCAAGTGCTCCGTCACCTCTCCCTCCTGTAATCACATGCATCCGGCATCCGTTACCCCGCTTTGTTCCGGGACCTTGCAATTTACAAATTAAGCAATGCAGAGTCCCTGTTTCATGTTTGTTAGCCCAGGACATTTTACAAATCCAGACCAAACGATGTTCTACGGCCATGTCCGGAATAAAGAGTAGCCTATCCATGTCACACAGTAAGATTTAGGATTTTGACCATATACCTCGCAGTCACAGACCGTATCAACGTCAGTGAGCTATACTAATTGTATTTCGCCACACAATAGGCGTCACTGTGGCCTCAACCCTTCGCCTTCGCTTA
Source organism: Carassius carassius (assembly GCF_963082965.1). NCBI lineage: Eukaryota > Metazoa > Chordata > Actinopteri > Cypriniformes > Cyprinidae > Carassius > Carassius carassius. Next base: position 19,521,340 of record NC_081787.1, on the reverse strand, counting down.
CTCTGAGCTCGATTGCTATGTCTGAGGTAAACCACGCCCTCCTCATTACCCTACGCAGGAAGAAATGTAGGAAGAAATAAATGAAGAAATAAATAAATGTATAAATAAATAAATGTATAAATAAATACATGTAAAAATAATTAAATGTATAAATAAATAAATGTAGAAATGAATAAATGTATAAATAAATAAAAGAATAAATAAATAAATATGGAAAAAATAAATATATACATAAATATGGAAATAAATGTATAAATAATTATTTATTTTCGTTTTTTGCTTTTCTATGTATATTTATTTATATATTTATGTATTTATTTATTCTTATTTTCGTTTATTTTTATATTTATTTATGTATTTATTTATTTTTAAAATTGTCAGCTTTGGCATTCCATAAGAATTGACTTGAACTGGTGAAAGAATGGGGAAAGTCTAAAACCATTAACAGAACAACACCCCCTCCCCCAACCCTACCACTATTTGACTCAACAATGAACTGGAAGAAAAGTACACACCGCCATATTTCTGAGGATGGTCATGGTTACAGAGTCCTGGCAATCCCTGAGGTCAGAACATAATATATGAAAAAAATGACACTACCAAATCATGAGGTCATGCCATCATCATATTTATAAGTGGGGCAAGAAACAAGCAAGCAATATCAACTCAGCAAAGTTATTTTAGCTGTGTTCCTCTAATCTGATCAATTACCTAATCATCTGCTCCGCGTTTTCAGGCGAAAGATCTTCTATGGCTTTATTGTTCACTTTTAGGATTTGATCTCCAGGAAAAAGCTGACCGTCTGCTGGGCCTCCTACAAATAAACACATACAAACACACACATGTGCGTGTAAGCAATAAAATAAAACTCTAGTTTCATGCACGCTGAACAGTACCTTTAATGTAAGTCAACGTCTGTTTTATATTCTTAAAGGCAAAGTCTGATCAATGAGAAATAACACACCTCTCACAGACCTGCCAACCTTGGAACAATCTTTAAAATACCATTAATGTGACAGCACATCAGAGTATTTAATTGCAATTTAAAATGCTATTTAGAAAAAAATAGTAAACCGTACACTTCTTCTGTACACTGTAGAAAAACATGGAGCATCATATCTCTACAAAATTGTTTTGAGAGAAGTATTATTTTTATGGATTGGCCATTATTTAGCACAATAAACACATCTGTCTGTTTTATTCATTTTGGTAGAAGCTCCTGATGTTCCAGGAAATCCCTAATATGGACAAAGACATCCAACTGTCGCTGTAACTGAATAAAAAGAAGATATAAACGTTTTGAATGATAAAACAAAGACAGTAAGACACACTTGACTGTTACAATGTATTATTTATCTATGTTCTTCAAGCCATCTCGGGTATACACACTCTGATTGGCCAAACTCTTCTTCTTTTGCTGTTGTTTGATTTGAGTGCTGCATATGGACAACGGCGTAATCAGGTTTTTGCATAGTTTAGAGCGACACATATCGTACCAGTGTACTTTCAGGTCAAAATGCATACCTGCTACACAAATACATACTGGTTGACAGGTCTGCTCTATAACTTCTAAGAAAAAGTTGTAGTGATAAAACTGAAATGAAAATTCTGGATCAGATTTTTTTTAAATATGTTTTTGAAAGACAAAGTCTCTTATGTTCACCAAGGCTGCACTGATTTGATCAAAAAAGCTGTAATATTGTGAAATATTTCAATTTAAAATAACTGTTTTCTTTTTTAACATATTTTAAAGCTGAATTTTCAACATCACTACTCCAGTCTTCAGAGTCCCATGATCCTTCAGAAATCAGAAATTCTAATACGCTGATTTGCTGCTCAAGAAACATGTCAGTTATTTTCATTGAATGTGTAATGGGTTTGTTTAAATCACTAACTACAAGTAAAAGTCATAGTTCACAACACAACAATGTGATTGGGGAAGTTACATTGTTAATTCATTATTCATATCACATCTGGTGCTTTCTGTTGGTGGAGAGTCTGTTTGTCTCTGCACTGCTCTGTTCTGCCATTTACACTCATTTGTCTTCAAGCCAAACCACACACACACACACACACACACACACACACACACACACACACACACACACACACACACACACAAACACACACAAACACACACAATCTGCCCTTCTGCCCTGACAACATCCCCTTAGTCCCTGATGGCTCTCTGCCCTGCCAGAACCAACCACCAGATCTCTCTCTCTCCTTCTCCTTTCACATAATTATGTGCTGCAGGACTGTGAGGTTCTCCCACTGGGCTTTTATCAGCTGTTTCTGCTGCAAAAAGAGAGAAGTCAGCACTGCAGAATGACTGTGTGTGTGTGTGTGTGTGTGTGTGGAAGAATGCACACACAGTATCTTTGTTGCAGGATCCAGTGTGCTGCCATGCTGTCTAGTCTTTATACACAGCTGCCTGACTAAAATGTGACTAAAACGGAACCTTACAAGTGACTGATTTAGATTTGGAATTATACACAAAGGCGGGAAACATCCATTCAGTGATTTATCACTTGTGATTCATGGGCAGACTTGCTAAAAGACATTAAAAAAGATATCAGCTGAGTCTGTGTAACTAGGGCAATGATGTTGACATGCAATCTCACACTATCTTGCCTGCCATTCTCTGCCTATTTTCTTGTGAAATCGGTTTTATTCATTATTATGTTACTCTCCTAATGTGAAGACATAATAAGCAATAAAAAATTTTTTTAAAAAAAAACTTGATTGTCATTGATTCAATAAAAAAGACAGAATCAACTTATAATTTATCCAGATAGAGTTCGATGTTAACGTGTTCCTAAGCTAAAAATGCTATATGTAATATAATAGTGTCCAGGGTGGTGTAAATATGATAATTGTTTGCTACTAAAAACAGTTCAGGTCTTTGTCTTGAACTTGGTTCAAGTTATAAACTTTTGAGATATGAAAGTTGCTATTTTTCTTCTGCTGTCTAAAGTTTAGATGACTGTGAATTTAAACTTACATGCATTTTATCTCTAGGTTATTGATAACAAATTAACATGAACAACCTAATATAGGTGTGGCTACAGTAGCTAGCAACCCCCGAGCCACATGGCCCAGTGTAAGCAGCTTGTTTGTCTGTGTTGAGAAAATATACATATTTAAATGTAAAAAATGCAAAAAATCTTTAGTGTTACACATAAAACAACGTGTTGCTTTTTAATCTTTTTTTTATTTTTATACAATGAATAGTATCTCCTCATGATCGCATTAGTTATTCTGTTAACATGTCTATCTTGTACCATTTCACAAAAGTTTGATTAAAGACTGTTCTTGACTCATCAGCTGATTAATGTATTTGAGTAAAATATATATAAATGATTGAAATCTAGTTACCACTGATCTTAGGAGACCACTGAAGGATCATGTGACACTGAAGACTGGAGTAATGATGCTAAAAATTCAGCTTTGCATCACATGAATAAATTACATTTGAAAATATATTCACATAGAAAACAATTATTTTAATCGGTACTAATAAATATTACAATATCAGTGTTTTTACTGTATTTTTGATCAAATAAATGTAGCTTTAATGAACATGAGAGGATGAGGAACAGAATCTCAGAGTTGCAGTAATTTTAACATTAACTCAGCATAACAAATATCAAAATACATAGCAGACGCTAATATTGCATGAATACTCCACCTTTAATTAGATGGAACTATTTCTATTTTTCAGAATTTGAGAAACATGTCTTTGGCTGTACGCCATCTTTTATCACAGCACTGACTGCAGTGCATTCTGGGATTGACTTCTGTCAAGGATACATGCAATATATATTGCCATAGAATATAGCCAAAAATGAACCTTTGAAACAACAGTAGTGCGATTATATTGTCTTGAATGCTATCTAGTTAGGTTTTTTTTAAATAGTTTTATGTGTTTTATGTATAGTTGGTACTATGTGTGTGAGATAATGTCAGTAACTTTCAGTTCAAAATGAGAATAAATATTATCAGCTTGTGTCAGTGTGAGTTTGTGTATGAGAAACGGTGGTAACACTTTACTTGAAGGGGTGTGCATAAGACTGACATGACACCATCATAATCATGACATGACAGATGTCATAAATGTGAAGGAGGTCTTATGCATGTTTATGACAACTGTCATTAAGTGTCATTCGCGCAATTATGACATTTTTAATGCAAATATGACATTGTTAGAGATGTCTTTGTTATGACAACTTGACATAAACCAATACATCATAACCTGTCAGTGTCTTTGTCATTACAACTTGACATTACCAAGACAACATAAATTGTCATAAATATGTCATAAACATGACATAGCAGATTAACTATCAAATTTAAAGGGATAGTTCGCCAAAAAATGAAAATTCTGTCATCATTTACTCACCCTCAAGTTGTTTCAAACCTGTATGATTTTTTTTTTTTTCTGCTGAACACAAAAGAAGATATTTTGAAAAATGTCGGTAACCAAACAGTTGATGGACCCCATTGACTTCCATAGTAGGAAAAAAAAATACTATGGAAGTCAATGGGGTCCATCAACTGTTTGGTTACCGAAATTTTTCAAAATATCTTCTTTTGTGTTCAGCAGAAAAAAGAAACTCATACAGGTTTGAAACAACTTGAGGGTGAGTAAATGAGAACAGAATTTTCATTTTTGGGCGAACTATCCCTTTAAGAAACCACTAGCTTTATGGGTTAACATTACATTAAACTGTCATGTGATTGGTTTTGACATTGGCTGTCATGAGGCCATTATAACTGTGTCATGAATGTTTTTCTTGACCTCAACTACAGTGGTACAAATTTAATTTGTCATTAAAATGTTATAATGGCTTCATGACAGCCAATGTCAAAACCAACCACATGACAGTTTAATGAAATGTTAACCCATAAAGCTAAGTGTTTGATAATTAATCTGCTATGTCATGTTTATGACATATTTATGACAGGTTGTGTTGTCTTAGTAAAGTCAAGTTGTCATAACAAAGACATCTCAAACAATGTAATGTTTGCATTAAAAATGTCATAATTGAGCGAATGACACTTAATGACATTTGTCATAAACATGCATAAAACCTCCTTCATATTCATGACATGTGTTATGTCATGATTATGATGGTGTCATGTCAGTCTTATGCACACCCCTTCAAGTAAAGTGTTACCGAAACGGTTAGGTTCAGCAAGAAATATTTTGTTTGATAAAATGTATTACATATACTCTTTTGGACCATGTGAGTACATGATAACAGAATTGTCATTTTTGGTTGGGTGAACTTTAACTTTAATAATTTATTTTCTTAATTTTGTTATTATTACTATGCAAATATGAAATTATTTCTTTAATGAAATGATACTCTAAATAATAAACTACCAGTAGGTGGTGGTAAATGTCTTAATGATTAAGTCATCGAGTCATTTATTAGTTTCATTAGTTCAAATGGCTGATTCATGGTTCATGAATCATTGACTCATAGAGCAGACGACTCCTTGTGCTTCTGAATCGCTCTCGCGGTACTTTAATGTCATACACCGATCGGTCTGTGCAGTGCTGCTTCAATGCCAACACTACTATAGCCAATGGTTCAACGCGCCAAATGGTTCACCCAATTCGTTCAAAACGTGGATTAAGAAATGAAATGCCGCTGTGGGTTGCTCGGGGATCAACAGTTCTGATTCGTCTTCATATTTTGGTTGGTAAAATTGAGCAAAACAGACAACATTGTGTTTAAAGTAACACAATATTAACTTCTTAATGAACTGTTGTATCAAGATGAGTATCACGTTTGCACTGCTGTGTTATTTCTTAACTATGTGATGTAAATATGAGACAAAATTTCAAACAGGGGCATTTTGCCCCATATCTTGAATTTTAGGGACATTTTCTAGGCTCCATCAAGCAGTAAGTTGTTGCTCTGCCTCATATTAGTCATCAGACTGTATGAAATACATAGGTCTGGGGCAGGGTGTTAAATGCATAATGATTTTAATGCATTATTTTTCTCCACAATTAATTAATCTAATTAACGCGTTAAATTACCAGCCCTTATATATATATATATATATATATATATATATATATATATATATATATATATATTTAAATAAAGAAAGCACATAAGCATCTCAAGGCACAATAAAATATCAAATTGTTACAGAATTAAGAAAGTGAAGAAGGAAGAAAAAAAAGGAAGCAAACATAATAAATGAGAGAGATATTTTTTGTGAAGGAGCTTTTGCACCTGCATCATAATGAATTAAATGTCAGAGGAGCAGGTGGCCACCTCACACACACCAGCTCAAGTGTCACATCCTTTCTCACAGTTTCACCATCTCTGTCAAAGCAGCACAGAGGGTGAAAATTCAGTCTGATGCAGCAGTGAGACTTCATAAACATTCAGTGGAAGAGCTTATAAATGAGGGTCTTTTTCTCAGGATAAACAACTGAGAAGCAGGACAGAGCTTTTTAGAAGTCTCCATTTAATCTTATTGGTGTCTCAGAGAAACATAAGTGATCTTAACAGGATCATGTGTGTTGTTTCTTTCCTTCGGGGTACATTTTCTCACGCACAGTCAGGACAGTATCCAAACCTGGCTTCGCTTAGATCATAATCTGTGTTTAAAAACAACCTGCTGTAGCGCTTCCCATAAGCCGAACTCCACGTGAAGTGTGTGTGTGTGTGTGTGTGTGTACCTGGAGTGACGTCCCTGACCAGCAGGGGGTGCTGTGATGAGAGACTGAATCCATGGGAGTCCAGGACAGCGTCTCTGATCAGCTCCACTGTTACCTTCACAGGGAAGTTCTGCTGGCCCGAATCCCCAGAGCGCGACCTCCTGCCTCCTAGAATACGCTCCCTTTGAGAGACAGGTAAAAACACTCAGGCTGTGTTCAAAATCAAATAGGAGTGTACTGATTGATCTATTAGTGTACGATACTATAAACTGCCTACAATTTAGAAATTTTAATAACATGCATGTTTGTATTATTTTTAAAACCAAATTTATAAAACATATATAAACATTGCTGTTCAAAAGTTTGGGGTCATTGAGATTGTTTTAATGTATTTTTTTTTCTAACCAAGGTTATACATTTATTTAATAAAAAATACAGTAAAATCAGTAATATTGTTGAATATTACTGCAATTTAAAATAGCTATTTTTTATTTGAATATATTGTAAAATGAAATGTATTCCTGTGATGAAAAGCTGAATATTCAACATCATTTTTCCAGTATTCAGCATCACATAATTGACATGACATTATTCTTTTATGCTAATTTGATGATGAAGAAACATTTCTTATTATCAATGTTGAAAACAGTTGTGCCGCTAAATATTTTTGTTGTAATAATGATATATTTTTTCTTTCTTGAACAAAAAATGTAAAAGAACATAATTTATTTGAAAATATTATTTTGTGACATTATTTGTCACTTTTGATCTATTTAATGCATGCTTGCTGAATAGAAGTATTAAAAACTTACTGAGCACAAACTGTTGAACAGCAGTGTACATTTTAAAATATTTTTATTTTTAATCAGTCAAAAATCCTTTACCTAATTTAGTGTTCCTGCTTTGACCATGTTTGAGCAAAGTAAATAAGTTTAATCCAACGTGATAGCATTAACTAGCATTTTCTGGAATTCCTAAAATTAATAACTACAGTATTAAACTACTGAGACTTTTCTTCCAAAATATCATAATCCAATCAGTGAAAGACCACATGAAATGACGTCACTATATGCCGACAGACTCTAAAACACATGGCGATTATAACCTGATGAACGTGTGGTTGCAGGGCAGGAGATACCAGCGGATGAAAGATGAATGAACAACAAGCCCACAGCAGATGAAAGTATGAGAAGATCTACTATCTTCTATTAAAATATGAATTAAGTGAAGTATATGTTAACATTATCTGAAGAAAAAGAGCCCACAGCGAAATCTCTTTAACTACCTCTCTCAACAAACACTGAATCCCGTCAGCTTCACAAAGCTGGAATTTATGGTAGAGCCGTCTGGAAACCAAGGCCAATATCTCATACAGGAACCATAAAACCTGTGACCCTAATTAATGGAAAAAAGTTCTATGATCTGATTAGTGTTCTTTCCCTATATCTGGATGCCAAAAGATGGCTTCACCCCACACAGTCTGTTACACACATGGCAGATCTGACTGGTTTGGTGGTTGCTCTGTGTGCAGTCCACAGTCCATGCGACATCGCATCATCAAAGTGTGCACTACATCAAAAGATGACTACAAAGGCTAAGTGCACCAGTTGGGACAGAGCCCAAGTCAACCGTCTTCCATGGCTACATCTAAACATCATTAGAACAGCCTGTGATGTTCTGGAGCTCCAAATATGAAGGCCGTTTCACATTTATAGGCTTTTCTCTCCTACAAATGCCTTCAAGAAACACTTTTCTGCTCCGATTATAATATTATATGTCAGTGTGTGAGGTTACTCCACCTGCTGAGAGAGTCTCGAGAGCGGCGCAGCCATTTCCCCACCACCTGCTCCACCCGGCCGACCCTGCCTGGAGATCGACTTCTGCTTCTTTCTCGCTCCTCCATCTAACTGAGAGATAGAAAGACAAAGTGATGAGTGAACATAAAATAAGGATCATACAGTGTAAAACAGTTTTTTTACTTTAACATCAATATCAATATCAGAATTGACCATATATTCACTTTGAGACCCATGAAGTCAAAACCAAAGTTTTGTGGCATGTTGTCCATTTTAGTTAGCTTTTAGGTCATTATTTTAAAGTACACCTAAAAGTTGGTACTGTACACACTACCCTTCAAAAGTTTGGGGTTGATAAGTTTAAAAAAAAAAAAAGTTTTTTTATGCTCAACAAGGCTGCTTTTATTTGATTAAAATATGGTAACATCAGTAATACTGTAAAATATTATTACTATTTTAAATAGGTTTCTATTGTAATATATTTTAAAATTAAATTTATTCCTATGATCAAAGCTGAATTTTCAGCATCATTACTCCAGTCTTCAGCGTCCTTCAGAAATCATTCTAATATGCTGATTTGCTGCTGAGGAAACATTTATTATTATTAGGGTTAAAAACAGTTATGCTGCACTAAATTCTTCTGGAAACTGATACATTTTATCAGGTTTTTTTTTGATGCATAAAAAGTTCAAAAGAAGCATTTATTTTATTGTATTGTTCTTTTGGAACAATACCATTTTCTTTACTGTCACTTTTGTCCTTGCTTAATTGTTTTTTTATCTTACTGAGCCTTGTTTAAAATTGCAGTCCTGTTGCAACTTCCCATTTCAAAAGAAAATCAACACAGGAAAAAAAAACCCTCAATGATTTCACAGAGCAAACCAAAAATGACATTCACAATCCATTTTACATAATTAATGAGTCAAATCCATTTACTTTAATTACAGATGTATTTCAGATGCAGCTTATTTCATATTCTCATCTCAACACTCTCTCTCTCTCTGTCCTGTCTGTGTGCTGGGTTTATGTATGCTAATAGCAGCGTCACAGTCATGAGGTGACACCAGGCCTGCCATTTAGAGGACAATCTACGTCACAACAGACAAGATATCACATGCATAATAACATCAGCCATCTACAGATGATAGAACTATACACTGCGCCTATGCAACACACACACATTCAGTCCATCTAATTACCTGAACGACTTCTCTTGCTCCTCTGAACATCTGCTGCTATAAACACACATGCATCTCTCTCTCTCAGCCTCACACTGTTGTAAGTGTGTGTTATCTCTGCAGTCAGACACAAGGGAGCTCTTACACACTCACTCAATATCTCACAAACCACAACTGCTCTATACTGCACTGTGTGTGTGTGTGTGTGTGTGTATGCGTGCTTACAAACACATTCTGAATGACTGATCAATAGGCACAGTTTTCTTCTGTGTTTCGTCAGGCTCAGAATAATCTGCTTGATTATGCACTGATTTACTGGTTGCATTGCATGCTGGAGAGGGTCATTTGACCTTTTACCTTTGCTCTATGAGTCAACCATTGCATATGGACTCAGTCTAAACCTGATGTCTATGAAGTTTTGGGACTATATATAGAGGTGCATCTCAATAAATTAGAATGTTGTGGAAAAGTTCATTTATTTCAGTAATTCAACAAATTGTGAAACTTGTGTATTAAATAAATTCAGTGCACACAGACTGAAGTAGTTTAAGTCTTTAGTTCTTTTAATTGTGAAGATTTTTGTTCACATTTAACAAAAAAACCCACCAATTCACTCTCTCAACAAATAAGAATACTTCACAAGACCAGTAGGGGTGCACCGATCAAGATCGGCCGATCAAATGCGCATCTCGTCAGTAAAGCCGGTTCTCTAATCAGCTGTAAATTCCATCAGGTGCGTGATTTCACATAAAGCAGCTGTTACTACACAGAGCCGTTGTTAATTGACTAGCTGCGCAAATCCACGTTCATTTTCAGCGTTTATTTGCGCAGCTAGTCAGTTAACAATGGCTCTGTGTAGTAACAGCTGCTCTATGTGAAATCACGCACCTGATAGAATTTACCGCTGATTAGAGAACCTGCTTTACTGACGAGATGCGCATTAATGATCAGCCAATCTTGATCGTGCACCCTAGAGACCAGTAAAAAAAAAAATTTTGTGAGTTGTTGGCCTTCTGGAAAGTATGTTAATGTACTGTACATGTTCTCAATACTTGGTAGGGGCTTCTTTTGCTTTACTTACTGCCTCAATTCGGCGTGGCATGGAGGTGATCAGTTTGTGGCACTGCTGAGGTGGTATAGAAGCCCAGGTTTCTTTGACAGTGGCCTTCAGCTCATCTGCATTGATTGGTCTCTTGTTTCTCATTTTCCTCTTGACAATATCCCAAAGATTCTCTATGGGGTTCAGGTCTGGTGAGTTTGCTGGCCAGTCAAGCACACCAACACCATGGTCATTTAACCAACTTGTGGTGCTTTTGGCAGTGTGGGCAGGTGCCAAATCCTGCTGGAAAATGAAATCAGCATCTTCAAAAAGCTGGTCAGCAGAAGGAAGCATAAAGTGCTCCAAAATTTTTTGGTAAACGGGTGCACTGACTTTAGTTTTCAAAAAACACAATGGACCAACACTGGCAGATGACATTGCACCTCAAATCATCACAGACTTTGGAAACTTAACACTGGACTTCAAGCAACTTGGGCTATGAGCTTCTCTACCCTTCCTACAGATTTTAGGACCTTGGTTTCCAAATTACCTTTTTTCATAGTTTGGCTGATCATGCGACTTATAGTCAGGTGCGACTTATTTATCAAAATTAATTTGACATGAACCGAGAGAAATGAACTAAGAGAAATGAACCAAGAGAAAACATTACAGCCGCGAGAGGGCGCTCTATGTTTTCAGTGTAGGCTACAGGAGCAGTGAGCAGCATAGAGCGCCCACTCGCGGCTGTAGATGGTAATGTTTTCTCTTGATTCTTGGTTCTAAATAAATGCGACTTATAGTCCAGTGCGACTTATAGTCCAAAAAAATATGGTAAATACAAAACTTGCTCTCATCTGAAAAGATGACTTTGGACCACTGAGCAACAGTCTGGTTCTTCTTCTCCTTAGTTCAGGTAAGACGCCTCTGATGTTGTCTGTGGTTCAGCAAATTCCTTGACACATTTGTGTGTGGTGGCTCTTGATGCCTTGACCGCAGCTTGAGTCCATTCCTTGTGAAGTTCACTCAAATTTTTGAATCGATTTTGCTTGACAATCCTCATAAGGCTGCGCTTCTCTCGGTTGGTTGTGCATCTTTTCCTTCCACACTTTTTCCTTCCGTTCAACTTTCTGTTAACATGCTTGGATACAGCACTCTGGAAACAGCCAGCTTCTTTGGCCATGTCTGTTGGTGACTTACTCTCCTTGTGAAGCGTGTCAATGATTGTCTTCTGGACAACTGTCAGATCAGCAGTCTTCCCCATGATTGTGTAGCCTAGTGAACCAAACTGAGAGACCATTTTAAAGGCTCAGGAAACCTTTGCAGGTGTTTCGAGTTGATTAGCTGATTGGCATGTCACCATATTCTAATTTGTTGAATTGGTGGGTTTTTGTTAAATGTGAGCTAAAATCATCACAATTAAAAGAACCTAACCAGACTTAAAATACTTCAGTCTGTGTGCATTGAACTTATTTATTAATAAACAATTGTTTCACAATTTGAGTTGAATTATTGAAATAAATTATCTTTTCCACAGCATTTTATTTATTGAAATGCACCTGTATAATAATGAATAAGAATGCTATGAAATACTTGTCATTTGCAAGCAACACTAAGAGTATTCCTCAACAAAACCCGACACACAGTCTATATGAAAAAAAATAAAAAATGAAAAAAATAAAAAAATATCATGGGCTCATGGCCTAGCATCCTTTAAATAGATACGTTTACAATGAACAAACTTAAACTAACTTGCTCAGCAAGAATCACTTCAAACATACAGTTTTATCATTACCAGAGAAAAATTACCATAGAAGAAAACAATTAGCGAAAATAGGTGTGTTGCTTTATGGATTGTGTTCTAACACTTTTCATAATGCAAGAATGTGTAAAATCAATCTTGTGTAACTAGACAGTGTTGATGTTAAGTAAACATTTAAAAATAATTTCCATTAATTTGAATAAGACTGAAATCAAATCAAATGTAATTGTTAAACTTAAAACTAATTGAAATAAAATACTTTTAAGTACTAATATATTAAGTACTAATATATTAGTATGAAGTACTTTAGATATTACATAATAAAAACAACAGTAGCAAATAACAAAATTACTAGAACTACAACTTAACTGTTAAATATTAAATTGAACTATTAAGTAAAAACTATAGCAGTTCATAAAAAAAGCTAGAAGGGTTTATATTCACATTGTTACATCTTCACAAACAGACAGAAACTAAATAGATAGAGACAAGTATGTGTAAGCGTGTCCTACTTCAAAGCTGCTGAAGCAGTGAAAGGAGGAGCTCATTCACATGACTGACAAAAGAGCAGATCAGACCGTTTTATGTTTGGTCTGTGTTACAGAACAATGATCATAAATCAGCGTTTCTGGCCTTTGAATTCAGATGGCTGTGACTGACACATGGCACTGCCATAATGCTAGAATTAAATAGATGAAATCTAAATTTCCAATTCACTGTCTTTGAAAATTTCCCTGGTTTTTGGTATGCAACTATGCATCATTCACATTACTCTAAACAAAAAAAACCTTTTTAGTTTCTAATGTTCTGGGGCATTTTTAGTGGGTTGTTGTGCAGTTGCTAGGTTGCTCTGGTTGATTTGTTGTGCCCCAGGTTAAAACTATGATCACTTAGTAAAGTAGCAACACATCTTTCCTCACACATGACTTGAGGAATACATCTTGAGCAGAAATGCTGCAGTAGGAGTTCCACATAGTTTAATGGTTAGGATTAAAGGACTTATATGAGCAACAAAAATAGTGAAGCTCCACTCATAATATCGCAGCCTAACATCCAAGATCTGTTGGATAAAATTAAATTCTGACCTACATTACTTCATACTAAATATTCGAAACAATATTCATACTGAATATTCAAATGCTGCTGCATGCCGTCTGTGAATTGAAAACGCATGTAAACCCAGTTTAGATGATCTCTTGACCCCCAAGGCTCCTCGAGCGCAGCTAGATTAGTGGCTCTCATGGTACTGTGACAAACATGATTAAACCAGTGTGCAATCAGAGCGCTGAACATGTGCGTGTGTGAGGTATTACTGGATTAGTACGCGCACCTAGTAAGGGTGTCATTTAGTCACTTGTACTGATCCAGACTGATCTGGATCTGCAGATCTGAGTCGGGCAGCTGCACTGTGCTTATGCATTAAGTAGGAGATGCTATTGATATTTCATAGCTGCACAGTAAAAAGTCACCCAAGTTAACTGGATGAAAGTAAAGTGACTGCAGATAATAAAAGAGTAGGGTTTTGTTTTGAGAATTTATGCACTGTATATGGGACACCTGTGTGTGTGTCTGTGTGTGTGTGTGTGTGCTGACTCAGGTAAGAGCCACTGCCCTTGTGCAGTCATGAAGACGTCTGCAGTGACAGTTTCAATTTGTGTTCATCCATAATATCATGATGCCTCTTCTATTTCCACCTGCATTTCTGCATCTTCTGCAAGACTCAAATCAAACAGCCATTTAACACAGCTCTCGATTTCGAAGTCAATAGTAACCTCTATACTTGTGTATTGATTTTTTAAAAAGTCCTTCTGCAACAGGTTTTTCTTAAAGCACATACACACTGAAGAAAGCTCTCAAAGCAAAAAGCTTACCAAGTTGGCTAGGCTCATGGAATTGAATTCATTAAATAATATAATTAAGTTTTGTTTTAGGCACTTAGTTCAAGTGTGTTGACTGTCTTCTGTACTAGATGTAGTAAAAACAAGTTCAGTTTACATGAAGAAATGTTGGAAATCAATTGCACAAGTCTCCATTGCTTAAAATGAAGATTAAATCCATTTGGATATCAATAGTACTAAGGATGTTTGCAGTACAAACTATAACATGTTAACAATGTACTGTAATCTTATTAATATTAAGTAACATTCTTAATTAGCTAAAACTGACATTTTTAACTCGTACTTGATTCGTTTATTCAGAAAGAGTCTGCCTTAATTTATATAATTACTTATTTTACTAAGCAAACCTGAAGGGAAACTAAGTTAAAGTAAGGCAATAGTAAACTGAATTTATTCACCTTTTTTCCACAGTAATAAACCGGAAAATAATTTAGAAAAACACATCAGTTATGGAACAACTTACATTAGAGATATAAAGCAGCTCTACATAAGACAATAGTGTCATTATTTGGCTCAGTTTAGTTAAGTGTTGTTTAAAATAGTTTAATGTTGAGCATAACTGGAAAATGCAGGTTCACTATTGAAATGTACACAAGATTTTTTAGATTTTATTGATTTCAGTGACACATCCAGGCCTGGAAAACATATTCATATTGATACATGGCTGTACAGAAACACAGAATGTGTGTACATGTGTTTAAAACGTCTTTCCAAAGTTAATAATCACACATTATTTCACACACATAGCTTGTTGAGATCTAGTTTACATGCCACAAAAAGCAATGCAGATTTAGAAACTGTTTGAAACTGGTAGTTTCAACATGTTCTTGCCACTTTTGTGATAATATATGCATCAGCAAACAGTATTTGAGTAGTTCATCTCAAGCTGACACTAGACAGTTCTTGGCCAAAATAAGATGCAGTGTGGACCAGACTTTATGCTGACAGAAGTCAGGCTCTGTGAGATTACATCCAGCCTCAGTATTTCATTCAGTTCCTTTGAGAGCGTCTGTAATGACACTGCAGCCTCCAGCGGTACAGTATAAGTGCTCAGATTTAGACACTCACACTCAGCTAAGTGATTTCTGTCGTTTTCTGACAATCTCACTCCACTAATACTGCACAATTAAGTCAAAATCATTGGCTGCAATCATTCTGTCTCACTCAAAGTCAACTAATAATTCCTTAAAGGGTTAGTTCATCCAAAAATGAAAATTATGTCATTAATGACTTACCCTCATGTCGTTCCATGTGACATCAGAGGGTCAGTTAGAATTTGTTGAAGCATCGAAAACACATTTGGTCCAAAAATAACAAAAATTACGACTTTATTCAGCATTGTCATTTCTTCCGAGTCTGTTGTGAGCGTGTTCACGATGCTGCATTGATGCTGATGACGTACGACGCTGCTGACGTGTTATCTTTGTTATAGGGCGCACCAGAAAACACGTCAGCAGCGTTGTACGTCATCAGCGTCAATGCAGCATCGTGAACACGCTTTTCAATGGAGGGTCAGAAAGCTCTCGGACTAAATCTAAAATATCTTAAACTGTGTTCCGAAGATGAACGGATGTCTTACTGGTTTGGAACGACATGAGGGTGAGTCATTAATGACATAATTTTCATTTTTGGATGAACTAACCCTTTAATGCAGTCTTTAGGACTCTCTAATAACTTCCCACTACTGCATACTACTAGTGTGTACTGCTCTTTGTATATAATGGTTTTACATTCATGTACGTGTTGTTTACTGACATATAGGGCCAGTTGTCTTGCTATTTTGTTACACGCTGGACCAAGGTTCAGGAAGGTCAATATTTAATTCTCTTACACTTGGCCTGTAATGAAGAGAATGACAATAAACCTAACTTGACTTTTATACAGTCTGGCCCCATGACTACAGTTTCAGCAGCATCAGTTTCCAGGTTTCTGTATGGTCTCTTTGCTTAAATATATCACCAGGGCCGAAGATGTCTCTTTTCAGACAAAAGAGATGATGTTTCATTTTTGTAAGCGATGACCGTTGAACACAAAAGAAAGCTGCTGAAAGAAGCCTACATTCATCTTTTGATCCATTAAAGTAATATTCCAGGTACAATATAATTTAAGATCTATTGCTAGCATTTATGACAGAAAATCATCCATCAAAAAACCCATTTACAGTAATACATTTAGAGATTTTAGGGTTCTGGTTCCTTAATGATTTGTTAAAGATTATTTGAGGAAGAATAAACAGCATCCTCATGAGCCTAATTCCAAATCATTTCAACCAAACAATACCAACAAAATAAATTTAAACTGCATAAAAAATATATATATATATATATTTTTGTTTTTTAAAAATGGAAACCAATCTATAGAACCACCAACTACCAGTAGTAAATGGGAGAAACAAAGCTTTTTAAAACTCTGAATCAACTGCTTCGCAAAAAATTATTCACTTTTTCAGAGGCAAACTAGCTATTTTAGAAGCAATTAAATATTCTTTATACACAAGTATTAAAATTCATAACATTAATAAAAAATGAACCTACATTGTAAAAATTACCTTTAATTAATGGTTATTGTTATGGTTTTTGTTCTTGGTGTGCATAAACCTTTAGCCTTGTTATTCCTCCCTATTATGTAGCTTCTTTAGCTGGACCGAAGAGATAGGCATGAACGATGCTAAATCAAAGTCTTAGAAATTACTGTAGTGCTGTCAATCAAAGCACTTGGCACATTGTGATGCTCACAATAAGCAATCTTACTGTTACCCATCTATAATCAGAGCTATAAGTCATTCTAACAGCTTGCTACTAGGCATACAGCCACAGATTCTCCACCGCCTCTGACCATGTGGTCCAGATCGCACCGGGAAGCTGTTCTCAGCTCTAAAACCACCTCAAAGCATCTATTAATGCAGCCTACAGTAACTCTGCACCCACCCTCCCTCCCATGTCTGTCCCAACCCCCATCTCCTCCTGAACTAAAGCAGACGCTTATAATAAGCACCATGCACGCTGTTGAGGAAGACTGCTTGATGTGTTGCTCATACTTTCTCTCCATTCTGTTCAGGATCCATTACTGAAAGAATAATTTTTAATATGTAACCATAACATGTGCGCTCAGTCACTAGATCAAATGTTCAAGGCTCTTCACCAATGAAGGAATGACTCTAAAGATGTTAATCTCTTAGAAGACACTCAGTTATACTCGGTTAGTATTTATTATGCTTGCTTGAGTGCTTCACATTGCTGGTTGAATGCACTGGTCGTCAACAGTCATGCAATGTGACTGTGACCCACTGCACTAAGAAGCTGACTTAAATTCAAGTTGAACCAACTTAGCTTTTTTTCAATATTAAAATAATTTCTATCACATCCAATGTTATTTTAGTGTTATTTATATACTATTACATTATTTATTCATATCAAATTTGATTATTTATATTTTTAGCTTTTATCTTAATTTTGTTTTGTGCCTGTCCTTTATATAATATTTCTATTTAGATCATTTATTTATTTTATTTTAGGAATTTAACAAACTCATTTATTTTAGTCAGATTAATTTCATTTCAACTTTATTTCAATTACTGAAAATGTATTTAATTATTTATTTATTTTACCCCAGTTTTAACACTGATTCCATCTCACTGTCAGATTGGCAACTATAAGATTATCGGCTAATTTAAATTTCAGCCAGTTCCTCTCACAAAGCTTTTAGCAAACAAGTCATATGAACTACTTTTATGGTGCATTTATGTCCTTTTAGGATGAAAAGTGACCGCTTGCTTGCTTTCAATGAGTGGAAAAGAAAATATAAACGTCATGAGCAAATTATACCAAAATTTTCCATTTTTGGATGAACTAGCCTATTCCTATAACATTAACCACCTGTTTTCACACTGCAGGGAAAAATTTAACATGTACGGGTTTCATTCATTCAAATTCAAAATCAAAGCCACAAACCCCATGAATCCCTGAGGGAAATAAACGCTCAGCATCTTCAGAAAGATAAATCCCTGAGTGTTTCTAATTCAAATTATGCTTTCTGTCACAAGTGGATGCAGCCATTTGTTACACCTTCATCAAATATACATCTTTTCAGCAGTGTAGCTTAATGAAACGTAGCTCACCTGGGTGTGGCTTGTGTCCTAACAGCTCCAGAATGCAGAAATCTCAGCATGTGATTGGCTGTCACATCTCTCTTGTGCGGACTGGTTGAGAGGTGGCGGAGACGGGCCCTCATAACCATCAGGACCAATGAGGACTGATCTGCTAGAAATAAAAGCATAATATAAAAAGACTCTGAAATATGTTCATAATACATGTTCATAAACCCATTCACACTCACAATGAGTCTGTCATTGAAAATGCATCACGCCAATGATTTTAATGCACTTTTTGAATGGCCAAATGTGTTTCCTAAGAATTGTTTTCAGATTAGTTTGGCTAATTGTTGATACTTTTTTAAACCATTTCAGATTAAACACTTAAGCAATTTTTGTTACAAGCATCTCTGATTAAAAAGTGGTGTAAGACATTTCTAAGAATCAGTTCAAACCTTTCAATTCAATGAATCAACCCTGAATGAATAATCAATTTGCAGCATCGTTCAAAAATGTCAATAAATGTTTCCATGTGTCATTTTTCATATGTTAAAATGTTTTAGTTAAAATATATGCAATGATGTTTATTACTGTAATATTGGTACATTTCAATAAAAATGGTTGAGTGGTATTCTTCATGTTGTCGTTTTAGTGAACATCAGTGTAGGAAACATAATCATGGTGACTGTTTGGATTTGATATAAAACACACACACACCTTTTTTCCAGTATAATTTCAGTGCAAATACATAAATATTGTGACAAAAAAGGCTGAAAAACATAAAGATATTAAAGTCTTAATTGACAGAGCCATATCTCCTCCATCATATGAAATACAAAAGACAGACTTTTGGCTCTGTGTGTAACTGTACACCTGGTCTGCATCAGAATCAACAAAGAAATCTGAATTTCTACACTAATCCTGATAGTTTAATCTATTTCCTGTGCTCAGCCTCGAGTGCAATGCTTGTCCATCGAGTGCGCTTTATTAACATTTCAGAGTGTGTAGTTCTGAGACTTTCACTCCAGTGCACATGAAATCATGCGATGAGAGCCATCCTCAGGCTGTGTCTCACTGCGTTTGTGTCACATACATCTAAGGCTCTTTAGGCCTCAAAGCATCTGCAGGGCTTGTGATGTCAGCAAACAAACATCTTGACCCCCTGGATGTGATTTCAATTTCCCAGTGTCCCTTTTCCCAGTGCAACCCTTGTGGAACTGAGGTCCAGCTGTTCAATGCTTGCCCTCTTTAGCACGCCCTACTGCCGAATATCTAGCTCATGCCGACTGCAAGACTGATGAATAATGAATTCCAATAATGCAGCTACTGCACTTGAGCAAGACTGCTGCGGTTCATGTGCTTCACAGCCAATACGAGAGGAAGGTGTGATAAAGACAAATGACTACATTTAATAATATGAAGACATTTTCTTTTTTGGATTAATAAATCATTAACATAAAGACCAGAACCAATCTTGATTTCATATTGACCTTTAAGAGAAACGGATGCTTCTATGAAACATAAATGAGACCATCTACTTCTGCGGTTTTCTTCTGGGTGGACGTAAGCATAGGCAAAGGAGGAGGAAACAGACATAAAAAGCAAGAGATAAAAGAATGAAAAAGGTTTGAAACACAACAGAGCGTGCAGATGGGGACGAGGACGATTTGGAAAAAGGTGCGAAAACTAGAGAACATAAACAGAAGGACTACGAAAAACAGCTGAGCGGGGCGGCGCAGCACCTTGCCGCAATACAGCAGAATTCCTGCTCAGCAACAAATTTGTCATGAAGCAGTCAATGAGGAACGGGCAAATAAACAGGCCAGGCATGATTCTGACCTGTGCTGCTCCACCCGTGTTGCAACAGTCTGGCATTCCAAAAATACGCTATTTTAAGCCTATTGAACAGCGTGACACTGTCATTTCCAACCCCTCTACAGAAACAGCATCTCTTTGCCCTCCGAAAATAAACTGGTGGAAATGTGGAAACCGTATCCGTGTCTTCGTGATCGTTGGACTGCACAGACACAATCAGTCCCCGGGGAATCAATAGAGATCGTGTCTGCGAAACGAAGAGTTTGTCTCCTATCCTATCTGACTGGGACAGAAATGGATGTTTGCTTGTGACTCTGACATTTACAGCTCTCATTAAACTGCTAAAGAAGTAGAAGGAAAAGGTCTACAAACGTCAAGACCCAGAAACGAACATGAACAAAATGAGGTGCAGCCTTTTCACACACAAAACCAAACAGCATTACAATTTGGCATGCGTTTTGTCCTGCACAGATTGTTTTTTGGATATGAATGATACTTAAAGTTGTGTGGCTATTTGACTATGCAACAGAGCGCTGCAGTGTTGATGTACTGTATTTTTGTGAGCCAACCCCTGTGTTAGCATCATCCTGGATCCCTTGACAAAAACCCAATTGCATTTTTCCATTGGCTTCTGGGAAATGCATAAATACAAACTTTTTTCGAGTGGTCTATAAAAATGCATTATCCTTCCAGCTCTCTATTGGATTTTTGAAACTTTAATTGTATTTTGACAGATTATGGGAAAAACACACAGAATTCATGAAAGAGTACTGCATTAGAAACTACCTGGCAACCCCTGAGCAACCACAACAAAAACCATTGCAAATCGCAACTGCATAAAACTCCATCAGAATGCCGAACACTGTCCATGTAGGCACTCTTTCATTGCATTTGTCCTCATTTTCACCCTTCTTTGCCTCAGCTGACACAGTCCCGTCTCTCCCCTCCCCCAACTATCTCGCTCTCTTTCAGCAGGATTGAGGGATTGCATGGAATCAGGAAGATGATTCTGTGGGCTCTGCCATTGAATGTTCAAATCCAATTTGAACTGAGAGCAAGGAACGTAAAAGACAAGACAACACTGGGCCAAGCCAGCAATGGGAGGGACTTGGCAAGAGCTAAACTTGCGTCTCCAAATATTATTGCTATTGTCTCTGGGTTTAATATTACAGTATTCAATTAAAATTAAAATTCTTTTTTTATTTACTTAGCCTCATCTTGTTTGCTGGGGAAAAAATAGGACGAGAAATTTTAAAGAGTGTCAAACCGCTCTTTATCATACAAAAGAACGGATGGCATTTCAATATTTAATCACAGGTGAATTCTTAAAACAGCAGTTCAGAGATTCTTAAAAAACAACAACAACTAATATTTCATCATTATTTAGACATATTTAGAAAGAGAAAAAGAATTTGTGAAGGACATACTGATATTACTTGACTGCTTTTCAATAGTAGGTTTGCATGAGCAGTTCTAAACAGTGAGAGACTCAAAGAAAGAAGCTATTAATGCCCTCCAGGTCTAAATGCCACTGAATTTTAGAGATTCCAGAGATTTCTAATATTTTACATTGCACAAATGCAGATTAAATGTAATGCATCTTCTCGGCTGCATCACATTCTTGAAAAACGCAACTATGTGGCATATGCTCTTAAAACGAGGGTTCAACCTTGCTTGGTACTGCACCAATTGAGGACATAAGAAATGCATCAGACGTGTTGCGGTTCACAGCTTCAGTCTGTAAACTAGGTCAGATTTGTTTCATCCTATACCTATTAACTAACAGCCAAATAAATGGTCCTAGAATAATGCTGTTTCCTTTGCTTTGTCTGTGCCAGTCAGCAGTTTGTTGTCTGTTGAAAATGATTCCACATATCCTCTTTAGCACTAATTAAATCGCTCTTCTCTTCCTGATTCTGCCTGTCAGAGCCGTCCATTAGCATATTAAAAGAAAGAACCTTTTGTGTAACCTCTCAATTCAATTCCATCGGCGACAGCGGCCGAGGGCTTTCAGTTCCCAGCATGCTGGTAAATCTAGCCACCATTTGGAGATTAATATTCGGCATTTGCACTTATTAATTACTTGCATCTGGAAATTAGAGAATGTAGAAATTTCCGTAGGTCCATGACAAGTTGGGACTGAAATCCTTGATTATTTAAAAAATATTCTCTGAAAAACAGGCTGATTTGAGTCTAAAAAACATGATTTTTAAACTCACACTGTAAGTACATCTACAAAAAGTGATTCAGATTAGCTGTTCAGTTAAACAAGTGGTTAATTTAGACACAAAACATGTAGACAAGAGAAGACCAGAGGCCATGAAAGACGCTAATCATAGGTATAAAAACCTACGCATGTTTGCATGTGTGTGTGTTATGAAGTCAGGGTGAATTTGGGTTACAGGAGCTTCCTGTATTTCCTGATGTGTAAGTACAGCAGGCCGTTTTCTCTGCACTGGAACTACATCATATGTTCTCCATTCATCACTGAGTAATCAGCTGAGCCCGAAGCCGCACAAAATGCTAAGAATACACATGTACACACACACACACACACACACACACAGAGCAGGAGATTTCCCTGATCCAAAGACACGTGAACACACACATTTCCTACAATGCTAATTCTTGATGTGAGATGTGAGACAATATCTTATAATAAAATACCAAAGTCAGGTTCAGGAAGCAGGTTGAGCTGGTTAATAATAATAATAATAATAATAATAATAATTCCAAAGAATTTTTGATTTCTGATGTGTTTCATATATGCTGACATTTTGAAGCAATATTTAATTTTTGTTCATTTTAAAGAGGCCAAAGAATTGGGAAAATATTTGAAAGGGAAAAAGTAAAAAATGTACAGTAAAACAAAAATGAACATAAAAGCTGTATTATACTGTTGTATTAATAGCCATAAAACAGCACCAGATTGTTCTTAAGATAAATGTATAATATCATTTGATTGACTCTTTATTTTCATATTAAATAGATACAATAAATAGATTTAAATAATGAAAATATAATTCACCACCCCTCAAACCATGTGACCACAACATACTTCATATAGAGTAAAATATACTTATTTTAAATATAATTTAAATTCACATTATTAATCAAATGTACGTTTATTAAAGATTTACAGTTGTGCCCCTACACTTTGTTACACTTTTTATAAAGAAAGCTTGCTGTTCAACCCCAGTAAAATAAAACCGTAATAAAATAAATATAACGTTTAAAAGATTAATCTAAATAATTTTTTTATTATTAAGTTTTGTTGCCCGTTTTGTCTCTAGATCTCAGCATGCACAGAACATCATACACATTTCACTAAATAATCATGTTCCTTATTCTCCACACTTCCTCGTGACTTATTGTTGATAATCTAGTACAGGGGTTTTCAAACTGTGGGTCGCGACCCACTTGTGGGTCACAGAATGGAACAAGGTGGGTCGCACAAAGTCACTTGGCTGCAGCTAAATTTGCGTTTCAATGACACACACACACACAGTTCAGTCTAGGGCTGCACGAAAGTGACGAGTGGGAACGGTGCGAGGCCGGTGGAGTGATTGGAATTGAGCGACACCTGCTCGACTCACCAGTCTCGAGAACCACGGAGGAGATCGGAAGGATACAAAAGAGGAGCGTCCGTCTCCCCGGCAACTCACTCCAGCCCACCGCCTCGAGCATCCTCCTTCGCCCTACTCGATGGCACTGCGGATTCACCTCAGTGCCGAGGGATCTTCGGCAGCGCGTCCCTCCTTCCTCCCAGGCTTCGGCACCAGTCTAACACATTAAAAACTTCTCAATCACGGGAAGGAGGAGGCGGGAACCGGGAACCCACTCGTCACAATGATATAGCCCACCAACATTAATAAGGACTGCAATATCCTTAGTGTGATTTTCGAATTGCAATTAAGTCCGCGTGCTTTGCGTGTTTTGAAGCGCGGGCGCGCACGAGTTGTAATAACAGTGAAGGTCTCAGAGCAATGTCATTAAAAGGTTCAATCGGTCCGCATTATTAAAAGAGAAAAACTTGCTCACTTCAATACACTATATTCCGCATGAGATTGCATACACCAGAAAACAAATGTTACGAAAACGGTTTCAGGTAGGCCATGTTCATTCATTTCTATCGTCCGTTTGAGCTCTGTGCACTTTTTTCGTTCGGGAAACGGTTTGTAAAAAGCATTTCACATGTACAGGGTGAGCAGTGCACAAACGCAGGGTTAATTGTAACACTACAAGATTTAAACATTTCCACATAACAAAATGCACAAAAAAATAATGCAATACTCCTTGACGTATCATCTCTTTTTAGAGAAAAATTTGCCAAAGTTCAGAAATCTTTTGAAGATATTGCTGAACATTAATTTAACCATTGCTAAAATAAATTTCTGCCTGAACTTAATGTCATCCAGTTTTTTTTTTTTTTGTTTATTTAAAACGAGACACATGTTTATTATTATTTTTTACCTATTTCACAATTATTTTAATCTCCAAACAGTTTTAGATAGTTCTGCTTTGCTTCTTATGCTTTTTCTAAAAAAAGTGTTGGATTGTGCTCCGTTCTCACCGACACACACGGAAGGATCGTGAATGCATTTTCTGCAACAAAACACAGCAGCGCAGATTACAGTTCACTGGAGTGAGCCTGTTTAACGTTTTTATGGACACTACATATTCTAAAGTCTGTAAACAAAAATTAAAACTTAAATATTAATAGTGATTTTTTTCAGGTGTAGGCCTACTCTAAAATAAAAAGTTTTTTTTTCTTAAATACTTCATTTCTGTCATCAAACTTTTAAGTAAGATTAGGCTTAAAGTAATATCAACCTTTTTTTTCCTCAAATATTGTGGTGGGTCATGAAATAGATTACACTTGTCTAGGTGGGTCGTGGAATGGAAAAGTTTGGGAACCACTGATCTAGTACATTTGGCTGTGGCGTGCGCGCGCACATGGCCGTGTGTGCACATTACAATCTACTCATGCAAATGCATGCAAAATAAAGCTCAACATATTTAAACGTCAAGCAGGAATAGAGCATAAAGTCTAGTGCAGTGTACACGATGTGCCCGAGCACCCGAAAAACAGAGAAGGCGAGGGAGAGAAAGAGGATTCATATGCCACACCTCACTCATTCATACACGCAGCAGTTCTCCCACTGCAAGACATAAGCACATGGTCTACGAGATTTACAACTCCACAGAGTAAATCTTAGGATGGTTCCACAGCATATGTCTGAACCATATCTAGTCAAAACGCAACGCAAAAGCCGCATCGCGTGCAAGAGCGCGTCTCCAAAATAACCAGCGTTCTCTGCACAATGATAAACACACGCTGGACATGTCCGAGTCATTAAAGCGAATCGATTCCGTTGAACTGTTAATTCATTTAAAACGATTCAGTGATTGGTTTTAAAATAGGGTTACAATAAGCGTGACAGACCTGCTTACGTTTTAACGTTTATCAGAAGTGCTGTTTTAAGATCAAGTCTGATCGTTAAAAATACAAATGTGACAATGCTCTTTGTATAACAGCCACTGCAGTTTTCAACTAAAGTCTCCAATTCAAACAAGGAAATACGCATTTTACAAAGAATCTTGTGCAAACCAGCGTTAAAACAAATTCTGACGAGACTACTATGTCAATCAGACTAAAAAAATATTTTGAACAAATGACAAAATCCTATTCTCGTCCGACGCGAAGTCCAAAATGACCTACATAGGCTACTCCGATCAAACTGTCTGTGTTTCCTCGATCCAGTGTGTTGAACAGATTTTTCCAAATCCGTAAGTGTCATCTCATTCCAGTTTGAAGAAGTCATGTGTGTTAATCTAGTAAACAAAGAAATAATGGTAAATCTTTTGTGGGTTCTCCAGTTTAATCTTAATCCGATTTGAATCTCGCTCTCCGTCCGAACAGCAGTGAGCGCACAAGGGACATGCATCTAAAGCCTAAAAATAACAACCCTTGATCCTCTAAAATGCTCCTTGTTGGTACACAAACACACGTCCAGTGAATGAACATGCAGAAGAACAACAGATAAAGCTGCACCCACCTCGTGGTTTGAAAGGACACCGGTGCGGATCCGGCGATGGAGAGCCAGCACGGGACGAAGGGAGCAGGTGGATCCGGCTGATTCAGACGGGACGGACAGGTGTGGGATGATGTTTGGAATGCGTGTCGGTGCAGGATGCTGGCAGGATAGGGACCAGCTTAATCCTCCATCTGAACGCAGACAGCCTCTCCTCGGCCGCTCCACCCCTCCCTCATCCCTTCCCAGTGAGGTCCGATTCGCAAATTAATCGTTGTTTTGAATAGGCTCTTTGTATTGATTGAACCGATTGAACCGATTCGCAACGCGTTTGTTTGGGAGAAGATCTGACCATTTGTGTGACTTATTCGAAAAGAAAACACAATTAAAATAGCAGTATTTCATTCGAAAACTAGAACAATATATTAATAAACTAGAACATTTGCACTAGGAAAGTAAAGAGATACAATTTCCACACAGCATACTTTCAAGCCTGTTATTATTATTATTATTATTATTTACTTTTAAATTCAAGGACCACCAAACAATGAGAAAAAAATATATAATTTCCACTATGTATTAACTTTGAGACGCAGAAAAACAAACAAAACTATAAACAAACAATATGAAGCTAAGTTAATGGCAGGGCGAGCCAAACGTTAACAAACACTTACTGAGTTCACTTTTACGTTTAAAATTGACTTAAGCCATAAACAATTTGGATGTGCTGTTTGAACGCAGCAGTAGAGCAATATTCAATTCGATACGGCTAGCTTATCAATTCCTGCTCGTTTGCTAAATTGTTTTAAATTAAGCTATGTAGCCGCTACACGGTTGCTAATGTGTATTGATGGTTGTTAGGGTTTTCCGAGAGGTTTATCAAAACTGAGAAATTTGGTGGATGTAGCCATAAAACTCTCGTTTTGGTCCTGCCAATATGTTAGTGATTTACCCTAATAATTCTGTGACGCCAACATAACTAAATATTTACTTAATCCCATAAAAATAAAAGATAAAAAGGTTCAGATTCTGTTTCTGTAAACACTGCCATGTGGCGTCAAACGAATCGACGGATCATTTTTTCGAACCGGTTGACACGAACTTTCCAAACGAACCGATTCGCTCAAATGAATCAGACGTCTGCACACTATCATCCCTCAATCCGACGTCTTCTGTTCCTCCTCTCAGCCGTCTGCCTCCCTGGGGCCCTCATGCAAGGTCAGGCATAGAAGAAAAAGACGGACATTAAACGACTTGAGTGAAAATTGGACAAAATTATAATTACGCTGCGCAAAACATATAAAACATAGATAAACAGATATTTGCACTGTTATTTATTACCAACAAATGTACAGTTTCTCATGCCAATAAAACGCATTTTGATTAATCAATAAAGTCTCTATCAAACAACTGTGTCAGTACGATATGAAATACTAATATTTCTTAATTCACATATTTCCAATTTAAACGATATCCTACTAACGTTACATACTTAATGTCATTTCATTCATACTGCATTCACATTGCTTATTTCATATTAGAGAAAAGCCTTCTCTATTCATGGACAGTTGCTCCAACCCGGAAGTGCATCGTCAGCGCACATGACCGGGACTCCATCACATGATCAGTGTTTTCAAAGAAAACTTGTATCCATTCACCCGGCCGGGGCTGAGATCCTGCGCTTTATTACCGCAGGTAAAAGACTTTATTACCCATAACCGTTATTCGACAACTTTCGACACTTGGTTGTAAATAAAGCCGGAGGATTTGAAGGCATTAATATAAGTTCAAAAGCAAATATGTGTTATGATTTGCTTCATATGTGTTATGATTATATATCGTTATGATTATATTCTGTACGAGTTATTCGATCATATTTATTATATCAAATGTGCATCTTGGTTGTTTTGCTCCTCACTGGACTGGGCTTTGCTTGATCCTCTGAATTGGTCAATGCTGGTCAATAAAGCATTGATCTGTATTCATTTTTAGAGTCTTAAGGGTTGCAGCGACCTGTTATCAGTGAGAAGTCATGAGACTTGTGATTCTGGACGACTATGATCTGTCCAGCGAATGGGCTGCAAAGTACATCCGCAACCGGATCATCCAGTTCAAACCCAGCGCTGACCGCTACTTCACTTTAGGACTCCCAACAGGTAAACTAAAATTCCCAATCAGTTCCCAATTCATTAAATCCACCCCTGTTTCTCTCAGAAAAATCTGGAAATTCAATACATCAAGAAGGTTCTGATTATTATATAAGTATATAGATCATTATATAATCTGATTATTTGCAGGGAGCACACCCCTCGGCTGTTATAAGAAGCTGATCGAATATCACAAGAATGGAGACCTGTCCTTCAAATTCGTGAAGACCTTTAACATGGATGAGTATGTGGGTAAGTGTGAACTGCACAGATCACGTCTTATGATAAGTGCTGGGTATGCAAGACCTCCACAAACTCTCTCAAAACAGAACGAGAGCTGCCGACGCACCAAGTCAGCAAAAAATAACGCATAAAACAATGTTAAAAAGCATTTACTCACTGGCCCTCTGTCCTCAATCCCTTTCTAGTGTAGTTCAGTAAACGGTTATTAAACATTATAGTTGCATTGTGACACGACTTTAGTTTCACGACTAAAACAAAGCATGTTGTGGATCAGATTCTCAATATAATGAATCTAGTTGGTTTACTTGTTTTCATAATTCCCATTATTCATTCTCTTTAATTGAACGCAGTATTTATGACTGTGTTAGAGTAGAAAGTAATAGTTAAAGGTACAATCATAATTAATGTTTACATTTCTCTTCATCTTCAGGTCTGCCCAGGGATCATCCCGAGAGCTATCACTCCTACATGTGGAACAACTTCTTTAAGCACATTGACATCGAGCCCCAGAACACTCATATACTGGATGGCAATGCGAGCGACCTGCAAGCCGAGTGTGAAGCCTTTGAGCAGCATATCACTGCTGCTGGTGGAATTGAGCTGTTTGTGGGAGGTACATACAATAAATCAGATCCCAATAAATCGTTTTTTTTCAGACACAGATTAATCGAGAGACACCAGTAACAGTGCTTTGTGATGCATATCTTAATCTGTACACACAAAACTGGCAATAACAAATGCTTTTGTCAGCGATACTTGTATAGTGATTGCATGTTCAACTTCAAAATCAAAGGTCTGTTTGTTGGCCACAGAACTGATTCTTAAGCTTGCTATAGCAATAATTGATTGAATATTTATCAGTGTTATTGTAATATTATTTATATAGTGTTGTAGTATTTAATACTATTTTGAACTATTTTGAACATATTTTATTTGACTAATTTTGTGATTTTTATACTTAAAAATAAGTATATTTAGTTTTAATTTATTGCAGTTGTAGTTTAACTTTTAAAAGTATATGCATGTTTAATTATTTATATTTTATGTGATGCATTAATTTATATATATATATATATATATATATATATATATATATATATATATATATATATATATATATATATATATATGATATAGGCTTTAGGCTGTTAGATATATGACAACAATGTACAGAGCAGAATGCTAATAACTTTTATGAATTTATTGGGGTAAATCTCCAAAAAAAAAAAAAGTAATGAATTCAGTTAAAAGAAAATTACAATTTTATATATTGTTTTTATAATTAATAAGCACATTTTGGCTCATTACTGTAGTGCCTGTTTTTAGTGATTTGCTTTACTTTCATACCCAACTACTTTTATATTCAGAATCATTGCATATTCTCATCCATTAATCAATTATTAATCATTCTCATTTATGTAATGCTTGTTTTTTTTTCAGGCATTGGTCCAGACGGCACATTGCCTTTAATGAGCCCGGCTCCAGTCTTGTGTCCAGGACCAGAGTGAAGACCCTGGCCAAGGACACGATAGTAGCCAATGCTCGTTTCTTTGGGAACGATCTTTCCAAAGTGCCCACAATGACCCTTACCGTTGGAGTAGGAACAGTGATGGATGCCAGAGAGGTAAATTAATTCAATTAATTCTGTAGTATCATCTGTCATAAGCCATAAAAGACACAGATGTTTTAATGAGGCACACAATGGAAAAGTTTAAACTGCAAAGTTTAAAGTACCTTAAAGCGAAAGTATATTTTGAGTAATGTCACTCGTCATCTGAGTGTACCTGAAGGCATCTTTTGTCCTTATCTTCAATAGAATCCTTTGTGATATCAGTGTCTTCCTTTTGTCCCAGTCAGACACACTTTTGTTTGGAGCATCTGTCATCTGTAATTGATAGATATAATTATCTTTTATATAATAACAAATGTTCTCATTGTTATAGAACTAAACTGAACACGTGTCTGTTTCTCAATGTGTGACTGATTGTGCTGGAATTAGAAACAAGTACATAAACATACCTGAATACTTTAACGGACAGGATGCTGGGTAAAATGTTCTTCAAGTCACATGATTTTGTTGATGTGGATGCCAGACATCACTTGACTGTCATGATATCATTAGACACTGTGAACCTCTTGAAACATTTCCAAGTTGTATTGTACCAAATTGTAAAGCATAATAAGAATTTATTAAAAAAAAATTTTTTTTTACTAAAATGATTATTATTACAGTGATGAGAATAAATATTTTCTTTTGGTTTATAACCTGAGAATTTCTTTATTAGACATAAGAAATGTCGGTGACTGACTCTAAAGTCTAACTAGTTTTTGACATATGCTGAAAGCCAGCGTCCTGGATTTGATCGTTGTAAGACAATGCTGAACTTTTTGTCTTTGATTTTTAGGTCATGATTCTGATCACAGGGGCTCATAAGGCCTTTGCCCTGTATAAAGCCATCGAGGAGGGTGTGAACCACATGTGGACCGTATCTGCCTTCCAGCAGCATCCACGAACCATTTTTGTTTGTGATGAAGACGCGACGCTGGAACTCAGGGTCAAAACTGTGAAGTATTTTAAAGGTACGTGACTCTGCTGCCTGAGGGGCAAATCTTTGACTTGCGTAGATTGAAAGTTGCTCTTTTGTGGAAGCTGATTGCTTGAAGATCAAAGGACTGGTAAATTGACTAAAACGTTACTTATTTAAAAGGTAAACCTTCAACTCAGTTCAATTCAAGTAAACAAGTAACATGTTCATTCAGATTTACCAGTTATCTCTTAGAATATAAAATTCTGTCAATCTGATAAAGACGTGTACTGTTGTGACTTCATGAAATTCTTTATATCCTCATGGCCTCAGGATTCATATATAACCATTCAAGACTTTAGATTTGAGGAAAACATTTATTTCATAATGATATCCCCCCACCACTGATATCCCAATTCTTATTCTCCAATGAAAGGTTATATTTTTGTGATTTTTTCCAATAAAAGATCAAAAGGACTAACAATGCAGATTTATTTTCACAGCCTTCTTTGATCATATTTACCAAGGGTACCAACAATTCTGACCACGTGTGTGTGTGTATATGTATATGTATATATATATATATATATATATATATATATATATATATATATATATATATATATATATATATATATACTTGTAAATATTTTTCAAATATATACGTTTGTGTGTGTATTTATTTATATATACATATACACAGTACACACACATATATTATGTAAACAATGTTATTTTGGATGGAATCAATTGATTTGACAGCACTGAATATTAATACACAATATTAATGTTTTATTGTATTTTTTATTAAAAAATACAATAAAATTTTATTGGTTTTATTGGCCTGGGTGAACATAAGAGATGTCTTTTAAAATCATTAAAAACATCTTACAAACCCCACAATTTTCACCATCCCTTTTTCCCCTTTGAGCAAACCCAATAGAGCAGCTGTTTGTTTGTTTTTCATCTTTTTTACTGATCTCATCTCAGTTTTAGTGGTTGGCTCGTCTCAAAGTCAATATCTGTCTAAAGACGGCAGGTTCAAGATCTAAACCCATCTGGAATGTCCATCACAAGCGCTTTTCTCAGAAACACAATCTGTCCCGTCTTAAGGGCTTTGGTCTCTCCTGGGGGTTTAATATCTTTGGCTGGACTGGATTTCCTAAACTGCTGATGGATCTTCTCTCCTACAGGGCTGATGCACGTC
This sequence comes from Carassius carassius, assembly GCF_963082965.1. Lineage (NCBI taxonomy): Eukaryota > Metazoa > Chordata > Actinopteri > Cypriniformes > Cyprinidae > Carassius > Carassius carassius. The sequence continues at coordinate 19,488,920 of NC_081787.1, read as the reverse complement.
CACAATCAGCTAGTTGAGCCGATGCTCAGCGTGAAGGACTACATGGACTGAACGCACCAGACGGGACGTCTGGAAAAACAACAGAAAAATCAGAATGGCATGAGTGTGAATGAGTGAAAACTGGCCTCAGGGACCACAGCAGTTTTGAATGGTCATAAAGTGTTGAGATGTCAACATCAGCATAAAAAGTTGTACAAAATGCCTCTGCTTTCCATGGTGCCATGTTTACATACTCCAACTGGATCTCTGTCTTAGCCTTTATAATTCACTTTTAAACTACTTTAAGGCCAGTATTAACAGGAAAAGACCATGGTTTAGGGAAATTGTACTAAGAAGCACTCTTTAACACTTTCAGCTAATGTTTACTGTTTTCGATAACACTATTAGTTACTGTTCTTTGTGATATACAGGCTGTTTCCTTTCTTAAAAATATAAGGCACGAGTCTGACATTTAACTTGTATTGTAAAACGAGCTTTCATTTCATTGATTCATTTCATTTAATCAGTTTGTGCTGAGTTTTTGTTTTTGGTGTTACTAAACCCTCCTGTACTGTAGTCTGGTGAATGTTTTTGGAACGAGAGTATACATTTTTATGGGTTTACACATTTCTTTCCATTAAATTGTTAAAAGATTATGTGAACTAACTCCAAAAAACCAAAACATCCACTCGTGTCTTTTTGTACTCAAGGATGAATAAATAATAATAATAACAAAAAGTTTCATTTATTGTCCCTCAATTTGTACAGACAGAATGAATCTTACAGAAAGATGTCCACGAAATATATTTTGAGTACCACATGTCGCACTTAGTTCAAGTCATTTCCACATTCAAAATTGATTATGAGGAAAACAATATAACCATATATTCCTAAGGAAAAACTGTTGTACATACATTCACCTCTTCAGTTCACTAGCAAGCAATTGAAACATAGCTCTCCCAGTAGATTGATTCACAAATCTTGAGCAACATCATAACTATCCTCCCAAAACTGGCATAAAAAATCCTAACCCCTATGAGGTACAATTTTATGTTCTCCATATCAGTAATGATTGAATGTAAAAAATAAAACACTGCATAGACTTCATTGTATGAATTAAATATAAACTAATTCCTCTGCATATAAAATTTATTCAGTGTTTCTTTATTGAACCAACATGCAAATAAGTCTTGCGCTGCACGGATATATTTACATACAGTATTATGATATAAACTAGTTAGCAAACCATGATATGTATTGTAACACCACCAAGCCCTATTAAGAATGATTTATTGAAGCGTAATGCATTTAAATGGTTTTCAAACAATATTTTTATTTTAGTAGTCCATATGACAGTCCTAACCACAAGCTAGAAACACACACAAAAACCATTCTAATACGAATACCATTTTTTTAATTGAAAAGGGTGAAATTTGACAGTAGTTTATACAACCCTGGATATTTCTCTTGATTTTATGGTGAAACAGCTGTCAGATAACTGATTTGACTGGCCATCTCTATTATTTTGACACTGACGAATGCTGGCAAATGTCACGGACCCCTGATGCATGACGGTAATCTTGGCGTTGTACAATATTTTTGCAGATTCTTTCTTCTTTTTTTACTTTTTGGCAGGCCACTAATTAGAAAGGTGGCATGCTCAATTGCAACTGTCATATATTTTGTCAAAGTATTAAGAAAATGAATGGCCTTAAATATTGTTAAAATTCTATATGCACTATAAAAATCCTTATATGTTTCTTTTTATTATTATTTTGGAGTTAAATATAACATGGACATGTTCTAGTCTTGTCAGACTCACCTTGCAAAAGCTCCAACACTCAGAAATGTCCTCGACTGGACTATTTTCAGCCTTACATCCACAACCACTGCAACTCCCTCTGCAGCTTGATGGGAATGAAATGTGTTCAAAAGAAAACAGCGCTGCCAAATACTTCTGCATCCACGCAGGCTAAACGTTTTCCACTGAAAACCCTCAGCTTGCAGACTCTGAATCCGCTCCTGAGAGAACTGCAGTGTTGTTTCAACATGATGAAGATGAATTCATCAAACCTTCTTTACTTTCCCAGATCAACATCACTTAGTTATATGAACTTTAATAGCATTTCCAAATCAATCATCATACTTAACATTGGCATGTTCATATTCACAAATCAACCCCAGGCTTTGATGTCTGTTATGATTATGTTACTAAGGGAACTACTTCCGTTTAAGAACATAGATGAAAGCATCTTTTGGGACGTCAATGTTTCCGATTTGGTGCGATTTCTTCTCTCCCTCGGCCTGCTTCTTTAGCAGCTTCATTTTTCATGTAATGTCACCACCGTACAAGAAAGACAGATGTGACCAAGAATCAGCAGCTAATCAAAAAAGTAAAAGAACATTTTTTCTCTATGAGAAGAGGTACGCGATATGCTTTTATCCTAAAGTGGAAAACAAAGATAAGAAATATTAAAGTAGTTCACCTAAAAATAAAATTTTGCTTCTAATTCATCCATGATGTACTGTAGATGAGATTGTTTCTTCATCATAAAAGATCTGGAGAAATTTAGTGTTACATCTCTTGCACTGCAGTGAATGGGTGCCGTCAGAATGAGTGTCTAAACAGCTGATAAATGGTGCTTGATCTGGGCGTATGTCTCTCCTGATTCAAACAAGACAACTTTTTCACTTGAGAAAGCAATATTACAGATTATGGACTCATATTTTAGATTGAAGCAAAGAACAGCTTAATAATGGATACATTTTTTACAAACACGCCATTACATAAAATGTTAATGCACTAGAGTTGTGTCAATTATTTCTTGATGATTGTGATGTTTTTATCAGCTGTTTGGACTCTCTTTCTGACGGCACCCATTCACTGCAGTGGAAACATTTGTGAGCAGGTGATGTAATGCTAAATTTCTTCGAATCTTTTCTGATGAAGAAACAAACTCTTCCACATCTTGGATGACCTTAGGGTGACATAGTTTAAAGCAAATTTATCTTGGTAACACTCACAATCACAGCAATCACATCAAAAAACATGGAAGATGAGATCGAGATGCCGCCAATGTCCAGCTCAAATCACACACAAAATGGTAGCTGCAGTGGTTTTTCAGAAAAAAAAAATGAACACAGCTGTTGATCTTTATAGCCATATTCACATTTTTAAGGGGTTTGGGTAATTAATTACCTCTAAATGGTCATATAACTTAGAAATACCTCTTGAAATATAAATAAAACTGAAATTTTATCATGAAAGGTCACTTTCTTATGAACACTTGCTTATGAACGATAGTGACAAGTTCCTCCACTGGCCGCCCGTTGAGGAGGAAGTCCATCTTAATCAGGTCAGCCGCCTCATAACCAGCTTAATCGTAATCAAAATGATGGAAAACAGAAAAATTTATTTACAGAAGTGACATCCAGCTCTTCCAGAAACTCAAAGTGACATATCTATCCAGATATCAAAACACAAAGGAAAATTCACTTATTTACAATCGTTTTCGAATGTTTCCTAACTCTGTCGTATCTCTCACGTTAATTTGTCTGTTTTGTGTTGCCTCGGTAATGTTCCCTGATAGTACAAATACATCACAGAGACGTCTATTTGACATTTGCATTTGCAAGACATTTTTTTTTTGAGTGTTTGCTCATCTGCAATACGTCTATAGGACATTTCCTATCAGATGTAAAATAGATGTTTTGAAAATGTCTTTAAGAGGTTTATGAATTAGAATGTATGTAAAACTGAAATCTTAAAGGCATCTGTCAGATGTTTGTACACATCAGATGCTTCACTGTGTGTGCTAGCTTGGTTTGTTCTGCTTGGATTATATATTTGTTTCATGTATTATGTATCTGTAAAGCGAGTTTCTGAAATGTGCTATATAAAATTATTCCTTCTTTCACAAAGAGCTCACCTGGCGTATCCTGACGACATGGATTTGAGCTGGTCGTAAAAGTCCACCTCGATTTCATTTAGAGCGAAGATACACTTCATCATCAACCGATGGTCATCGATGTAGACCATGTTCTTCTGTACGGCCCTGTGGCTCTTTAACAAGGCAGAGAATCGCATTGTGGGTCACTACAAATGCAAGACTCAGAATATGCTTTCACAGAAACTGGGAGGCAAATTAAGTAGATTTGGTCGCTTTGGACTTCATCCTTGAATTAGGAGAGTCCAAGATTGTTACTTTGTGAGTTACTTAGAGTGAGTAAACCATGCTAAACTGCAGTCAACCTGAAAGGTGACTGATCTAATCTCATCTGACACAGGGTCATGATCTTCCCAGTGAAGTAATTCGGAGCGATGACGATTTTCATCACCATGGGATCCAGATACTTCACTACCTCTGTCTTATCAGGGAACTGAGCAGGGCTGATGAAGGTGATCACTTCTTCACTGTGTTCCTACATAACAAAGACGCAACTCAGGAATCTGTTCCTCAACCCTAAACATTCATCTTTCTTTGTGTACTATATCACTGAGAGGAGTGCTATCCAAGAGGTTTTCTGGGTGGTTTTTAGCATATTGTGACAATGAGTCTCACCTTTATGAGTTTGGCAGATGCTAGCACAGCCTTATATGGTACAGTCGGAGCCGTTACTATGACAGATGCATTATATTCCTGCTCTAAACGCTGATATGCAGCAAACCAAGAAATCCCAGCCTGAGGGAGAAATTCACCACTTTAAATATTTAAAAAGTGAAACAATACCTGCTCGACTTACAACCCGAATTCCAGAAAAGTTGGGAAGTTTTTTAAATTTTAATAAAATGAAAACTAAAGGAATTTCAAATCACATGAGCCAATATTTTATTCACAATAGAACATAGATAACGTAGCAAATGTTTAAACTGAGAAATTTCAGGTTTCAAAAAAGTTGGCGCGGGGGCAACAAATGGCTAAAAAAGCAAGCAGTTTTGAAAAGATTCAGCTGGGAGAACATCTAGTGATTAATTAAGTTAATTGATATCAGGTCTGTAACATGATTAGCTATAAAAGCTTTGTCTTAGAGAAGCAGAGTCTCTCAGAAGTAAAGATGGGCAGAGGCTCTCCAATCTGTGAAAGACTGCATAAAAAAATTGTGGAAAACTTTAAAAACAATGTTCCTCAACGTCAAATTGCAAAGGCTTTGCAAATCTCATCATCTACAGTGCATAACATCATCAAAAGATTCAGAGAAACTGGAGAAATCTCTGTGCGTAAGGGACAAGGCCGGAGACCTTTATTTGATGCCCGTGGTCTTCGGGCTCTCAGACGACACTGCATCACTCATCGGCATGATTGTGTCAATGACATTACTAAATGGGCCCAGGAATACTTCCAGAAACCACTGTCGGTAAACACAATCCGCCGTGCCATCAGCAGATGCCAACTAAAGCTCTATCATGCAAAAAGGAAGCCATATGTGAACATGGTCCAGAAGCGCCGTCGTGTCCTGTGGGCCAAGGCTCATTTAAAATGGACTATTTCAAAGTGGAATAGTGTTTTATGGTCAGACGAGTCCAAATTTGACATTCTTGTTGGAAATCACGGACGCCGTGTCCTCCGGGCTAAAGAGGAGGGAGACCTTCCAGCATGTTATCAGCGTTCAGTTCAAAAGCCAGCATCTCTGATGGTATGGGGGTGCATAAGTGCATACGGTATGGGCAGCTTGCATGTTTTGGAAGGCTCTGTGAATGCTGAAAGGTATATAAAGGTTTTAGAGCAACATATGCTTCCCTCCAAACAACGTCTATTTCAGGGAACGCCTTGTTTATTTCAGCAGGACAATGCAAAACCACATACTGCAGCTATAACAACAGCATGGCTTCGTCGTAGAAGAGTCCGGTGCTAACCTGGCCTGCCTGCAGTCCAGATCTTTCACCTATAGAGAACATTTGGCGCATCATTAAACGAAAAATACGTCAAAGACGACCACGAACTCTTCAGCAGCTGGAAATCTATATAAGGCAAGAATGGGACCAAATTCCAACAGCAAAACTCCAGCAACTCATAGCCTCAATGCCCAGACGTCTTCAAACTGTTTTAAAAAGAAAAGGAGATGCTACACCATGGTAAACATGCCCCGTCCCAACTATTTTGAGACCTGTAGCAGAAATCAAAATTGAAATGAGCTCATTTTCTGCATAAAATTGTAAACTTTCTCAGTTTAAACATTTGCTATGTTATCTATGTTCTATTGTGAATAAAATATTGGTTCATGTGATTTGAAAGTCTTTTAGTTTTCATTTTATTAAAATTTAAAAAACGTCCCAACTTTTCCGGAATTCGGGTTGTAAAACAACGGTTTAAACTCTCACTGATTTGTCTGTGTGTGTGTGTGTGTGTGTATATACCTCCATCCAGCCCCCGGAGCTAAACTGCTGTCCCTCTGAACCGTCACGCTGGAGTCGTTCAGCATCAGTTCCTTCCACAGCGCTGTGCAGGGCTCTGTATTCTGACTGATCCATAGGTTACACGCCTGAAAGTGTCACACATTCCAGATTTACAACACTGTAATCCTAACCTTTGGCATACACAATTTTGGCATACACAGGATGTTTCTGGAGGTAAAGTGTGTCTCCAATTTGAGCCTCCTTCCCTTCCTTCATCCCTGCGATCACGTAACCCACCCCTCAAAACTATTTCCTAAAATTGAAAAATAATAATTATTCAGGGATTTATGAATCTTTAATATATATATATAGACATCATTTAGTCGCCCAGAGTGAAGATTTAGTCGCAAATGTGAGTGATCTTGCAATGTAAAGGGTTGCAATATTACCGAGCACAAACACTTTTTATTTTTTTCAAAGCCTTTGAATGTATATTGTTGATGTGCTCAACTGTTTTGCACATAATTTTACAAAGCAATTATATTTGAGCTCTCTAATATATCAAAATCAGGCACCATTTCTTCAAATATATAAATTAACAAACATAAAACAAAAAAATATTTTTGTCTTTTGAAGTGAATTCTTGACAGGTTTTGTGAGCCCGGTGTCTGTAACTCTGGTAACATCTGTATCATGAAACTTCTGTTCTTCCTGACATCACACATCTGGATTCAAAATATTCTCTCTATTGTGTGAACTCTAACGTATGATTCATTACTGACGGCCTCTCCCTCTTCAGAATCCTGTTTAGAAAAATGTAATCTAGGCTCTGGGGGTCATTCTGTTTCTTTAGTCTGATACAATCTTATGAATTCAAAGATGGCCGAATACAATCAATAAATCACTCCTACATAGTTTGTGCTGTTCTTACAGTCTCACAGTGTTCTCTTGTGGAGAAAAGTGAATCAGTTTATGACACTCACTGTTTTTCCACTCGTTCTGGATTAGCATTTTTCAAATCAATCTGACAATAAAAAAACACATTAAATTGTGTCCTGCCTCTGTAATTAACTGACATAAAATGACAAAGAAATTTCTATCATTTATCCAAAGGACTGGGATGAAACATCATGTTTTTAACTTGCTTACTGTATATAAAATGTTGACTACATTTAAAGGAAAGATCAGAAAGGATTTCTGTAATATCTACCTTGTTTATTAAAGGGATTATTGTCAGTTGAGCCTCGAATGCCAGGTAGAAATTGGCAACTGTTTGCGCTTGAATTTCCTTTGAATGAAAGAAACAATGCATAGATTAATTTATTTTTAAGGTAATTAAGAAAGGTTGCATTATAATAGTGTAATTATGCTAATAACAATGTACAATGTGCTATGTTATAATCATAAATTATTTTCTTTATTGAAATAAAAGCAAATGTAAATATTAGACGAAACCTAACCTATAAACTTTAGCTATAAACGTAAAAATGAGAAGTTATCATGGCAACTGAAACTGAAAGAAAAAAAACTCAACAAATTACTAAAATATGAAAACTGAATATATATATACAGTGTAATGCGAAAGTTTGGGAACCCCTTGCAGAATCTGTGAAAATGTGAATAATTTTAACAAAATAAGAGAGATCATACTAAATGCATGATATATTTTATGTTTGTATGATTTTGAGATACATCTTTTCACACTGAGGACAATTGAGGCACTAAAATACAATTATTAAAAAAGGTTCTTTTGAATGGGGTTATTTTAATAATTTCAGCTTTTTTTGTCTTGTGGACTATATGATCTCTCTTCTTTTGTTAAAATATTTCACATTTTCTGCAAGGGGTATACACACACACACACACACACACATCATAATGTTTAAATATTATTTAATAGTATATAAATAATACTAAAATAACACCGCTAAGCGCATATTTTCATTGAAAATGATGCAGTCTGTGCTTTAACAGTGATTCCTCTTTCTATCTCCACCTGCAGTTTATCCAGCACCTGCTCGTTACTCGCTGTCTTTGCAATGACACCTGCTCTTGCAACAAATACAAAGAAACAAAGACTTTATAAACCGTAATGCTTTCAAAACTCACATAATTTACATTAAAGAAAATCCTGTGATAGTTGTTTACTGAAAATCACCTGTGATCTCCAGAAGTCTGTCAGCTAAAGTGCTCTTGCCATGATCAATATAAGCAATAATGCTGAAGTTTCGAATTCTCTCCACATGTCAAGATTCTCCTGAAAATACAAACCCAGCTAAATTCATTATTCAGTTGCAATGAAGCCCATCAGTTTAGAAATCCGCTTTCTATAACTGTGAAGGAATACATCTCTAAAAAGTGTCCACCAAAATACCAAAGTTCCACTGTAAAAACATATTAGATTAATATATGTTATATATGTATTTACTTCCAGCAAAAACAAGTCAAAGCAACACAATTTACTTTCTCAGATACATTAGAGTTGAATTCTCTGACAGGATTGATGCTCCAGCAGGAGCTTTTCTTCCATCTGTGTCTTATCAATCCACTCTACATGTGGTGATGCAGCCCTGAGATCTGCGTTTAACACGGTATAATGTAATATCAGGAAAGCATTTAATAAAGGGCAGAAAGAGCCCATGGGATCTAAACAGAGACGTCATCTCTATAAGATCACTAACATGTTATTCCTGAATCCATATCAGGAATTCCATATCTTCTTATCAAAAAAAGATTAAAAGCATATATTCGGGTTTTAAAAACAGTCAGGTCTCCACTTGACTGTACTTTAGTGTGACAACAACTGTAAGCAGCCATGCTGGTAAAAGCGTCATCACTTGGAATTATGGGAAATGTAGTTTATATCTTTGCTCAAATGTTACCGTAACTTAGGTCTATTTATTTTTGCTTCAAGCTCGGTTTCAGTTCAGTGTTATTAACTGATGTGGCAGTGATTTTTTGTGGATGGATGAAGTGAGATCCCTTCAGGTTGACATGGATGCCCAATCTGTCCTTTTTTTTCCAAATAAACTGACTTACCCGAGGAACTAATTTCGGTTATAAAAACGTTGTGGCAACGTTTCTTGTCGTAACATTATTTAAAGGTTACAAACACTTCTTACAACGTTCTATTGGCTATATCACCCAGTATAAAACTTTCATTGAATATTTATTTTAAATGTTCTAAGAAAGTTCAAATTTTCGTCGTTTTCTTGACACGATTAGAACATTATTTAAAGTTGTTAAAATATTTTCTTTCAACGTTCATCTAATTTTAGCCTACGTTATTTGTACAAATAACTTCATAAAGACTTTCCGAGAATGTTGAAATCAGAATGTTTACTCTCAACGTTATAAGAACATATATCAAATCGTTTAAACATTTAGCAATGTTTTGTCCTGACAGTTTGTCAAATGCAACCCATACAGTAAGCTCATTAATTTAAGATAAAAACAAATATTTTCTATAAAAAAGTGTCACTAATTAATTATACAGTTATACATTAGTTATAGCCTACTACGTACTTATAGCCTGCACTCATATATATGTGAATAATAATAAACAAAAAAAGCCAATTTGTTTAAAAGAATGTAGTTTGAACGGTACACACGTGTGCAAAATACTTAAAATAATGAAAGATAATAATAATAAAACAATAAATTATAGCTCTTTCGAGCATTACAATCATTCGGTCATAGCTAAATTTTCACTAATACTATGAAGTAAAATTTCATTCAGTAAATACTTTTCTCGAATGAAAGATATTTATTTACACATATGATCTTAATTAGTTTTATTTCATTTGATTTATGGCAGGACGAAAATATAATAGGCCTATAATGGAAGGAAATTGAAGATGTTTGTTATGGTTAAAAAGTTTGTTGGCTAAGATTTAAAACAGTTCATTTGTGAATAAAAAGGAATTTTAAAAGTTCAAATGAGAAAACAGCAGCTTGAACACTTTTAGAATAGAATAGAATAGAGTAATAGATTTGAATGATAGAATAGTATAGAATAGAATAGAATAGACATCATATTGAATTTATTTACACTGTTTTATGGAGTTTTTGTCTACTGTGAGTTTTTCGTCAGCAGAACAATCAGTATTATTAAGCAACAGTACAACTCATTGACTGCACTTCTATCCCTCAGAGTCTTGTTGTAAGTCCTGTTAAAAATACAATGACTAAGGTCTATAGAATAGAATAGAACACTGTAAAACAAAACTTTCAATACTTTTCTTATAGCCGTTTACTGAGTGTACTTGCTCTTGGTACCCACAAGATGTCACCCTAAACACAATACATTAAGCAGCAGGAATAAGTGGGAAGAAAATCATTACCATGGCAACATAACAGCCCACTCATAGTGAGTAGGTCTCTCTGAATATTGCTTCAGTAAGAAATCAAATGAGAGATGCTTACATGGTTCCGACGGCTGATATTTATCATTGCCATGGCTTTCTGCAGCTTTGTGTTTGCACCTGTCACTTTCTCAACATCAATGCTGAGGACAAACCCTATTTTATTTCATGATCAGATGCCTTTATGAAGGATATTTATAGAATGCTGCTCATGTTCGCTTTGAAAAGTGTTTGCAGCTGTGAGTGTAGTTATGTGAAATTGCAGTTTTTATGTGTTTATGTATATATGCATGTGTAAATTAATCATGGAGAGTTTAATGTATGTATATATGAATTTAGAAGTATGCATCAAGCATTTTGTATGTTTTTGTGCGAGAGAGAATCTGGGAAGCAATAAATTAATCAGCATTTTAAATGTATTCTAAAAAGTGAAAGTGATGTGACAGTTTGCCAAGTATAGTGTCCCATACTCGGCATATGTGCTCTGCAATTATCCCATCCAATGTTAGATTGACATCCAACAAAACATATACCTTTTCATGAAAAAAAAAAAAAAAAACGTTCCACAAATGATCTATAAAAATGTGAATATTTTGAAACCAGAGATCTTTTAACAAACATTCTATTAATGGAAGAATGTTCGTTCATAAAGAGAACCTTAACAGATGTTCCAAACTCTAAAAACGTTCCCTGCTAGCTGCATTAGTTGATTTTATTTTCCTGACATCTGAGCACTTTATTCATCATCTGTGATGTATTTCCCTTCACTCTAAGGAAAAAAAGGTACATAAAGCTTTCAAGTTTGTATATCATTTAACATAAAAGATACATATCTGAAAGGTACATTTTAGTATCTTCTGAGATGTAAAGGTACAAAAGGAAAAGCTGGAAGCAAACAGACTGTGATGGGTTAAGTCACCATCATTAAAATTTCCTCTTCCCGCTGACCTCTCACACTGCCTGATGGATATTTGCTGTAGGCCTCAGCCCCATAATAATGATGTATGACTGTGTTTAACATGACTTTGATAGGCTGTGTGATAATGTGCCCCTCTGTAATGGGAGTTAGTAAAGTATTGCTCATTACAATCGTGCTCTACTGCCTTGCTGATCAGATCCTGAAATAAGCCCTGGACCCATGCGTTCTCCTTGGTGAGATTGTGCCACCCACGTCCAGCCCAGCACTTGCTCACTCCTCCAAGAAATCAGTCTGTTGTGCCGAGGCTGGTCCATAGAGCATTTGAGCATTTAAATCTCACACAACATTTGATTCAAAGATCAAACAGCAGGGTCGCTTATATACTGTACATGTCACATGACGGTCATTGCATAAAAATTTCAGTTGAAAACAATATGCTGCGATTGCAAAATGTTCTATTAAAATAAAAGCATGAAAAATCTTTTAAAGGGTTCATGAACTGCCTATGTTTTTCATTTAGTAGATTTTTACATCAAAATACGTCACAATTTGGGAGTAATAGGCTATTTTCTGTCCTGACACCCATCATCGAACATTCTGTTTGAATGGGCGTGGCAGATTGTAGACACGCCCACTGCAATGACTGGCTAACAATTGTGTATATTTGACAGCCTACATCCTTCACAGATGGACGCTGCTGTGATTTAGGTTAAGAACACAGTAAATACTCAGTTTATTTTAAACAATCTATAATAGCAGACAAAGCAATAGTGATCACATAATAAAAACAGTTACTCACACTTGTGTGGAGTGACATTACTGTCTGGTTTAATATAGTCGCACATCATCGTCTTTAGTTTCAATCTTTCTGAAAATCCTGTCTCGAATTGTGCTTTGTTTGTAAATGAATCTGTGGTATTATGAAGTGAACAAATGACCAAGTTCTTTCTGCATAAACCTGCGTTTGCCTCTCTGGTTATTTACACTACATGTGCTAATCTCTAATATATCAAAAGCTCAAAGGAAATTAGATTTCTAAGTTCATGACCCCTTTAAAGAGGTTTCATATCATATCCGGCAAACCAAACTTGGCATTAAATTAGTGAATAAGCTCTGAGATTTCTTTTTTAACACTTTCATTGAGATTTTGATCAGTGTATGATACACTGATTTAACAGAATACAAAGATGTCCATTTAAAAGTACTGCTCCAGTATCAAGCTGTTTTTCTTCCCTGTGTGGACTGGATGAGTGTGAGATTTCATGGCCTGAAATTGCATCCCAGTTCAGCCCTGCCTTCAACCAGTGTGTGCTCAGTTTTGCTCTGTGCTTTGTGCTGTTGTTATGCATTGACAACTTTCTGGCAGAGGGCAGCAGATTTTCCTCAATAATTTGATGGTATTTTGCTAAGTGCTCCAGTTCCTGCTGCAGAGAAACCCCCATAAAAGGATATGACCACCTGCTGTTATTTGGATGGTGAGCTGTATTGGATTTCCGCCAGGCATATTGTGGCCGAGACCAAATGATACAATTTTAGTCTCATCTGCCTCAGAATCTTTAAGGTGTGTTTAGTCAAAGCTCAGTTGTGACTTCATGTGGCCTTTCTTGAGGAGTGGCTTTTGTTCCTGCAACCCTCCCAAGATTTTGTAATTTTGTTGTCACATGCACACAATGATGGATCTTTGTCATAAATTCCTGCTGCTGCTTCAAAGTTACTGTCAGACTCTTGGACACCTCTCTGACCAGTTTCCTCCTGCTCTTTCATCCAGTTTGGAGCGGCGTTCCAATCAAGGGACGGTCTGTGTTCTTCCTCTTCTTAATAATGGACTTCACTGTACTTCTAGGCATTGATAAAGACTTTTTTTTTGTATCCATCTCCTGACTTGTACCTGTCCTGAGAGATCAGATTTTGACAGTGCCTTGCCACCCACAGTTGATTGTTTGCTTCAGTTGTACTACCAAGAACTGAAATGCTCCAGGAAAGCTCTTTTTATGCTGAGCTAATCAAAATGACCTCAGCTGATCACATTTGAAATTTGAATGGCTTTGTGTGCCATTGAGAAGGTGATTAGGTGCACATGATTGAGTTTACAAGTCAAGAGGGGTGATCCTTTCTTTTTTTCTGACATGTTGGTGTTATATCTTTCACTTGGATGTTATAAGTTGCACTGAATAAATACAGCTGGACAAAACAAAACTGTGTCCGTCTTCATTTCAGGCTGCAAAGCGATTGTGATTATTTTAAAGGTTTCTTTTAAAAGATTCTTTTCTATACCCATTATACACACACACACACACACACACACACACACACACACACACACACACACACACACACACACACACACACACACACACACACACACACACACACACATATATGCCTGATATGTATCTTTAACTACAAGCAGTCAACTCCATTAATGCAAGTCTCATTAGCAAAGCTTTAGTGTTTGATTCACTAAAGATAACTCATTGAATCAACTGTTTGTGAATCAGACTACACTGATTGTGCTATAGATTTTTGTTATAGAAAATAAAATAAAAAAAAATAGGTATGAATACGAACTGTTTCTTGATTTCTGACCCTACTTCTTAACATTTCCATGTATTAACAGCAAGGTTTGCCTGACCCAACATACAACACGTGGTTTGAAGAATGGATTGAATGAGTTTGTGGAAAACGGTCTTTGCTTGTTTTGAGTCTTTATCCACCTTTTCAGAGGATTTTAACATAACTAAGTGATTTATCTAGTAAATGGTTTTGTAAATAAATGCATCTGCCAAGAGTTTAATTGTAAATGTAAATTCATTTCCCGTGATTAAGCAGCCCTCTTGCACAACCTTTGCCAACTAATTATCTGAAAACTGTTTGACAATTATTCTTTTTCGACTTTTCACAATGTGCTTTGTTACTGGCGTGATACAACAGAGTGTTCCCTGCCAATATGCATCTTTTGCCTTGTTCATTTGAGAAAGTAAAGCTAAAGATTGGTTCATTTCTATTGCCTCTCCTCCCTCTTTCTGGAGCAGTTCCCTTGGGTGATTACAAAACAAGCCAAAGAGGGGCTTTGCCATATTGAATTTGAAATCAAATCAGTCAGTTTAAAAAGGTGCTCGTTGTCTTAAAAAAGCTTTGCTTTTTTCCCTCTGCTTTTACTCCCAATTACCTGAGCAGCATTCCACAGCATGAGTAATGGGATGCAAAGTGGTCTGTCTGCCTCGGCCACATCTCTGCAAAGCACTTACATCCTCATACACGCACACACAAAAATAATGCATGCATGAAAGTGTACACATAAATAAACAGTATATCAAAACAATGTGATGCTTTTATCAGCTGTTTAGACTCTCATTCTGACGGCACCCATTCACTGAAGAGGATCCACTGGTGATTAAGTGATGTAATGGTAAATTTCTTTAAACCTGTTTTGTTGTAAAAACAAAATCATCTACATCTACATCTACATTTATCCAAATATGTTCCGATGAAGGAAAAAAACTCATTTTGGAAGGCCTTAGAACATTGATCTATTCATCTGCTCAAGGTCTGATATTTGATCTTAGTATGACTTGATTGATTTCATTTATCATACATTAGTAATCATGCATTTAAATGTTTATCTCATCTAATGACTATTGCCTGCTAATGTCTATAATGCCAGATGGAAACCTCAGGAAGAAAATACAGATACGGATGCGGAGGTGGATGTGACGCCCTGGGTCGGTCTCATATCAAACACATGGAGGTCATTCATCAAACCTTGCTCCTGAATGACATCCACCCCCTCCTCACCATAATGCTTATCAGCCCTATGCTACCCAGAATGCAATATCCTGCTCTGACGACTGCAGACAATATCCAGTTCAGCGTTGCGGATGTGTATTAATTTCAGGAGAATTATACTGTCTTCATGATAGGAACACGCCATTTGAGGTTTAAATAACAGGACAGTGTGCACATAAGAACATATGGACTCATTATCATTCTTTTTCTTTGGATGAATATCTATTTTCATATTGGCCAGAAATAAAACTGAACTTGCACTGTCATATATGTTTTCACCCAATACAATTGAATTTTTTTCTTCTTTCTAACAGGATAGATCTCGTTGGTGTTCACTGTCATTCCAAACACTGCTGGATATAAATAGACTCTGTAAATGAGGACTGTTTCTTAAATTCCTCATGCTTTGCCAGATTTATTCTAGATCTCCAGTCATTTGGTCCACTAGCTAATTGTCTCCATGTCTCAGATCTTACCTGCTATAATTAGAACAATGCCAGAATGCAGAACGCCACACTGTCACTGATCTCAGATCAGAGGAACGTCAGACTTTGTGAAATGCTAACTAAACTGCTATGATAACCTGCTGATGCCTGCAGTAATTTGGAAGGATCTAGCTGCTGTTCTCTCCAGGTATACTTGGATACAAAACAAAATCCTTTTAAAATAATCCATGTGTGCTGTTTACACCATAGGCTACTGTACGTTGTTGAAAACAACAGTTGATTATGGGCATAACACACTTTTGTAAGTGTAATGTTTCTTTTATGCAACAGTTTAATTTACAAGTATGTAAAAACTATTAAAAACAGTTCCAAACAAAGCAGAAACTGAAAACCTGTGTTTTGAACAAATCGGTGGAGTGAATGAATGATTCATTCACAAAGAAAGTCACTCGTTTCGTTGCTGAATGAGTCCTCGATTTTTAACAAATTTTAATGACTAACTCAAAGACAGTCACTTGTATCATTACTGAATTAATTCCTGACTTTTATATTTCACTGCAAGTTGTGTATGTCAAATAAAAAGTCTCAATAAGAAGTAACATTTTTCATAAAGAAAATGAAGACTACTTTAAGACAACTACAAATTTTGCATCATGATATTGTTTATGAAACTTAATAGACATAATCTCAATTTCATTTTTCTACACATTAATAATATTGCCATAATGTGAAAATATCTCCTCTGAAAATTCTCATCTGTCCATCTGTTGGTCTATCTAAATATTTATCTCCAATTTAACGATATATGACCAAAATATTGACATATTGTACTACACAAACTAAGAAATACTGCACAAGGTCAGTGTTTTGTGAATTAAAATTGAATTCAATGGATTTATTACATTGCTTTATGAACCGTTCTCTAATGACCACAGCAGCGTGACATTATCTGCTGGTCTGAAAGGCCACAGGAAGACTAAATGTGCTGCTGCTGCTCACCTGCATGGCTCTCTGAAAGCTGCATGTGAGTTCGATTTGATTCCTGCCAACTGAACCATGAAGTAATCTAACCCTTCCTGACAGGTGCAGCAAGGGCAAACACAATCTCACCCGGTTAGTAAACTGTGTGTTTTGTGCTTGCACACATGAATGCTTGCATGCATGAATATTTCCAGGGGTTTTGGGTCTATGTTTGTCAATTGCAAAAAGGCACAGTGAAAAAACGTGAAGTTACACTCTATTTGTCTATTGAATTTTGTTATTGCCCTTCCAGCTTTGTATGTTTCAGATGTTTCTGCTACAATTCAGTGAAACAGGCAAATATAAGACAATAGCTGACATATAGTAAGTGACATTTCAGTAAATTTTCAGACAAAGAAAGGTTCATTGTCAATAGAGTAGAGATGTATGAAGCACAGCTCGAACAGAAGTCCCTTTCAAACCAAGCAGCTTTCTGTTGATCAGATTGGTGAATTCGCCTGACGAATCTGTGAACTTTTTTTAAAAATTTTTATTCCAGATGGTGCTCCTATTGAAATGTCTGGATCTCACCTGCAACATTCTGCAGAGTGACCAGACTTAATAAATACATATAAACATGGATTGCAGTTCATATAATTTGGTTTTGAAAGCAAGACTAAACCAGAGTCTTGGGTATCCATTTATTCACATTCCCAGCGACAAAAATAACATTACTAACATTCCCAATTAGTTATGAAGATGTTTTTTTTTTAATGTTCCCAAATGTTTTTTTTTTTTAAATCCAGTTTTTTTCTTTGTAGTGTGATACAGTAATTCAATGTTAAAAATGTTATGGTAATATTTCATTTGAATGTTCTCTGAACCATCTGAAACAAGTAGTAGTAATGTTTAAAAATGTTTCAGGAAAAACGTTTTACATGTACTAATAAATGACATTATGTAAGTGCAGCTTGTTAAGGTGATAAGGTGGATACAAATCATGTAATTTTAATTTTTGATTAAATTTTTGATTCATGTAATTTTAATTTTTGACTATCAAAATGAATCAGCTTTCATGCTATCACATTCAGTTTCATATTCCTCTGCTTTGACAGTTGGGTGATAACTTCCAATAGGTTATGCCTAGCCCTGGTGTGTGGGTGTGTTAATCTATTTTGCTTATTTAGATTGGGCAATAGCTGTCAGAGCTGTGAAAGCGTGACTTGTGGAGTGCGTGTGTGTCTTGGTCTCTTTTCATTTTGTATTTTTGCTCATGGGATTCCTTCTGCCATCTTGTCTGGCTCTCGCTGACAGTTCTGAAGAGAGAGAGGTAGGATTCCCTCATCCATGATTTTAACATCTGTTCCTGATTCTCTGCCACCCCACACAGGTTACACTCAAATCTGCTTTCCAGGCTGCGAGGCATCTCCAGTTCCAGTTCCAGCTGACCGTCTAATTAAACAGAAAAATTGTTTGGTTTGAGGTTTTGGTTATTAATTATTTTAATTTGGAATAGTAAATTAAAGCTGCAAACCAGAAGAGGCTATTATTTACAGTGACTTCATTGCGGTTGAAATCCAAATTGGATGCATTTACATTCTTAATGCATGTTCTTGTGCATGAATAATCCACGTGCATTATTCAAAATAATTA
This sequence comes from Carassius carassius, assembly GCF_963082965.1. Taxonomy (NCBI): domain Eukaryota; kingdom Metazoa; phylum Chordata; class Actinopteri; order Cypriniformes; family Cyprinidae; genus Carassius; species Carassius carassius. The sequence goes on along the minus strand of NC_081787.1, from coordinate 19,470,479 downwards.
AAATGTATGTTTGTAATCTTTCATAAAATTTATATCTAGCTTTGCTTCCAAAATGATTTACCTTTTTGCTGTCATCACCCATTATTATTTTATACTCATCCCCTCTGATATTTTCACATTACAATAAAGTATCATTGGTTTAAATCAAGCCACATCTGCCGCCACAGTTGCTGACCACGTCATGTTACTCTCAGATTTGATGTCTTCCTGAATTAAGATGTGGGCACTTTAGCTCTGTTGTTGGCATGGCAACTGCTTGGCTTGTCAGAATGAAAATCTTTTTATTTACCAACTAGTGCTCTTTTATCTCTTGAGACCATCATGAAGATAATACTTACATACTGGGAAAACATTTCAAGTGAATGTTTAACCTTGAGTGTTATTCAAGTGTATTGTAGCATCCTTCAAGTTTTAGAGCTGTTTAGACATAAACAATAACTGAAGTGCCAAGTCTAACTTAATAAAAAATGGTTTATTTATAAAATGTCCTTTTTATGCTCATACATACAGTACAGACCAAAAGTTTGGACACACCTTCTCATTCAAAGAGTTTTCTTTATTTTCATGACTATGAAAATTGTAGATTCACACTGAAGGCATCAAGGGCTATTTGACCAAGAAGGAGAGTGATGGGGTGCTGCGCCAGATGACCTGGCTTCCTGGTCTGTACTGTACATGATTATTATTACTGTATTTCTCATATGGTATATGCAATAATACCTCACATCATGCGGCTTGTTAAAGGAACACTCTGCTTTTTTTGAAAATAGGCTAATTTTCGAACTCCCCTAGAGTTAAACAGGTGAGTTTTACCGTTTTTGATTCCATTCAGCCGATCTCCGGGTTTGATGGTAGCACTTTTAGCTTAGCTTAGCATAGATCATTGAATCTGATTAGACCGTTAGCATCTTGCTCATAAATGACCGAAGAGTTTCTATATTTTTCTTTATTTTATTGTTTCTGGGTGATTTTAATATACATCTTTGCTGCCCGGGGCATCCTTTGGTTGCTGAGTTTTGTAATATCTTGGACTCGTTCAGTTTTTCTCAAAACATAAATCAAGCAACTCATGGTCTTGGTCACACACTTGACCTTATTATGTCATATGGCTCTTCTGTAGTTGATGTTGTCATTAATGATGCTTCCTTCGCTGATCACAAACCCATTCTTTTTAAGGTTCCTGCTGTAACCTCTTCTAATGTGAATAAGCCTGCTGTTTTTTATTTTCGTTTTATAAACTCACTGACTGTTTCTCAGTTCAGTGATGACGATCTAGCTAATGCCGTTGACAAATCTATCTTACATGCTGCAAAGGCATCCTATGGGCTTGACAATTTTATTTCTCTGTTTTACACAGTTTGTTCTAATATTTTAGATTCTATTGCTCTTTTTAAAATGAAACTACCAAAGATAAAATGTTATTACTAGTTGGATGACAATGCTTGCTCTCTTAGACAGGCGTGCCTTAAGTAGAGAGGAGATAGAAGCATGATCGTCTTACTGTGTCTTTTGAGATTTTTAAAGATTGTCTGGTCAAGTTTCAGAGCGCTGCTAAGTCAACTAGATCAAAATATTTTTCAGAACTGATTAACACACACTGTCATAGACCTAGGGTTTTATTCTCCACAATAAAGTCAGTAATTAATCTGAAATTCCTAGTTCTCTAGGGAGCCGTCAGCAGGGCTCTGTGAGAAATTTTTGACTTTTTATGTTGACAAAGTGAGTGCCATTCACTTATCTTTTACTTCACAGCTCTCAGACATGTCTTTGAACTCACCTGCTAGTCCATTTTTATTTAGGCATTTTCAACATATCTCTTTAATAGAACTTTCCGATCTCATTGACAAAATTAAGTATACTAACTCCTCACTGGATGTTGTTTCTTCCAAGATCATAAAAGCAGCTCTTCCAGTAATTGGCCCCACTGTCAAAAGTGTTGTTTAACTCATCTTTGGACACTAGCGTGGTTCTGAACTGCTTTAAGCATGCGGTTGTTCAGCCTTTGCTTAAGAAACAAGGTTTGGGTGACAGTTGCTTTAACAATTTTCGGCCTGTCTCAAAGTTATCATTTTTGTCAAAGCTTTTGGAAAAGTTGTCCAGTTACAGCTGATCACATTCTTAAATACAGCTAATTTATTAGAACCTTTTCAATCTGGTTTTCCTACTAATCACAGTATGGAGTCTGCTTTGCTTAAAGTGTTCAATGATATTTTGGTTGCAGTTGATTCCGGTAAAAATGTGGTATTGATTCTACTGGATCTTACAGTTGCCTTTGATAACGTGGATCATAATGTTCTTATTTGCCATTTAGAACATCTGATCCGGTATCAGGGGCAAAGCCTTATGATGATTTCGGCTCTTATCTCAAATATAGGTCTTTTTCTGTAAAGCTAGGCAAGTTTTCCGCATCATCTGCCCCAATTATTAGTGGAGTACCTCAGGGCTCTATTCTGGGACCGCTTCATTTTAACTTATATATGCGCTCTCTGGGGGATATTATCAGGAAGCACAATGTTTCTTTTAATTTATATGCTGATAATACACAGTTATACCTACCGTTAAAAGCTGGTGATTCTTCCTCAGCCATTGCTTTCATGCCTCCAGTTGGTACAAAATGCAGCTGAAAGGCTGGTGACTGGGGCAAAGAAATATGACCATATCACTCCAATTTTAGCTTCTCTTCAGTCGCTTCCGGCCCATTTTAGAGTTCAGTTTAAGATTCTGTTGTTTGTTTTTAAAGCTATTAACAATCAAGCTCCATTTTATCTTAAAGATCTTATAATCCCTTTGCCATCTACCAGACTTTTAAGATCTGCTGACAGGGCTCTTTTATCTGTCCCTTGTTCCCGTTTGAAACTTTTCAGTCACTTCCCCCATCTGTGGAACCAATTGCCTCTATACTGCCGCCTTGCACCTTCCATTACCATTTTTAAATCGAGGTTGAAAACATATCTTTTCTCCTTAGCATTTTAATTTCACTTCATTGTTGTTTTGTTGTATTTTAAATCTTGTTTGCTTCTTTTCTGTGTTTCCTTTTCTCTTTTAATTTTATTTTACATTGTTCAGCACTTTGGATAGCTTTGCCATGTTTAATGTGCTATATAAATAAAATTTACTTACTAAGGCCGACAGAAAATGAAAAGTTGCGATTTTCTAGGCTGATATGGCTAGGAACTATACTTTCATTCTGGCATAATAATCAAGGAACTTTGCTGCCATACCATGGGTGCAGCAGGCGCAGTGATATTACGCAGTGCCTGAAAATAGTGTCCAGCTAGTTTGGGTAGTTGCAGAGTTGCTGGGGACTATTTTCATGCTATGGCAGCAACGTTCCTTGATTATCACGCTGGAATGAGAGTATAGATCCTACCCATTATCAGTAAATCGCAACTTTTAATTTTCCGTCGGTCTTAGTACACGATGTGGCAACAGAAGACTCAAGTTTTAAATAGGAACATTTTTGAGCGAGATGCTAACGGTCTAATCAGATTCAATGATATATGCTAAGCTAAGCTAAAAGTGCTACCGCCTGACTGGCTGAATGGATTCAAAAATGGTAAAACTCAACTGTTTAACTCTAGGTGAGTTGGTAAATTAGCCTATTTTTAAAAAAAGTGGAGTGTTCCTTTAAGGAGTGATTGATTTTATAATAAAAATGAATGAATCACTCGCTATTTTAAAATTACACATGGCAATGACATTGAGACTGAAACACTTTTACGCCATGTTTTAATGTTTCCTGCCTGAAGTCCTCATTAAAGCTGAGGAAAAAAAGCTCTTTTATAACATCTTTTCCCACCAAGTGCTAGCTTTTCTGGGCATGGAGGATCTTGTATGGGCACAGAAGCTGGGGCATCCATTCTGCCTGGCCCCTGTGATACAGGTCCATATGCCACTGCGCAAGATGCCAAGAACAAAGTCATGGCAGCCGGAGCACTCTCTAATGTCTGTCTGAGGCAGTCTGGTGCAACCGAGAGAGGATAAGACAGCTAGAACTAATGAAAAACTAACAAGGTCTGAGACTAAACTGTCTAACCGAGAAGCTGAGCTCTGCATGTGTCTTGGAGTCATGTTCAAAAACTGTGAAAAAAAAAACTGTGAGCTTGTCCCAGTTTTAGCATAAAAAACAAGGCAATTTCAATTTACAAGTCTTTCCCTGCATGTAAATAAAACTAAATTAATTACTTGATCATTATAACTGCCTTATAAAAACAAATGATAAAAACAACTATTTTATTATTATTACAATTTGTTATTATTTATTATTTTAAAGTCTATTGTTAAATTAATAAATTAATAAATTAATAATTTTGATAATCTTTCAACAAACAATCTTTCCCTGCATGTATAAACAAATCATCTAAAGTTGACATGTAAATCAAACTAAATTTTGTTTTGATTTATAAATTGGATGAATAATAATAATATTAAGTTGTATTATTATTAATAACAATTATTAAATAAACTATTGTTATTATTATTATTATAAATAGCAAAAACAAAAACAATAAAAAACAACCATTTTTAAATATTAATAATTGATCATGTCTCTGGTTTGATCAACCGGCTTTTGTTTTTCCCACCCTCTTATTATTATGTTCATCGTATCATTATCGCTTCATTCCTCACACCTGTTATCATTTGCTCTCCTCATGAGGTCCTCTATATATTCTCCTTATGTTTTCTGTCTTGTGCCAGTGTTTGCCTCTTGGAGCGCTTCTTGTCTTGTGCCTGCTGGAGAACCAGCCCTTTGTCAAGGACGAAGAAGTGCAAGTTCCAAGCCAGTCATGTTCCTAAGGTATGTCATCTCAGCTAATGGGGTTAAAGCAGATCCTGCTATGGTAATGGCCATTGCAAAGTGGCCACTTCCCTACACCTGTAAGGCTCTGCAGTGGTTTCTGGGTTTCAGCAATGTCAAACCTGGCCCTTGATATTGTCACTTGCCTTCCACCCTTGAAATGTAACACTGGAATCTCGACGGTGGTGGACCGCTTCTCCAAGGCTGCCCATTCTGTCCTTTTGCCCAAAATTCCCTCAGCCAAGAAAACTGCTTGGGTGGTGACTGATCACATCTTCTGGATTCTTTGTCTTCTGGTCAATGTTCTGTTTATCGACCTCCTCTGTTTCTCTCACAGGAACCCACTGTTGCAGTCCTGTCTGTCTTAGCATTTGTCCAGAAGTGTCTACGCACTTGGAGATGGGCTGAGAAGGATCTGGCCCGGACCTCTAGACAAACAAAGGCAGCGGCTAACAGCCTCCAGACTCCCCCTCCTCGTTATGTCTGTGGTCAAAGGGTATGGTTGTCCACCAAGGGTGGCCTCACCTGTAAGTAAGGCACCCAGGTTCATTGGTCCATACCTAATCACTAAGGTTCTGAGTCCAGTGGGGGTTCGGCTCAAGCTTGTTCCTGATCAGCCTGGCTTTGTCTGTTGTGGTCGTTGTCTGAATGTTTTTGTTGTCTTGCAGCACTTTTTATTTATTTTTTGACAGTTTACCATGTGCTTCGCTGTCTTTGTGGTGTTTTTCACCATCCTCTTGTTATCCTGTTCATCATATCATTATCACTTCATTCCCCTCAACCCTCAACATTTACTCTCCTCATGAGGCCCTCTTATATATTTTCCTTGTGTTTGCTATCTTTTCTTGTGTTTGCCTTTTGGAGTGCTTCAACCCAGCCTGTATTCTTCTCGATTCTAATCGCTGTATATTGTCTTGTTTGAGGCTCCTGTACTGTTTTGTTTATCTCTTGATCTATCTGCCTCCTTGGCCACCCCACCCCCTCCGCTGCCTGGCATACTGCGCCTCTTCAGCAGCCTGATGTGCCACTCCTTTTCCGATATCTGAACATCCTGTTACTCTCCGTCGCCCCATAACTTAATTTTAGTAATATGATCTTCTATACTGTAATGCTGTGTGTGTGAGAGAGAAAACAATGGTCAGAATACATGTCTATTTTTGAATGGATGGCAAAGTAGAAAAACTCTTGATGTTAGGTTAGTTGCAACATCTACCAGCAGGTTGTGAAATTACCTATTTAAACAAACAACGTCTTTCAGTAAGCGCTCTGTGTGTGCATGTCAATCTGTCTTGTCAGTCTTATTTATTGTCGTTTGTCACTTTAGCTCCTTTAAGTAGCAATAATATGTCAAAGAGCAAAGCTAAGACTGGCATCTAAAGGCTGAATCCAGACTGCGTTTCAGATTGTGTGTTCCTCCCTGCTCTCACTACATCAGAGCCGGACACACACACAGTCTGTGCGTGGTCTGCCCGGGATCAAAGTGCACTGTGTATGATAGAACAGATGCGGATGCTTCGATCCTGGAGGGCTCTCTTCGAGAAGTAAGCCTTCGCCAGTATTCCTCGCGGTGCCGGTGCCGGTCCCGCTTTCGCCAAGGTGGAGCGGTGCCTGCATTCACTGAGTTCGCAGATAGATCTGTTGGAGGGAATGGAGACGGGCGCGTCCCTATCTCCTACCTCACCCACCAGATCTGCCCGATCTCTGGGTCCGGAAGGCCGAGCTGTGGTCCTTCCCCCGAGGAGCGAGCTCGCCGCTCCACCTTTCTTCGGATCGAGTCGATCCTCACGTCAGTCAAGAGAGTCAAAGAGGGCCAGTCACTCACTGTCAAACAGTTTCAGAGACTGTTAGGGCTGATGGCAGCTGCGTCCAATGTGATATCTTTTGGCCTGCTGTACAAGAGACCACTACAGTGGTGGCTCAAGACCAAGGGATTTTCCCCGAAGGGGAATCCACTTCGAACGATCAAGGTCAGGTGGCGATGCCTTCGTGCTTTAGACACAGGGGCGGACTGGCCATCGGGAGCACTGGGACATTTCCCGGTGGCCTGACGGTCATTCTGGCCTGCCGCTGTGCAGTCGATCAGGCTGACGTGCAATAGACTGGTATGCAACTGCGAATTTATTGATGGACTTATGAATCAGGTGATCTCTGAGTGAAAATGACACCACCACATGACCAAACATCAGCGAAGCACTGCCTAGTTGGCTATATCCAGAGGCAGGCTTTATCTTAGAAAATCGCGCATAAAATGGAGCGTAAACGCAAAGGAGGAGCAGAGAGGGAAAGTATAAAAAGGAGAAAAGCCCTGGCCACAGACGCAGCAAATTTCTGCAAAATCCCAGCCATGTTCGCCAGTAAGGGACCAGGTCAGTCAGAATTACATTTATATTTACTAGGGATGGGAAGGTTCACTGAAAAAAACGAACCGTTCAGTTCACCACACACGGTTCGGCATGCGCTGGGACCGCTGTTCAACTTAAATCTGACAAAGCATCTGTAATATGGTTTACTATAAATAACACGTAAAACAAACAGGGTTCAGTTAATATATGTTTCTGCTGATGGAAGCGCATTCTGGATTCCCAGACATTACAACAGCGATGAAAAAAAAAAAAAAATCCTGTGCAAATTATTCACTCTTGTTCAATAGTAATACGAACACTGGATCAGTGCATTCTCTTAAAGTGACAGTCTTTATATTAATCGAACAGCTACAGCAAAGAAATCACTCACTGCTCTTGATTAAAAAGCTTTTTTTACTTTAATAAAGAATAATCTTTAATTTATAGTCCAAAATGCAATGTTTTACATTTGTTTACTTTATTAAATTTCTGTACCTAAAAACTAATGCAAGACCTACCTAAAAAAACCCTGAAAGTCAGTTTATTTTATTTGTATCTTTACTCTATTGTATTTATTTGTGCTGTTGCTTGTAGTAGAATATTCTTAATAATATGATAATATATATATATAGATATTTTTTGAAAGTATAGTTTTTCCATAAACATAGCAAATACAACGGTACCGAAACCGTGACTCTAAAACCGTGAAACAAACCGAACTGTGAAAAAGTTGAACTGTTCCACCCTAATATTTACATAATCATTTGGCAGATGGACGCTTTCATTCAAAGCGACTTACAATAGATAAAATCTATTTAAAAAAAGAAAAAAAAAATATATATATATATATTACAAATGTATATAATGATAGATGTTTTAAAAGAGCATCTTAATGACAAACTAGAACACAGTTTTACATATGGGGATACAGTATTTTTTAAGTGCCAAAATTGACCAGAAATTGATTTTCCATTTCTAGCCTACAATATGTAACCTAGTGTACAATGCTTATTTATTTATTTTGAAGGTGACGAAGGAAGCAACTGTAGCACTAGTGCTGCTAGTGCTCCCGCTGTTGAACAAGAGAGGGTGGACAGTTCAGCTTTTGAGTCAGAGCAGGAATCTTCAGTTAAAGTTTAAGTTATAAGCAAAACTAAACATGCTGACAATACTCTTAGAAAAATATGTGCTTTTATGATTTATAAGGTCATCAGGACTGTGATCATTGGGACATACAATTGATGGCTGCATAATTAATATAGATTATTGAAAGTGCTTATTTCATATTGCAGAGAAACTCAATGTGCAGATTGAGAGAGAGGGGGATTAAGGGAAAGATGATAGATAAAGTGAATGCCTTGATACTTCTTGATACTTCGTTTGATTATTTTGCCCGTCCACAGTCTAAGGTTTTTTATTTATTTATTTAAGTATAACCCAATTCAAACAACTGAGAGAGCCAAAGAGTTTAGCAGTCTGGTGGACACATGAATTGGGTGGTGGTGACTGCAGCAACAGAGGTGGCCTGGGGTGGAGTCAAATTCCCGGCCTGATTTACTTTCCCAGTCCGCCACTGCTTAGACATGTGGAAAGAACCTTGGTTTTGAATCAGGGCCCGGTGCAGGGAGCTCTTTGTTGCCGTGTAATGCTAGTGACAGATGCGTCCCTCACTGGTTGGGGTGTGGTCATGAGTGGCCACCCTGCCCGCGGTCGGTGGAGCGGTCGCCATCTGACATGGCATATCAATTGTCTAGAGATGCTAGCTGTGTATCGAGCATTGAAATATTTCCTCCCAGACCTGAGAGGTCACCATGTGTTGGTGCGCACCGACAACACATCGGTGGTCTCTAATATCAATCACCAGGGAGGTCTGCGTTCGCACCCCTGCACAAGCTGGTACACCAGATCCTTCTGTGGTCCCAGGACAAAGTCCTCTTGCTCAGAGCAGTGTATATTCCTGGGAGATTGAATGTGGGTGCAGACATACTGTCGAGACAGTGGAGGCTTCACCCCGAGGTGGTGAAGCACATATGGAGAGTTTTTGGACCTCTCTGTGACTCAAGAGACATCGCAAGGTCCCCTCTGGTTCTCTCTAGTTCATCCAGCTCCTCTGGGACTGGACACTATGGTACAGACCTGGCTGAGGCTTCGTCTGTATGCCTTTCCACCTATCGCTCTGCTCCCGGGAGTTCTGGCGAGAGTACGCCGGGACGGGGTCCGTCTTCTACTAGTAGCCTCGTTCTGGCCGGGCCTAGTATGGTTCTCAGATCTGATCTCTCTCCTCGATGGTTCTCCAGATTCTGATCAGGACAGATCTACTCTCTCAGGCGCAGGGCACGATAATTCACCCTTGCCGGAGTTGTGGAAACTGTGGGTGTGGCCCCTGAGGGGGCACAACTCATAGCATCCGGTCTCTCAACCGAGGTTGTTGAGAACCTCCTCCAATCCAGAGATCCCTCAATGAAGAAACTATACACCCTGAGGTGGAAACTCTTCACCTCATGCTGCAGAGACCTCCAGCTTGACCTTGTTAACTGCCAAGTTGGTACAGTTCTGGAGTTTCTACAAGCCAGGCTCTCTGCAGGTTTAACCCACTCCACCTTAAAGGCTCACGTGGCGGCCATTGCAGCTTACCATGTCCCTTCCGGTGATCAATCAGTGGGTAGTGACACGTTTCCTCCAGTACAGTCCCGTGTCCCCCCCTGGGACTTGGTTGTGGTTTTAGAGGCTCTTTGTAAGCTTTGAGCCAATTTGAGATATTTCAGATAGACATCTGACCCTTTAAACTGTAGGCTCCTTCTGTGGCCCCTACCTTCCTAGACTTTACGCCCGGCATGGCCAAAGCACTCCTTTAGCAGGTTATGTTACAAAAGTTTCCTTTGTCACACCACAACCAATAGTACAGCAGACCTTCTGCCCTCCTCCTCCCTTCCGGGAGTCCGACCAGAAGAAGCTAATTGTATGTATCCAGCTCGAGCGCTGGACACATACGTCCACAGAGCTGCCCTGTGGACAAAGACGGACTGACGGCTTGTGTGCCATGGTCCCCCCGAAGGGGGATTTTTCCTGTAACTAAGCAGAACTTTAGTCAATGGATATATGAGGCTATCAACGTTACTGTGGCAGGGGAGACGTGGTTTAGTGAGGTCTGCGACTGGAGAGAGAGTGAAGAGATCAGCGGTGGTAAGTGAGTTAAGTGAGAGACAAGTGACACCTGCTTCTCATTGCAGTGATGGGCGTGGGAAGCAGTATTTAAACCAGCCGCTAACCGGAGACGAGAGAGAGACCTGAGGACTCGTGGGAGGAAGCAGCCGTAAGAACGCGAGAAGCACCTGAGAGTATCAAAGTGAACGTTATTATTTATGCGCATGTGGCGTGAGTTTGTTTTCCCTTCCTTTTATTTTTGTTTGAATAAAGTTCCCACAAGTCTCAGTACGCCGACCCTGGTCTCCTTCCTTCTCTGCCATACGAACATTGCTACACTGGTACCGAAACCCGGGAAGGAAGGAGAACGACGCCGCCATGCAAACCCCGTCAGGATCATCGGGAACGCCGTTTGCGGAGCTCATTACATCGCTCGCGGGCCTGCATCAGGAACAACATCAAGCCCTGCTGGAGCTGCGAGCCGGCCACGAACATCGGTTTCAGGCAATGATGCAGGTCCAGCGGGAGGACCGCGAGCTGTTCCGGAGCATGCTGGACCGGGAGGTTCGGACGAGGTCGGCCTCCCCCAGTTCCAGCCCTGTTGCCCACATGCCTCTTACGAAGATGGGGCCAACAGATGATCCGGAAACGTTCCTAGATCTGTTTGAGAGGACGGCCGAGGCATGTGGGTGGCCGGAGGACAGCTGGCCTGTCCGGATAATTCCTCTGCTGTCAGGGGAGGCCCAGAAGGCTGCTCAACAACTGCCCGTCCAGAACCTCCTGGTATATGCAGACTTAAAAAGAGCAGTGCTCCAAAGGGTCGCCCTCAGCCCCGAGCAGCACCGTCAATGCTTCCGGTCGCTAGAACTGACCGAAGCGGGCCGGCCCTTTGTCTTAGCCCAGCAGCTCCGGGACTCATGCTGCAAATGGCTGTTGGCCGGAGAAAGCGACTCTGAGACCATTATCAACACCGTGGTGCTTGAGCAGTTCATCTCACGACTCCCGAAAAGGACTGCTCAGTGGGTCCAGTGCCACCGGCCGGCGTCACTGGATCTTTCCATCCAACTGGTGGAGGATCAGCTGGCGGCGTGTTCCGGGGTCGGCGAACCCCTTCCATCTGTCTCTCTCTCTCATTCCCCCCCTCTCTCTATCCTCTTTCTCCAAAGCCTGTCCCTTTACCCAGGTCTCGGTACACGGGGCCACCGAGGGGCCGCACCCCGTTGGAGAGCAGGGACGGAGCCGCACGGGGAGGGACTGGCTGAGCTACCTGCTGCTTCCCCACATCAATCACCTGACCCTCTTCCAACCACTAGGGTGGCAGGAAGGCCTGGGCCGGCCTGCTGGCGTTGCGGGGATCCAGGCCATTTCGTGGACCGGTGCCTGGTCATGGAGGTGGGGACGTTGGTCCGGATCCCGAACGACCCGCAGGCTGCCCCCGATCGAGCCGGGTTGTACCAAATACCCGTGAGTATTAAGGGGGGTACCTATCAGGCTTTGGTGGATTCAGGTTGTAACCAGACCTCCATCCATCAAAGCCTGATACAATCTGGGGCATTGGATACGGGCCGCGTGGTTAAGGTGAGGTGTGTGCACGGGGATATAGTGGAATACCCCGTAAAAACCATAGGCATCAAATTTAGGGGACAAAAGCATTATGTGGAGGTGGCCGTTAGTCCGCGCCTCCGGCATCTACTGATCTTGGGAACCAATTAGCTTTTGAACAATTATTGGGGTGTTTAACAGTGGATGCCTCTGGGAAGAAGAGAGGCCCGGTGGGCGGGGCGAGCACTCAGGTGGGAGAATCTGTACCAGGACCCAGTGGGGAAGCTTCAGGGGAACCGAGCGATTTGGCGAGGCTAAACCTTTCCAGTCGCGATGACTTTCCTCTGGAGCAGTCCCAGGATGAGACCCTTAAACATGCATTCGAGCAGGTCCGTTCCATCGATGGGCAGGTCCACCATCCTGACCGCGTGCTCTCTTATCCGTATTTTGCCGTTATTAAGGACCGGTTGTATTGAGTGACCCATGACGCTCAGACAAAGGAAGATACAACCCAATTATTAGTACCTAAGAGCCGTCGGGAAATGCTTTTCCAAACGGTACATTGTAATCCAATGGCGGGGCATTTAGGTATGACAGCCATGCTAAATCGTCTAATGACCCGATTTTTTTGGCCGGGCATTCACGAGAACGTCCGCAGATGGTGCGCGTCGTGTCGGGAATGTCAGTTGGTGACGGACGTTCGGATAGCAAAAACGAAATTCAATATATCATGGACCTGAGAGCAATACTCCATACACTGGGGCGTCTCTCAATGGAGAATTTGCTTCAGGCCCAGAGCAGACAAAGCCAGCTGTATAACAGGGGAACTAAGCTCCGAGAATTTGCACCGGGAGATAAAGTGCTCGTATTACTGCCAACCTCCAGCTCCAAATTATTATCAAAGTGGCAAGGACCCTTTGAGGTCACAAAGCGAATAGGCGATCTCAATTATGAAGTAGTACGGACAGACAAAGGCGACTACAGGCAAATTTACCACCTCAACCTCCTTAAAAAATGGAGCGAAGAGGAGTCAGTGTTGCTAGCGACGGCAGTGAGCGGAGAGGAGGATCTCGGGCCAGAGGCGGTCATTAAAGAAAAATCCCTCGCTCTGGCCCCGGGAGGGGATCACCTCTCGCCCTCGCAGCTCACTGACATTGGACAGTTACAGTCCGAATTTGCAGACGTGTTTTCGCCTCTACCTGGTCGTACTAATCTGATTCAGCACCATATTGAGACGGAGCCGGGCGTGGTGGTTCGCAGCCGGCCATATAGATTACCTGAACACAAGAAAAAAGTGGTTCAGACAGAATTAGAAGCGATGCTGGGGTTGGGAGTAATCGAGGAGTCCCACAGGGATTGGGCGAGCCCGATTGTTTTGGTCCCTAAAACGGACGGCTCGGTGCGATTTTGTGTGGACTATCGCAGGGTGAACGCAGTGTCAAAATTTGATGCTTATCCAATGCCACGGATTGACGAGTTGCTCGATCGGTTAGGTACGGCTCGTTTTTATTCGACATTGGACTTGACAAAAGGATTTTGGCAGATCCCCTTATCTCCCATGTCTAGAGAAAAAACAGCCTACACCATGCCGTTTGGTTTACATCAATTTGTGACGCTTCCGTTCGGCTTGTTCGGGGCCCCCGCTACGTTCCAGCATCTCATGGATCGAGTACTGCGCCTGCATGCTGCATATGCCGCCGCCTACCTGGATGATATTATCATTTATAGTGGGGACTGGCGGCGGCATATGGAGCATGTGAGAGCTGTCCTCGAGGCGCTGAGACGGGCAGGGCTAACGGCCAACCCGATGAAGTGCGTGGTTGGGAGGGTGGAGGTAAGGTATCTGTGCTTCCACTTGGGTCACGGGCAGGTGCGTCCCCAAATTGACAAGACGGCAGCAATTGCGACTTGCCCCAGACCCAAGACCAAAAAAGAGGTGAGGCAGTTCCTGGGGCTGGCGGGATATTATAAGAGGTTTATTCCTGGTTATTCGGACCTCACTAGCCCCCTGACTGACCTCACTAAAAAGGAGGTACCAGATACGGTCCAATGGACGGAGCAGTGCCAACAGGCCTTTACCCGAGTTAAGGCTGCCCTGTGTGGTGGACCGCTCCTGCACTCTCCTAACTTTTCTCTCCCCTTTTTGTTGCAGACTGACGCGTCGGACAGGGGGCTGGGCGCGGTCCTGTCCCAGGAGGTGGGGGGGGAGGATTGCCCGGTGCTGTACATTAGCCGGAAGCTCTCTAAGAGAGAGGTGGGTGGTCCTCACCCTTCGCTACTACCTCCTGGGCCGGGAGTTCATCCTCTGCTCGGACCACACGCCCCTCCAGTGGCTCCACCGCATGAAGGATACCAACGCGCGAATCACCCGTTGGTATCTAGCTTTACAGCCATTTAAGTTCAAGGTGATTCACAGGCCGGGGGCGCAGATGGCTGTAGCCGACTTCCTCTCCAGGAATGGGGGGGGGTGTGGGGGTTGGGCTGCAGGCCGGGTGTCGGGTGGTGGGGGTATGTGGCAGGGGAGACGTGGTTTAGCGAGGTCTGTGACGGGAGAGAGAGTGAAGAAATCAGCGGTGGTAAGTGAGTTAAGCAAGAGACAAGTGACACCTGCTTCTCATTGCAGTGATGGGCGTGGGGAAGCAGTATTTAAGCCAGCCGCTAACCGGAGACGAGAGAGACCTGAGGACTCGTGGGAGGAAGCAGCCGTCAGAACGCGAGAAGCACCTGAGAGTATCAAAGTGAACGTTATTATTTATGCGCATGTGGCGCGAGTTTGTTTTCCCTTCCTTTTATTTTTGTTTGAATAAAGTTTCCACGAGTCTCAGTACGCCGACCCTGGTCTCCTTCCTTCTCTGCCATATGAACATTGCTACAGTTACCTATGAGTCCTCTGGTCTTCCCCCGCTGTTGGGAGCCAAGGCTCACTCTACACGGGGTATGGCAGCCTCTGAGGCCTTCTTAACAGGTGCGTCCCTATTGGACATCTGCAATGCTGCGGGATGGTCCACACCCTCCACTTTCATCAGATTTTACAATAGAGATATGCGAGCCACTCCTGGCTCTTCTGTTCTCTAGCCTTAGCTGTGCTCTTCGGATACACACTAGGCAGGGATTTGGAAGTCTGGCAGCATGTGCACATCGTTTCCCAAAGCGTTCGACGCAGCTCGATTTCCTGAAGAGGAACGTCCCAAGGTTACGAATGTAACCCTAGTTCCTTGAAGGAATGAGACACTGCGTTATATCTCCATACTCCCAGCACCCCTGCCGGCGCTTGCTTCCCTACTCGAAGCTGAAACCAGCTGCATGGCATGTGCTTTTATAGCTTCCTGGTTGTTACCTCACCCCTCCCATGACGTCACGCCCTTCTATTGGACATATTGCACACAATATTCAGAGTCGGTCTCGCCAAAGGCATTCCCCAAAGCTTTCAACACAGCGCCTCATTCCTTCGAGGAACTAGGGTTACATTCGTAACCTTCGGACGTTTTTCTAACATTGATGGTGATCTCACTCCTGAAGGAGAAAAGCAGCATTCAGAAGATGGTGGGCTTAAAAGCAATGCCCCGCTCATGTTGTTGTCATTCTTCACTTTGCTCCTGTCACGGAAAGCTTAGCTGCTCAAACTAGAAAATCCCTTCTTTCTATGGTTACCAAGGAAACTGTTTACTGAGACCCCCCCCCCCCCCACAGCATTTTGCTCAGTTTCCAAATCAAGGAAATTGTTACTTTTTGACTTCTATTCTGTGCGTAATAAGACTATTACAAACACAATATATTATCTGCCTGAAATGCCAGAAGATTGCAGGCTTGTGAGGACCTATGACAAACTGACCTGTTTTTATTGTGTTCCCCCGTAACGCTGAATTGATTGTAATTGGTGATGTCTCAGACATGTATTAGCTTCTGAATTCTGTCATGGTTTGAAAAGGTTTAAAGGATTATTGTGGAAAAGGAGCATGACCTGTAAATGACTGCCTTCATTATTTCACCAACAATAAAGCCACATCAACATTTATAAGTACGAGTGACTTGTGGATCTACTGTATCTGGGTCAGTGCTCAAATCGAAGAAAATAGGTCAAGAGACATCAGAGTCAAAAAAACTAAACACACAAACACCAGTTTTTTTTTTATTCTGGTAGATCTAATCCCAACTGCATAAGAATGTCTGTAATTTTGGATGTAATATTTTTCACAACGCAATCTCATTTATTTTTGTTGAATACCATAACCACTGCTATTTTTCTGTTTGTGGTGCCTTTAAGAATGTATCGATCTGTCCGGGTAAAATACCAATTAGTGCTATAATAAAAGTATTACTGGCTTTCATTTGACATAAAGTAACTGAAAACAATAAAGGAGAGTCAGAGAAACTGCTCATATAGCCATTGTTGCAGAAGTATAGCCATGTATGATCTTCATCTAGTGAAGTTTTTTTCAGCTGTATAGACTGTATAGACGGCACCCATTCAATGCAGAGGATCCATTAATAACAAGTGATGTAAAAAGAAACAAACTCATCTACATCTTGGATGGCCTGAGGATGAGTACCTTTTCATCATATTTTTTTGGGTGAACTATTCTTTATAAATTAAAAGGTAATTAAAAGAATTCTAACAAAGGATTATGTAATGATTTACTCCAAAAAAAATATTCATAGCACATATCATTTGAACAGACATGAAGTGAGAGCTCTACACCAGGAGAATAAAGTGTGCCCACATTTGTGTATTCTCTGATACGCTATGCATAAATAATGTTCTATGTGTCCATTCACTCAAGCACCCACTCACCTGTGTGTTTGTGTGCAATCTTGCATGAGCCAATATGGGCTGATGTGTGTGCATCTGTATGCATGCATGTGCCCACTGCTCTGTGTGTGTTTTATAAAGGTATATAAGTTATGTGTTATGCACGGGAACTAGACAAGGACACAGGGATCCCCTGATCCCCTGCAGGCCCCTTGACACACTTGACATCTGCCTCTCTGGCTAATGTCTGCAATCAACTGAGGAACCTCAAAACAGCACCTAAGCAAAATCTGAACAATGTCCCAGCTGAACTCTCCTCAGGGGCTGAAGTCTGCTCTCACCTCATCTGACACTCAAATGGATTGTGCTCTGTTTCACTAACATGATAAACACACCTCACACAACAGAACAAAATGAAAGGCACAAAGAAAAGGTTCTGCCTCAGAGAAATGAGGAGCATAATGAGACATTTCTCCAAAGCATAATAATGATGAGCAGAGATTAACTTTCGCCGTGTACACACTGCAGCTAAATTCGATTGTCAGTTCATATTAGTGCTAAATCCTGTTCTGTACACACAGAGTTCAGTAATTTACGGGAGAGGTGACCACATTCTACAACCGAATTAACCCCTGAAAATTTCAGATAATGACAACTGCATTTACAGAAATTCTACACAGTTCGTACAGAACCAAACTGAACAACCATTATAATGGCATATTTAAACACATACCAGAGTCTTTTCTCTCTTCAGTATGCACGTTGCAAGAAATCACAGAGAGGGAGGTACGTCTTGAATCATTAGTGTTGCCAAATTGTTCTTTAAACAAATACAAATAAGAACAAGCCCATAATAAATTTAAATCTAAATGATTTATCTTAAAATAATGACCTGCACCTGCCTACTTTATTTGCTTAAGTGTTGCTTATATAATTATTAGGTACACCTTGCTAGTACCTGGTTTGACCACATTTTGCCTTCAAAACTGTCTTAATTCTTTGTGGCAAAGATTCAACAAGGTGTTGGAAACATTCCTCAGTTTTTTTGTTCCATACTGACATGATAGCATCATGCAGTTCCTACACATTTGTCGGCTGACATCCATGATGCGAATCTCCCGTTCCAAAGCACATTCCAAAGTTGCTTTATTGGAATGAGATCTGGTGACTGTGGAGACCATTTGAGTAAACTAAACTTATTGTCATGTTCATGAAACCAGTCTGAGATGATTTGAGCTTTGTGACACAATGCATTATCCTGCTGGAAGTAGCCATCAAGAGATGGGTACATTGCAGTCATAAAGGGATGGACATGGTCAGCAACAATACTCAGGTTGGCTGTGGCATTTAAACGATGTTCATTTGGTACTAAGGGGCCCAAAGTGTGCCATGAAAATATCACCCACACCATTTAACTACCACCACCAGCCTGAACCACTGAGACAAGACATGATGGATCCATGCTTTCATGTTCTTAACGCCAAATTCTGACCCTACCATCTGAATGTCGCAGCAGTAATTGAGACTCATCAGACCAAGTAGTGTTTTTCCAATCTTCTATTGTCCAATTTTGGTAAGCCTGTGCGAATTGTTGCCTCTGTTTCCTGTTCTTAACTGACAGGAGCAGCACCCGGTGTGGTCTTCTGCTGCTGTAGTCCATCTGCTTTAGGGTTTGACGTGTTGTGCGTTCAGAGATGATATTCTGCAAACCTTGGTTGTAATGAGTGGTTATTTGAGTTACTATTGTCTTTTTATCATCTCTAACCAGTCTGCCCATTCTCCTCTGACCTCTGACATTTCAAGGGAACTTCGAACTGCATCCTCTAGGGGGCACGTTGGGGAACACCTCGTCGTGACCCATGTCTGAAGCATACTTTGAAAAACACCAATGCGTTGGCCAGCGACAGCCTCTGACGTCACTACCGGCTTCGTCTTCATTGGCTGTTTTGTTTGAAGCGTGCATCTGAGAAACGACCATGGTAAGAGCGATCTTTCTTTGTTTATCATGGCATCCACTAGCAAGGCGTTTAAACAATGTGTACATCCGTGTCGGCATTATTTGACACCTGATGACAAACAGTCTTTGCGTCTCTTATTTGGGCGAAGAGCACTCGCGGGATGTCCTTGAGGGGGCGATCTGCGTGCATTGTGAGCGTTTTTCTATGAAAACAGCTCCGCTCTCGTTTGTCTCTCTTTTCGAGGAAAGAGGGACAGCCATCTGTGTCCCGCGGTTCAGGACCCGCCGCCGCTGAGGCAAGGAGGAGAATGAGCTTGTGGGGATCACAGGTGGATCTTGTTGAGGAGTTTAGAGAGGGACTTTCCCTTTCACGCTCTTCAGCGGCAGACGAGAGTGAACTTCAGGAGGAAGATGTGTTGTCATTAACCCTTTCTGATACTGAAGTTAGTGCTCTGCTGGGTTCTGCCCAGGAAGAGCAGGAGATGTCTGAGGAAGGCGAAAGAGCTGAGGCCGAGCCTTCTCAATACTCCTGCCCTGCGTATGGGGAGCTGTTAGTTGTTATGGATCGCGCCACGGCAAAGTTGACTTGCCATGGAAGCGTGCAAGCAAAGTAACGCCGCAAGGTCACCTTGATGAGCGTTATTTGTCTGACCACAGCCCTCCAGCCCAGGTGAGCCTTCCATTCTTGCCTGATTTACACACTGTCCATAAAATGTAAAATGTAGTGCTTGTCTTGGTAAGTTTTCTGTTGTGCTTCTCTGTTGTTCCTCCTATCCACACAGGTTGGGAGAGATACCTGAATTCCTTGTATTCCAGCTCGTTATGGTGTGGGTTGAGCACTATATAAAAGATCCAGAAACCTCCAAACACAGAGAGAGAGAGACTGAGGCTTGCTTCTGAGAGACTGTCACCTTCAGGTCCCAGCACTTGTCACTTTCAGAGTGTTTTGTTGTAACTTGTGGGGTGGTGTAAACACTAAAGAAGGTATGCTGTGTGCTAATTTCTTTAGAGTATGGTAACTCTGTGTGAATAGTTGCCATTAATAGTTGGAGTGTTACAATAACCCTTAGTTGTACGCAGTTGTGCTATGTTGGCCTGTGTGGCCAGATTTACCATTAAGATGATGTTTGTCAACTTTGTTCTATTGTTATTGTGATATCATTTGTAGGGAGGAGGATGCCCTTTAATTTGAGAATCTGTTTTCCCCTGTGTTTGATCAGAGAGTGATTAAGGGAAGTGTTTGTCTTTTTTGTTTCATTTCTTTTAATGCTAGGGAAGGTAGTTTTATAAACCCTCAGTTAGAGTTCCTTTTGTTTGTTGTTTTAGCTTTTTCTCCTCCCGAAGCCTTATGTTTGTATCCCATTGATTCATTTAAAATAAACCTTGTATGTCTTTTTATATTTACAACTGGTGTGACGATTTGTTTGTCCTGGGACCTGGAGACGGGAGTTCTCTCACTCTCTCCCCACAATTTTGTTACGCTTTCCCCCAGGCCCTAGACTAGAAAGGGGGGAAACGTAACACGAAAAAGAATGGAAGAGGCCATTTTCTTCTCGCATCCATCGGTTTCAGCATACGAGTTATGCTAACATCGAGGGCATGCGCTGAAAATGGCTATGAGAAGATGCCCCGTGGTTTGGTTGCACACGATGGCAGTGCTTCAGGCCTATCAGGCTGACCTGCTGAAGGACCTGGATAAAGGCGAGGACCTTTCAGCTGACCAGGTAGACGAGCTGTGCCGCACCACAGACCTCTCTCTCCGTGCTACCAAGCAGGCCGCCTCCGCCATGGGTAAGTCTATGGTGGCCATGGTAGTAACGGAGAGACATCTGTGGGTGAACCTGGCAGACATCGGGAGGAAAGAAAGGGGATTTCTTCTCAATGCTCCGGTCCCAGAGCTTTTCGGTACCTCCGTCGACGGTGGTCGAGAAGTTCAGGGAGGCAAGGGCATGCTCAGCTGCCTTTAAATCCTTCATTCCATGAAGGTCCAGGTCCGAGCCCAAACAACATAGGGGTCCTGGCCCATCTCGATCTGAGGATCAAAGATGGGCGCAGAAGGATAGTGTCGCGGCTCGAGCTCCTCCCCCGCCTTTGGGTGGGGGAAAGAGGAATCGTGGGTCACGAGGAGGTAAGCAGGACCTGAGGGGTGTGATTCAGAAGAGGCAGCGTTCTCGTCCGAATCGGAGCGATACCTAGGTAGCTACTCATTCCCTTTGGGTGTTTTTAACTTCTGCTCTTATCCTCCCCTGCCTAATTCCCCTGTAACCACCAGCTCTCCACCTGATCAAGGTTAGGTAGAAAAATTTCTATGCTGGACCTATGATGTTTTTGGTTGGTTCTATATTCATAGTAACCACCTTACTGATGGTCCGGACTATAAGGAGGCGCACCCCGTGAGCGGGGCTCCAGTACAGGAAGGGGGTGAGTATGTAACCCTTTCTGTATATACTTTAAATTGCGCGTGGTTATGTGTCTACTAAAAAATTCCGTGAGTCTCCTTTACAGTGCTCAGTCACAGCATTTACTAACACCCGTCAGCACCGACCTTCCGGCCTCGTGCTCTGGTAGGCGGCGAGATCACAGACTTCTGCGGGAGCCTCGCTGATCATCAGAATTGGCTCAGCACTGCAGGGGATTTCATGGATGTCCGGCCAGGTCACCCTGAGGGGCCTCCTGGCTGCTTATATGCGCTGTCACATCCAGCAGGAAGGTGGAGGTGGTAGTTACAGAATTCTTCCTGTATATACTGCCTTAGGTGATGCTCCCCTCACCAGAGGTTTGCAAAATTGGAGCTTTCCTCTCCCGTGCGGTTCAGCACCTCTGCGATACTTAGGAACCTCTAAGGGTTCCTAGTAAGGGTTACGTGCTCAGCTTCGTTCCCTTTTCGAGATGGCTAGACCTTGGTTCCTTTGGCTCCATTCAGCCAGAGTGTATCCATACACTCCATATTATGGTAAGTGTGTATGTGAAGTCATTGCGCACTTTCTGAAATCCACACTGTGGTAAGTTTGCACGCTAGTGCTCTGCGTTCTTTCAAAAATCCTTTATGGTGAGGGCTTCACACTGTTGCTTCATGTCCTTTCTTGAGTTGGTGAAAAGCCCCGTTTTATCTTGGGCACCACTCCATTTATGTATCCTCTAATACCGATCTAAACAGGGTATTGCTACCAGGGATCTGTTGAGACAGCTCCTTCAGCAAACTTGTGCCAGAGCAAGCGGTAGCCCCTGTGTGACAGACAAGACCTTGTATAAATACTGGGTTCTTAGCCGTATCCCTTTAAAGGAATCCTTCCTGATTCCAAGCCTTCAGCTCTACCCCGGGCCAAGGCTCTAACAAATAAAACTGGGTATGTAGCTTAGGCCTTTGGCCGTAAGGGATAATGTTACTGACAGCCGTCTAACTGTCCCAGGGGCAACTCCCATGGAAATGGTAGAGTTGGTACTTAGTGTTTGCCATGATTATGGCTTGCACTCCCCTCAGCATGGCGGCATGGGTATACTGTTCCCCAAAGCGCCCCCTAGAGGACGCAGTGTGAAGTTCCCTTGAAAGGGAACATCTCAGGTTACGAATGTAATCATGGTTTCCTGAGAAGGAAACGAGACTCTGGGTCCTCTAGCTCCCTGCCATGCTTTGGACGCAAGCTTCGACGAAGAAGTAAATGACGTGCTCTCCGGGCACTTATTTATAGTCGTGCCGGTAGTGACGTCAGAGGCTGTCGCCAGCCAACGCATTGGTGTTTTTCAAAGTATGCTTCAGACACGGGTCACGACGAGGTGTTCCCCAAAGTGACCCCTAGAGGACGCAGTGTCTCCAGTGAACCATGGTTACATTCATAACTGTTACGTCTGGTGCGGAAAGAAAGGCAGAGAATCCAATAGCGAGTTAATGACAGAGATTTATTATACTCAAGCACTCGTGAAGTGATAATAACAGTTTCGCTGGACGAAGCACAGACAAGTGAAGACGGGCTCTGAGGCAGGCAGGCAGGCAGGCTGAGGATACCACTGCTCAGGACCGTGACGCAGGGAAGCAATGGGCGAACCAGACCGGCGGGATCCAGGAATCCGAAACGGAGAGTGTAGACCAGGAAGAACATGAACAGCCGGAACCCCAAACACATTGAAACGAACTGACAACACGGCTGGGTGAGAGACAGGTTAATATAGCCCCGGTGATGAGTGCAGCAGGTGGCAGTGATCAGAGTGATAGGTAATCAGTAACCATGCCTCCAACACAACCGCATGCACAGAAAAGGTGAGACAGTGAATTCATGAACCGTGACAGTAACCGGAGACGATTTTCGTTCACACTCCACTCACTGGATATTTTCTCTTTTTCGGACCATTCTCTGTAAACCCTAAAGATGGTTGTGTGTGAAAATCCCAGTAGATCAGCAGTTTTTGAAATACTCACACCAGCTCGTCTGGCACCAACAACCATTCCACGTTCAAAGTCACTTAAATCTCCTTTCTTCCCCATTCATAACATTCCGATCAGAAGTGTGTTTACACTTTTCAGTGTGTATGTGGACAACATCTGGATACAGGTCGCATGTTATTGCCAAGTGTAAATGCAGCCTAAGTGGACATGGCAACACTTCAAGATCATGCTCTGCAAAGCAGCTCTCCAAACATAAAACAAGACGGCTCTGTCAGGGATGGTTTAGGTAAAAATCAACAAGCATAGTTAGGCTTTGGTTGGTGTAATATTACTTTGGTCAAAAAATATATCTCACAGTTGCTACTTCATATCTCACAATATAACGGTTTCTTATGATTTCTTACATCCACAAATTATTTTTTGCTCTGAGGCAGGAATATCTTGGAGAAAAACTGTCTTCTTAAAACTGTAAAGACAACATCCAAACAGAGGCTCAAGCTAGTACTTGAGTGTTCTGATTGGTGTAGGATGAGTGGGTGGAGACAACAAGCTTTTATAAGACCAACACACATGACTAGCAGACATTTCAATTAAATTAACAGTGCAAAGCAATAAACTCTGACTGAAAAAAGAAGAGTATATATCCAGTGTTGTAAATTTATCAACATTTCAGACCACTTTAGAAATTTTTAATTTCAAACTTTTATTCAGAATACAACATAGATGACATATCAAATGTTTAAACTGAGGAAATTAATCATTTTAAGGGAAAAATAAGTTGATTTTAAATTTCATGGCATCAACACATGTCAAAAAAGTTGGGACAAGGCCATGTTTACCACTGTGTGGCATCCCCTCTTCTTTTTATAACAGTCTGCAAATGTCTGGGGACTGAGGAGACAAGTTGCTCAAGTTTCGGAATAGGAATGTTGTCCCATTCTTGTCTAATACAGGCTTCTAGTTGCTCAACTGTCTTAGGTCTTCTTTGTCGCATCCTCCTCTTTATGATGCGGCAAATGTTTTCAATGGGTGAAAGATCTGTACTGCAGGCTGGCCATTTCAGTACACGGATCCTTCTTCTACGCAGCCATAATGTTGTAATTGATGCAGTATGTGGTCTGGCATTGTCATGTCATGCAAAATGGAAGGTCTTCCCTGGAAGAGACAACGTCTCTTTCCATGGGAGCATATGTTGTTCTAGAACTTGGATATACCTTTCAACATTGGGGCAGCAGTAGAGAAAACAATTTTTATGTCTAAAATGTAAGTGCTTTAATATTACCTTGTTTATTTAGCACCCTCGCAGTCTTGCTTCTGTTCTGAATATCTGATTGGCTCGTGTGATAGAGTTCAGTTTTCTAATTTGTACTTTAAGCACAAATTCCCAACACTGCTTTCACTGACTGTATCAGTGCTTCCTTAAAAAAAAAAAAAAAAAACCTCCACCACTGCTTCACCTCCATAATAATGGCAAAGAGACAAGTTCTTTAATGTTATCCCTCATCAGCCAATGGTCATTTCTGGCAACCTGACCTCCGGTCACCTCTGCACTCCTCACTGATGGAACATGTTATAATGTCCAGAGAGATTACAGTTCATAATTCACAAACTCCAGTCAATAAAGGAATCCCTGCTTCTTATAATTTGATGTGATGATTCATTATTGTTCCCTAAGCTCATCTCAAGTAGATGCACCTTCAGCTATTAGTACAAATGATATCGAGAACAGCACTTCTTGCTGTTATTATGGGTCACTCATAAATGCAGCTGCTAGCATGCAAGCAAATAAGATGTGGTAAACGTCCTTGCCATTAGTGTGATGGCAATAACACAAGATTGCTGCAAAAATATATGACTGTTTTCTTGATTGGTGAAAGTTTTCAGATTACTGCACATACTGTATAGACAAACATTTTCTATGTCACTTAAGGGTTTTTGTATTTCACCACAAATAATCATTTGTCTTGACTGCGGCTCAGAAAACAAAGAATCACATGGTTCACACAGATTATATGTAAACACAGTGATACTGGTGGTTTTCTTGCCAAATGTCTGACAGGGTTTTAAGAGACTGTTAAAACTTGTTTAGCAGAAGATGAATAGATGTCCTATAGAAAAAATATGGAAGCCCGTTTCTGCCACAAAAAACAAACAAACAAACAAAAACTAATTGCAACTATATCTGCAATTCTTTTTTCTTGGACTTTTGGGTTTACACCTCAGAATTATGACTTTTTTTCTCAGAATTCTGAATTTATATCTCCCTATTCGGTTAGTACCTGCTGCCACAAATACAAAAATAAAAATTGTAAGTGTGACTTTTCATCTCACAATTCTGAAGGCTGTTTAAAACAGGACAAGACCTTGAGTATGTACTCAGCTTGATGTTTTAATAGAAAATACATTAACACAAGAACAACTCATGCTTATAAGTAATAACATTGCAGTATTGCCACCAACAAACCTTTAACGTATTAAATCACATTAGTTCTCTTTACGCTAAAAGCACATTCAAATCATAGACTGAGACATAAAGTACATGAACTACAAGAAAAGAGTGTGTCAGGGTAAATGAGGAAATGTAATGTTAGTCATGGTAAAGAACATCATTTGTTTCCGATTAGCGGTCTCCATAAAGTTTCCGGTCTCTAATGCATCATCCATTTATAGAGTTCACCACATCTCTTCAGGGAATCAGGCAACTTTAAATCAAACGACTCCTCTAAAGTCGGCTGGAATCAGAGGAGTTCAATGATGGTAGTTCTACAACCTACAATGACTAACGACTTAAATCGCTCAATAAATCTACCTGTGACGTTAATGTCTTCTCTCCTCATGACTTCTCACAGAAGGTACTTCATCATTGCACTGTAACACAATTATAATTGTGAAATTAGCTTTGTGATTATGCCATAGGTGCACCTGAGGCGTGTCGTGGAACCGCAGAGCTGAAGGTTCTGTCGGGAATATATTACTCCCACAGTGCTCCCAGCTATTGAAGGTTGAAATTTTATTTCAGATTGCATTGCAATGACAAGCAGAGAAGTCTTGGGTGATAGGAAGTTTAGGAGAACTTTTTTATTTTAGTTTTCATAGACATAGAAAATATTGTTTAGGGCAAGTAATTTTTCACTGGCTCAAGATAAAAAAAACATATGCATCCTAATTGTTAAATACTAAAGATCATATGCTGCGTTCACACCATGTTCTACTTAGAGCTGTTCAAGTCCTTGGACCAGGAACTGTGCATTTGTATGGCAACATTATCGATGCCTAAATTAATGGCATAAGTTCCCATTTTAGATAAAGTAATTTGAATGTATGTACATGTCTGATGGAACAACAACATTATTTTGTTCTTGTATAACTTCCATGTTTGAACATAGAGACAGGGTTTCTTCACTTATAGTAATTAAGAACTTTACTGGTGTGCATCTTGAGACACGACAATGGCAGTGACATATTTTAAGATTTATCAGTACAAGATATTTTCAGTTAAGACAGCTTGATCATGCATTTTAGACTGAGACTGGCCTGTGAATCCGGGGGATAATGTTTATATGACGTTAGCTGTGCTTTCTTTTCACAGTTATGAGGGCCATTCTCACTCTTCCAAAGCTTCTTTTCCATTACTTCTTCCTTCAAAAACAACATAGTAGTTAAGAGGGCTCTGAACCTAGATAGAACAGAAGTATATTCATCCGTTTTTGTATTTATACCATTAATTAATTTAAACGTAATGTTACTTTTTTCGAACAACAGCCATGTCTATTAAACATGGTCATTAAATTATTGCACTCACCATTTTAGTACCACCATCGTCTATCCTCCGCTGGAATCACGGCTGCTGTATGAGTAAAATTAACTTACACTCCTCATAAACAACATCGAGTGAAAAAGAAAAAAGAAAAGATGAAAATGATCTCAGTCTATCTCACGGGTCCAGGGTTCAAGCTCGGTTTTGTCCGCTGCAGGCACGTGAGAAAACTAGCTAACGTTAGCTAACAGATGAGAAATGTCCCATCGTTTAGACAAACAACAATGCTCGCTGATCACAAACTGTCTCTTGAGGAAAAGAAATAGCAAAAAAAGATATATGGCGGAAAATATTGTACATGCACCTAACTTAACTAAAATAAAAATTTCCACCTTCTCATCCACAGCTCGTTAAATTTACACACAATCATGGTGACAAAATGGGGTGCTTCTCAGTATCCCTCCTTGGCTGCATCCGAAAACTGAAAAAGGCTACCTTCGGAGGATGCATTTCAAGGTAGGAAGGCATCAAGTCATGTCCGAATTCAGTGTTAGCTTCAGCTCCTGTCTCATTCTGTGACAGTTAAGCCCAAAAATAAAGATGGCTTTGAAAGTTGCGGTCGGTGGACAGTTTGTGTGTAAATGTATGTTTTTGATCAACGTTTTCCACTTTTTATGTAATTTCTAGTGAGAAATTAATATTGCAGTAATGAAATATCCATTAGTCATCACCAAAGCTCTCTATATTTTGCTGTATATCATTAAACCATTACTCTGCCTCAGAAGCCTGTCCAAAATCAGTTTCATGAGGTGCCTTCATGCAAAATCGCTGCCTGCAAAGTCATTGCCTGATACGGCAGCGAGGCAGCAAAACACCTGTATATGTTTTCTGATGCAGCCCTCATTTCCATGCTCCGCTATCCTATGACCCAAAAACCGATCAAGCTCAGCCATTTTGGAGGACATCTCAATTCTCTAATTGCACCACGAGGATCGAGGAGTAAGGAGGCTTCAAGAGGAGTCATAAGTGAGGATACACAGGTGTATCCTTTGCGTAAGTGTTTTTCATCTAAATACCTGACACACATAAATTCTCCTCCCCCTTCACATCTGTTGTAATAAATTTTATTTTTATTTGAACTTTGCAGTTTAAATAAACCATACATGTCATATTTCAAACAGGACATCTTGGTTAAAGTTTGTTATTTAAGACATTCATAATAAATATTGACAGCATGAATGCAGTCTGGTGGGTTTGCAGTAAAAAGATTAGAAGTGAGTATTGATGACAGTACTGTTGAGACAAGTGCAGCACCTAAACACACAAATGCATGTCACACACCATCATATGCACAAGAGACTGCAGTACGGTTGAGTAGAACATGACACACCACAGAATTATATCACATCCATGCTGAGGAGGAGATGGATTGAATCATTTATCTGCCAAATGAGAAGAGGGAGACTGGGAGGAGAAAGGGGCCAGAGAAAAGATTGATGTCAGATGTGTGTGTGTGAGTAAAGAGAAAAGAAAATATAGAGAGGAGCAGCATTTCGGTGACACTGAGGTCAATTTCTGTCAGCGATGGAGGGAAAGGAGCTGTGAACGATGTCATGTGTTTGAAGTCCATCAGATCAGAGTGCTGACAGATTGTTTTCTGAGGGTGAACACTGACTACACACTTTCTATATTGGGTCAAACTGAAGAAACAAGATTATGGACTTGGCTCGGACTGTCAGGGGCCGACAAAACTGTCTGTCCGGGGTTCTTGCAGGACATGATGTGTGTGTCACCATGAAATACAAATTACATATCAAACGTCTGTATATAAAATATAAAAAATGTCCATATCCCCATCAGATGGTCACTACAGTTTCCTGGATACAGTCCATATACTATCCAGATGGTGGCTGACAGGATCAGCACCTAGAAACGACCTCTACAGCCCTGAATGTCAGCGGAGCCGTAGAAACGGATCCCCTGTGAAGACCTTGTTGGCCATCGACACAAGACCATGAGTCCTCTGCTCAATCTGAGCCGTGTTGCTGCCTGGAATGAATCTACACCATGCTGGTTTCATCTGGCCAGAGGGGAGCGGGCCCCCCAACTGAGCCGGGCTTCTCCAAAGGCTTTTTTTTTTCTCATTTCTGTCACAGATGGAGTTTTGGTTCCTTGCCAATGTCACCTTTGGCTTGCTTAGTTGGGGACACAATTTCTGGCATTGTTGACTTGACTGCACAGCCACTAGAGAGCTGAACTGGATGACATCACTGAACCATTGATGAACTGACCTTAACTGATAAACTGACTGTTTTCTCTTGTCCTTTTGCATTATTACCACATATTTTTCCTGTTTATAACACACTGTAAAGCTGAAGTGCTATATAAACAGTGGGGGGTGGGGGTGGGGGGGGGGGCATGTATAGGTGCATAGAATGACGTAGAAAAGTTAACTTGTGCATTAAATAAATTCAATGCACACAGACTAAAGTAATTTAACTCTTGGTTCTTTTAATTGTGATGATTTTGCCTCACATTAAACGAAGACCCACCAATTCAACAAATTTGAATATGGTGAATATGGTGAATATGGTGACATGGCAATCAGCTAATCAACTCAAAACACCTTCAAAGGTTTCCTGAGCCTTCAAAATGGTCTCTCAGTTTGGTTCACTGGGCTACACAATCATGGGGAAGACTGCTGATCTGACAGTTGTCCAGGAGACAATCATTGACACCCTTCACAAGGAGGGTAAGCCACAAACATTCATTTCCAAAGAAGATGGCTGTTTACAGAGTGCTGTATCCAAGGATGTTAACAGGAAGTTGAGTGTAAGGAAAAAGTGTGGAAGAAAAAATGCACAACCAACCGAGAGAACCGCAGCCTTATGAGCAGGGGCGGACTGGCCATCGGGAGCACTGGGACATTTCCCGGTGGCCTGATGTTCATTCTTGCCTGCCGGCTGCTGCTGTGCAGTCGATCAGGCTGACGTGCAATAGGCTGGTATTAAACTGTGAATTAATTGACGGTTTTATGAATCTACGAATCAGGCGATCACTGAGTGAAAATAACACCACCACATGACCAAACATCAGCGAAGCACTGGCTAATTGGCTATATCCAGAGGCAGGCTTTATCTTAGAAAATCGCGCAAAAAATGAGGCGTAAATGCAAAGGAGGAGCAGAGAAGGAACATATAAAAAGGAGAAATGACCTGGCCACAGACGCAGCAAGTTGCTGCAAAATCCCAGCCATGTTCGCCAGTAAGGGAGCAGGTCGGTCAGAATTACATTTATATTTACTAGAGATGGGAAGGTTCACTGAAAAAACCGAACCGTTCAGTTCTCCACACACTGTTTGGTCCGCGCTGGGACCGCTGACAAATCATCTGTAATATGGTTTACTATAAATAACACGTAAAACAAATAGGGTTCAAATAATATACGTTTCTGTTGATGGATGCGCATTCTGGATTCCCAGACATTATAACAACAGCGATGATAAAAAAAAAAAAACAAAAAAAAAAAACAAACACACCTCACTCAAAAATTCACTCTTGTTCAATACAAATTCGAACACTGTATCTGTGCATTCTCTTTAAGTGACAGTCTTTATATTAATCGAACAGCAACAACAACGAAATCACTCACTGCTCTTGATTAAAAAGCTTTTTTTACTTTGATAAAGAATAATCTTTAATTTATAGTCCAAAATGCAATGTTTTACATTTGATTACTTTATTTAATTTCTGTACCTAAAAACTAATGCAAGACTTACCTAAAAAAAAACCTGGAAGTCAGTATATTTTATTTGTATCTTTACTCTATTGTATTTATTTGTGCTGTTGCTTGTAGATAGAATATTCTTAATAATATGATAATATATATATATTTTTGAAAGTATAGTTTTTCCATAAATATAGCATATACAACTGTACCGAAACCGTGACTCTAAAACCGTGAAACAAACCGAACGGTGAAAAAGTTCTGTTCCACCCTAATATTTACATAATCATTTGGCAGACGGACGTTTCATTCAAAGTGACTTACAATAGATAAAATCTATAAAAAAATAAAACCAAATTTATATATATTTATTTATATATATATATATACATATATATTACAAATGTATATAATGATAGATGTTTTAAAAGAGCATCTTAATGACAAACTAGCACACTGTTTTACATATGGGGATACAGTATTTTTTTAGCGCCAAAATTGACCAGAATTTGATTTTCCATTTCTAGTCTACAATATGTAGCCTAGTATACAATGCTTATTTATTTTGAAGGTGATGAAGGAAGCAACAGTTGACAGTTCCCAAGAGAGGGTGGACAGTTCAGCTTTTGAGTCAGAGCAGGAACCTTCAGGTAAAGTGTAAGCTAGAAGCAAAACTAAATATGCTGGCTATACTATAAGAAAATATGTGCTTTTATGATTTATAAGGTCATCAGTAGTAGGACTGTGATCACAGGGACATACAATTGATGGCTGGATAATTAATATAGATTATTGAAAGTGCTTATTTCATATTGCAGAGAAACTCAATGTGCAGAGTGAGAGAGAGGGGGATTAAGGGAAAGTGATAGAGACAGTGAATGCCTTGATACTTCTTGATACTTCATTTGATTATTTTGCCCGTCCACAGTCTAAGGATTTTGATTTATTTTTTAAGTATAACCCAATTCAAACCACTGAAAGAGCCAAAGAGTTTAGCAGTCTGGTGGACGCATGATTGGGTGGTGGTGACTGCAGCAACAGAGGTGGCCTGGGGTGGAGTCAAATTCCCGGCCTGATTTACTGTCCCAGTCCGCCACTGCTTATGAGGATTGTCAAGCAATATCGATTCAAGAATTTGAATGAACTTCACAAGGAATGGACTGAGACTGGGGTCAAGACATCGAGAGCCATCACACACAGACGTGTTAAGGAAATTGCTGAACCACAAACAACAGAGGTGTCTTACCTGGGCTAAGGAGAATAAGAACTGGACTGTTTCCCAGTTGTTCAAAGTCCTCTTTTCAGATAAGAGCAAGTTTTGGATTTCATTTGGAAACCAAGGTCCTAGAGTCAGGAGGAAGGGTGAAGAAGCTCATAGCCCAAGTTGCTTGAAGTCCAGTGTTAAGTTTCCACAGTTTGTGATGATTTGGGGTGCAATGTCATCTGCGGGTTTTGGTCCATTGTGTTTTTTGAAAACCAAAGTCACTGCACCCGTTTAAGAAATTTTGCTTTCTGCTGACCAGCTTTTTGTAGATGCTGATTTCATTTTCCAGCAGGATTTGGCTCCTGCCCACACTGACAAAAGCATCAAAAGTTGGTTAAATGACCATGGTGTTGGTGTGCTTGACTTTTATTCCTAAAAACTGATTTATTTTTTCTTTTTGTCTTTTTGGTTGTTGACCATATTTTTTGATGTATGTAGTGATAAAATGAGTTGTCCAAAATGTAAAAACCTATAAGTAAAAACCTTTAAAGGGGTCGTGAACTGAGAAATCAAAATTCCCTCATTGTCATTGTATTATAAAAACATCCTGAAAGTTTCAGAATTCAGAACTTTCTCAGTTAAAAACAGCTTTATATTGAAGCAAATCTGTCAAAATGATAGCTTGGGGAATTTCACTTTATGACGTAATATTTTGGCTAAATCCTGCCAGCACGGCCGAAGATCAATGCCTGCTTCTACATCACTGCCGGTTTAGCTCCGCCCACTGATTCACGTAAATAGTGTAAATGAGAGAAATGAATGCAGTTATGCACAGAAACCAAAACGATACAGATGGCTCAGAAAATAAGATGCTGTGCAGTGCCAAATTGTAGAAAAACACAGTCTTTTCATAACCTTGCATCGGATCCCAACATTAGGAAAGAGTGGATTAGCTTTATTTTTTATGAAGATTCAGAGCATGTCAGTAAAAAGTTGGTCGTTTGTTTACTAATTTCACCATGGATTCATTTACAAAAAAGGCACAATTTGACACCGGATTTTCTGAAAGACTGAAATGAAAAGACTGTGCCAAAAATATTGTATAATACAGTAATCTTGAAAACATTAAGTGGACCCTTAGATAACAGTACAAAATAAATAAAAAAAGTCAGTTCGTGACCCTTTTAAATCCCAAAAATGAAACTAGAATCGTATCCATTATTCAGATTTCTGTTCTGGAAATTTATGCAAATATGTGCATTTTTATTAGATTTTTAATATTCACATAGATAAAGCAGAAAACAAAACTACAAACGAAATGATAACACTTTTGAACTGATTCAGCATGTGCATGGACACACACAATCAGCTGAACAAATATGAACAAACTCAAATGGATACCTGGACAATTTTCAATCTGGTTTCCGACCACATCACAGCACAGAGACAGCACTCATTAAGATAATAAATGATATTCACTTAAATTCTGACTCTGGCAAAATATCGGTGCTGGTATTGCTAGATCTCAGTGCTGCGTTTTACACTGTCAATCATAACATACTACTAGAGAGACTGGAAAACTGGGTCAGGCTTTTTGGGATGGTACTCAAATGGTTCAGGTCATACTTAGAAGGGAGAGGCTATTATGGGAGTCTAGGAGAGCATAAGTATAAGTGGACGTCCATGTGGAGTCCCACAAGGCTAAATTCTTGCACCGCTCTTGTTTAGCCTGTATATGCTCCCACTAAGTCAAATAATGAGAAAGAACCAAATTGCCTATCAAAGCTATGCTGATGATACCCAGATTTACCTAGCCTTATCTCCAAATGACTACAGCCCCAATGACTCCCTCTTCCAATGTATTGATGAAATCAATAGTTGGATGTGTTCAGTTAAACAAGGAAAAAACTGAAGTCATTGCATTTGGAAACCAAGATTAAGTGTTCAAGGTGAATGCATACCTTGGCTCTAGGGGTCAAACAAATCACAAGAAGACCATTAGACAGCTGCAGCTCATCCAGGACGCTGCTGCCAGGATTCTGACTAGAACCAGAAAATCTGAGCATATCACACCAGTCCTCAGGTTCTTACACTGGCTTCCAGTTACATTTAGGATTGATTTTAAAGTACTTTTACTTGTTTATAAATCACCCAATGACCTAGGACTGAAATATATTGCAGATATGCTCACTAAATATAAACCTAACAGAGCACTCAGATCATTAGGATCGAGTCAGTTGGAAATACCAAGGGTTCACACAAAACAAGGGGAGTCCGCCTTTAGTTACTACCGCAGCTGGAATCAGCTCCCAGAAGATATCAGATGTGCTAAAACAATAGTCACATTTAAATCTAGACTCAAAACTCATCTGTTTAGCTGTGCATTTATTGAATGAGCACTGTGCGATGTCCGAACTGATTGCACTGTATTTTATGTCAAATCATTGTATATTTTTAAATGTTTTAAATTTCAAAAATGAAACAAGCAATTTAAAAACATTGAAAATGATAAAAAAATTTGTTTTATTTTTGAAATTATTTTTCTTTATGATT
Source organism: Carassius carassius (assembly GCF_963082965.1). Lineage (NCBI taxonomy): Eukaryota > Metazoa > Chordata > Actinopteri > Cypriniformes > Cyprinidae > Carassius > Carassius carassius. The sequence continues at coordinate 19,436,325 of NC_081787.1, read as the reverse complement.
TTTACTTTATTTTATGTAAAGCACTTTGAATTACCATTGTGTACGAAATGTGCTATATAAATAAACTTGCCTTGCCTAGATAACGGCACATTTGCATATGTAAACATGTTACACAAACTTTTACATCTTAATTAACTGTATTTACATAACTGGAGAAGTTTGATGAAATATAATAATGTCACCCCATTCACCTGTGGTGTCTTGCAATGCAATGCAAATATTTTTTTTAATTAAGATTTTATTTTTAATGTTCGTTTTTCATAGAAATAAATATTTTATCACAACTAATTTATTTGTCTCAATTTTCATGTTTTACAGTTTAAGTGCAAGTTAAATAGAGTAAAATGTAATTATTTAAACTCAATTTAGCTTAAATTTAGCTATTATTGAAATAAAATTATTATGCTATCACAGCCTCTCTCTCACTCTATTTTTTTTCCTTTAACTTAGTTGTGACATTTTGGCATCATATTTAATAATATTAAAAAAATATTATACTGGGTTTTATAAAATTGTTATTAACATGTTATTAATATAAAATATGAACTGATGAAATCATTAAAATATTATTGCATTACCATACTGATCAATTAATTTCTACAGAAAATATGAATTTTCTGTTATGAATATTAAAGTGGGAAATGTTGTCAAATTTTTATCCTGACCAATGTTTTTACAGAAAATATATATTTTCTTTTATGAAAACTAAAGTGGGCAAATATTACAAAATTATCATACTGATAAATGTTTTTACAGAAAATATTTATTTTATTTTATGTATAGCAAAGTGGGAAAATATTATTAAATTATCTGCAGTTAACTTTAAAAGTTTTTTTTTTTTTGTTTTTTTTTTTTAGCAAAAATGATACCATTTCCTGATAATGACCCACTTACACTTAACCCAGAATGCTACACTCAGCTGCCCAAGTGTTTCTAATGGACATGTGCAGTGATTCATGTTGCACAATTCTCTTATTTTTTTTCTATAATATCTCCATTACCAAAACACATTAGAAACTACACACACACACATTGTGTTATGGCCTTGAAGAATTTGTTTCCTCTCCAAGCGCTGATTGATTTGTCGGAGCAAAAGCAAAACTATTTTTCTGATATAACAGAAACAATTTAACAACCCAACAATCTCAGAAGCAATTCCAGTATCAAGCTGCTAGGGCGTGTTTTTTGAAGAGTGGGTTTCAATCATAAAAAAAAACAAAAACAACCCAATCAGGGATTCTCTACGGTGTTGCCTTGTTCGTGTTTTGTATTCCTCGCAAATTAACCTTCTGCTGTAATGGCCAACTGGTGGGCAACCCTGTGTTATTTACTTAACCAAAGCCAGGTTTACTCACATTTGGCTGTGTGGCGAAGGTAATTTAAGACTCTGCCGGAAGTGTTTTCTAGAGATGAATCGAGAAAGACATTCATGCAGTAGAGTTTACAGGCCTCTCGTCCCTGATGTGAATGCCCAGTTTGAGTGGAGTGACTGGTAAGCAATATGCAAAGGGTATCCCTGTTGGTGTAGCTTTCTGGACAGAGTAGGCCAGAATATTTATTTCAATCTCGCCACACATTCAGATCCATCAGCCTCTGACAAGTTAAATCCAATTTTCAACCTCTCTATGTCTGTCACAATTGCTTTCTGTTATGTTGGACACTGAGAGGCTGTCTACTCACCGGAAATGTTGAAGTTTCAGTAACAGGCTAAAATAAATCACATTTAACACACAGACATTTCTACCCATCTAGAAAAGACCTGAAGATCAGTTTGCATATTTGATTGATCGCAAAAACCCTTTTAAATGGCTTAAATGTGCCATTTTACTTCCAGTGTTTACTCTTTATATGGAACAGGAAGTTAATATCTAAAGGTTGGAATACACACACACGACTTTTGCCAAATGCTTCACATTTTGAGCCAATTTTCGACCATGTAATGTCTTCATTTTTGTCACGTGTCTCCTTTAAATTTCTGTGTGAGTTTGTTGTGTTTGGAATGACTTGAAAGTATTTTAGCATGTGATCCTCAGTGATTTTGATGACTAGTTTTTCCTTTGTAACTATTTACAAAAATTCAGCAAGTGTATGATGCCTAGTGTTTTAAAATCTTCTTTTAAAGTCCAGATTTTAAAAGTTGTGTAGTATATTCCTAGCCTTTATCAAAATTACAGTTGTTTACATTCACTACAGACTATTAACATCACGCTTTTACTTAATCTGAAAAAATACTGTGAATCATTGCAAAGATTTAAGTGTCCGGCTTGATAAAACTTTGTTACAGTGACTGTAATTTTTTTAAATTACTGCAGGAGGGCAAAATCAACATACAAAATCAATCAGTAGTTATGGAAATTATAGAAAACCTAGTCTAATATATACAATGTTTCTCTCTCATATATATATATATATATATATATATATATATATATATATATATATATATATATATATATATATACGTTTGTCTTTGAAGGACTTCATTATATGTCCATTCTGGCCTTTAGCTCATTTACAAAAGTGTACATATTTGAAAAAACAAAACAAAACAAAAATATTTGGTGGGGGGGGGGCGTTGTTGGGGGTAGATATGGTCGATCTAAAAAGTAATGGATAAAAAGCCACACACTACCAATTTCGATTTTACGGGGTCTTATTTTTCTTGCTCATTTGCAATAAAACAATTCAATGTACTATGTAGAAGACTCAACTCCCTCTCCAGTCCACCCACACTTTTTTACTAAACTAAATTGCAAAAATGACTCGTCATTGTTCCCTAATGCACTGAACTCTGGAATGAAGCATCAAGCTACATGGCACTGCGTAGGTGGTGCGGCACGAAAACAAAAACACAGACTGATCCCCGTGTCTATCTACTGTACATACATCAAGTTGCACAATACAAAGGCATGTCATTCAGAGAATAACCACCATAGTATGAACATTATTCTTTGCAAATAAATAAATTCGAAATCTACCTTTTTGTCATGTTTCGTGTAGAGGCCAACTGGTGCATGGCACTTGTGTCGAAGTACATTGAGATCTTCATTGGAGTCATATGAAGGTCTTTGGAATGCATTGTTCCAAATTCAAATAATTATACATTATACAACATACTAGTTGATAATCTTGAGAAAAGACTCAACTAGATAATAGTCACTGAAGTTTCTTTGCAGGATCAGACTGAGACAACTTGCTGGGAGGAAGACAGAAGATGATGGCAGACAGATTCAATGAACAGGTTGGCAGAGCAGGTAAGTAGTCAGGTATGTTGATGCACATTTGTGAATACGACTAAACAGTAAGGTGTTGATGGGAAGGTGGCTTTATACTGTGACTTGATTAGTGTTGACAGGTGAAGTGCATCAGCTGGAAGATCTGTACTGTGTCCGAAAGCTCTTAAATGCTGCCTTTGGAGGCAACATTCCAAGGCAGCATAGATGTTTCCTTCACTGCCTTTGATATCCCAAAGTCCTGTGCATTCCATTCTGTGATGGTTGAGCTAAAAAAAAGATGGTGTCTGAAAGTTGCGTTTGGTGGTCAGATTGTGTGTAAATGTATATTTCTTTTTGCACTTTTGATGTTATTTCTAGTATTATAGTAATATCAGTATCATAGTAATTAAATATTTGTTTAGTTATCACCAAAATTATTTCTGCTTTGTTGTAGATCTTTAAACCATTATGTTGCCCCAGAAGCTTGTCTGAAATCAGTTTAATGAGGTGTCTTCGTGCAAAAACGCTGCCGGCAAAATCATTGCCTCATACTGTCACGATCATTAGACGGAGTGCCCATGAACTTCAGTAGAGGGCACTCCACTCAGGACCATTCCACCCATCATACCACCAGATGTCACCATATCATCACTTGGACACTAGCACCTCTCATACTGTTGCACCACACCTGAGCTACATTCCCCATGAGTCACTGCATCACAATCACCTTGCCACACCTGCACCTCATTCATCAGCCAATTTCCTTGCCACACCTGCACCTCATTTACACACACATAAAAGCAGCACAATCACTCTCACTCACTGCGAAGTCTTGTTTAGCCTGTCTAGCATTTCCGAGCAGTTTCCCTTGTATTTGTTCTTCCCGTGTCTGATCTTGGATTGTATATTTCGACTCTGATTCTCTGCTGCCTGCCCCGATCTCTTGCTTGGTTCTGTTTTCGATTCTGGTTACCCCTAACATACCTGACACCATTCCTGATTTCTGCCTGTCTGACTATTCTCTGAATAAAGTTCTGCAAATGGATCCGAACGCCTCTGACTCTCTTCGTAACAGAAGACTTTGCCACTCAGGATCCAGCAGCTTTTTGTATGGACACTGGTCAGGTATGGAGATGGCAAGCCTATTAGCCCTCAAGCAGGGCACTGGATCACTCGAGGACTATGTACAAGAGTACTTAGGCCTCACTTATTTCTCTGATCTGCCGGATTTTGTGCTGATTGACTTTTTTTGTGATGGGCTAAATGAACCGCTAAGGTCACGAGTAATCAGTGAGGGTCCCCGCTCATCTCATCAGTTTATGGACTATGCATTGCTGATTGTTGGCTCAGCATTCACTGTGGGTGTCGCAGAGGCACACGACCCTGGACTCACTCACGTCATGGCCGCCAGCCCAGCGCCGCTGCACAAGATGGCCGCCAGCCCAGCGCTGCTGCACAAAATGGCCACCAGCGCCGCTGCACAAGATGGCCGCCGCAGTTGATCTTCCAGAGCCAAGTCAGGCCCCCGTCGACTTTCCAGAGCCAAGTCAGGCCCCCGTGGATCAGTTCCCCGTTGATTTCCCAGAGTCAAGTCAGGTCCCCGTGGATCAGTTCCCCGTTGATTTCCCAGAGTCAAGTCAGGTCCCCGTGGATCAGTTCCCCGTTGATTTCCCAGAGTCAAGTCAGGTCCCCGTGGATTAGTTCCCCGTTGATTTCCCAGAGTCAAGTCAGGTCCCCGTGGATCAGTTCCCCGTTGATTTTCCAGAGTCAAGTCAGGTCCCCGTGGATCAGTTCCCCGTTGATTTCCCAGAGTCAAGTCAGGTCCCCGTGGATCATTTCCCCGTCGATTTTCCAGAGTCAAGTCAGACCCCCGTCGATCAGTTCCCTGTTGATTTCCCAGAGTCTAGTCGGGTCACAGCTGACCGTCCAGAGTCAGGTCAAGTCACCACTAACACCCAAGAGTCAATTAAAACAGCAGTTAAACTTGTCACGATCATTAGATGGAGTGCCCATGAACTTCAGTAGAGGGCACTCCACTCAGGACCATTCCACCCATCATACCACCAGATGTCACCATATCATCACTTGAACACTAGCACCTCTCATACTGTTTCACCACACCCAAACTACATTCCCCATGAGTCACTGCATCACAATCAACTTGCCACACCTGCACCTCATTCATCAGCCAATTTCCTTGCCACACCTGCACCTCATTTACACACACATAAAAGCAGCACAATCACTCTCACTCACTGCGAAGTCTTGTTTAGTCTGTCTAGCATTTCTGAGCATTTTCCCTCGTATTTGTTCTTCCCGTGTCTGATCTTGGATTGTATATTTAGACTCTGAATCTCTGCTGCCTGCCCCGATCTCTGCTTGGTTCTGTTTTCGATTCTGGTTACCCCTAACATACCTGACGCCATTCCTGATTTCTGCCTGTCCGACTATTCTCTGAATAAAGTTCTGCAAATGGATCCAAATGCTTCTGACTCTCTTCGTAACACATATGCCAGCGAGGCAGCAAGTCAGCTGCCTAGGCTTTCGAATGCAGCCCTGGTGTTGTTGGTGACAAATTTGTACATTTCGCTAATGTTCAAGTTATGAAAATGTTAATTTTTAATGTTCCTTTAACATTGAAAACATAAAATTTTCTTTGTTATACATTATTGTTGAGTAAACATTCAATTTGATCTTTTTGCAAATATTATAGAATTGTTACCTTTGAAAGTTGTCTGAACTTTCTGAAACAAACAATTATATTTAAAAAAATTTTTAGACAAATATCCAGCTAAAATGATTCAGAAAAAAATAAATAATCATAAATCATAATAAAAATGAATAATTATGATGTAATTATAATCATGAGTGATGTATAAATAACGTTTTAAGATAATGTTTAGAGAACATTATTAAAGAACAGATAACTTGAAACTGACATTCTATTAATGTTACTGGAACTTTGTTCATTCGAGAGAACTGTGCTAGAACGTTCTGAGACTATTCACTGTTAGCTGGGATCTTTGTGTATTTGCATTATATGCACCTGTTTCCAAATTCAGAATTATTCAGAGTAAAAATATCATATAACTCAATATTCAGCATCTATGAAAAGCACAGTTAAATAACACTGGAGCTGCATCCGTCTCCATGTATTTCTTCAACAATACAGATACAAATGTAATGCATGAGTCAGGTTTTCAAATGGCTCTTGGCTTGAAAAGAGATACGCAAACACACACTGTGAAGATGCAACCATGGAGTGTGTGTGTTCTTGCTTCACATATGCCATTCTGTTCTCCTTCACTTTTCATGGCTGAGCAAATAATTAACGAGAAACAGCATGAGTTTTGCTTTTCGTGACGTGCACAAACACATTCAACTCCTCCCCTCTTAACACGAACTAGATTTAAAGAGTTCATCTGGACAATTTGAATGCAAATGATGCATCTTTTTTCTTCTGATATTTAATATTTATCTCCGCATTTCCAAGTCTATATTAAAAATCGTAGTCTGGAGTGAAAAGTGACATGAGCTGAAGCAACAATGATTATTCTGAGAGGCTGTGACTGCGAAAGTTGACCTTGTTATTTTTATGTTTGTATGTAGGCCCAGACTTCTTTGTTACTTCATAATAGACTTTAGGCAGGGTAGTGCCATATTTAATATTTGACAGGTTGTGTGTCAGGAAGCACACAGCGGATCCAGTAGCAAGTACTAATAAAGTTTATTGTAAACCGTCAGTAGACTAAACAGAATCGCTGACAGACAATGGGCACCAAGCAGGTCCTAGGAAACACAACAACTGCAGTGTAGACCCCAAACAGGGCAGACAAGAAATGTGATTTGCCGCGACTATCCTCAAACACAGGCAGACCACAGCTCAGGCAGACATGAAAGCAGGAGATCCGTGCAAACCGAGAGAAGGCCCAGAACTGCACAGAACAGAGATCAGAAAAGGAACAGCAAACCAACGATCGGACACTGAACATGACTGACACAGCCCTACATATAGGACTAATAAACGAGACACACATGCGACTGATCTGATTGCTCGTCAGTGCAGCTGTCGCTGATAGGCAATCAGATCAGTGCAGTACACACAAAATGAGCAAACAAACCCGTGACATTGACTACGTTTAGATGCTGTTAAAATTCGGGTTATGGTCGGGTTAAGGTCACTATTCGGGTTTCTGAAACATTCGGGATAACCCGTTTACATGCGTGAGCAGAGAGAGTTACTCCTGTATGCATGGAATGTGTAATCAGTCGCCAATCCCGATGTAAACGGCGACGCACGGTTAGCGTCTGGACGTACGGACAACAAGACGTAATATGCTTAATTTCCGATTCTTCTTCCTGTATCCAAAGACAACAACAACAACAACAGCAGCAGCAGGCGGATAATGAATAGTTTGGGGCAGATAGCGATAGTCTTTGTTTGCGCTTTGGCGCTGGTACTGATCCACCAGCAGCACTTGACACTACTGTGCCTCTATACTGCACGCGGGGTTTTTTTATGCGCCGTCTCTACTCAAAAGACCAAGATTCCTTGCGAATAGAACATGCGCAGAACACACATTTTGATGGGGATATGCCGAAACGCGTTTACAAGACCAAATATTAGGGTTAGAAAAGGGGTACCCCAGGTATAATATATGAGCATATGAGCATATCAGGGTTTTTACCAGTGTTTACATGGCCGTGCGCGACCGGGTTATTGCTAATATCCCGGTTTTGAACGGGTTATTGGCTGCATGTAAACGTAGTCACTGTGAGGCACTGAAATACAGTGTGGTCAATAGATTTTGTTGTTTAATAGCCGATTGTTCCACTGACGAAATATCTTCTCAAATTTAAAAAGATTTTAAAGTTGTGAGTTATTACATGCTCTAGAACCTTCCCAGACAGCAACATAGTGTTGGCCAATATCCGGCCCATATCCGGCCCATGTGAAATCCATGTGGGCCAGATGTGGGCCGGATTCGGGCCGACACTGCTGTCTGGGTATACAGTGCAAGCCATTGCAAATAAGATGTCAAGTCAATCCCACATTGTTTTCATCTGCGTTAAATTCAATATGACGCCTACCACTGACTACCACTGAATTTTTTTTTTAACAAAACAATCTCACACTGATAAACCCTCATTTAATTGCAATGGTATTTTTGGGTTGTTAGTGGATATTGCATTAATCCTAAATTCTCTATGGCCCTAAAATGTAACTAAATGCAACAGCACTTACCTTTATATCTCAAAACCATGTTAAATATTTTGCTTTAATCAGATCTCCCAGGTGCTAAAAATAGACCAGCATTCACCTTGGCAATTAAACCACTACTTGATCTAATCAGCCTAGCCAAAATTACTGGAAAAGCCCTATTAACTGAGCCTGTGAAATTTTAATAATAGTTTCATTCTCGTGGCGTTAAAGCCAAGTAAACTGCCACACATTCATTTGTCATTATTTTCATTAGGTTGCTTGATAGAGCAGCGGAAATTGTAGCCTTTCCATTTCACTTAGTTTTCCATTAAATCAACAAATTAAAATGGCAGGGTGCTGATCAGTCAAGCCATTGGTTTAGCTACAAATCTGGTTAAATGGAACTTTAATGTGGTCTATTAAACAAGCAGTAGCAAAACCATAGCAGCACTAATTTGCTCGCAGCTAATGGGCAAGAAGCATTCTGTTGATCGGTCATGGAGATCCATCTCACACAGTCACTCAATCCCCAAAAGAATTCGATAACAAACCTAGCCAAGCCAAAAGAAAAAAGACACAAGGAAGGCAATCATTTATTTGAAGCATAGTGCATTCACCAGAAAGGCCACAGATAGCGGTGATAGCTACACAAAAACGTTTGAGAGCTTTTTAAAAGCAGATGGGTGGATCTGGTATGCTGCTGACATCTTAACCGTCAGGCATCTATCACATCCGTGGAAATGACTCTTCTATTTGCGAGCACCAGCTGACGCACAAAGACAACAATCTGTTTAGGGCGGCTCTCGCTGGGTGTACGGCGGGCTGCTGCTGTGCTCGTTCGGTGGATAAATGAGGAAGAGTTTGCAGTTATTTATGAGGGACGGTTCTCACTTTGTCATAGTGTTGCATTTCAGAGAAGGAAAATAGTCTACATAGAAAAACCAGAAGAGAGAAATCTGTGTAGAGAAATTACTTGACTCAAACTGTCTCTTTGTTAAAGCAGCAGTTCAGTACATTGACTGACACAATTGTGTGCTGGAGCCATAATTTTGCCAAATAAAAACAATATTATTTACATTATTTTATATTATTACATTATTTATATATCTTTAGAATGTACTATGTATCAGTCCAAGTCTTAAAAAAAATAGAAATAATAAAAAAAAAATATTAAGCAAGGAATACATTTATAATGTTACTATATATATATATATATATATATATATATATATATATATATATATATATATATATATATATATATATATTAACTTTCTATTTAAATAATCCTGAATAAAGGTGTATTATGGTGTCCAGGAAAAATATGAGGCAGCTGTTTTCAACATCGATAATAATAAATATAACATTTTAAAATATATGCGAATATAAAACAGTTATTTTGAACTGTGTTGACTTGACTTCACTTGACAAATCATTATTTATGAGCTTTAAGTCCTTAAATTTGGATTTGCTGCTTGGCTTATTCAGAGTATGAAATCTTATCTTTAACTCCCTCCTCATGGTGACATTTTCAAAAATGTCACAAGCGAGAATCATATGAAGTCCCTGGTGAGAGCACACCAAAGCCACACTGCAATAACAGCGGCAAATTCCTTTCTTTCTCAAGGGTGAAGAAAATCTCCACAAGCACACTTACATAATTGCTTTTTTTGACCTATACGACCTTGTGAAATACATGACAATCACACATTCCTCTAAAGAAGGACAGAAGATCTTGAAATTCTTAATGCTAGCAGCACATTTGCTAGTAAGATTTGATTCTTATAAGGCAATCCTCACAGGCTTCTAACAGAGTCTCAGTCAACAAGTTCAAACACTACTTTAGCGGAACCTGACTTTGGCAAGAAAAACGTGATATTAAGATTCTGTTTAAGGGATTTTTGTAGATGTGAAGTCATATTAACGCCCTGCAACTTTAAACAGCCATTGACAGATGTAGCAGCAGAGTGAATTTGGCCTTTGACGTTAATATGTAGGTGTACTGATTAACTTTATGCTGAAAAATTATTTGGTTTAGGCTTAAATAAACTGTAAAATGTGCAGCTTGACAATGTCAATAGATAAATTCTCTCTAGCCTAAATGAAGTGCCGTAATCCTTGGTGTTGATAGACAGGAGCCATCTTTCACTGTCATCGGGCCCTTCCTCTGCGGACTGATGAAGGATAACGACCTCTTCCTCTTCCTCCTCATCCATTTTTAGAACTCCATTTAAGGGTTATTCTTTAATCAGTCAGAATAAACCGTCTGGTGCTGCTCGGGAAAACTGCGGCCTTTTCAGAACTGAGACCTCATCTGGATTTCTCTGCCCTCAATTTCATGTGTGATGCCGGGTCACGTATGAAAAACCCAGGATGCCTTGTTCTGCAATCTGGTTTGACAACCAATACAACAGGTTGGGCTCTAAAAATACTAGTTTTAAAATCCCATAAAAGGGACGAACAAAAGGTGAATCTGACGAAATGAAACAAATGTCTCGGTCTCATTTTGTACCCCAAATCAAAAGCAAACAATTCAATAACTTTTCCATGAAGAAAATCCTATTTTAAGATCACTAAGATAATTTGCATTCACATTTTAATGATAATTTATCATATTTAATATTCTCAGTTGCATTACATTACAGTTGCATTACATTTTCTTTTTAATTAAAGACAACACAACTAATAGGAAAGTGCAGTTAAAAGAATATTAAGCCCTGAATGTAAGATTTATGTTTTTGAATATATTGCAGATAAATTCCCATAAATAATTTCCATCCATTTGAACCTAAACTACAACCCGAATTCCGAAAAAGTTGGGACGTTTTTTAAATTTTAATAAAATGAAAACTAAAAGACTTTCAAATCACATGAGCCAATATTTTATTCACAATAGAACATAGATAACATAGCAAATGTTTAAACTGAGAAAGTTTACAATTTTATGCACAAAATGAGCTCATTTCAATTTTGATTTCTGCTACAGGTCTCAAAATAGTTGGGACGGGGCATGTTTACCATGGTGTAGCATCTCCTTTTCTTTTCAAAACAGCTTGAAGACGTCTGGGCATTGAGGCTATGAGTTGCTGGAGTTTTGCTGTTGGAATTTGGTCCCATTCTTGCCTTATATAGATTTCCAGCTGCTGAAGAGTTCGTGGTCGTCTTTGACGTATTTTTCGTTTAATGATGCGCCAAATGTTCTCTATAGGTGAAAGATCTGGACTGCAGGCAGGCCAGGTTAGCACCCGGACTCTTCTACGACGAAGCCATGCTGTTGTTATAGCTGCAGTATATGGTTTTGCATTGTCCTGCTGAAATAAACAAGGCCTTCCCTGAAATAGACGTTGTTTGGAGGGAAGCATATGTTGCTCTAAAACCTTTATATACCTTTCAGCATTCACAGAGCCTTCCAAAACATGCAAGCTGCCCATACCGTATGCACTTATGCACCCCCATACCATCAGAGATGCTGGCTTTTGAACTGAACGCTGATAACATGCTGGAAGGTCTCCCTCCTCTTTAGCCCGGAGGACACGGCGTCCGTGATTTCCAACAAGAATGTCAAATTTGGACTCGTCTGACCATAAAACTCTATTCCACTTTGAAATAGTCCATTTTAAATGATCCTTGGCCCACAGGACACGACGGCGCTTCTGGACCATGTTCACATATGGCTTCCTTTTTGCATGATAGAGCTTTAGTTGGCATCTGCTGATGGCACGGCGGATTGTGTTTACCGACAGTGGTTTCTGAAAGTATTCCTGGGCCCATTTAGTAATGTCATTGACACAATCATGTCGATGAGTGATGCAGTGTCGTCTGAGAGTCCGAAGACCACGGGCATCCAATAAAGGTCTCCGGCCTTGTCCCTTACGCACAGAGATTTCTCCAGTTTCTCTGAATCTTTTGATGATGTTATGCACTGTAGATGATGAGATTTGCAAAGCCTTTGCAATTTGACGTTGAGGAACATTGTTTTTAAAGTTTTCCACAATTTTTTTACGCAGTCTTTCACAGATTGGAGAGCCTCTGCCCATCTTTACTTCTGAGAGACTCTGCTTCTCTAAGACAAAGCTTTTATAGCTAATCATGTTACAGACCTGATATCAATTAACTTAATTAATCACTAGATGTTCTCCCAGCTGAATCTTTTCAAAACTGCTTGCTTTTTTAGCCATTTGTTGCCCCCGTGCCAACTTTTTTGAGACCTGTAGCAGGCATTAAATTTTAAATGAGCTAATTAAGTGGATAAAAGTGTAAAATTTCTCAGTTTAAACATTTGCTACGTTATCTATGTTCTATTGTGAATAAAATATTGGCTCATGTGATTTGAAATTCTTTTAGTTTTCATTTTATTAAAATGTAAAAAACGTCCCAACTTTTCCGGAATTCGGGTTGTAAAACATAAACTAATAACCTAATTGTAATGCACATTTGTCAGTCATACATAAATAAAACATTAAAGAAACGGGTAAGATTTCTATAATAGTACAAATAAACTGACTTTAACACTTAAACACAGTCTTAAACACACACACACACACGCACGCACACACACACACACACACACACACACACACACACACACAGAAACAGTTCCTCTTCAGGAACTCGAGCTGCGTCGAGAACGTTTGGGGAACGCGTCCAGTATGACGTCTCTGAATAATGTGTATAATCAGTCCAAAGGAACGGCGAGACGTCATAGACGGGTGATGTCAGAGACCAGGAAGCATAAAAGCATGAGCGGCGAAGCCGGTAATCAGCCTTGTGTCCTTAGCAAGCAAGCAAGCAAGCTCTGTGTGTGTGTGTCAGTCGCTATCTGTTTGTGAGACTTATTTAGTGTCATTTGTCCACTGATAAACTCCATTGTCAAAGCTTCAATCAAGAGAAGTTTTGGGCGAGAGCAGGCAGCGTTTAGGCTGTGTGTTTTCCCTGCCAAAAACAAAAAAAGGTAGGGACACACGCAGCTCGTGTGTTGTCTGCTTGAGAGTGAAGAGCGCAGTGTTAGCTCTTGAGGGAGTTGACGGCTGCGATGCAAGCATTTGCTTCACTCTCAGAAGGCTCTCTTTGAGGAGAGAGCTTTCACTGGCGTTTCTCACGGTGCCAGCCCCGCTTTCACCGAGGCAGAGCGGTGGTTCTGCTCGCAGGATTCGCTTTTCGGATCTGTTGGAAGGAATGTAAGACGGGCAAGTCCCTATCTTCTTTCTTAGCCACAAGATCCGGCGCCCGCTCTCGGGGGTTCGGAAGCCCGCGTTTGCGATACTTTCTCCCCGATGAGAGGACGCGACGCGCTGCCTGTCTTTCTCTGATGAGATTGATATGGAAAGGCGTCGATGAGCTCACCAGTTGTTCAAGCATCAGTTGCACAAGCACCAGTTATACAAGCATATTATGCCTAATATTATAATAAGCAGCATTAATGAAGAGTGGAGCTCGCGCAGTCGGCTCTCGGGGGGCTGATTGTGCTTTTCTTGCTGTTAAGCGCTCCGCTTTCGCCGGGCATGCTCCGAGGAGTGTGTCCATGCATGCGATCTTGCGGTCGCGGTCGCACTGGGGCTGAGGCACGGCGGCGACCACGATAGCGGGAATCACACATGATCTGGCAAACGGGTTGGAGACGGCCCGTCCTATCTCCACCCGTGTTTACTTGATCTAGAGCTCGTTCTCGAGGCTTGGAAACCAGTGCTGCGGTTTCTTCGCCCTCTGAGACAGCTCGCTGCTGCTGCTGCATGCTCTCTCGCCGGGCATGCTCTGAGGAATGTGTCCGTGCATGCGATCTTGCGGTTGCGGTCGCGCTGGGGCTGAGGCACGGCGGCGACTGCGATAGCGGAAAATTGCACATGATCTGGCGAAAGGGTTGGAGACGGCTTGTCCTATCTCCACCCGTGTTCACTAGATCTAGAGCTCGTTCTCAAGGCTTGGAAATATATATATATATATGTAAAATAAAATAAAAAAAGACATGCATGCTGCCGAGGCAACACGTGTATTACATTGTTTCATTTTTATGTGAGTTTTTTCTACACCAGACCGTGTTGACTTGTTTGGTTGTTGACTACATTTAATACTAAGGAATAAAATGAAAGCATATTTATCTGACTATGTGAAGTTTGATTGTTCAGGGGCTCTAGGGATGTAATTTCTTATGTGAGAACACGTGTGTACCGCTCTTCCTCTGAGGAGGTTGAGGCGGTCAGGGGCTGCTGGACGGAGCAGTCCCAACCGTGTTCCAGCCCCTCGTGCCGGGGGTGTCACTTTTGTACTCCGCAGACGCTAGAGTCAGAGTGGCGCTCCCAGGCTCAGGAGCTCGGAGGGCAGGCCCCTCTGGGGAAGAGCAGTGTGCACCGCATTACACGGGGCCCGTCTCTCCTCAGTGCCCACAGGAGATCGATCTGCCAACCCTGCCGGTGTTCCAGGGCGCAGCGGTCTCCAGCGAGCGCTTCTCACAGTTTCCGCCCGGAAACGTAGCGTGTGAGAACTACTGCCAAATGTGTCTCAGTGGGTCCACAGTCCACAGAGAGGCCACAGAATCCAGTTCTGGTGGGCCCCAAGTAGGCTCTGGTAATGGAACAGAAGTAGACTCTCTCTGAGGACGGAGGCCATCGAGGTGGTCCCTCCTTGGGTTGCAGAGTCCGGGTCCTACAGCTGGTACTTCACTGTTCCGAGGAAGGATGAGGAGTTGTGTCCTTTTTTAGATCTGTGCTTTTTGAACCGCTCAGTCAGGGGACTGAAGTTTGCATGCCTGCACAGGCCAAGTCCGAGGACTGGTGTGTCACGATCTATCAAAAAGATGCACTTATCTCCATCCTTCTTCATCAGAGGTTCCTGAGGTTTGCTTTTGGGGGCAAAAGCCTACCAAAACGAATTTTCCACTGGCCTTGCACTCTCACCCCACACTTTCACGACTCAACCACATTGACGATTGGTTGATATCAGCTCAATCTTAGCAGATGACGGTTCAGCACCGAGGTGTCATTCTCGCTCACATGAAAGAGCTGGGGTTAAGACTTAACGCCAAGAAAAGTGTGCTTTCTTCAGTACAGAGAACCACTTATCTGGGCATGGTGTGGGATTCGACCACGATGCAGGCACGTATGTCACCTGCTCGGATCGAGTCAATCCTCACTGCAGTCATGAGAGTGAGAGAAGGCCGGTCACTTACTGTCAAGCAGTCATGAAGATTGCTGGGTTCTGATGGCAGCTGCGTCCAACGTGAATGCTATTGGCCTGCTGTACATGAGACCCCTACGGTGGTGGCTCAAGACCAAGGGGTTCTCCCTGAAGGGAAACCCACTTCGCATGCTAAAGGTCACGCGGCGCTGCCTACGTGCCTTGGATATGTGGAAGAAGCCTTGGTTCTTGTCTCAGGGCCCGGTGCTGGGAGCTCCTTGTTGCCGCGGGATGCTAGCGACGGACGTGTCCCTCACCGACTGGGGTGCGGTCATGAGTGGCCACCCTGCCCACGGTCTGTGGAGTGGTCGCCATCTGACATGGCACATCAACTGCCTGGAGATGCTGGCCTTGCTTCGTGCACTTCGTTATTTTCTCCCAGACCTAAGAGTTCACCATGTGTTGGTGCGCACCGACAACACAGCGGTGGTCTCTTACATCAACCACCAAGGAGGTCTGCACTCACGCCGTTTATACAACTAGCATACCAGATCCTTGTGTGGGCCCAGGACGAATTCCTCTCGCTCAGAGCAGTTCACATTCCTGGGCATCTTAAAATGGGAGCAGACATCCTGTTGAGGCAGGGGCCGAGGCCCGGGGAATGGCGGCTTCACACCGAGGTGATGAAGCAGAGTTGGAGAGGTTGGCCAGACTCGGGTGAATCTGTTTGCGACTCCAGAGACATCGCACTGTCCCCTCTGGTTTCCTCTGACTCATCCAGCTCCACTGGGGCTGGACGCCATGGTACAGACGTGGCCGAGGCTTCATCTGTAAATTTTTCCCCCGATTGCTCTGCTCTCAGGAGTTCTGGAGAGAGTGCGCTGGGACGGAGTCCGGCTGCTGTTAGTAGCCCCGTTCTGGTTCCTGGGCCTGATTTCTCTTTTTGACGGCACTCCATGGGAGGTTCCCGTCAGGAGAGATCTCCTCTCGCAGGCGGAGGGTGCGCCCCCGCATGGAGCTAAGAGGCTGTAGGTGTGGTCTCTGAGGAGGCACAACTCTTAGCTTCCAGTCTCTCAACCGAGGTTGTAAGACCGTTCTCCAATCCAGAGCTCCCTCAATGAGGAAACTTTATGCCTTGAAGTGGAAGCTTTTCACTTCTTGGTGCGGAGACCGCCAGCTCGACCCAGTTAACTGCCCGGATGGTACAGTGCTGGAGTTCCTGCAGGCTCTCCGCAGGGTTGACCCACTCCACCCTGAAGGTCTACGTGGCGGCCATGGTGGCCTACCGCCCCCCTCTCGGTGGCCAGTCAGTGAGCAAAAACCCTCTGGTTACATGTTTCCTCCATGGTGCGCTGAGGCTGAGGCCTGAGGCCAGAAGAAGCTTATGCTAAGCGGTGATCAGGATGCTATCCTAAGCCTCGAGTCCTCTGATCTCCCCTCTCCTGTGGGGTCAAGACTCACTCCTTCTGAAGTTTGGCCATTGGACGGGTTGTCCGCGATTTCTGTCAGG
Organism: Carassius carassius; assembly: GCF_963082965.1. Classification (NCBI taxonomy): domain Eukaryota; kingdom Metazoa; phylum Chordata; class Actinopteri; order Cypriniformes; family Cyprinidae; genus Carassius; species Carassius carassius. The sequence goes on along the minus strand of NC_081787.1, from coordinate 19,419,287 downwards.
CTCCTTCTCATTCTCTTGCTTTAGCTGTGCTCTTCCACACTAGGCAGAGATTTGAAAGTCTGGCGGGCATTCTCGTTCCCCAAACGTTCTCGACGCAGCTCGAGTTCCTGAAGAGGAATGTCTAAGGTTACGTATGTAACCCTGGTTCCTCGAAGGAACGAGACGCTGCGTCGCAGTGCCACACTTCGGGCATCTCTGGCTGGCGCTTGCTTCATCCTTTGAGGCTGATTACCGGCTTTGCCCGCTCATGCTTTTATGCTTCCTGGTCTCTGACGTCACCCGCCTATGATGTCTCGCCCTTCCTTTGGACTGATTATACACATTATTCAGAGACGTCACGCTGGACGCGTTCCCCAAACGTTCTCGACACAGTGTCTCGTTCCTTCGAGGAACCAGGGTTACATACGTAACCTTAGACGTTTTATATTATATTATATTATTGTCACGGCTGTATACTTGGTATTGTCGTTTTTGCCGTGTCTGGGTGTGTTTTGCTCCTCTTACAGGTGTGCTGCGGAGCTGAGACAATCAGGTGGATTGGGTACACCGGTGCACAGGTGTGCCTGTCATTAAAAGCTTCCTGTTTGGCGTCCTCAGTTGAGCGTTCCATTCTGTCACATCGATCCCTGGCCAGGACCGAGATGTTGATCGACGTTGCGGCGTATTGCGAGAGCTTGAGAGACAGTCTTTGTTATGAAGAATGTGAAAATAAATAAATATTGTAACTGCCGTAAATGTTTTATCGTCCTTCATTGTTGCTCCCTAATAATCCCGATTTTTGAATTGAAATGTTGGAACGCTCCATTAATTAGTTAGGCTCTATAACATGAGATGTTGGGAATAGGCTATTTAAAGAACAAACCTTCCGGGTAGGTTTAGTGCGTGTCTTTGTGCACGTAGTTTTTTTTATTTTAGTTTGTTATTTTTGGTTGGCTCGGGGCTTAGAGCAGTTGTCTCGGGGGCACAGCCGAGGTTTGGAGGGCGACTTGGTAATTGGTCGTCTTTCCAAACTTGCGGGATTTAGTGCGTAAGTACCCGGTCTTGGGCCAACTGAAGACTAGGGTTTGTTTAGTTTAAATGGATGGTTTAGTTTCTTTAAATAGACCTTGATTTGTCATTTAAAAAAACAAACAAAAAAAAAAAATCGTTTTGTGCGTAATATTTGTTGAGCGTGTGTTTTGTAAGCGTGATTAGTGGTAATTATGGTGACCGATGTTATTGAAACATTTTCTCAGTCTCCTTCTGAGGAATTGTTAAAGGAAATGACCAAAGAGCAATTGTTGGAGCTAGCTGCGCATTATAAAATCGAGCTAACGTATAATCAAAAAAGGTCGAAAGACGGAATTAAGCTAGGCCTTGAAACTGCGCTGGGTGATCTTCAAATCTTGAGAGGATCTAAATTGCCTGATTCAGCTGCGTTGCCTGCTGTAAGTACGCCTATTTCAACTACCCTTCCATTGTCTGCTTTAAGTACCCTTTCATTTGAGCAACAGAAAGAGTTGTTGCTGATACAACGTGATACTGAGTGTGAAAACGTAGCTTGGAATGTGAGAAGGTCCAAATGGAGTTGCAGTTGGAGAAAAGCCGGCAAGAATTAGAGCAACAGAGTTTAGAGATTGAAAGGCGTCGATTAGAGTTACATGAAGAAGGTAAGCCGGTGGGTGCAGGTGTTAATGTTGATTCAGCGAAACTGAGTGTGGCTCGTAATTTACGTTTGGTACCGCCGTTTAATGAGGCTGAGGTGTAGATTTTTTTTCTCCTATTTGAGCGAGTCGCAGTAGCGTATGATTGGAGTGATGTTGAACGCGCTATGCTGCTTCAGTGCGTTTTAACAGGTAAAGCGCAACAAGCCTATTCTACGCTATCTGATGCTGACAGCCAGAATTATGAAGCCATTAAAGTGCCGGTGTTAAAAATTAATGAGTGTGTTACAGAGAGCTATCGGCAAAGGTTCCGTACGTTACAGCGAAAGGTGATTGAAACAAATGTTGAGTTCGTAAGAGAATTGACTGTGCAGTTTGATCGTTGGTGTACAGCGGCAGATAGTACAACAGTGGATAAGCTGAGAGAGTTAATTTTATTTGAACAATACAGAAATACACTACCCGAGATGATAGCCACATGTTGCGGAGCGTCAGATTAAAACCGCTTCAGAAGCTGCACTGCTGGTGGATGACTGGGAGCTTATTCATAAGCCCCGTGCTGATAAATTCAGTGATCGTCCGGTTCATACACGGGGGAATTCTTCCGTTGTCCCTTTGGGTCCAGTCAGGCGTTTTGTGAACTACGACACCTGTCCTTATGGCACCTCAGTTGGAGAAAACTTTTTAAGATTCAGGTAGATGCCAGTAAAGAGGGAGCAGGGGCAGTGTTAATTCAAGAGGATGATGCAGGTATTGAGCGGCCGGTTTGTTTTTTCTCGCGAAAGTTCAATTGTCATCAAATGAACTACTCCACAATTGAAAAGGAGGCACTTGCGTTAATTTTAGCACTCCAACATTTCGAAGTGTATGTTGGTGGGAACAGTTCAGCGGTAATAGTTTACAGTGACCATAACCCGCTTACATTTTTACATTCTCTTAAAAATCCAAATCAACGGCTGATGCGTTGGTGCTTGTTTCTTAAGCCCTTTCATTTGGATGTTAGGCATTTGAAGGGCTCAGAAAATATAGTTGCCGATGCGCTGTCTAGGGCACCATTGTAAAACACATGCTGTGCCTTGAAGAGTTAACAGGTTTGTTTTTCTATTTATTATTCTATCCACGTGGGGGAATGTTGTTGATATTGTGTAAGTATAGGCCTACTAAAGTGTGTTGGTGCGGTTATGTATGCTTATTGTTGGCGGAAACTTATTTGTTTCCTTTTCTTAAGGGGGGGAGTGTCACGGCTGTATACTTAGTATTGTCGTTTTTTCCGTGTCTGGGTGTGTTTTGCTCCTCTTACAGGTGCGCTGCGGATCTGAGACAATCAGGTGGATTGGGTACACCGGTGCACAGGTGTGCCTGTCATAAAAAGCTTCCTGTTTGGCGTCCTCAGTTGAGCGTTCCATTCTGTCACAGGCCAGGACCGAGATGTTGATCGGCGTTGCAGCGTATTGCGAGAGCTTGAGAGACAGTCTTTGTTATGAAGAATGTGAAAATAAATAAATATTGTAACCGCCGTAAACGTTTTATCCTCCTTCGATCATTGTTGCTCCCTAATAAGGGCGTAACAATTATATTACATTAATTTAATATGTAATTCAAACACATTAATCTTACAATTATTTTAAAGTTTGTTGGTTTAAGGTATATATTTTTCTTGCATTTAAGGGAATGAGAATTTTCAGGGGGAAAAATTGCAAAAATTGCACTGCAATGCAAAAAATGCAAAAAATACAATAAAAATAAAAATCCCAATAAATTAATATATAAATAATCATAATGGTCCTAAACATGGGCTGTTTTATCTGTTAAAGCAAAATGAAACTCATTATTTCTTTCTTTTAATATGATCCAGACAAAGTTCTTGACAAGTTTCAGATTTTGTATGCTGTGCTCTGGACAAAGACTGTGCACTTTATTAACTGATGTCCAGACAAAGGGATTAAATAAATAAATAAATCCAGACTCAAACCATTCCTGACCTAATTGAAGCATTGGCTTAAAAATCGTTGACCATTAACTTCCTGCTCTCAGTGTCTTGCTAATGGAATTCTCTAATGGATTTGATGGTGGATCTCAGATCTTCGGAGTAGATGAGAGTTAAGCTGCAGTGCAGAGAGAAGCCCCCTCCACTAAAATCACTCTGAATGGGGATTTAGCTGAAGTATTGTATGTCATGCTCATATTATTTTGTTCTCTGACCCTTCCAAGAAAGTCTTGGAGGGAAATCCCATCTAATAGTGTAATTCCATGAGCCCATGTTCTGAAGCGTAAGCTCTTGTCTTAAAGGAATAATTCACCCAGAAAGGAACATTTGGTGAAAATGTACACACTCTCCCATTACAGACTAGAATTTTGTCCAGAAGTTACTGTTTAAATTTAAAATGCCTGAATGATGGCTTTATTTAATAGAAACAAGCAGCTTTTCGTTTAGCAAAAAATGGTCTGCAGTTGTGTGGATTACTTGTGTGATGTTTTTATCAGCTGGTTGGACTCTCATTCTGATGGCACCCATTCATTGCAGAGAATCCATTGGTGAGCAACTGATGTAATGCTACATCTCTCCAAATCTGTGAAGAAACAAACTCATCTACATCTCAGATGGTCTGAGAATGAGTACTTTATTTATTTTTTTATTTTAAGCAAATGTAAATTTTAGGGTGAACTATTCCTGTACTGTTCTAAAGTTGTTTGGATAAAAGTTTCTGGTAAATGCATAAGGTAAGACTTATTTTAAGGACTAAATTATAGCTATTAATTAGTTGCTTATTAACATGCATATTACTAGCATATTGGTTGTTTATTAGTACTTATAAAGCACATATTAATGCCTTATTCTCCATAACCGTATTTTAGATCCCTTAATCCACCCTGTACCTAAAATTAACAACTACCTTAATAACTAATCAGCAAATTAGGAATTTGTTCAGGCAAAACTCTTAGTTAATAGTGAACGTGTTCCCTATTGCAAAGTGTTACCATGCATTAATGTAAATGTAACGATTATCCTAGAGCTTACTTTGCCATTTCAAACTGAAATTCACAGAACATTTTCTTTTTTTTCTATAATAGCAAAATCGAATCAGTTTTTAAACGGAAGAAGAAACACTACTTGCATTTTTTGCTAATGATGCATCCAGTCATACTATACAGTATTTTACACGATAATTTATGTGGCAACATTTTTGATTAGGGAACACATATTCACTATTGATTAAGAGTTTTCCCTCAATAAACTCCTAATTTGCTGCTTATTAATAGTTATAAGGTAGTTGTTAAGATATGGTCATTATGCAACCTGGGACAAAACAATGACAAATACCAGAAAAAGAATGTACAGCAGCATGTGTTTTAGCCACACTAAACACTGGAAAAGGCCCTAAAATAGATAGAAATAAACAAATCAAACACAAATATATTTGTTCCAGTTGTTTATTTAGCAAGAAGCTGTTGAAAGAGTAAGTAGAATGAGGTTTGAAAGAGAAAGTACCAATATTTAGAAAATGAGTCCCAGCAGTTAAAGGACTAAAGCGGTTCTGTTGTTGGTCGTGTGCCTTAATTCACATTTACATTATAGGAAACAACATACTAATTATATAACAGACATTAGTGAGTACTTAACCGGCCTTGGTGATTCATTTCTAAAGACATACAACTAATTGATTCTTCCTCACGTTTTCAGTTAAAGGAATAATTAACCCAGAGTGAAAATGCTGTCATTTACTCACCGTCATGTTGTTCCAAACCTGTATGCAAGTATTTTGCCTGAAAAGCGCAAAATAAGATTTTCTGAAAGATCTTAATGCAGCTTCATAGTAATCATGTCTGTAAACATCCAAAAAGTACACATAAAAAAAATGCAAAATAAATAAATAAAAATAAAATAACAGCATACGGGTTTAGAGCATCATGTAAGTGGCCTAAATGCGACCAAAATTTTATTTTTGAATGCAAAGTTACATTAAATAATAATGCTATCATTAAAAGCTGATTGACATATCAGTTGTAGCACCTATCGAAAAATCACCTACAATATTCAAACATTCTGTTCAAAACATCCCATCTGAAAACATGAACCACCACATGAAACTTTCATTCAGGATGTATTTGCATCGTCTTTCAGCAGGACAATGACAGAGAGCTATACATTCTGTGTGTGGAAAGCTCTTTTCCATGCCAGGAAGTTTACATGTTCACCTCTTCTTTTTTTATTGCTCATACAGTTTATGTATAACAAAGATGCAACCATCATTTAATACAATCCAAGCAATGTGGAAATTAAAGCAGAGCTTCAAACTATATTAAAATCATGCAGAAAAAAATATTTAATATGATAGCATATCGAATAATACTGATAAATAAAGATGATAAATTAATATGCATATATTTAAATAAATATATTGTTAAATAAATTTGAGCTAAAAATACCGAGAAACATATATGGATACTTTAATAAGAACTCAAAACATATTAGAACATTTATATATACATATACAGTATATATATACTGTATATATATATATATATATATATATATATATATATATATATATATATATATATATATATATAAAACAACAACGTATATCATTCTGAAACAATTTGATCATTTTCTATACAGCCAAAAATGCTGCAGCATGCTTAAATGAAAATCATACATCTTTTCCTTAAAATAAATAACTTAATAGCTTGCCTGAAAACTCTGCAATGCTTATTTTTCTGTGTATAAAACTGTACAAACAGACAACATAAAAACAGGCTCATGGTAAATCACACACAAGTGTACCACAACACCTACATAAATATTCCTTATATATATATATATATATATATATGTTGTCAACTCTGTAATAGGCAATTGAAATTTTCAGAATTCAGAGTCAGTGACATTTATATGAAGTTACAGTATCATATTTTGTAACACACTCAATTTTAAGAATATTTAGCTTCATTTAAGAGGGTAAACTATTGTAGTAAACATGCAGTAGTTGAAGCACTTCGGTCTTTTGGTCCAAAAAAATCATCGTCCGTAAGAGTCCAATAACAGTAAAGCACAGTGGAGAAATCAGGATATTACTGAACATGAAATCATCATGATATTATATATATATATATATATATATATATACACACACACACACACACACACACACACACACACACACACACACACACATAATTGTTTAACATGTTCACTAATTTCCTTAGCTCCAGCATGAAAGATGAAGTGGGTCATTGCTGCATCATTAGCAACACCAAACAGCTCCCATTAGTTGAAAAACGAATAGCTCCGCTCTCTTTAAGAAGGCCATATACAGATGTCTTATAATTGGGTTTTCACATTACACCTGGAGAAGGAGTAAAGTATAAAAAAATTATGCACTTCATCTTTGATGGAAGGGTGTGAGGAAAGGTCATCTTGCTGTTATATTCATAGTGGGTTTATTATTATGTAATTTAAGAATAATGAAAAAAAAACAAACAAACAAAAAAAAACCTGCCTAGAAAATAGTGCATTTGTGAACAATCATGAAGCACCAAGTCTAGTTACATTTAATGTTTTATGGAATGAAACTTACTTTCTTAAGGCTAGTTCTTAAAGTAAGAGCACACAAACAATGAAAATGTCCCTAAAGTATTTCACCCTCAGGCCATCCAAGATGTGGATTTGTTTGTTTGTTTCTTTATTGGAGCAGATTGATACAAATTTAGCATTACATCACCAATGGATTGTCTGCAGTGAATGGGTGCCGTCATTATGAGAGTCCAAACAACTGATAAAAACATCATCACAATAATATACAAATCATGTAAATAATACACAAATGGAATGTTTGTAAAAACAAATCTATCATTAAAATAATACACTTTCTTCAGTGAAAAAGTTGCCTCATCTGCAGTCTACAAAAGCAAAAACAATCCAAACGTTATGGTTTAAAGTTAAAACACATTAATGATGGATATGTTTCTTGGAAACGCAAAGCTTTTCACTTCATAAGACATTATTTGATGGACTGGAGTGGTGTGGATTATTTGTGGATTACTGTGATGTTTGGACTCTCATTCTGACGGCACCCATTCAATGCAGAGGATACATTAATGAGCAAGTGATGTAATAATACCAAATATGTTCTGATAAAGAAACAATGTAATCTACATATTGGATGACCTGAGTTGATTTTTAGCAAATTAAAATTTTTAGGTGAGCAATTCCTTTAAGTCAATTAAGATAATGTGTATTCCTAATTCCTTATCCATCAAAATATAACAAATTGCTCCAGCTCTGAAGAAAAAAAAAAGAGTAAACCATGCCATATTACTTTCATAATGTGTCCTATTTTAATAAAAAAAGGACACATTATGGAAGTAATATGGCATGCAATTGTGTTTTCTTCTTAACTTCAGAGTTCAGGTTGAATGAGCTTCTCACACAACCCTGATACAAGCTACTGCATTACAGACCTTTATAAAGGGATGTAGAGTCAAAAATCTGACAGTAAACAGATCTTGCAAAATGCTGTTAAAGGAACATTCCCAGTTCAATAGAAGAAAATAAAATCACATACAGTAAAGATACAGTGATGTGTGTAAACGGTTGATTTTATAAGTTTGGGGCTCAGCACAAAATATCAGACCATAAGCATAAAAGCTTGGTCTTATTAAAAAAAAGAAAGAAAAAAAGAAATATATATTAATAGGATACTTAAAAACAAACACATCACAAAAAGTTTACCTTTTACACCAAATAAATAAATAAATAAATAAATATATTAATCATTATAATTTTCTAATCTATATCACAGATTGAGGTCCAAAGTCAGATTCTCACAGAGCGAAACACGTCAAACTAAACATTACATGTCATTTTCACTACATACATATATACAAAGGCAAATGTCATTTCAAAAGCACTGCTGAAAAAGCTGTAGAAAAGAATGACAGAAAGAGAGAGAGAGATAGAAAGGCATCTTGCAACAATCCACGACACGTCTTTGTGGAGCAGATGGGAAAGAGCGTCGAAGCGTGATTATATTCAGTCCCTGGGTGGTTTTGGCCTAGTCTTTAGTCCTGCTTAATGGATCCCATCACATCCCTGGACATCGTCTAATAAGAGGGCATCATGTCTTTGATCACGGGTTCTCTGTTCAAATATGTTGCCCAGTATACCAGGTTGAATGTCCCGAAGAGAACTGGGAACATGATACGGGACATGCGGTCGATTTTACTCACACTGTTGAAGGTTTTCTTCGCCTCGGCTGGTTTCCCATCAGCTTTGGCCTTACCCTGTTCAGCTATGCTTCCCTTGGCGATGGTGGGGAGGACTGTGTCCTTGGTGATGTTGGGGGCATAGTTCGCTACGGCTACGGCATAGGCGTTGTTCTTCTTGATGACTGAAGCTTTCTCCTTCTTCTGTAAGGAAAGAGAGTTTGTCACTTTTAAAATGGAATACATTTGTCTGTCCTGTGTGGAGTGCTTAATGCAATTCTGTTGACACAATTTGGTTATTATACTGTATATGAAAGTGAGCGAAAACTATAATTTATAACCAGTTAGTGGGATGGGTTGGGGATTGCTGTGGAGTTAACAGCTACACTGGAATACTTATTAGTTTTTTATTAATTGTGTTTTGTTTTGTTTTCCAGTACAAAATATCTAAACATTCTTAAATCAAAATATATTTACTTGAGAAACACAAATACTTCAAATATTAAGTACGTTTTCTGAAAAATGTACACAAACGAAATTAGGTTTTTGCTCAAATCTAGTAAAACACGTACCAAAGTGATAAGAAAGTGTTTTTGTTTTCCTTCATTCATTCTGCCATCTGCAGATATTTTTCTTGTTTTAAGCAAAAATCAGCTTGATACATTTTTCTGCAACTACAAACTTTTCAAATTAAAAAGTGTTGAAAATTTTAATAACGACAACAACAAAAAAAAGACTATTCTATCTAATCTATAAATAGGTAGAAGACCATTCGTGTGCAAATGTAGACAAAAAACAAACAAACACATATAAAGGTACAAATCTTAAAATGCATAAATATAATGTCTAAATATTAAAACTAAAACCATTAAAACTGTTTTCTGTAAGTGCAACAAAGCAGGACAAATTTTATGTAAAAAATGCATGCCTTTTTTGGGGACTAAGGACTAAACTAAAATATATGTAAATATATGTATGTGTGTATGTACTGTATATACTGTACATATATACTTTAAATAATACTACAATAACACAGTGAAGGATTAGGTAGTTTAATTCTTCACTGTGTATTCTCAAATTAAACAAGATTTGTATTGCCATTTGCAGCTTATTATTTGACCAATTTCTGAGTGAAACAGGATATACAATGAGAAAAAAACCTAGGATGTGAAAAGTGGGTTACACACCACAATAAAGCTATATTTAATGTGTTTGCCTTGCCAAAACAATGCTAAATAGCTATGTCTCCTCTTAGTTAACATTCTCTATTAGCTTGTACAGCGTACGTGATTTAAAGACGACGACTGGCTACTGTCCACACTGACAGTATTCAATCTGCTCCAGTCTCCTGTTGTACAAACAGGACAATCTCAGTCTCAGACACTGTGGGAATGCAGCCTGTGTGTCTTATACATCATCCACTTGCCAGAGAAACCCGCCCAAGTTGTAGAACATGTGCGGTAATATGATGAGGAGTTGATGGGACAACTGGAGGTGTCGAGGATGAGCAGACTCATGATGAAGAATGGGAGGAAGATTCATGATTCAATAAGTTCTTGTCAAAACAGCAGCAGGAAAAAATTCAGTTGTGCCGGCGCAGATCGTACACAGAAAAACAACAAGATCCCACACATGAAAAACAGTCATTAATAACAACTTTCTCTCTCCATTAGCATGCGCACACAACACACACACACACACACACACACACACACACACACACACACACACACACACACACACACACACACACACACACACACACACACACACACACACACACACACACACACACACACACTGTAATGTGATACTTTAATTACAATTATGCAACATTTATGCCACAATCTTGCTAAATTTAAAAACAGGTTTATTGGCAGTATGGCAAAGAGAAATTAAACATTTTTGTATTTCTTCCTTTTAGAGTGAAAGCATGACATTATCTTGACAGGTAATAAAAGACTGATTGGATCTATTTCAAGTGCATCAGATTTAGACACCAAAAACTTGGACCACGAAATGGACATCTAGGTCCTGTGACTGACGGAGGAAGACATTGCAAAAATCAGCATAAACATGCCAATTCTACAGGCTGTCATTTCTGATTGGCTGAATGACCTTTAGTGGGAAGAATGTGATTTGTGGAAATTTGAAGGCTTATGAATAAGCAATGATCTTGTGCTACAGAGTCTGACTAGGGGAAGGAAGAGAACCTATGAAACTGATATTAATCAATCTCAGATAATGAGAATAAGACTCCAGATTGGAATTTGTGGTTGTGATGAAGATAAGTCTGTCTGAAAGACAGGCTGACAGTACATTTCAGGGTTGGCTTCACTGGATTACAAAAATTCTTTCAATCACTAAAATCAAATAGTCATTAAAATCATTTGACTGGAAAATAGCATGTAATGCAGTTTTGCTTGGGCTTAATTTTAACTGACAGTGCTGTCATAAATTTTGTCTGCAAACAAATGTCAGGTATATACTGGTCTTGGATCATCTTTCTCTCATTATCGGTTTATAAATGAGATTTTAAAATCTCTAAGATTAACTATTACACTTTGGGGTGTAACTTTTCCCACACTGTTTGCATATGAACATTATTTTAACATAACATTTCCCACCATATCTGCACCATAATCCATATCTAGACCATACAATCATAGAGATTTTTGACCTCAACAGTAAGCAACCATCTAGCAAACACCCAAGCATCAGCTAAAACATGTCAGCAACCACACATAAATGCCCTAGCAACACCTAGAACTCATTAGCAATCCACATCAACGCCTACAACATGTTATCAGCCACATAGCAATGCCTTAGAAACACAAAGAGCTTGTTAGCAAGCTATAGCAACAGATTGCTAACATGTTAGTAACCACATAGAAGAAAGTGACGTGACATACAGCAAAGTATGGTGACCCATACTCAGAATTCGTGCTCTGCTTTTAACCCATCCAAAGTGCACACACACAGCAGTGAACACACACACCATGAACACACACCCGGAGCAGTGGGCAGCCATTTATGCTGCGGCGCCCGGAGGGCAGTTGGGGGTTCGGTGCCTTTCTCAAGGGCACCTCAGTCGTGGTATTGAGGGTGGAGAGAGCATTGTACACGCACTCCCCCCACCTACAATTCCTGCTGGCCCGAGACTCAAACTCACAACCCTTTGATTGCAAGTCCGACTATCTAACCATTAGGCCACGACTTCCCCATAGCCATGCCATAGCAACACCTAAAACTTGTTAACAACCCTATAGCAACAGTTAGAACACATTATCAACCCATAGCAACACCTACTGTAGAACTCATAAGTGACTGCATAGGAATGCTTTAGCAACCTCCCACAGCAACATGGCAAAGTGGCAGTGAGTTTTACACAATAAATCACCACTCACATTTTCTTTACAAACTATATAAATAAAGAAATTTTCTTCTGTAATCAATCAGTTCAGATTGTTTGCATGAATAATTGCTAATGAATCTGTTCTAATAAGATCAAGATGAGTAATCTGTTTAATCTGACACTGACTCTGGCTCAAATGAACAAGATATGAGTGAAAATCTGCAGTACTCCGTAATAAGATCATAATGGACTAATGTGTGGTTATCTCACCCTGACCTGGAGCAGAAATACAGCAAGCTGAATGTATCATAGATGGCGTATGATTCTATCAGCATGGCTTTACAGGCAGGATATCAGGGAACTGCTGGAGAAGAAATTACTTTACAGAAAAAGACACAATGAAGTGCTGTTGTTAAGCATATAAAATTGTGACGAGTGGGGCGGGGCCGAGGGATGTGGAAACGAGCGAGGCCGGTGGAGTGATTGGAGATGAACGAAACCTGTTCGACCCACCGGTCTCGAGTCCCACGGAGGAGATGGAAGGATATAAAACTGGAGCGACGACAGTGAAGGACGAGAGAGGACCAGGCCTGGGCTTTACTTTATGTTTTGGTTTTTATTTGTGCGCATCAGTCGTCCGCAAAGGGGCTGATGCGCTGGTTTGTGTTTATTTTGATTATTAAAGTTTCATTTTGATTGTCCGCCGGATCCCGCCTCCTTCTTCCCGATGATTATGGAGTTTTGATTATTACAAAAATCAACCCCCATCTATTTTAAAAAGGTAAAGCATAATGAGACACAAATTGCTTTGTGTCCTAATCAAATGGAGAAACTTATTGGAAATGCAATAATAAAACATAAAATATAAAAATAAAATAATGGACGATTTATATAAAAATTAATTTATGTAACAACGTTGTCTCATATGTTTCTCCTAAAAAACGTTTGTCAAATATATGAATTTGACAAGAAATATTTCATATGGAAAGATTATGAAATTAAGGAAAGTAAGGCCTGGCATATTAAATAATCGTCTGAAGAAAACAACTTTTTTGAAACCATTTATCGAATATTTAGACAAAAATCTAAACATTTGATACATCAGGCTTTTATGGCTCAGTCTGATGTATGAGAATATGGAGCTCATGGGGAGAAAAAAAAATCACAGTTTTATTCAAAAGCCCAATCTGAGCAAAATATGCAATTTGTTGCTGTTATTTATATGGCCAAAAAGAAAGACACAATGCTGACAGCTTGTAATGTAAATAGGTGATAATATTTATAAGAGTATGCCAGACTACTTAGATAAAATTAATATAAAATATTAGTTGTCACTCTATACCATATGTGCCAATAATATGTCTTACATGTAATGCATAGCTTTATGATCTAAGCTCTGTAGTTTTATTGTGGAGGCAAAACATATAATTCAATGATTATTGAGAGATGAACAAATAAACATCCATCTGACAATCATATTTGACATTGACTTTCAATGTGATTTAAAAAAAAATGTTTATATATATATATATTACATCAAAATATATATTTATATATAAACAATCAGTATTTGCCCCACTCTGTAGAATGTTGCTCCACTCCTCTTCAATGGCTGTGCGAAGTTGCTGGATATCGGCAGGAACTAGAACACGCTGTCATATACGCCGATCCAGAGCATCCCAAACATGCTCAATGGGTGACATGTCTGGTGAGTATGCTGGCCATGCAAGACCTGGGATGTTTTCAGCTTCTAGGAATTGTGTATAGATCCTTGCAACATGGGGCTGTGCATTATCATGCTGCGACATGAGGTGATGGTTGTGGATGAATGGCACAACAATGGGCCTCAGGATCTTGTCATGGTATCGCTGTGCATTCAAAATGTCATCAATAAAATGCACCAGTGTTCGCTGTCCATAACATATGCCTGCCCATACCATAACCCCACTACCACCATGGGCCACTCGATCCACAACGTTGACATCAGCAAACCGCTCACACACACAACACCATACATAGTCTGCCATCTGCCCTGTTCAGTGAAAACCGGGATTCATCCGTGAAGAGAACACCTCTCTAAAGTGCCAGACGCCATCGAATGTGAGCATTTGCCCAAGTTGGTTACGACGACGAACTGCAGTCAGGTCGAGACCCCGATGAGGATGACGATCATGCAGATGAGCTTCCCTGAGATGGTTTCTGACAGTTTGTGCAGAAATTCTTTGGTTATGCAAACAAATTGTTGCAGCAGCTGTCTGGGTGACTGGTCTCAGATGATCTTGGAGGTGAAGATGCTGGATGTGGAGGTCCTATGGCATTGTGCTGTGTGATAAAACTGCACACTTTAGAAAGGCCTTTTATTGTGGCCAGCCTAAGGCACACCTGTGCAATAATCCTGCTGTCTAATCAGCATCTTGATATGCCACACCTGTGAGGTGGATGGATTATCTCGGCAAAGGAGAAGTGCTCATTACCACAGATTTAGACAGATTTGTGAACAATATTTGAGAGAAATAGGCCTTTTGTGTACATATGTATGGATAATCAAATAAACATAAATTGCTACAGTCCGGTATGGGTATATATCGTAAAATATTGCTAACAATATCAAAGCTATTCTAACATTTACTTTATAAAATTCAGTAAAGATTTCATATAGAAAAGACATGTGAACCACGAGCTGAATGTGGACAGATTTACAAATGTGTCTTTTACTTGCTAAAACAATATATAAACGGTCTATAAGATGATAGAAGGCATGTACTACTGTAGATACTGTAGGCTTTATAGGGATAATCACATTGCTGTCTAGGAGGAACAACTGAGATATTTAGGTGATCTTATTTTTTATTTTGATTTCTACATTTTTTTTGGACAAGCCAAATTCACAACAACATGATGTGCTCTTGAATTACCATCAGTCACTTCATTTGCCCCGTGACATCACATCACTCAAAAATGTACTGGACTGTTACCACATCAATCAATCTGATCCATACGCCACCCCACCCAAACAACACAAAGCATGCTGGGACATGATTAATGATCATTACCTTGTCATTGACCACACTCTTGCCATCCCAAGCCCAGCCCCGCTTGGTGAAGTAGTTGACGGTGGCGAACTCGATCAGGGCGGAGAAGACAAAGGCATAACACACTGCGATGAACCAGTCCATGGCTGTGGCGTAGGCTACTTTTGGCAGGGAGTTACGGGCGCTGATACTCAAAGTGGTCATAGTCAGTACAGTGGTCACACCTGAGAGGAATACAAACAGTGTTGGGGAAAGTTACTTTAAAAAATAATGCAATACAACATTGGACTACTTCCTAAAAAAGTACCGTATTATGTTACTTTTTATGGAAAGTAATATGTTACATTACTTTTGAGTTACTTTTAACATCTGGGCGGTGCTTGATTTTTGGTTTTTAATATTAAAAGTTCTTCTTTTACAAATGTAAAAGCCCTTTCACATCAAAAGTTACGTGAATGAATACGTGAATACATGAATACGCCTCAGGGTGAAGGAAATGTAAACTGATGTCTGTACAGTAGAGGGCGCAGCACAAACAAATCGCAGGAGAAGAAAGTTCAACACTATTCAGCAATAATAAAACTGAACACAAATGTGTAATTTTTGCTTAGTATGGTTGAATTGGATCATTGAAGGTCAGATGATAGATGATATTTTGCTGAGTGTGATGTTGTGCTGATATCTTAAGGACTACTGTGGACAGCTGACTCCTAAAGTTTTTGATATTCTGCATATTAAGTGTGGTGGTCAGTTCACAGCAGTGATAGAAAATTTATATTTTCCAATCTTTTAAATGTATTTTTACCTTTTATTGGGCATTTGTACTTTTTTCTAAAAGTGTGTATCATATTTTCAGTCAAATTCTTAAACAGAATCAGTCAATTAGAATATTAAGTCATTTGGGCTGTTACCAGGCAAATGAAATCAGTATTGACAAAATTAATCTTTGCAATGCAGAGAAAACACAGAAGCTGCACTAGAAGGGGCATTTAGATGCATTCACACACTGTGTGAAATGAAAACCGCCAGTAGCTGACAGCAAGTCTCTTTTAATAAGTGAGTAATTATGACTGAACCGAATCATTTAAATGCTTGATTCATTCAGAAACAAAACAGCGTCATATTGCTCAGAGATGCAAATTGGAATTATATTTGTTTGGTGAAATACAGCAAGAACAGTCAATATTGTGTCAAGTGTCACAATTAAGGGTTTTAATATTAAATTCTTGTTTATTGAACTGCTGTATAAAATCAATATTACATTTGCGCGATACAGATTAACTATATGAAATTAAATAAATATATACATTTGTAGCCGAAATGACTCGAACCAGACAAATTAAAGAGTCGATCAGGGCTGTGTTTGTTTCACAGAACAGCTTTCAACATTAACACCACTAGAACAATTATTGACTATTTCAATTCGGAGAAGAGATTTGTCAAATTTGTTGTTCGTAATTGAAATGCAACGCTGGGCATCACATGTAAACCCATGAGAGGTAAACACTTCCATGGACTTCCCCCACTTAACAGAACCAGACTGAAATTCCTAAGGGGGAAGGGGCTTTGAACCTCCGGTCTCTCCACAGAAGTCTTTGTAAAGAGAATGGCAAATAAACTGTCTTTTGTACATATATATGGACCAGAATGAACTCAAAAAGACTTATAAATGAATCAGTCCATCGCTTAACTCCATATTCATTTATATGTAACCCACACCTTTGACTATCTTGTTATAATCACTTATTGTGAATGTCTTTTAATAACTATGGGATAACTTAAGGATTCATAATCATGTTTGGTATGTTTGTGATGGAAACTGCTTGCTTTAAATAGGCCTGACAATCAAATATTTATCAAATGTATCATATTCGTGTTATAGGAAACATGTCCAAAATTATACCCTGCAAGAGCGGGAAAATTCGGACCACATGCTTGGTAAGATAAACATATGATTTATGATGCCCCCGAGCCAAGACAATATCTGATTGGTCAAGACAACATTTGAGGTGTGGCCAACAGTCCAGTTTAAATACACAGGACCCCATAAAATCTATGCTTTTAGTTGTAAGCTTTTAGTCTCTAGCTATGCTTCTGCTATTAGTCATGTCTGCTTTTTAGTTCTAGCCTTGCTTTGGCTATCAGTCATGCCAGCTTTTAGCTTTGCTTCTTAGCTTTAGCTTTTAGCCATGCTGTTTGTCATCACTGTTCTTTGAGCGCGGTTCCAGAGTGCTTCAGCCTGCATGCTGGTTGCTACTTAGCCACGATGAGGAGAAACACCACCTATAGTCTCGTCAAACTTTATTTCTTTTCTTTTCCGTTTGAGAGTTTCGTGTTCTGAGTTAAGTTTTGTAACGCCGTCTGACCTCGTCTGCGCATTCAACTTCAACCAGCCCACACAACTCTGCATCTTCAGCCAACGCCCAACCAACGGGCTTCCCAAGACGTCACTTCAACGGCTACTGAACTTCCAGCCAATCAGCAACAACTTTACACAGGCAATGTACCTTCAGACATTTGTGCTGGTGTATCTAATATAATTTTAACCTCATTGAGGAACTCAGTGCGAGGGTTAATTAAGTGATTGATGGTTGTTCATGTCTATGCAATTTAACATATTGCTGTAAACTTGGGATTCCATATTTCCATTCTCTTAAACTCATCCTTCCCTAACTTTTGATCTTCCTGCAACTTGTGTGAATGTATGAGTGCGTGCGTTTATGTGTTAAATTAGTTTATATGTCTTAGATTTATCTAATAAAGCCTTATTCATATTGAAAAGAGAAGTATCTTGTGTTTTGTGCTTACAAGTTAATGTCTTAAACTGCCGATCTTGTTACTGTGCTAATTAATAGTGTTTTCACTATAGTTTGGATATTAATATCCAGCGCAGATTTGATGTTAAACGGCTCGTTCAGTGAATTGCAGGGCGTCTCAGTGATCAGCCGTGAAACAGTGATTCTGTTCAAATTCCCTTTAAAATCTTAAATGATTCCCTTTGAGCTAAATTGACCTGTTCCCTTTACATATTTCTGCCCCCATATCCCGAATTTTCTGATCACTCAAATGCATATTAATAAACTGAATCATGCAGTGAAAGAACGTGCCCTGGTGCAACCTACTAGACTTCCTTTATTGCCTTAGCTAACTTTAGCTAACTTGCATATAACTTAGCTTTCTCATGAGTCATGGATGTTAGCAAGACAAATTAACTATATTTGCCTTTTGGATAATTAGCTGTAAATTCGAGGCAGGGTAGCTTATTCTGTTTTTTTTCTGATTTCTCTCAATATGTCTACACAAGAGCTGTCAGTCAATACATCGAGAACAAAGTAACTGGCATTACTTATTTGAAAAAAGTAACTCAGATATTTCCTTCTAAATTGAAAAGTAATGCATTACTTTACATGGTTTCCTAATCATCCAAAAACAAGACAAACCTTTGGCCTCTAACGCCTGGATCGTTCTCATTCTTTTACATTTCTGTCAATATCTAAGAACTCTGCTGTTTTTACTGCAATAAAATTAAAAGGAAAGGCTTGAATAAATCCGTTTTTGAGGGGGGCAATAACCTTAATGAGAAATCTCCGGCACTTTCACGACTTTCACTTTGCAGTGCTCTGAAAGCTCTCAGCTGAGACTCTGTGAAATCTAAAGGGATTCTGGAGAGGAACCTGTGCATTCCTGACTCCTGCCTGATCCAGGTCTGCAATGACAGATCGGCCTGACAGACGGCAAGCTTGGGGATGCCAATCGTGAACATGCACATAAACAAATGCCTCCAATTAATTTCCATCGCCGTCAAACTCTTCAGTATTCAATCCCAGGTGGGACGAGCATGACAGTAGTTTGAAATGGGCTGACAAACAGAGAAGTGCAGATAGTGAGTGTAGGATGGATCACCTTCCCCTGACTGTCAGACACCTTCAGCCATAATGCAGGTATCCATCCAGTGACAAAGGAGTCAAAATCTAAAAAAGCCGCTACAGTAAAAGTGAAAGGCGAAGGAGATATATAATTGCACAAAATGGACACATTTCAACTGACCATCTTAAATGTTATTACAAATCATAGGAAGTGCATTACTTCAGCCTGCAAATATCATAGAGAACACATTTACACAGGAAGTGGAGAGACATTTACTGATTAGTCATTGTGAGCCACATCATTAGGCCTACTTCTCAAAATATGGCTAAAGCAAATGGTTACTAGGCAAGTAAAGTGCACCAGTTATGTGATTATAATTTTATTAAAATATTATTAAAATAATAATACATAAGTAAAAAGACATACTAATTCACAACTAATTGGACAATTAACTATTTTTTATATTAAATATCACAACAGTCATTAATCAATAAAATTTAGGGTTTAAATAAATAAATAAACTAGGCAAGTGTACTAGTTTAAAGCGCAAAAGTTATGATTTTAATTTAAATAAAAATAAAAATAATATTTAAATAATACAATTTTACAGTAAGACGACACACTTTAGCCCAATCGTTGTTTTATATTAAACTTCACAACAATCATTCATCACATAATCTAGGGAAGTAAATAAACGAATGAATAAATAAATACTAGTCAAGTGTACAAGTAATGCAATAGATATGTGATTATAATTGTAATGGGGGAAAAAAGACAGTAAAAAGACACCTGCTGTAAATTAATCTAAATAATTTTTATATTAAACATCACAACAGTCATGAATTGTAGGGATAAATAAAGTATAGCAGATTATACTGTAATTTATTGAATATGGAGTCTATTATACAGGTGTACAGGGAGGAGTGAAGAACACAGAGGAACCCCTGATTGCCTGGGTAGCAGGTGATTTGCTTACTGAAATGTTCAAATCTTTAATCATCTCATTCGTAGAGATGCTGTCAGACTCTAGACCACAGGATGGAGAAGTATCAATTTTGGCATGAAGACAAATGTAATAGAACACACTTCAGCACTTCAGGGAGATGAAAGGAGCAGACTCCAAACTACCTGAAACGACTTCAAATGCTTCCTTTGCCACTTTAAAAAAAAGCAAAACACCCTCTGAAAATCCATCATCCTAAATTTAGGTTATAAAATAGCACAGTGACCAGCAGAATGACTGAATTCTGTGAATTTATTTTTCAGTTTCCATCAAGTACCATTATGGACCAATCTGCAAATAAACCCAGCTGAGCCATCATACATGGCGAGACCAGACAATTTCTTTTCCACTGTCAAATTAAAGAAATATTTAACCTAATAATGAAAGTATAATTACCCTCAGGCCATCCAAAATGTAGATCAGTTTGTTTCTGCATCAGACAAAGTTATATTACGGATTGAAGTTAAAAATGTCTTGATGGATTTGTTTATTATAAACATGCAGCTTTTCGCTTTACAAGATGTTAACTGATGGAATGGAGTCATGAGGATTTCTTCTGGATTATTGTGATGTTTTTATCAGCTGTTTGGACTCTCATTCTGATGGCACCCATTCACTGCAGAAGATCCATTACTCAGCAAGTGATGCTACATTTCTCCAAATCTGTTCTGATGAATGAACAAATTAATTTACATCTTGGATGGCTTGATTGTGAGTAAAATGTTATTTTCTAGGTAAACTATTCTTTTAAACTTTGCTTTCAATTCCTTTAAGCATTTGAATGCATTTTCACAGAAAAAAAGAACATTCTTCTCTGATTAATTCACACATGTTGCTCCAAACCAGTATGACTTTCTTTCTTCTGTGAAGCACAAAATAAGATGCTAGGCAGGGGCATTTCCCAAAAGCAACTATGGTCGTAAGTTCCATCATTACCAATAGAGTTCAATGGAATTAATGACCATAGTTAGCTAACTATGCTTTTGGGAAACGCACTGCAAAATGGATGCTAATATCCCTTCAACAAACATAAACATGCACTGATGTGCTGTCAATATCCAAAATTAACAAAAAAATTGCTACTTAATTATTCAACATGACTCACTCACTACAAGTCTTCTAAAGTCACATGGCAGCTTTGTTAAGCATTTAGCATATTCACCCCCCCCCCCCCAAAAGACCTTTTAACTTAAAATCTGTCACAATGCGATTATTCACAACATGAATAACCAAGACATTTGTCATCACTGTCGTCAAACCTGTGGTGCAATGTGCTTTTTTAGACACCATATTTGAACTGAACTTGTTGGAAGATTTGAGAGTTGTTGCTGATGGCAAGATTTTCCTCAAACGGCTTCATCATTTTGGTGTACTCCTTTCACGAAGCTATTGCATCACATCAGAGGACTAGAGAATATAATGCATGAGTCATACAGAATGATTTTATGGTGCATTTTTGTTATTTTTGGAGCTCAAAAGCCCCAGTCCTTTTATGAAAAGCACTCTGGGCATTCCAGCGATATAACTGCTTTTGTGTCTCACGGAAGAAAGAAACTCATATGGGTTTGCAATAACATGAAGGTAAGCAAATGAACAGAATTTTCATTTTCAGCTGGACTAATCCTTTAATACTTTTCTAATGCAACAAACAGTGTATGTACAAGTGTCATAATAAAGTATACATTAGATAACGCTCTGGAGCTATTTAGCCTGGAGCAAGTTTTCAATTATGTAGCTCTCGACTGCCTTCATGCTTATCTGAGCTCCATTTTAATGCCATTCTCTCTATTTCGCCTTGATATCTCAACACCTCATAAAACTCTAATAGGCAATCAATGACATGGTAAAAATGTCATAGCGCTTTTCACAAATTCAGGTTCTACAATTAATGCACCCCATTAATACACTGACTTTTCAGGGTTATTATTTGACAAGGCAAGATCTCTTTCGGGAGCACTAACTCTGAACATTTGCCTGATGGCAGGTTGTTTAAAAGGCTCACATAATAGACGGATTAAGCGAGAAAGATAAGAAACAGAAAGAGTGACTGGGACAGCTGAAGAACTGCCAGAAAGACTCCAGGGGACAGAGAGATACAGACAAGAGAATAAAGACACAGGCAAGAAGAAAGAGACAGACGGTAGGGGCAGTAAGACATCTGAACCTATGCCAGATGGGCTCATCTCCTCAGTGTTACCTGCTTAGCAACACAGAGCTCAGGAAATCTCCACGGTAACTGAATTGTTCCGTACCTGAGCTCCATAAATCCTCACAGAAATGCTCAGAAAGGACCGATTTCCCTGTGAAAAGTCTATAATCTAGGGCAGAAGACTCTGGAGCCAGAGGTTCCCTGGGCTCCCTGTGCATTTTATGACTTGAAGGTCACATCTTCAGCTACAATAGTGTTTCTAAGGATCCTGGAGAACAGCGACATTTTGGATGTTTTCAATACCTAAAATAACCAATTTAGGTCATAGAGTCTAACCTAATGAACTAGAATCAGGTGTACTGCAAACTGGAAAACATGCTCCAATTCTTTCGTACTTTCAGCCAAGACATCTATTCAGTTTTCTCCTTAGAAATTAATGGGTAACTATGGTAACTGAGATTTTTATATACCATGAATATTTCTCAGTTAATTTGTTCAACAGCATGCATAAATTATATATAGACAGACACTACATAGAGCACATATATCCATTGTTAGAATTGTAAATCTAAACTCAATATCAGCCATGTCAGTTTTAATCTATGATCATGCCTTCACTTCTTTATTCAGCTCAGTGTGATGTTAGTCCTCCATTAATCACTCACAGTAAATTAATATATGCAGACTTTCTGCATCAGTTCGGCTGGAGGCCAACAGTGCATCATAAAATCCTATATAAAGTCAGAAAATCAGAAACCGTGACTGTGTGGAAAGTTTGCAATTGTAATCAACCATTATATTCATCACCATATGATGGTTATTACTGTCTATTTATGATAATAAAACAACTCACATTTGAATTCTTAAGCAACGATACACACAAAAATAGGCTTCAATTAACCAAAAAAGGGGTCTTGAGCCATGTGAAATCCTGTAAAACTGAGGAAGAACTGCATGCTCATTGAAGTCTCTTAAAGTTGTCAAAATTAATTATGCTCTCGATTTTTACTTTTACTTTTGCCTTTGCAATACTAATGTGGTGTCATAATTCACTTCTTTGAAGTAGTGTCCAAAGTTTTAAATATGTCAAAAACCCAGATCATTCTTTGTTACTTAAGTTTGAGATTCACTCAGAGATTAAACTCACCAAAAACAGTCCGGGCCGGAACAGACTCTCGGTTCAGCCAGAAGGACACTTGGGACAGGATGACGGTCATGATGCATGGCAGGTAGGTTTGAATCACAAAATAACCGATCTTCCTCTTCAGGTGGAAGTGGGCCGTCATCACAGTGTACTCACCTGTGAGGAAAAAAGAGGGGTGTCAGTCCAAAATTAGTCTAAAATTGGCTTTGTTGGGTAAATGACACCAACTGACAGGTATCTTTTGCATTCTCAAAAAAAAAACATGGTTTAATTCATAATATAAATGCAACATTAATGAGTAAGTAATGTGAGAGATTCAAGTCAGATATACATGTGGTTTACTTATAAAGCTTTGTGACTTCTGACAACTTTTATCTTATTGGAAAATTCATCCATTAGATGTTTATCTAGCCTACAAATATTTCTCTAAAAATAAATAGCATATATTTACATGAAATTATATGTTCACAAAGAAATTGTCCCATTTGAGGAATAGTTCTCCCCAAAACAAAAAAGTACTCATATACTCTTCCTCATTAGTTTTTTTTTTTCATGTACAGATTGCAGATTACATCACTTGCTCACCAATTGATCTTCTGCAGTGAATGGGTGCCGTTACAATAAGAGTCCAAACAGCTGATAAAAACATAAAATTCACAAGTAATCCACACACAATAACTACAGTGTGCATTTAGTTCCCAAGGAAGCAGAATGCGTGAATTGAAAGGATTTCTCAATGAAAGCTTAGTTCGTGCCATTCCTATTCTTGAGGGATGTGGGCTGAGTTTTTGCATGGAATGCTGTCTTCTCTATGAGCAAGCTGGATGTGCTAGGTATGATATATTCACAAGACTGACTATGAGAGACAGGAAGGAACTTCTTCCTTTCTGCTGTCTCCTGAGGGATAGCAGTTAATGTTTGCACAAGCACGTTCAGTTTTCAAAGGGGTTAAAGGCACTCATAGTGATTCATTGGCATCTGTTCTCAGGTGATTCTTTAAAGAGTAATAGAATCTGTCGTTTGAAATAGCATGTTTTGAGGTTAAATGCACGCTTTGCGTGATGCAGTCACAGTAATTGGTTCCACTCAGGCTTGGTTCTCTCTTGGCACAGACGAGTCAAAAATTTTTCATATTTTGGCTCCTTGTTCTTAATGTGCCAAGTTCTGAGTAATAAGGGACAGAAATGTGCTGTAGTTAGGTAGAAGCCTAAGTTGTTAGGCTCTCTGTGAGCCTTCTTTTCTACAGTGAGTTAAACCTCCCACTTTAGAGGGTTACCTTTTTTGAGGCTTTCACTCCTTAGAGCTCCGCTACAAAAGCTATTGTGAGTTATACAGTAGGCTCTCTGTGAACATCCTTTGTAAATGCCTTCTCTAAAATCCATGCTTATGGTAAGACCATGCGCTATTGTTTCATGCCTTCTCTAAAATCCATGTTCATGGTAAGGTCACGTGCCGAGTGCTTTGTTGCTCTTAATTAGAGTAGGTCTGCCAAGTTGACTAGGTTATCTGTGAGCCACTGATGATACACGGGGCGACTTTTTTAACAGTGTTGCTGGGCAACTTTGGTTAATGTTGCTGTCAATGGGCAATCAGGTGAGAAACAGGGCCCATGACTAATCTAAAATATTAACACTGCTCCAAAAAAGTTGCATGGCAAAATTGCTCAAAAAGTTCACCCGTGTATCATCAGCCTTAGACCTCTTCTTGCTGGAGAGAGTTATCTTACTGAGGACTGACCGTAGGATATCGTTAGTCTCCTCTTGACTTTAGAGAGTCGTCATGCTGAAGCTTTCATTTCCAGAGCTCAGTTTGCATTTGCTATGTGAGCCTCCTTGGCCATTGTGAGCTTCATCAAGGCCTCCTCTCGTTTGAGAGAGTTAGCTTTATTAAGGCCTACACTCTCCAGTGGTCTGCTAAGACATCATTTTGCAGGTTGTAGGCTCTCTGTGAGCCTCCCTGCACAGTATCCTATGCGTTAAGGGTGTAGTTAGACTTCCTCTCATTTTAGAAATTTGTCATGCTGAAAACTCCATTTCTAGAGTTCTGCCATCTACTGTGAGTGTCATCAGGCCTTCTCTCACAACAGAGAGTTATCTTCATTGAGTCCTCCACTCGCCAGAGTTCTAATAGGACAGCATCTGTGAGTTGGAAGCTCTCTGTGAGTCTCCTTACATGATATTCCGAATGCTGGGCATAGAGAGTGGTGTTGGATACTCAGAAGCGAAGACCAGGAGACTCTTGGGTAATCTTCAGCAGAATTCTTTAATGAGAATGCTCTGCGTGGCGCTGTAGTCATCAAAAGTCTAACTAGTCCTTAATACTTTGTAGTTTATATACATTTCAAGGAGGGGGGATACATAGAGGTGGAGACAATTTAAACAAGGCATGAAAATGCAATACAAGGATCGGCCTGATACTGGCCATCTTCCCATCTTTGATCTTGTCAGCATAACAGTGTCATTTTTAATACAGAGGTGCCTGACAGTATCACCCATACCTTCACATTATCATAGAAACAAAGGCACAGCTGTGCCTTGAGTTTAGCAGGCACCTTTATCTTGGGACCTTGCCCAATCATCAGGAAGTGCATGAAGACAAAAGGTTAATGTCTCAGACACTTGATTTTCCCGATTTGATCTTCTTGGATGACAGCTTTATTACCCCAAAATGTCTACTATTATATTGGAACCTAAATTTAACATTTTATAAATTTGTAATCCCACAATGGTCATGCTGAGGCTTCTGCTCCTAGAGCTCGACTAGGCAGTAGGGTAGTATGCTAGGATGTTAAGCTCTCTGGGAGCCTCCTTGGCTACTGGCCTTAGTATGGTGTGTTGCCTTTTTGTGCTAGTTAGCTCTTAATATTAGGCTTTCTGTGAACCTCCTTGGATGCTGGCCTGAATAAAAATGTACTTAGGCTTCCACTCTCCTGTTAAGGCCTCCGTTCTTGAGAAGCTCCGGTCTATGGTTAGGTTGCTTGTGCAGGGGGGAGGACTCCTTTGGGTCTTCTACTTAGCTCAGCCAATAAAGCACTATTCCCTTCAGCATGGCGGCAAGGGTATACCATTCCCCATAGCGCCCTCTAGGGGATGCATCATGATACCCATTCGAAATGGACCATCTCAGGTTACGCATATACCCATGTTTTCATGATCACTAAGAAATATGTATGGCTGATGAATTTCTGCAACTCACTCACCATCAGAAAGTGCAGACAAAATTCAAATTTTTGATCCTGATGGGAAACCTTAAGAAAAGAGTGTGCAAAATGGGAGCAGGTGAAGAAGTGGCACTCTGTAAACAGAACATCAAAGAGCAGGATTATGAAACGCATATTGCAACTGGGGTTATTCTGAAAGAGCTGATGTCACAAAGCAGGGGAGGAAAAGATAAATGTAATTATAAGCTGGGAGCTCTTTGAGGCATCCCACAATTACACCTAATCTCATGAAGCCCTGGATGAAGAGATCAGGTCAGTATGCAGCGAATCTACAGTTTGTTACTGAGCAAAATGGCATAAAGAGAGAAAATCTCCTTGACATAATCATGAGGTTTTTAACCTCATTATCACACAGCATTATCCCAACCACATAAAAAGACACAGAAATGTGGCAAGCCGCCTGGAAATGGAGAATCTCTACCGGCAAGCGGCCCACAAGACAGAGAGAGTGAGAGAGATGGAAGGCATAACCTGAAAGATGGAGGAAGACATTGGTTGCCCATGGCAACAGAAGAGAGAAATCTATCTGGTGCCTTTGAATCTTGTGGAGGATGCCACACTGGTGCCATTTGGCAAAAGGGGGGATCTCCTCATCCTTTCTGCAGCGGAAGCACAGACAGATTT
This sequence comes from Carassius carassius, assembly GCF_963082965.1. NCBI lineage: Eukaryota > Metazoa > Chordata > Actinopteri > Cypriniformes > Cyprinidae > Carassius > Carassius carassius. Next base: position 19,392,044 of record NC_081787.1, on the reverse strand, counting down.
TAGCCAGCTCTAATCCTGTAAAACCCACTTTTTTCTTTTCTTGTTCAAGTGCACACGGTATCCATTTGGAGTTCCTCCTTTCACAAGCACCAGTTAGCTCAGCACGAAGCTGTGGGTGGGGGGGTGGGGGGGGGGTTTAAGCACAGATGAGGCTGAGCCACATCTGATTTAATTTAATTAACAGCAGTCCACTGGAGAAACAGCATGATGAAATGTAAATGAGTGAACAGAGAGACACAAAAAAGAAAGTGAGAGTTCAGGCCTGTATGTGTGTGAGAATGTGTCTCTACTGGCTAAAAAGATGAGTATTTTAAGAGACTGTATTGCAGAGAAAGAAATAGCTCTTTGAAAACCTGGAGTGCTGTCTACTTTAAATTTACAGGATTTTAAAAGGATTTTAAAGTATCATACAGACCACACTTGACATGAAGACTGGTCCAAATTATAGGCACCAACCTGGCTGGCTTCTTGTATACCACATTGTATACAAAAATAAATTAAACATAAATAAAAAAAAATAATTAAAAAAAGAGAACTCATTAAAGTATTATAAATATAAGATTTAAACCTTACACTAAAGAAAAGTTGGAAAAATTTGTTGAATCACTAAAATTACTATTTGAGAAAAAACAAAACGAAAACTGAAATAACAATAAATGAATCCTAAATAGTAATATCAAATAATAATAATAATTATTATAAAAATGACATAAGCAGATAAAATGACACAAAAAATGTACTAAAATCAAAACAGAAACCGAAAAAAAAAAAGAAACACTAAAGCTGAAATAAGTACATGTTAGATGAAAAATGAAAATCACAAATATTGCCTTGGCAGCTAAAATAAGTTTAAACTGAAGCACTAAAATTACTTACTGGATATAAATAAAAATGGAAACTGAAATAAAACAAACAAAATAAAAAAACAAATGAAAATGACAAAATATAAAAATTAAAGATAAAATAAAAATAAGTTGCACGTGAAATTAACTGAAGTAAGTTCAAGAACTAAAATGACTTAATTTAAATAAATAAAAAATAAAATTGAACTAAAACTAGACTGAAATAAAATAAATGAATCCAAAATAAGAAATAATAATAAAAAAAAGTAATACAAATGACTAATTAAACTAAATAAATTAAAATAAAATGAACTGAAACTTAATTGATAATATAAAAATAAAAGCTAAATAAAATTATTTTATAAAAACTATTATAATATATACATAATAGTAAAATAATTATCCTGCAAGGAGATTTGCAGTCCCAGAATGCATTGCGACAAGCTCATTGAAAAAATAAATAAATAAAAAAGTCCAAGATGGTGGTTTAGCTGAGAGAAATGTTAAATATATTTACTTCAGTACGTATAAAAAAAGGTAAATAAAACACTATTTGTGCTTTATATTATGCATATTAGTGTGTGTTGTTAGCTTAGCAACACGCTAATGTCAGTATCTACTGGAATCAATTGTGTGTTCAAATAGGTTTAGTCTATGCAGATTGTTCCAAATCATTCTCTTATGAGGTCCCATTTTAGTGAGGGTTTTGCCTATGTAGGCACTATAAAGCGATGGAGCTCACCAGGTTTTGTAACAGAGCTAGGCTAGCGCGTGTGCACCGGTGGCGCCAGGGGGGGTCTTGGGGGGTCTCAAGACCCTGCCAAAAAACGCCTTGACTCCTCATTTGACCCCCCACCCTCTTCCTGATTAAAAAATATATATCCGGGATAAATATTAAAAAAATGTTTCTCTTCAAACTACACAGAACAATAATAATAAATAATTATTTCGACATTTATACGTACACTGAACCGAGAACAGTTTCTGTCAGAAGCGTCCGATTCGAGAACAGAGGAGCTGATGATACTGCGCAAGTGTGATTCAGCGTGAAGAACTGATTCTGTGCTAATGTTATGAGCGCGGGTAAACTGAAGGCTTGAATGAAGGGCAGTCATCGCCAATGATATTACATTGGGTGCAAAAGAACCGGTGAACCGTTTTTTTTTTTTTTCAACTGGTTTTTTTGATCGAGCTGCCCGAAAGAACTGGTTCACTTGAGCACCTGCTCCTTTGCCCCTTAAGTGCCCTTTTGTCAAAGCAAAATTTTCTAGAATATTTTTGTAATAACATTCCCTTTTGTGAATGTCTGCCCACAATTTATTAATAATAATTTAGCCGTAAATAAAATGACCAACATGATGACCTTTCACCTGACGACGACGACCTCATCCTACCGGGATTTCTACAATAGCAACAGTGTTTACAACAGCAAGACCACTTTAGCCTGTAAACTCAATAATATCTCTCTGGAAAATAAATGTACAAATATCAATGTCAATAAAAAATGCATAATATACATGACATCAAAGTGCAGTGTGAAGGATATGAATAACAAATGTAGCCTGTCATTTGTTTACATTGCGAAGGTGTTCAGTTTTAGACAACAACAACTACAACAGTAATAATAATATTAATCACTATATTCCAATGTATCAGTTTTTTAATGTTTTGTATCAATATTTAAGGTGGACTTATTGATTAGGTGCAAGAGATATAGATTAATGCTGAAATAGTAAATTGAGCCTTGTTCCTAGATGGACAGAGAGTGGAAAGTAATAGATCAAATGAGGAGATGGAGATAGAGGAAGAAAAAGAGGGAAATGTAGAGGCACAAGTGACAAAGAGAGCAGGTAACAGCAAGTCAGGATACAGAGGCTGGTGAGAAAGAGGAAAATGTAGAGGCATGAGTGTTTTCTATAGTTTTTATTATAACCGCTGTTCTTAATTAACAGAAAAGAAAAAGCCATTAGGTTGGGACAATTTAAGACATTTCAGTTTCTAATCCCAGAGCTGCTATTATTTTAAACTTAAAATTGTCTTTTGTTTCTTTTTCAAAACTGCATCAAAGCATTTGCTGCTATATCAATACATAACCATCCATATCGATACGCGAATCAGCAAGGAATGCATCACAATATATTGCTGTATTGATATTTTGAACAGTGCCATTTAAAGCCTTGTTCCATGTGCCCCTTTTATACTGTGAGCACCTGCCCCTACAAAGGTCCCTGCACGGCCCTGTTCAGAGGGAGTGTCAGCCACGTTAAAAAAGTTAACCGCTTAAGTAATTTGTGGATTAATGTGTATTGGAGACGCGAACTACGCTACGCTTGACACAATGACTCTCATTAATAAGAATCCTGACCTCACCTTGACCTGAAGACCAACACAGGTGTTTTTTTTTTTTTTTTTACACATCATTTAATGAAACAAAGAAATGGCCCTCTGAGACACGACTATGTGGTGGGTCTTTAAAAAGGGCTGTGAAACAGCAATGAAACATCTGCTGAAATCTGTCTTCAAACACAATGTTATGCTCTCAACAGCATTCAATGTACAATATATTATACTGAAAAACGTTTGTCCTTAATATTTCATAATTTTTTACTTAGAAATATCTAAACATTCTTAAACCAAGACACATTTAAACAAAATCTTGTTTTGCTGAAAAAAATTATCAAAAATAAGTCAAAATTAAGTTTATGCATAAAAACAATATTTGTTGTAAGAAAACAAGCTCGTTTAAATTAAGTTTATTTTTCTTACCCCATTGACTAATTTTTTGTAAACACTTTTAATCAGGGCTCCTATAAAGTTAGTTAATTCATTAATTATTGATTTAAGGATGCTTAGATATTTGCACTGAAAAAAAAAGTAAAACTAATACTAAATAAGAAAATGTTTGCAGTGTGAAAATAGCAAATTATTGTGGTCAACACGGTGATGCTGCCTGGGATCCAGATGTCTCAACTCCTCAGCATGATGTCACTGACAGTATGCCAGCATTTGATCTTTCCCATTCTCTCTCTGTCTCACATTTTCCATCTTTTCGTGCTGGGGAAACTCAGCTTCTTTGATGAAACTATCCCCATCAAGCATGTTTGCCAGTAATGATCTCACAAAAACACACAGATCTCAGTGTGTGAACATCATGATAGACAGAAAATGGGTGAACAAAACTGATAGGGGGCAAAGCAGTAGTTCACCTAAAAATAAACAAATGTCATTGTCATGTCATTTCAAACCCATGTCTGTGGTGTTGTCTTGTCATTTTTAAAATTCAATTACATTTTACCATTAAGGTTTTAGAAGACATTGGGTTGAGTGAATAACAAGAGAATGATAATTTTTGGGTGAAGTAGACCTTGAACATTTGCTTTGTACAAGTGAATATCCTGAAAAGGAAAAGGGCACACTTTAACCACTAACCAATATTTATTTATTTATTTAAATGTATTATAAGTATACACACATTATACAGTAAATTAAGAAAATATCTTCTGTCCAAAAGTCCTACAGTGAATTAGGGTTTTCATTTTTGGGCAAACTATGATAACGATGAATGCACACTTGGTGTTGTATAACAATGAGTGAATCTTTTTTCCTGGCCATATTTCACCCCAAAAATCAGGAAAGGAAATACTTGAAATAATATTTTTCTTAAAGAAACATGAAACCTATTTTTAGGACAATTAATTTATGATATTATTTTCGTGTGAGTTCAAGCAGTTTGTTACATTAATGAGAATCTAATGAGAAATTCCACTGAGAATAATGAGAATTACAAAACAAAACAAAAAAACAAATAAAAACATTGCTGGTAAAATGTCCAGAAGTATTACACTAATGAGAATAATGGGAGGGGCGGGGGGTTAATTATCATGAAAATAATGTCACAATACAGCAGATCTTAAAAGGAATAGTTAAAGCCAAGACAAGCCTGAATAACACATGGGCATCACGCACCCTGACATCATGTTTAAGTTCCCTCCTTACACTGTGCCTTTCCACTGCACTTGGCTTTTGTAAACACACCCCTTCATTGCATCATTAATCAATGCACACACACACACACACAAATACACAAACCTGGAGTGATATTACTCTAAGTGTTTTCTGAGCCTGTGACCTTACTGAAGAAAGGTATTAAAAAATCCTTCAGATATATTACGAACACTTAAGTATGCAAAATATAGTGCACACTCAAGTGTAGCAGATGACCCTCTGGAGAAAAGAGCCTCAGGAGAAAAGACCCTCAGGCTCATGCATGTGTGTTTGTGCGAGTGAGTTGCTGGTTCCAGTTTGAGTACATCCACTTGCTATGTGTGATGTAAACAGAGCTTAGCAAATGGGTCTGAATGGAAGACACCAATCCCGCAGGACTTGACAAGCAAAGCCACTTCTCTGGCATAGGAATACTGTTTTAGGAAATTAAATGGAAACAGTTATCAAGTATATTTGAGCATAATGAACAGAATTAAGACTCGTCTCATTACTTTCATGCCCTCACAACATCAGATAGATCACTGATTTGATTTGAGTCAATTTGGGTTATATGTGCATCTACTTTCACTGTACAATTCATTCTAAAAACAGCTTGTTCAGCAAGATTATTTTAAAATGGTTGCTTTTCAAGATACAAGATAGTTTAAGCTTAAAAACGCACACCTGGTGGCAATGCTGAGAATGCATTTGATTAAAAATCTCCAAAATCCCCAAAAAATCCAGTATAAAGCAGCAAACTGTTTTCAACACTGATAATTTTAAGAAATGTTTTTAAGCACCAAATCAGCATACTAGAATTATTTCTGAAGGCGAAATTTCAGCTTTGCCATCACTGGATTAAATTACATTTAAAAATATATTAAAATTGAATATGCAAACCAGCAAAAGATGAAGCAAATGTGTAGGCTTACTAGAAAATTTATATACTGTATATCAAAGTTGATTATTAGCCTACTCTTGACAGAGAGATGGTGTGGTTTTTGAGAGATGGCAAAGCGGCTGTTTGATTGGTGTTTGCCCTGTGCTTATTCCATTAATTTGTGTATCATATCATTCAAGGTTTGAATCACTGACATTAAAATATACACAAATAGTATATTGTACTGTATATGATGTAGTATTTTAGTTGATATTCTCTGATTTCTGGGAGATGCACATAGAGGCAAAAGCAATGCAGTTGTATGATTCTCATTTTATTCATAAACTTCCATTCACTTCGCACACTTATTATAGAATATTGACTTAAGAGGTTTATGTATAATATCGCGCTGATCCCTTGGCTCAGTTTTCCAGCAAATATGACGAGGGACAGTGCCAGCCTCAGCCGAATATTTTCCAGAGGAACAATTTATGTTTTTTATTTTAAAGCCATTATTTGTTCCTTTCCGAATAAGGTATTCAACTTTGAGCACACCCTTACTGTTATTACTGTGCTTTTGATCAATCGAATGTAGCCTTGGTGAGCATTAGACTTCTTACAAAAGCATAAAAAAATCTATCCTTTCAACAGTAGTGTATAGGCCTATTACTTATAGTATATCTGCCATCAGCCATTCTGCCACTTCTCTAGTTACAAGTATCCACATATTTAATCCCATATCTGTTGACGGTTACTGTTGTGCAAGAATAAAATGCTTTAATTTCTTGTACGTTTTGAGTATGCTATCCATTTGTAAAGATAATGTTATAAACCTGACATAAAGTGTGTCTTTTGGGTGTTGTTGTTGCACAGTCCTTCTGGTTTCTCTGTGCTCAACTGAAGTGGAATATCTTGTCTGGCCTCAATCTCACCCCACGTCAAGGATGTGTTCACTTTTTCTAAGCTACCAAATGCCAACACACAAAAAAAAAGCCACTGCAAACCAAAGATGTACATGAGAGAAAGAGAGAGCGACAATGAGTTTGAACCAGACGAAGTGACAGGCAGGATTTGTTGAGTCTTGCCCAGAGATAGTGTTAAAGCAGATTGCAGATTTAGCTTAACAGAACGGATGTGTGCTTGATAAACTATGATAGAATGAAGGACAAATCTGCTGTGAAATCAGGCAATCCTTATATATCCAACATGTCTGTTCATTCTTTGTGGCTTTCAGAGCTTTTGTTTGAGGACAAACTTAACCAAAAATGTAACTTCTGTCATCATTCACATGCTGCCATGTTGTTTCAAATAGATGCAATTGATTTTGGAAGAATTCCTGAAGAATCTTAGATTTTTCAATAGTATGAAACCATATCTAGCAATCTGTAAGTGTCTTGACTCACCAGTGCTGGATCTGATGGTTTCGTTCCCCACGGTTTGCCCCAGTAGGTCATACTGGTTTAATCTAGAGCTTTCCTCTTCTACCACCACCGAGTTGGATGCGTTCTTTGTCCAGGTGTACGTTACTTCTGTCGTTGTGTAAGCATCTGTAGGAATGATTTCAGTGGGGCCACAGTTAAAACTTTGCAGATGATTGTTTGAAATTTTAAACCAATGGGTATAAGAAAGCCACTCCATGCTGTTACTCACAGCTGCCAAATTTGAGAGGACAGGAGTGGAAGTCCATGGGGAAATCTTCAAGATGCATTGGACACTCAGCATGCACTGTCAACCTGTGATTTACATTCACAAACACAACTAAAGCAGACATTTAATGCCATTACCATTACTAGCAGGACTGGACATTTTCTATGTAGTTTGAGGTAAGTAATGAAGGAACTGAAAAATAAATTATTTATTTAGCAAAGATACATTAAATTGATTAAAATGAAAAAGATAGTAAAGAAATTTACACAGTTAAACACGACTCATATTTCAAATAAATGCTGTGCTTTTGAACTCATTCACCCAGTCATCAAAGAAACCTAGAAAAAAATGTATTGCGGTTTACACAGAAATATGAATCAGTACAATTGTTTTCAACATAATAATAAGACGTATTTAAGCAGCAAATCAGCATATAGCATATATATATGTGTGTGTGTGTGCGCGCGTTCTACCATATATATATAAATAATGATCACAAGGAATATTATTTAATCCTTTTTATTCATGCACCTTAAAATATATATTGTAAAATAATGCCACACAAACAAATCTTTGAATCAGAGTTTTGAATTGATTCAGTGACACAAAATAAATTTAAGTTTACAACTCAATTGTGATATTTATTTTCTCTTATCACTCTTATACACATGAAACAAGTGTTTAGCTATTTAGAAAATTTAATTGCAAAATAAAAATGTCAACAATTTAGTTCCAATTCTCACTATTAAGATGCTTATTAGCATGCATATAACTATTGTTGATTAGTACTTAAAAAGCACACGTCTTATATTGCATGCATGACCATATTTTAGATCCCTCAATCCAACACCATACCTACATTTAACAACTATCTTACTAACTTTATAAGCAGCAAATCAGGAGTTTAGATGCAAAAGTCACAATAGTGAGATAAGTTAATAGTAATTCTATATTCTCAATAATCCATCCATCCATCCATCCATCTTCTTCCGCTTATCCGGGGCCGGGTCGCGGGGGCAGCAGTCTAAGCAGAGAACCCCAGACTTCCCTCTCCCTAGACACTTCCTCCAGCTCTTCTGGGGGGACACCGAGGCGTTCCCAGGCCAGCCGGGAGACATAGTCTCTCCAGCGTGTCCTAGGTCTTCCCCGGGGTCTCCTCCCAGTGGGACGCGCCCGGAACACCTTCCCGGGAAGGCGTCCAGGAGGCATCCGGAACAGATGCCCGAGCCACCTCAGCTGACCCCTCTCGATGTGGAGGAGCAGCGGCTCTACTCTGAGCTCCTCCCGGGTGACTGAGCTTCTCACCCTATCTCTAAGGGATCGCCCAGCCACCCTGCGGAGAAAGCTCATTTCGGCCGCCTGTATCCGGGATCTTGTCCTTTCGGTCATGACCCAAAGCTCATGACCATAGGTGAGAGTAGGAACGTAGATTGACCGGTAAATCGAGAGCTTCGCCTTGCGGCTCAGCTCTTTCTTCACCACGACAGACCGGTACATCGACCGCATTACTGCAGAAGCTGCACCGATCCGTCTGTCAATCTCCCGTTCCATCCTTCCCTCACTCGTGAACAAGACCCCAAGATACTTAAACTCCTCCACTTGAGGCAGGAACTCTCCACCAACCTGAAGTGGGCAAGCCACCCTTTTCCGACTGAGGACCATGGCCTCGGATTTGGAGGTGCTGATTCTCATCCCAGCCGCTTCACACTCGGCTGCAAACCGTCCCAGTGCATGCTGAAGGTCCTGGCTTGATGGAGCCAACACGACAACATCATCCGCAAAGAGCAGAGACGAAATCGTGTTGTCACCAAACCTGACCCCCTCCGGCCCCTGGCTGCGCCTAGAAATTCTGTCCATAAAAATCATGAACAGAACCGGCGACAAAGGGCAGCCCTGCCGGAGTCCAACACGCACCGGGAACAAGTCTGACTTACTGCTGGCAATACGTACCAAGCTCCTGCTCCGGTCGTACAGGGACCGGATAGCCCTTAGCAAAGGGCCCCGGACCCCATACTCCCGGAGCACCCTCCACAGGCCGCCGCGAGGGACACAGTCGAATGCCTTCTCCAAATCCACAAAGCACATGTGGACTGGTTGGGCAAACTCCCATGAACCCTCCAGCACCCCGTAGAGGGTATAGAGCTGGTCCAGTGTTCCACGGCCTGGACGAAAACCACACTGTTCCTCCTGAATCCGAGGTTCTACTATCGGCCGGATTCTCCTCTCCAGTACCCTGGCATAGACTTTCCCAGGGAGGCTGAGAAGTGTGATCCCCCTGTAGTTGGAACACACCCTCCGGTCCCCCTTCTTAAAAAGAGGGACCACCACCCCGGTCTGCCATCCCAGAGGCACCGTCCCTGACTGCCACGCGATGCTGCAGAGGCGTGTCAGCCAAGACAGCCCCACAACATCCAGAGACTTGAGGTACTCAGGGCGGATCTCATCCACGTAGGGCGCTGCTTCCCTCTCCTGAGGCGCCGGACGGTTTGCCAGAATCTCTTCGAGGCCGACCGATAGTCCTTCTCCATGGCCTCACCGAACTCCTCCCAGGCCCGAGTTTTTGCCTCCACAACCACCCGGGCTGCAGTCCGCTTGGCCTGCCGGTACCTATCAGCTGCCTCAGGAGTCCCACAAGCCAACCAGGCCCAATAGGACTCCTTCTTCAGCTTGACGGCATCCCTTACTTCCGGTGTCCACCACCGGGTTCGGGGATTGCCGCCTCGACAGGCACCGGAGACCTTACGGCCACAGCTCCGAGCGGCCGCTTCGACAATGGAGGTGGAGAACATGGTCCACTCAGACTCAATATCTCCAGCCTCCCTCGGGATCCGGTCGAAGCTCTGCCGGAGGTGGGAGTTGAAGATCTCTCTGACAGGAGGCTCTGCCAAACGTTCCCAGCAGACCCTCACAGTACGTTTGGGTCTGCCGAGTCTGTCCAGCTTCCTCCCCCGCCATCGGATCCAACTCACCACCAGGTGGTGATCAGTTGACAGCTCCGCCCCTCTCTTCACCCGAGTGTCCAAGACATACGGCCGGAGGTCGGATGAAACGACCACAAAGTCGATCATCGACCTACGGCCTAGGGTGTCATGGTGCCACGTGTACTGATGGACACCCTTATGCTTGAACATGGTGTTCGTTATGGACAAGCTGTAACTAGCACAGAAGTCCAATAACTGAACACCACTCGGGTTCAGATCAGGGGGGCCGTTCCTCCCAATCACGCCCCTCCAGGTGTCACTGTCGTTGCCCACGTGGGCGTTGAAATCCCCTAGTAAAACGACGGAGTCCCCAGTCGGAGCACTTTCCAGCACCCCTCCCAGAGACTCCAAGAAGGCCGGGTACTCTGCACTGCCGTTCGGCCCGTAGGCACAAACGACAGTGAGAGACCTATCCCCGACCCGAAGGCGCAGGGAAGCGACCCTCTCGTTCACCGGGGTAAACTCCAACACATGGCAGCTGAGCTGGGGGGCTATAAGCAGACCCACACCAGCCCGCCGCCTCTCACCATGGGCAACTCCAGAGTGGTGAAGAGTCCATCCTCTCTCGAGGAGTGTGGTTCCAGAGCCCAAGCTGTGCGTAGAGGTGATCCCGACTATCGCTAGTCGGAACCTCTCAACCTCACGCACAATCTCGGGCTCCTTTCCCGCCAGTGAGGTGACATTCCACGTCCCTAGAGCTAGTTTCCGTGTCCAGGGATCGGGCTGTCGAGGCCCCCGCCTTCGACTGCTGCCCGATTCTCTAAGCACCGGCACCTACAGTCCCACCTATTCTCAATAATATTTTTTATATTAAATAGATTAATAATCCCCAATTACTAGTAGTCCTATAAATGCAAGATCATCACATTCATTTCTCCTCTGTTTCACTCTGTCTGCTGCATTCTATTTCTTAGTCTCTCTCTCTCTCTCTCTCTCTCACTCAGTTTGTCTCCTTTTTTTCTTCCTGCACTTCATGGCTGAGTCAGGCTCTCATTGATTTGGGAGTGGTGAAGAGCATTTGTGCTCATAGGAGAAGCTGTGAGCGAGAGAGCGATTCAGAAAAGAGAAAAAAGCAAAAGAAAATTGAGAAGGTACATGTTGGAGAGTGTCATGATGTGTTCTGGAGCGGTGTCAGGATGAACAGAGGCAAAAGCGAGTCATTATGAAAGCAGTGTTAGTTGTGTACACAACACATAACAAAATATCACAGATTCTGCTCTTCCTGTTTCATCTGCAGGTAATTAAGGAGATTGATGAGCATCTTCTCAGACTCTTGAATATGTCAATTTTAATGAGAACTGCGCTTCACTACTTCACTACGAGGAAGTCACTGGTTTTAACTAAATCGGATCCTACAAAAGTGAGTGTCACATTTCTGAAAAGAGATTGAACATCTTAATTAGTGGCTAAATCAATACGGCCGCCTGTCATACTGTGGGAGCCAGTAAGGGGTGAATTATTTTAATTCACGGGAGTACAAGGTGATTCAGGGATTTACATGAGGAATGACTCCATCTGCCACCCACAATATGAGCTAGATGGATCGTTCTACAAAAAATATAAATTCCTGATAACATTATGTGAGGAACAGATCAAAATGAAAGTCATTATTCACTGAAAATTCACTGGAGGGCAACATTTCTTTATTTTGGATATGTTCCTTGTATCAAAAAAAATAAATAAAAATAAAATAATAATAATAATAATAATAATAATTATACATTAAAATCCACAGGATTATAGGCCAGTGTCATTGTGGGTTTTGGTTCTTTTCCTGCTGTAGGCTCTAAGGATCTTTGAAATAACTAAAATAATTAGGTGAAATGATATGGACACTATTTTCCCTGAAAATAATTGCACACCTTAGTTTGATAACCAGTCACGTTCAAGCATTCAACAGCACTGTAGTATAAAAGACAATAAATATTACGTAATAGTACTTAATTACACTGACACTAGCGGACTAGAACAAAATTTCAACTTGAAACTTTAAAAGCACAGCACTTTCCAAATTATGTTATGTGTGGTATCTTTTGAAACTCTTGAAAAAGCAGAGATATGAAAACAGTACAACTAACACCTTGGTTACCTCATGGTGTACAGCAGGGTGCCGTCATCTTGAATCCGCAGCAGTTTGTTGGGCATGGTCATGTTGTGTGCCACAGATTTCTTCCCATTGTGAAAGAATGTGTCTGGAGTCCAGATCTTACTAGCCATCAGGTTGTTCAAACGCAGAATGTTCATCGGTCCCTCAAACTTCAGCCGTTCATCCTTCCAGCTCTGCCTGAAAAATACATCGATGGTGTACTCCTGCATAAAGATGAAACAAAAGCACATTTTAGACTGTATGAGGTTCTGTTGCTCAGACAGTGTTTTGTTTGTGACAGTTGAGCAAACAAAATACCCTCTTACACTGATTGACTGGTGTTTTTTACTGTTGTGTTCACAACTGTAGCAATCCAATCAATTAGACGACCTTATAAAAGTCTGGGATTGTGCTCCTCCTCAGAAGCAAAGCCTCTGAATGCAATTCAAATTCAAACATTTTCTTGCCTTCAAATGACCTGTAGTGTAACATTTTCTATCCGCTTATATTTGCTCTGGTGGATAAACACAGTACGCCAACTGATTTGCAAATGGAGTTTACTGCAAGAGCTGTAGGGGAGAGTAAATCGCTCAAACCTTTAACTAGTACTGAGGGTGATCAGATGCCACTCATCAGATGAGACATTGTGCAGCCCAGAGATATTAAGATCTCATCTTGGCTGGTAGAACAGGAAAAACTTTAAAAAATGCTTTAAAGAATGATTACGAGAAGGTTTTGACTTTAGATTGGGAGATGAAAAGGTAACAGAGTTCTAACTAACTATTCAACTAACAGTGAACCTGCTGTGTGAAGTGACACAATCGAAGCCAAGTAAGACATATTTCCATAAAACTGTAAAGTACTTTGTACTCAATTATTTCTATATTAATATGTAATATGGATGCTTGCAATATTATAAGCAGTGCAGACTGTATCTGTTCCATGTTCATAAGTTGTTTGTGGTAGATTATTTTTTCTTCAGTGTTTTGAAAAAAGTATTCAAAAACTAAATCATAAAAATAAACACATTTCATGTTTAATATATTGATATGTGGACTGGAATTTTGTACCAATTTCACAATGCGTAGGGCTACAAAACGCGTCAAAACACTGACCTGGCATTTCAAATGATGATAGTTGACTAAACGTCAATCAAAAAAAAAACAAAAAAAAAAAAACATTTCATAATTTGAAATAAACATTAACTAAAATATATCTTTTATATTAGAAATTAATTGAATTAATAAAATAACTAAATAAAAGCAGAATAGAAACAGACTAGAACAACTTCCTAATTAACATGCACACAAGCACATATCAGGGAGTAAGGGAAATAAAGTCAAGTAGGTGGAGAGGTCAGGAGTGTTTATGAGATTGTTTCACAGGTGCTGAGTATGCATTTATATTTGGATTATTCAAAGACATGAGTGTGAGCGTGTGTCTGAGTGTGTAGGCTGTTAAAAAATGGGGTTGGTAATAGTTTTTAACGCTTTTGAAAGAAACATTTTCTAATGCTCAACAAGGCTGCATTTATTTGATTTATTTGGATTTATTTTGAAAACACAGTAAAAATACCCTATAATATTGTGAAATATTATTACAATTTTAAAGTTTTCTATTTGAATATATTTAAAATGTAATTTATTCATGTGATGCACAGCTGAATTGTCCTCACCATTACTCCAGTCTTCAGTGTCAAATGGTCCTTCAGAAATCATTATGTTAATTTGCTGCTCAAGAAACATTTCTTCTTATTATCAATGTTGAAAACAGTTGCGCTGCTTCATATTATTTATGGAAATTGTGATACATTTTATTTTGATTATTTGATGAATAGAAAGTTCAAAAGAAAATTTATATGAAATAGTAATATTTTGTAACTTACTTTTAATGTTGTTCAGTTTAATAGGTCCTTGCAGAATAAATGATTTTCTTTTCTTTTTTTCTTTTTCTTTTAAAAGACCTTAATGCCTCTATACATTTGAATGATGCTGAATTGAGATCATAAGAAATTTAACAATTAGCCATTAGCATGCTTCAAACCCTACTTATCTGAACGCCACAAATTCATAGCAGTAAATGAAGAGGTATCATATCAATCACAAGTGCAGTATGGAGTACCTCAAGGCTCAGTATTAGGGCCGTTACTTTTCATGCTTTACATGTTACCCCTTGGAGATATCATCAGGAAACACGGTGTTAGCTTTCAGTGTTATGCTGATAACACTCAGTATCAATTTGAAAAACTAACGGACTGCATAATCTATATGAAAAACTGCCTGACAAGTAATTTCTTACTGCTAAATTCTGAAAAAAAAGAGGTGTTAATTATCAGACCTAAAACCTCTGCATGCAATAACCTAGAATATTGTCTAGACTCAGTGGCTGCTCTGTCAATTTTTCGCCATCAGTTAGGAACCTAGGTGTGCTACTTGATAGCAATATTTCCTATGAAAGCCACATTTCTAGCATTTGTAAATCTGCATTTTTCCATCTCAGAAATATATCTAAATTATGACTTATTCTCTCAATGTCAAATGCAGAAACGTTAATTCATGCGTTCATGACCTCAAGGTTAGACTATTGTAATGCTTTATTGGGTGGTTTTTCTGCACGCTTAACCCTCTGGGGCAGGGGTTGGCAACCTTTTTGGATGACATGCCATTTAAAAATTTTCTGGTTAACCATTGCCAACACCACTACCACTACTCATGCTAAACTTGGCCAAAGCTTCGCACTCTGCTTCTATGAACAGTAAACCCCACCTTCTTTGATTTGATTGGCCATCTCAGTCATTTTGACATTGACGAGCGCTGTTAGACCGCTGACGCTTTGATCTGAAGCGCCTAGTGTGTGCGCATCCATTGACTTGCGCAAATTAATTCTCAAACTTTTATGGTATTTATAGCTACTAACAGGCTGTGTGACTCAGATAAGTTATTACCTCAAAATGTACGTCAGAATGCAGTTTTCCCTATTGCTCGCGTGCCAGCGATTATCCCTCTGCGTGCCACTGTTGCCACGCGTGCCGTAGGTTGCCGTCCCCTGCTCTGGGGTGTTTTGGGGGCCTGGAGAAGTTTTGACATAAACATGGCTAAAGTCTGAGAACACTGTATTGCTCAGACACAGACAGAACACTGCAGTGACTGTAGCTAGATTAATTAAAGATGTGATGTCTACTTTGTTTCGCCTTAGTACGTAGAATCGATCATAAAGTGCACAGTCTCTTTCTTATCCATTTCAATCAAGACTCCAAACACACAGCACATGCAAAATAATAATACTTACTTTGCTGCAGTGTTACTGAATCTACCACTGCTGACCCCATACTTCCATAGGGTGTGTGGACAAAAGACTCGAGAATTGCTGCCTTCAACTCCATATATGGCTCGGAGGTGGTTTTATTAAAATTGCTAGCTATCTAGGTAGAAACAGTCTGCTAATAGAACCAGCTCTCTGAATGACATTTTCAGACTTAGATAGCCTGAAACAAACTGGCTGCATTTTCTTTTCAGCTTTTCTGAGCTGGCAGACATGCCAAAATCTTAAGTAAAAAAAAAAAAAAAAAACCTAAACAATTGAAAATTTAAACTGATGCCCCTTTTAGGAGATCTAAATGTCGGTCTGTTTTGTTCAATTATTGGTTAGTTATTGTGCTTTTAAGGTTTTAAATATTGGTTGGTTTTGATCCATTAAAAGATTTAAATGTCTTTAGTTTTGTTCTATTATGAGATTTAAATGTTGGTCCCTTTTGATCTATTTAGATGTTTAAATGTGAGTCGAATATTATTATGTTAAAAATATCTAAATATTGTTCGGTTTAGTTCTATTGAGAGGTTTAAATGTTGGTATTTTTTTAGATTCATATTGTTTGATTTTGTTCAAAGCAAAAGTAAATTACTCTCAAAAAGTATTAATGAGAATATGATTGAATGTTGCTGATTGAATCTGAAATGTCTGAAAGGTCTTTAAATGTCAAGAAAAACATTTTAACCCAGAAAAAAATTACTCCTAAACTTAAGTGTGGTGTATGTGTTTGCTAGTGCAGAGGCAAAGCAGTTATCAGTTGAGCTGAATCTCGGCTGTCCTCGTCTCACCCCAGCTGTATATGGAGACTCCTGGGGCTGTAGAGCAGTACAGGGGCAAAATAAATACTACTCCTCTCTAACCTCCCTCTCTACTTTCCTTGTTGTGCTTCCATCTCACTGCCTCCTATTCTATACCGTCTGCTCAATGGCTCAGAGGCACACAGCATTAATAGACATGATGACCTTCTGTGGTGGTGGTGTGTGTCTGTGTGTGTTTGTGCATCGTGGCTTTGTTTAGCCCAGATAAAGGAGCACCGGAGGCTCAGCTCAGACCAGGATTATCGGAATACAGAACTACCAGGTTCACCTTCATCCATCACAACCGGACATCTCACATGAGGATGATGTTGGTTTAGATTTCTTAGTGCTACCCACAAGTCATATCTGTCACTGCACTGGCTGACATAAACTAATGATTATAAAGAGAAGGAGGAATGATGGAAGAAAAGAGATGCTGGATCCCATAAGAAAGAGAAACCATAAATTGACTGATCTTTATAAAGTAAATGTTATAATAGTTCTTAGATTAATTAGTATCTAATTAGTATCTCTGACGTCTGATGGCAGACTTTGGTAAATTGACAAATCTAATCACAGTTTCAGACATTGCTGAGGTCTTATTTTCCCAGGAAAATAGGGCATGAGACTTCAGCAACTGTCTCCATTTGAATTTCCTTCAGTGTGTTCTTAAAGTAATATTTCCCATTTTAATTTAGTTTAACTGGCAATAAAATAACTAAAACTTTAGCTAAAATGAAAACGAGTAAAAACTGCATAGATCTATATTAAAACAAAACAAACAAACAAACAAACAAACAAACAAAAAACAATAACAAATAAAAAAGACAAAAACATACAAAACATTACGACAGAAAAAATTATCTAAAATCAATGGAAAATAGAAAAATAAAAACTAATTAAAAATTTTATTTAACATTGTTGTCATGTCATTTCTGTCTATTTCTATTTCTCAGAAGGAGTTTTACTGTAGGAGAAAAATTAATTAAACAATAATATTTTCCTCTGCTACCTGGAAAACGCCTGATGTTCATTTGACATTGGTCTGCCGAATCCTTCTGTGAATCCTATTTGTGTCAACTAACAGAAATACCCTGGTACTGCTTCACATATTCTAATAACCAATGTCAACCTGACAGCAAACATGCGACTGCACAGCAGCCACACCTACCAAACCTCTTTAGCTCATTAACCACAAGTCTTTTCAACTCAGCTGTTTACCTAAGTGTCACACATTTCCCAGCAGGGTCAGGTCTAATGATGAGGGTTAACATGGCCATAGGGCATTGAGACAGAGAGAGAGAGACAGGCTGTCATTGTAAAGCCACAGAGCAGAAAACTAAATCCACAGGCTTTTGCTAAAAGCTCAGATATGTCGGCGATAACAATGTGACCTCAGTCTGACTTGAAAAGGATTCACAAAACAACAAGTAAACAATATTGTCACTTGTTTACCAGGTATTTACAAGCTAAGGTATCATAAGGTAACTTTTGTTTGCTTTAGAATATGTTGCACTCACTGTAGCCATTTCTTCAAATTATTGACATGAATTATTCATCAGGGATGACTCTTGCAGTGTATGTGTATGCAACAGATCTTGAAATGGAAACCCATAGCTCTCTATGTAGGAAACAACTCACAGAATTTTGAAAAAATGAAGCAAGCAATACAATACTCTAAAAAGGGGGAAACACAAATATTGTGTAAAATAACTAAAATAATAAAAATACAAATTAAATGCAATTACAAATGAATTTATATATATATATATATATATATATATATATTACATCAAAAGTTTGAGGTAAGATTTTTGAAATGTTTTTTTAAAATATGTGAAATATTATTGCAATTTAAAATAACTGATTTCAATTTAAACATTTTAAAATGTAATTTACAGTTGCACTGCTTAATATTTTTGTGGATAGATTTTTCAGCAGTCTTTGATCAAAAGAGAGTTAAAAAACAGCACTTTTCTGAAATAGAAAACTTTTGAAACATTTAAATGTCTTTACTGCCCGCTTAATGTGTGCCTGCTGTATGAAAGTATACATTTCTTTAAAAAACATTACTTCCAAACTTTATCAATTGGAAAGTTATGTAGGCATTCAGGGTATCATTTTTTAAAGGTTTCGGTCATATTTAACCAATAGGAAAATAGCTGTATGTATTGGAAAACATACACCTCGCCTGTGGTGTTCCACATGGATCAATGCTTGCTCCTACACTTTTCCCTTTATACATGCTTCCTCTGGGATCCCTGTTTTCTAAACATGGAGTATTGTTTCATTTATATGCTGATGACACTCAGTTGTACCTCCCACTTAAACATAAAAATTCATGCTCTATTGATGTTTTGCTAGCATGCCTACAGGATCTGAAATCATGGCTTTCGTAAAAGTTTTTGGCCTTTGATTAGAAAAAAAACGTCTCAGGTTACGAATGTAACCATGGTTCCCTGAGAGGGAACGAGACACTGCGTCCTATAGGGGTCGCTTTGGGGAACACCTCATCGTGACCCGTGTCTGAAGCATACTTTGAAAAACGCCAACGTGTTGGCCGGCGACAGCCTCTGACGTCACTACCAGCGCGACTATAAATACGCGCCCGTAGGACCCGTCACTTATCTTCTTCGTGAAGCTTGCGTCCGAAGCATGGCAGGGAGCTAGAGGACGCAGTGTCTCGTTCCCTCTCAGAGAACCATGGTTACATTCGTAACCTGAGACGTTCCCTGTCAAGGGAACTTCGAACTGCGTCCTCTAGGGGTCGCTTTGGGGAACAGTATACCCACGCCTCCATGCTGAGGGGAGTGCAGGCCAGAATCATGGCAAACACTAAGTACCAACTCTACCATTTCACTGCGAGTCGCCCCTGGGATGGTTAGACAGCTGTCCATGACATTATCCCTTACGGCCAAAGGCCTACGCTACATACCCAACTTACCTGTAGGGCCTCGGTCCGGGGTAGAGCTGAAGGCTTGGAATCACAAAAGATTCCTTTAAAGGGATACGGCTAAGAACCTAGCATGTTCTTTACCAAGTCTTGCCTGTCACACATGGGCTACCACAAGCTTTCGCAAAACCTTGCCGAAAGAGCTGTCTCAACAGTTTTCTAGTAGCAACGCCCTGTTCTAGATAGGTATCAGAGGATACCTGGGTGGAGTGGCGCCCAAGATGAACGGGGCTTTAACTGACTCAAGAAAGGGCACGAAGCAACCGCGCGAAGCCCTCACCATATAGGATTTTAGAAAGAACGCAGAGTATTAGTGTGCGAACTTACCACAGTGTGGATTTCAGAAAGTGTGCAAAGATTTCACGTGCACACTTACCATAGCATAAATTTACAAATACTGTTCTAAGGAGGGGCTCTCGTGGCACTCTGATAGAGCAGCTCATAGATGGAATGGCCCGGGAGCAGAGCAATTGGAGGAAGAAATGTACAGATGAAGCCTTGGCCATGGCTGTACCATGGCGTCCAGCCCCAGTGGAGCTGGATGAGTCAGAGGAAGCCAGAGGGGATAGTGCAATGCTCTCTCGAGTCGCAAACCGATCCACCCAAGTCTGGCCAACCTCTCCAACTATGCTTCATCACCTTGGTGCGAAGGCGCCATTCCGTGAGCCTCAGCCCCTGCCTCAACAGGAAGTCTGCTCTCACAGTGCATCTCAAAACAGTATGTAGTACTGGAGCGCTCTGGTGAAAAAAACGAGAATTCAGTCTCATATGAGAGGAGGACTCCGAGCTCAGAGTAGCATGCTCATAGGTGACCCTTTTTCTTTTGGAAAACTACCAACAGAATTGCCCAAACAGCACCTCATGTTGAGGGAAGCGATGCTTGAGGTGTATAACAAATACACACTGGCTGAATGAAGCCCAAGGAACGCAGGGCTAATCATCTTAAGAAAGGGAATGAAGCGGAGCGCGTAACCCCTACAGTACAGGATTTCAGAAAAGTGCACAGAGTCTTGCGTGCAGACTTACCACTTGTACTGAAAGGTTCCTAAGCATCGCAGAGGCGCTGGATCGCACGGGAGAGGCCAGCTCCAATTTTCCAAACCTCAATCGAGGGGAGCATCACCTGAGGCGGTACATACAGAAAGACTTCCGTAACTACCACCTCCACCTTCCCATTGGACGTCGCTAAGCGGCCAGGAGGCCCCTCAGGGTGACCTGGCCGGACATCCTGCTGGATGCGGCAAGCGGCCAGGCGGCCCCTCAGGGTGACCTGGCCGGACATCCTTGAAATTCCCTGCAGTGCTGCAAGGAAACTCACAGAGTTTGTTAGTAGACATATAACCACCAGCAATATAACACCCATAAGCAGATAAAGAAAGGGTTACATACTCACCCACCCTCCTGTACCGGAGTCCCGCTTACGGGGCGCCCCCTTTTGGTCCGGACCATCAGTAAGGTGGTTACTATGAATATAGGATCAACCAAAAACATCATAGGTCCAGCATAGGAGACTGTTATGTGAGAAATTTTCCACCTAACCTCGATCAGGTGGAGAGCTGGTGGTTACAGGGGAATTAGGCAGGGGAGGATAAAAGCAGAAGTTAAAAACAACCAAAGAAAGTGAGTAACTACTTAGGTATAGCTCCGATCCGGACGAGAACGCTGCCTCGTCTGAATCACATCCCTCAGGTCCTGCTTACCTCTTCGTGACCCACGATTCCTCTTGCCTCTCCCCTTAGGCGGGGGAGGAGCGCGAGCTGCGACACTAGCCTTCTGTGCCCGTCTTTGATCCTCAGATCGAGATGGGCCAGGACCCCTTTGTTGTTCGGGCTCAGACCTGGACCTTCGTGGAATGAAGGATTTAAAGGCAGCTGAGCGCGCCCTTGCCTCCCTGAACTTTTCGACCACCATCTCGATGGAGGTACCAAAAAGCTCAGAAGGCGAGACCGGAGCATCGAGAAGAAACCCCCTTTCTTCCCTCCCGATGTCTGCCAGGTTCACCCACAGATGCCTGAAGCACAGCCATCGTGTGGAACGAAGCCACAGCCTGACCTGCTGCTGCGTATGCTTAACCATTTAAGCGGGGTGTATCCTGGAGGGGCTTAGATGGCAAAGAGGGAGATTTAAGAGAGGATGTTTCCCCCAGAGAGAGATAGCTAGCCAGCGTCTCTTCTACAGGGGGCATCCTCTCATAGCCGTTTTTGTGCATGCCCTCGATATTAGCATAACTCGTATGCTGAAACCGATGGCTGCGAGAGGAAAACAGCCTCTTCCATTCCTTTTCGACTTCTGCATGTAAGTCAGGCAAGAATGGAAGGCTCACCTGGCACGCTTCCATGGCAAGTCTAATTTTGCCGTGGCGCGATCCACAACCTCTAACAGCTCCCTATATGCAGGGCAGGAGGATTGAGAAGGCTCAGCCTCAGCTTCTTCGCCACTCTGAGATATATCCTTCTCTTTCTGGGTAGAACCCAGCAGAGCACTAACTTCAGTATCAGAATGGGTTAATGACAACGCATCTTCCTCCTGAAGTTCACTCTCGTCTGCCGCCGAAGAGTGTGAAAGGAAAAGTCCCCCTCTACACTCCTCAGCGTGATCCCCACAAGCTCATTCTCCTCCGTGCCTCAGCAACGGCGGGTCCTGAGCCACGGGAACCAGATGGCTGTCCCTCTTTCCTCGAAAAGAGAGACAAGCGAGAGCGGAGCTCATTCACAGAAAAACCCTCGCAGTGCACGCAGATTGCCCCCTCAAGGACATCGCGCGCGTGCTCTTCGCCCAAACAAGAGACGCAAAGACTGTGTGTGTCATCAGGTGTCAAATAACGCTGACATGGATGCACACACTGTTTAAACGCCTTGCTAGTGGATGCCATGATAACAATGATAGATCGCTCTTACCGTTTTGGTCGTTTTCCAGATGGACGCTTCAAACAAAACAGTCAATGAAGACGAAGAAGATAAGTGACAGGTCCTACGGACGGGTATTTATAGTCGCGCTGGTAGTGACGTCAGAGGCTGTCGCCGGCCAACACGTTGGCGTTTTTCAAAGTATGCTTCAGACATGGGTCACGACGAGGTGTTCCCCAAAGTGACCCCTAGAGGACGCAGTTGGAAGTTCCCTTGACAGGGAACTGAAGTTGTATTGTTTGGACCAAGTGACTTTTATGATGGTGGTGATCTGGATTCCGGGTTTTTAAGCTCTCATGTTACTCCATGCACAAAAAAACCTTTGTTTTATTTGAGACAGGACTTTGGTTTGATTCTGTTGACCGGTAACATATATATATATATATTTTTTTATTGCATTACTCCCATCTTGATGTCTCTGCGCTGGCTACCAGAATAGAGTTTAAAAATGTTAGTCTTCATTTACAAATCTTTACACGGCTTAGCTCCAAGCTACCTTTCTATTTTGGTACTCCCTCATAGCCCAACTAGGTCACTTAGGTCTGGGGATCTTGGATTACTCTCTGTGTGTAGGAATAAGCTAAAACATAGAGGGGACAGAGACTTTGGAATGGTTGGCCACAAACTATGGAACAACTTACCAGTGTCAATTTGAACGGTATCATCTCTTTCTATGTTTAAATCAAAGCTTAAATCATATTTTTTTATCTACAGCGTTTAACAACAAATGAATATTACTGTGTGTATTTTAATTTGCTGTTTGAAATTTCCTTTCTTTATGTATTACTTTTAATGTACAGCACTTTGGTCAACCTTTTGATTGTTTTTAAATGTGCTTTATGAATAATTAACTAACTTAAAAAAAAACTATATTTATAAAATTACTTTTAGTTTCATTTTTACTTTAAGCAGTCACCACTTTGCTACTGCTTACTTCCTCATACTTTAAATTAATTAAAATAAAATCTTACCAGCCCCCAAATTTTGAATGGCAGTGTAGGCATATTTATAATCTTTAAATTTTGGAACAGTCTTGGCATTACAAATGCTTTCTAGGTAGGAAGGTCACTAGGTTTCGAAGCAGAGCTGATATTGACACTGAAATGTGTATTTGCATGTTGAATTCATAATGACAGTGTAATATGGTTCAGTGAGGCAGAATTAGTTATTTTAAATTATTGATAGTGCAAAATTTAAGTGCAGTATGAGGAAGGACTATCTGCTACTACATTGAGAGGGAATCTATTTCAAAAGGAATAGAGAAAAAAATTGACCATCAACTGTCAGAGCACTTGAAAAGAAAAAAGAGAGAGGGATGGTGCGGCAGAGGAGGATGATAAGCTCCGGGGAATGTGGAGAGGCAAAGAAATGGAACAATTTGTCTTTGAAAATGAAAAAAAAAAAAAAAAACTTTATCAAAGATGTAGACTTTCCTCTGTGAAATGCTCTCCCTCCTGCCAGACAGGGTCAGCATGCTAACATGTGAAGGCAGGGCAAAGACCTCACTTTACAATAGAGAATGCCATGAATTGTATGTTTCAATACAGAAGAGCAGCCAGAGTTATATTGACTCAAGAATGGAAAGAAAGAGAAAAGTGTGAAGGGTTGATGAGCAGAAGCAAAAGGAGGAGGAGACCGAGCAATAAAGGAATGGAAAGAGAAAGAATGGTTTGTTTTCTTCAGTCTGAGGAGCAGAAGGTGTAGCATCTGGGTCCAATCTCATAGACACAGGAGATCAGGGCTGAGACGCTCATACTGAGACACTGATGAGTGGACACATGGACGCACAGCACGCCCACACACACACACACACACACACACACACACACACACACACACACACACATGCACACACACACACATACACACACATACACACACACACACACACACACAAAATGTATGGTAACTCAGTACTTTAGTACAGTATGTTCATGTTTTCATGTCATTTATTTTGTTGTTTTGCCACAGTCCTGTTCTCTGTTAGTCACATGATTTCCTGTTCCCTCATGTGTCATGTTTTCACTGGTTCCTTTGATGTATGTTTAATGTGTTCATTGGTTGGTTTATGTCATGTGACCCTTATTGTTTGGTATATATAGCACTCATGATTCCATTGTCTCTTGTCTAGCTTTGTTCACTGTACCTGCTGTTGGTGAGTTCTTGTTCAAGTTCTTATCAAGGCAGGTCAAGCTAAGCCAAGTCTTTATTTATGGTCTGTCTGCTCAGCTTTTGGATATAATAAACTGCATGTGGGTAAACATTCAGCTCACCTTCAGTGACCTTTCTTTACAATATATCGTATTTCTAACAAAAGTTTGAATGATTTTAAATAATTAATGATTTTTAATGAGTTATGATTTAAAAAATTTAAAGTAGTCTGATCATCAAGTAATAAAATATTTTTTATTTTTATATTTTTATATTTTTTTGAAGGAAAGGTATGTTTTTAAACATATATTATGCAGTTTTGAATCATGAATGTGACCATTACACCTTTTAACAACTTGAACTAACCTTGCCATGTCATAAAAAGGTTAAAATATGTGATATTTTAGGTCTTCACACAGTCTTCAGGGGTTATCTGTGTGTCATTCCTTGTTTTAGGCCTTTCTTGTCACATGACAACAAAATGCATATATATATTTTGCTGACGAAGTTTAGAAAATATTTATGTCGGCTTGTTTCTGCCACAGAATAAAAATAAAAAAGTAATTATGGCTTTTTGTCTCACAATTATGACTTTTTCCCTCTCCATCCTGAGTTCACATACAACAATTCAGACAGTCAGATTTGTGAGCTTTAGGGGCTCTTGCGTGGCACTTGCAGAGGTGCGACAGGCAGAAATGCCTTGCAGTTATCAAGGACCTGTGCTTCTATTTATATTAATATTTTTAAATGCTACATTCTTAATATTCTTTAATAATAAAATAAAACCAGAGTATTACATCACCGACTGTATTCAGTGATGTGGTATTTCGAAGAAACTGTGGTCAACATTACTTTAATGGAAAGCATGAAAAAGCAATACTGCAAAGAAAAGCAAGACTGGTGTTAGATTGTTTGCAGCTGAATCAAAGTTTAATTTTTTTAATGGCTTTTGAGTTAAGTTTATTTGAAGCTCCAGGGTAGGCTGTTAAGTATGTGTGTAATGTACATCACGTGCAAGTACAATCAGAGCACATTGTTAGCACACATATTCAACGCGGCTTACATGAGACATATATTATCTCTCCAGAACAAAAACTCCATTAAGAAGCTCTAAATCCATTGAGAAGTGTCAGAGCGATGGCGTGAGTCACCAGAGACACAGGCACTAATTCAGAGTGTCACAGATGCAGTCAGGTGTCAAAGCCTTTCATTTCCTGCTTCGGTTTCATCGGATATGAAATTCATCCGGGTCACCGTGGACCACTGGTTATTTACACTGATCGCTTCCCCACATGGA
Source organism: Carassius carassius (assembly GCF_963082965.1). Taxonomy (NCBI): domain Eukaryota; kingdom Metazoa; phylum Chordata; class Actinopteri; order Cypriniformes; family Cyprinidae; genus Carassius; species Carassius carassius. The sequence goes on along the minus strand of NC_081787.1, from coordinate 19,366,211 downwards.
TCCAAACAGAGCACGTTGCTTGTTATGTGTTGACATTGATACATTAGCAGTGAAAAATGACACCTGTACAGATGGCGGCCCTCTGTAGCCAGCAGTTAGATAAAAGACTGATCAGCTGTTGTGTGATTCACATTTACATTTATGCATTTGGCAGATGCTTTCGTGTGAAGCGATTTACATTGCACTCAAGGCACATTCCCTGGAAATCAAACCCAAGAGCTGGCCATGATCTAATGTTTAAGCGCCGTTATGAGCCATCACTAGACATAAAGTTTAAGACTCAGACGTCACATCTAAAAAAATAGATCCAATTTCAATGGATGGTGTCTATTATTATTATATTTTATGTTATTTTATTTTTATAATAGAGTGACTAATCGCTGTAATTGCACATTTACGCTGCCTAGAAAAAGGCATATTTTCCTACCAAGCAGAGCTAGTATATGGTTGACATTCGTCTGGGTTGAAATTCAGACCACGAAGTTTACACTCATACTAATTTTTCAAACTATAATTTTGCTCTATCCATTTGCAAAGATGACTGAGGTACATCACTGTAAAAGAAATTAAGAATTTTATTCCTCAAACCATGATGTACTCTATGTGATCATGAAATACATCATACTATTTGTACGATATTTGGGGTAAAACTACCAGTTAATCACGCCAAACATGCAAATGAGGTGTCACAGGGACAAAGAAACACTTTCCCGCTGAAACTATATGCCTTGTTACAGGTCAATCTATCCAAAATGGGTGTTACAGGGAAACCAGAAAAAAACCTCATATACATATATATTATTTCAGCTAACATTTATTTCAAGTGATTTTTTTTATTTTTTATTAGATTTATTTTAATTTAAGGTTTTAATTTTAATTTCAGTTTAATTTTAGTTATACTATAATATAATAACTATAATAACCCTGATATGTACTTTAGGTAACTGTAATAACCCTGTTGTGTACTTTAAAGTCTTTCATTGTGCTGTAACCTACTCCTTTACTGCTTTCGAGGTCCTACATTGTCAATGCTGAACTCTTTTTGATACAAGTATTTGATTTTGATATTTACTAAAGCAATTTTTTCAGTCTTTCTGTCTTTTCTGTCATTGCTGTCTCAAGTTTCATACTGAAGTCATATGTTTCTGAGTGTCCTTGTCGTGAAAGGATGGTTGTGAGCTACAAAGACAGAAAATTGCTTTAGTAAATATCACAATCAATTACCTGTATCAAAAAGAGTTCAGCATTGACAATGTAGGACCTCGAAAGCAGTCAATTAACTTAGAACTCACCTGTTTGCTTCGATAGAAGTGTCGATGGTAGCTCCTTTGACTCTTTGAATGCCTTTATAATGTAAGAATGGAGGGTGAGTGCTGCTTCTTAAAGTTGGTCAGCTGTTCTAAGTTTGTATGCACATCCAACTGCTTCATCTACATTAATGCTGAGCTGTATATGAGGTTCGACTTAATACACCCATGTTGTTGCACCTTGGAGAATGTGAGTTCATGAGAGGTGTCTTTGTCTCCCTGTAACCGTCTTGCCAATTTCTCACTGCGGTATTCAGGATTAGGAAAACCTTGATTTTCCAATGTCTTCATGTACAAGTAGCACAAGTTGATCTTAGCTTGACAACCTCTTTGCATTCAATCACATTCCTAAGAATGTAATCCTTTACCACACAATATGACTTGTTATGTGCTGCTATCTTCTGGGCCTGCAGGCTGTCAGTGTTGTCTGCTGCCTTTTCTACTCTCTCCCTTCCATGCTCATGGGTTTGGTACTCTGTGTTGAAGTTGTTTCTGCATGATGGATGATACTTAGCTTCCATTGCAAAAAGGTCCTTGCCCTGCACCTTGCGATAAAGAGCCTCTTTCTTTAATTCCTGTGCCCTAGGTTCAATAACTTTCCAGGCAGTTTCCTTGTGTATTCAACTCTGAAACTTTGTAAGCTCTTCAGTCTTGCCCTTGAACTTGGAATGATTGGGAAACAAGAAGGAACACCTTCTTGGAGCTCCTTCAGATTGAACTGACAGTGATTTGACATGGCGCAGAGAGTCCCTTTTCAATGATAATGATTCACCAGATGTAGAAGCCTTTGACACTTGTAAACGATCTATACTCTACTAAAGGATTATTAGGAACACCTGTTCAATTTCTCATTAATGCAATTATCTAATCAACCAATCACATGGCAGGTGCTTCAATGCATTTAGGGGTGTGGTCCTGGTCAAGACAATCTCCTGAACTCCAAACTGAATGTCAGCATGGGAAAGAAAGGAGATTTAAGCAATTTTGAGCGTGGGATGGTTGTTGGTGCCAGACGGGCTGGTCTGAGTATTTCACAATCTGCACAGTTACTGGGATTTTCACGCACAACCATTTCTAGGGTTTACAAAGAATGGTGTGAAAAGGGAAAAACATCCAGTATGCGGCAGTCATGTGGGCGAAAATGCCTTGTTGATGCTAGAGGTCAGAGGAGAATGGGCCGACTGATTCAAGTTGATAGAAGAGCAACTTTGACTGAAATAACCACTCATTACAACCGAGGTATGCAGCAAAGCATTTGTGAAGCCACAACACGCACAACCTTGAGGCGGATGGGCTACAACAGCAGAAGACTCCACCAGGTACCACTCATCTCCACTACAAAAAGGAAAAATAGGCTACTATTTGCACGAGCTCACCAAAATTGGACAGTTGAAGACTGGAATAATGTTGCCTGGTCTGATGAGTCTCGATTTCTGTTGAGACATTCAGATAGTAGAGTCAGAATTTGGCATAAACAGAATGAGAACATGTATATTTATTTATTTAGCTGACGCTTTTATCCAAAGTGACTTACAATTGCTATATATGTCAGAGGTTGCACGCCTCTGGAGCAACTAGGGGTTAAGTGTCTTGCTCAAGGATACATTGGTGTCTCACAGTGGATTCAAACCCGGGTCTCTCACACCAAAGGCATGTGTCTTATCCACTGCGCCAACACCACCCCATGGATCCATCATGCCTTGTTACCACTGTGCAGGCTGGTGGTGGTGTAATGGTGTGGGGGATGTTTTCTTGGCACACTTTAGGCCCCTTAGTGCCAATTGGGCATCATTTAAATGCCACGGCCTACCTGAGCATTGTTTCTGACCATGTCCATCCCTTTATGACCACCATGTACCCATCCTCTGATGGCTACTTCCAGCAGGATAATGCACCATGTCACAAAGCTCGAATCATTTCAAATTGGTTTTGAACATGACAATGAGTTCACTGTACTAAAATGGCCCCCACAGTCACCAGATGTCAACCCAGTAGAGCATCTTTGGGATGTGGTGGAACGGGAGCTTCGTGCCCTGGATGTGCATCCCACAAATCTCCATCAACTGTACGATGCTATCCTATCAATATGGGCCAACATTTCTAAAGAATGCTTTCAGCACCTTGTTGAATCAATGCCACATAGAATTAAGGCAGTACTGAAGGCGAAAGGTGGTCAAACACAGTGTTAGTATGGTGTTCCTAATAATCCTTTAGGTGAGTGTATTTTCCCTGTAAAGCTTTTATAGCAGTATTGGTGATAGCCAATTGTATCCAAAGACAAGTCCTCTAATTTCAATGGAATCTGTTCACAAATATCCCTCATGTGGTATGGTGAACTGATGTCTTCACAGAGTCTCATATCTCGTATACTGTGTAGATATGATAGCTTCTCGCTTGCCCTCCCGCCCTGCATGTGTTGAGTGTGGTAACAATACCATACTCAGAAAGAGTTGAGACATGTAAAATACATGTTAGGGAACGAATCCTCTTTGGAGGCACTTCAGCTGTGTTACAATGTTTAATTTTCCCCTTGGTAAGTATGTATGAAGTATTGAGCCTGAAAAAATAAATAAAAAACTTTAGCTAGTAGCTACCAACTAAGCTACCAACACTGCTAGTCAAGAATACAGATTCAATTTCCGAAAGCCTGTGATTATAGTAACAACTATTGAAAAATCACTTTAAGTTATGACTACAAAGGTATATCTTAATTATAGTTTCAAACACTTACTGAAATTCTCCAAAAGAGAGAGCAGTGGGAGATGGCGATCTGCATGTACCAACCGATGACCACCAACTGCCAACTGCAAAGCCCCAAAAATCAACAACTTGCAGTTTATGCTCAGTCAACTTTTTGGACCTTTTTGGATTTTTTCTGTAGTTTTGTATTTATTTATTTTTTTATTTATTTAAGTTAATTTGCTTTGTTTTGTTTACTTCAAAAGTAAAACTATTTTAAATATCTTCAGGTTTAGGATAGGTGAAGTAAAAGGTTAAAATAAACCCTATTTCAGGCTGCTAAGTATAATAAAAACGCTGTCAAATGAACTTTTTTTGCTCTTTTTGGGGTCAGAATTGTATTGAAAAATGTGCCCATTTGTCTCTGTGAGTTGTTTACATCAAAAGTTATGCCACTTTATGTATATCATATTTAGATTTTTCGGGTTTGGTGCAAAGGGTTAATAATAAAGCATTTTGGACATTATTTCAGCTTGGTACCCAATTTAATCTTAAAATAGACACTTGAATGATAAAGAAATAACAGGTTGTGGAAAAAAAAAATCGTTGATCCTCTACACATCTTTGGCCATTTTTTGCTATTTTTGTCCAGAAATAGGGTCAGTATGTTGTCAAATGTCAAAAATAACCATTCCATTAAATTCCTGCGGTCAGAATTGTATGGGAAAATGTGTTCATTTGTCTCTGTATGTTGTTTACTTCTAATATTCTGCCACTTTCTATATGATTTTTAGATTTTCCGGGTTCCAGTCGGGTGCAGCAAAGGGTTAAAAAAGAACCCTTTGGGACATTATTTCAGCTTGGTACCTGGCAGATTATGAAAATAGACACTTTAAGGATTTTAAAAAATCAGGTGGCATAAAAAAAGCCGGGGGGTGCGCGTGGACCCCTATTTCCATCTAGACAAATACTAATATGCTTTTAATATCCAAATCCGTTAAAGGGTTTTATAGGCTGCATTAATTAGGTAAACCAAAACCGGGAACACTTCCCATAACACCCTATGTACTTGCTACATCATTAGAAGAATGGCATCTACGCTAATATTTGTCTGTTTATCTCTTATTCCGAGGTCACCGTAGCCACCAGATCCAGTCTGTGTCCAGATCAGAGGGTCAGTCACCTGGATCCAGTACGTATCCAGACCAGATGGTGGATCAGCACCTAGAAAGGACCTCTACTGCCATGAAAAACAGCAGAGACCAGGACAACTAGAGCCCCAGATACAGATCACCTGTAAAGACCTTGTCTCAGAGGACCACCAGGACAAGACCACAGGAAACAGATGATTCTTCTGCACAATCTGACTTTGCTGCAGCCTGGAATTGAACTTCTGGTTTCGTCTGGTCAGAGGAGAACTGGCCTCCCAACTGAGCCTGGTTTCTCCCACGGTTTTTTTCTCCATTCTGTCACCGATGGAGTTTCGGTTCCTTGCCGCTGTCGCCTCTGGCTTGCTTAGTTGGGGACACTTCATCTACAGCGATATCATTGACTTGATTGCAAATAAATGCACAGACACTATTTAACTGAACAGAGATGACATCACTGAATTCAATGATGAACTGCCTTTAATGCCTATTTAAAAAATGGGGGGTGACAGTTAAGGGGTTAACTATCATTTTGCATTATTGACACACTGTTTTCCTAATGAATGTTGTTCAGTTGCTTTGATGCAATGTATTTTGTTTAAAGCGCTATATAAATAAAGGTGACTTGACTTGACTTGACTGTAAATGATTTCAGATTGATTTCAACAATCTGTGGTTGGCCAGACGGTCTGTTCCTGTCTAGGTAGGTGGTTCTTGGCTTGAAAAATCTGTAATGTGCTGGTCCATGACGCTGATATTGATGGCAAAGTAGAGCTATCTGTCCGCCTTTGACATATTAAACGCACAAAAAAGAATTCCACTCACCATGTCAGTGTCTGAAACAGGGCCAAAACTGGTGACGTAAATGTCGGTCTTCACTGTGGTAACTCGATCTGGGAAAACAAAATGAAAAGACATCAAAATGACCAGTGTTATTTTCCCAGAGTGCAATGGCGACAGCCTTGTCTCATCTATCTTGAAAGGGACATCCTTGTAAAACTGCATTGTCCGAGAAAAGAAATGGTTTGTGAATTTCACATTTTTCTTTTACAATTTCACTTCATAAATAGCATCTTTCTTTGCTGAGTTGAAAGCGTGCATTAGGCAGAGGTAAATGTGCTTGCATTTACTGACCCCTTGTTATGCTGGCTAGTAATCAAATCTTTCTGCTCCTGCTTCAATATATTAATTCCCCCCCACCTCCTTTCTCTGAGCTTTCTTTCTTTCTGGCATTTAAAGGAGCTTCTGATATTTCCTCTGCTCGCTGCACTAAACAACAGTCAGTCAGACAGCAGAATATTGAATACAGAACTACTACACAGACCATTCAGAACAAAACACAGTCTGAGAAATACACACGTCTATACTGCATTTTCACGGACACTTAAAAGCAGAACCAAATAACTGTAAAACATGACTCAAATAAAATACAACAAGATTTCAAAATTACATTACATTACATTTATCTGACGCTTTTATCCAAAGCGACTTACAATTGCTATACATGTCAGAGGTCGCACGCCTCTGGAGCAACTAGGGGTTAAGTGTCTTGCTCAGGGACACATTGGTGTCTCACAGTGGATTCGAACCTGGGTCTCTCACACCAAAGGCATGTGTCTTATCCACTGCGCCAACACCACCCCGTTAATTTAATTAATTTTTTTAATAAAAAATCGTTAATAAAATTAATTTTAAGGACCTCTGTTGCAAATTAGACAATAAAACACCAACAATGTTTGTTGCTTTTCATTCAAATTATGAATACAGGGGCAGATTACTGATGAATAAAGGCTTATTTTATAGAATTTCCGTGCACAATACAATGTTATGACCTCAAAACACTTTAAGATTTTGATGCTTGCATCACTTCATCCAGATAATTGTACTAAGCTCAAATAATTGTAGGTGGAAAAGCAAAAATGGCATGAATGCTTTAGCAAATGCATTTTTATCTCACGTTTTCTTTTTGGGAACACTCTTGGTTCAGGGTATTTTAAAGTGCAATAGAGCATTAAACTTTTAACTCCACTCACTGGATGTTGATACATACCACAAAGCATGCCTAACATTAATAGCACCTCAATAAATGCCAATTTCAGTTCTTTTTCTTATCAGTATTATATTTTATTATTTTGATTGTTTAATCAGTAAGAGTTCTGAAATAGAAGCAAATAAAATATGAGAGTACACATACAACATACATGTGTATAACTTCAATGCTATAGTTAATAAATGCTAGAGAAGAATTGTTCATTGTTAGATTGTTATTCAACATTAATTAAACTGTTTAATTATAAAGGTGTATTTGGTAGCATTGGTTATGAACTAACATGAATGATCATGCTAAAATTATTATATTAATATTGTTATATTGTTATAATGTTAATATTTATGTATTTATTTAGTTTAAAAAGTGAATTACATTTTTTAATGGGTAAGCATGTTTTTTCCTTTTTTTGTAATAAAGTTCAGCTACTTTTCTTGGATTGTTATGTTGTGTTAGTTATGTCATTCAGTATCCCTATTAAAACTATCGGTTGATTAATCAGTTATGGCCAGCTAGTTATTGTTATCTGTATATTCCTCTATTGTTCAACCTCTAGTTGCAACAGTCACATTTTACTGTTTTAGAGAAGTCCACGTGAAATCAAAATAGATTTTATTTACTTTACTAGCGCACATAGCTAGTCTTAATGTGAACAATTAATCCGTGCATGTTAATCTCCTGAAAATAGTTTTTGTTTGTCTTGGAAATCTTTAATCCAAATCTGAACATTTACTTCCGCTCTATAATTCCTTTTCTGGCTTGGGCAGAATATCCTTAACCATTCCCCTCCAACCATTAGTTTGCTATAGAAAGAGAGAGAGAGAGAGAGAGAGAGAGAGAGAGAGAGAGAGAGAGAGAGAGAGAGGGAGAGAGGGAGAGGGAGAGAGGGAGAGAGGAGGAATGCAAAACTAAAACCACGCCCTCTATTCAGTATTCCGTTTCAGCTGGAAATACTGTATGTCACTACACTGAAATAAAGTCGACAGCAACTTCTGGTTCACACTGACCTTAAATAAACATACATCTGCAATGGGGAAACATGATATAGCTTATATCACCTCTTGTGAACATATCAATGAAAAAAGTGTTGCAAAATGTACCCTAAGCAATGTACTTCAAGTTTTGCAGAATTGTAGGTAGAACTGCATATTTCTAATGAGCATAGGTTGCAAGCTACTTACAACAGTTCTAAAAGTTGATTTTGAAATAAAAAAATTACACAGCAATGAAAATTTTGCTTTGCTATACACACACACACATACACACATACTCTGGGACTCTCCATAGGTGTAATGGTTTTTATACTGTACAAACTGTATTTTCTATCGCACTAAACCTACCCCTTACAGAAAACTACTGGCAATTTTTGAATTTAATAAAACACCATTTTGTATGTTATTTAAGCCTTTTGTTTTACATTGTAGTACCCATGTAATTATACACATTTGTGTCCTCATAGACCATATATAACAGTACGCACACATGTGCACAGATGCAAACAAATCCAGAGCAGCCCTTTGTCCCAAATGCAGATAAATATCAGAATTTATGACACATTCTCATAAATGAGCTCATAAGTTCAAAGCGAGAGCCCGGGGGTCTTCAGTTCTTCTTTAGTGCTTAAAGTTGTGATTGTATTCTGAGATTGGAGAGGCTGGTGTATTGTATTAATAGCTGTCTAATGTAGGGGTGGTTTATTCAGAGCTGAGCAGGAGGAGACATGCTCTGAGAAACCAAAATGCTTGAATGTCTTTTCTGTGGGATTTTTATTCACTTATTCTCCTGATTTGCAAACCCAAGCTGATAAAAATACTGAGTAATCAACCGATGACAACTGCAATCAAACAAACAAGACGAAATTAAGACTGCTCAATTTAAAAACAATATCACTCTCTCTTTCTGTCTGTCTCTTTCACGTCTCTAAAATTGCCCTAATTATACAATGTCAATGGGCACCAACCCAATGAGCAAAAAAAAAAAAAAAAACAGAAAAAAGATTTATTCATCTCTGGCTATAGATTTTGCATGCCTTTTCTACCCAGAAATGATAGACTGCTGGGAAAGTATAAAAAGAAAAACAGACATATATTGAAGTTTTATTCAAAGCTAGATGTTTTAGCCTAGTTGTAGTGGTGTTGCTATACAGTTGCTAAGGTGTTGAGAGTAGTTTCTTTCCATTGCTATGTGATTTCTAGATGGATGCTATAGGGCTGAACAAAAATAATGTTTTTTTTTTTTCAAAAATGCTTTAGAAAACCAAGTCGGACCGAGTACTAAAACAAACTTGTAGCCAATCAGTAGTAAGGGGCGTGTCTACTCATGATGAGGATGAGAGAGCGCTCAGTGCACAGGATGGACATTAGAGATGGCGGAAAAAAACTAAAGGGGAAAACGTCATCAGATCAAAAGAAGGCTTATGATAAGGCAAGAAGTAGGACCTGTGTAAATTTCAGATCAGCTTTCCGGTGTTGGAGAGAACTCAAGGAGCGGGAAGGCCTGTGACCGGATACAAAGATGCTTTGTTTCTTCTCAATAGGCGAGAAACACTGGTTTTGCTTTGTTTCACAGAACTAATATATGCTGGCTCTTGCTTGAATATCCTGGTGTGTCATGTTCGCTTGTTTGTTCATCTGCAATCGTATTGTCGTTCCCTTTAGCTATGATATAGACGCATTCATTTCCACACCCTATATGCCTGGAGCGTCTAAACCTCCTCCACTGTCAGCACCTAAAGTGTGTCCGAAAAGTAAGATAATGAAGTTAAGATAATGTTTAATACAGCAGATAATAATAATAATACTGCTATAATTGTTGCCTGGGTTGTATACATACATTTTGTGAAAGTGAAAGTGACATTCAGCCAAGTATGGTGACCCATACTCAGAATTCGTGCTCTGCATTTAACCCATCCGAAGTGCACACACACAGAGCAGTGAACACACACACACACACTGTGAACACACACCCGGAGCAGTGGGCAGCCATTTATCCTGCAGCGCCCGGGGAGCAGTTGGGGGTTCAATGCCTTGCTCAAGGGCACCTCAGTCGTGGTATTGACGGTGGAGAGAGCACTGTACATGCACTCCCCCCACCCACAATTCCTGCCGGCCCGGGACTCGAACTCACAACCCTTCGATTGTGAGTCAGACTCTCTAACCATTAGGCCACAACTTCCCCTAGTTTGGGGCAGAGCTACCAAAATAGGGGCGAGTTTGTTTTGGTGATTTGAAATATCAACACTGGCTGCCAGAAATAATTTATTCCATGTTTCATGTTCTTTTACACACAGGCACCTCATTATGATGCTTTCAGTGTCTCAACATCACCTTTTAATCAGATTTGAAATAAAAACTTTTTAAACCTGGTGCCAACAAATAAGGAGCATTAAAGGACTTGCACTTTTTTTCCACCAAAACAAAAGCTCAATGAATTTAAACTGAAATTAAGAAGATGCTAAATAATGATATTATTTTTTACTATTATGTGATACTTATAGTTACTAATATTAATAAATATGAATATTTGCACATAAAATACATTTTTGCTTTGCAGAAAAGTTTTATTGTTATGATAGTATATATTTATATATGTTTTCTTCTTTTTTATATTTAATAATAATAATAATAATAATAATAATAATAATAATAATGATCACTCTTATTTTTTTATTCTAACTCTTTAATAAAAGGGTCACCACCACAATTTTTATCAGAAGAATATTTTCAACAAATCCTGCAGCACGATGTTGCTTACTGACTCAAAAGTGTTTACCCTTACATCTCTTAAGATATTCTGTCCTTGGGTTCCTCCTCCAGTGTAAGTCTATGAGATTTCTTTGTCCATTTGCCAGGTGAAAATTGTAAGTCATTTTTTTTTGAGACATAATAATGATAATGCAAGTCTAGTAGTGACACTAATAATTAAGACTTTAATCTATAAAACAATAGCTGTCTCACTCTCTTGAATTGCCCTAATTTACTCAATGCCCTACAAGCGTCTGGGCACCATCCCAAAAAGGATAAAAACGAAAAAAAAAAAAACACCAAAGAGAAATTCCAAATTGACAGTCATCTCTGACAGAGACGAAAGACTGCTATGAAGACATAAAAACCCTACTGTTTCAAGTAGCTTTTATAAACCGCAGCTTCTGTTGTGCATGGCTATCAGGTGCCATTATTCTGCGGGGTTAGACGGTTGTGCTGTTAGTGGTCTGTGTGTCTGAGTGAATGTAAAGTGGTTCGGATGGGTCTCAGAGGGATGGGTTGAGAGACTGTCTAAAATGAGACTGGGGGAGGTTTATAAAGAAGTTCTCTTATATACATGACATTATTCACATATGCAGCAGAGTGATGCATAGCCTCCGAGGGAATGCCCTCTTTGTCTGACCTCAACTCTTTCTCTTCTTCCCTCAGGTTTCCATTCATCCTGCAAGACCAAAGCTCTCCCAAAGCCTTGTGAACTGCCTTGCTGTTTACTATTTACATAGGTACTGGCTTTTTAAGGCTATAAGACTACGTCATAATTGAAAGGGAACTTGACTGTATGATTGGGAACGTTCTATAACAGTCATTACCTCACAACCGTTTATGCACACACACACACACACACACACACACACACACACACACACACACACACACACACACACACACACACACACACACACACACACACACACACACACACACACACACACACGTTTGTTTTTGTGAAAAGTGGGGACATCCCATAGGCGTAATGGTCTTTATACTGTACAAACTGTATATTCTATGGCTATTCACCAACCCTAAACCTAACCCTAACCCTCACAGGATATTTTGTGTATTTTAACTTTCTCAAAAAAAAAACTAATTCTGTATGATTTATAAGCGTTTTGAAAAATGGGGAACATGGGTTATGTCCTCATAAGTCACCCTCTCCTTGTAATACCTGTGTCATACCCATGTCATTATAAAGAGTTGTGTCCTGATATGTCACAAAAACAAGAGCACATACATAAAACGTATGATATGTCACAAAAACACACCCACACACTCACGCACACACCCACACGCACACCCCCACACCCACACACACACACACACACACACACACACACACATACACACAGTCTCCCTATCATTTTTATGATAACTTGTTTAAAATGTGAGATATAAATATAGAAAACACTGTCACAATGTGTTGCACCCACATTTCTATCAGTAAAATTCTAGAAGCTAGTTTTTGCACTTGGTCCTAATCCTTCCACTTCCCCAATTCTTGTAGAAAATCTTTTCACGCAATACATTAAAATCAAAACATCTCTGATATTTTCTGATCTCAGTCAAGAAGACCATTATTTATTGCCTACATACTCTTTTCCCCTTGCTTCACTCTTCTTCTCTACACATTTGATTGTTTTGTCTAAACACAAGCATCATTGTACAATTAATCTCAACCTGTCCTCCAACCAATACGCTCGTATAGGTCGTTTGTCCAAATCCCTGAAATACGACCCATCAGAGCGTATCCTACAATTGCACCCCTATCGGCAAAACGTCGTTTTCATATTAATGTTTTGTATTCTTTTATTTGCACTCTGGTTTGTGTTTCGTGTAGCTCAGTTGGTAGATTATTGCGCTATACCTTGATATGTAATCATGCTATCATGGGTTCGATCCCAGGGAACGGACGTTTATGAAAATGTATATGCTCAATAAATCATAATTTAGCATGATTTCTGTGAGGGTTAGGTTTAGGGGTGGGGTTAGGTGTGGTCATTCGAACGAATAAGCAGCCTAGTAAAATATGTAGGAAATACTGTGAGATCGGTGTAAAAAGCCCACACATTGCATTTAAATAAACGTGCGTTTTGATTGGTAATGACGTGATACGTCATTTCATGACGACAGACGCAACGCGATACTTTCATTATTTTTACGCCCGCTAGATGGCGCTTAACTTTAAAACGTAAACATGGGTCTTAATAAGGTGCTTGTACAAACGACCTATATGGTCGTTTTTTATTGGAGGACAGGCTCATTAATCTACAGTGGCAAACTCAATTAACCAGCCTTAAACTTGCTGATGTGGGTGTAACTCATGTAACTTATAGTTTGTGATGTGGATCTGTAATTTTTTTTGTGACAGCATTCTCAAAATAGCCCGAATGTGTGGGAAAAATGAAGCCCTGGCAACACTGATTGCTCACTAGGTTTTTTGAACAGAAATTAAATTTGTTAACTAGCCAGATCACAGTGAATGATTCAGACTGATTCATTTTATGATGCTCTCTATCACATGCCACCAACTACTTTTCAGTCTTCATCAGCCTAGAATCAGAAAGAGCAAACCATTTTGATTCAACCTCTCTGAATCTGAACCTCTCTGAAATGTAAGAAAACACTCGCATGGCAGTTACAACACCATGAATTCACCTTGAACTAAATCAGTAGCCTCATGACGACGAAATGATTATCCAAGTCCAAATGTACCATTTATTAGGTAATTATATCCTCATTCCAACAGTGTTTAACTCCCCTACACTATGAGAGATGCTCTTAGATTCGCTCGCAAAAGTTAATCAGCCATAAACATTAACGGTATAACAACACATTCAGATTTACTGACACATTCGGCCATCCTGAGATTGACTGACGGCTATATTGGATTGAGGAACATGGGGGCTGGCCTCAGGAATGATGAGTATATTGACCGCTCGGGCTGTTTTTCCTGGGTCTGGTGCTATGTATGGATGGGCGTGATGGAGGATGACAAAAAAGATTTACATAAACAAACACATGATTCACAGGATTAACCGTCATGCATACCAGACACAAAAAACAAGGGATTTAAAACGTTAGTGGATTGATTTGAAAAGAGACATTATAACAATATTCTGATATTAAGATATTTAGTCATTATTATCATTAAAATCAAAACTTTTATCTGTTAATATTATAACCAGTGTTATTTTTGTATCATTTAGATACTGTTTTTTATATGTATTTTTAATATATTTGATATATTATTAATATGATGTAAGTTATACTAAGTTTATATTATACAAATGAACAATATTACAACAAATTCATAATATGTAAATCATTGTATGAATTAATTAGATACAATTATTATATTTAGATAAAAAATATCTATCTATCTATCTATCTATCTATCTATCTATCTATCTATCTATCTATCTATCTATCTATCTATCTATCTATCTATCTATTAGATATGTCTGTATAATTTGTATACATTTTTATTTCAGTTTTTGCTTTTGTTTGCTTTTTGCCATGATAACTAGCTGAAATAAGTTTTATAAATTTTATTTCAGTTGCTGTTTATTTTATTTAAAATTACAGATTTAAAAAAATATTATTTTAGTTAACATTTAGTTAAACTATAAGAATTATTAATATTTTTCATTAGTTTAATTTTTTTTTCTGTTTGCAATTTCATTTTTGTAAAAGTTTTAGTAATTTTTTTAGTGTTTTTTGTCATTTTTATTAGTCCTGTTTTTGTCTGTATAAACTGATTTGTTTTTATTTCAGTTTCAGTTTTAGTTTTTTTAGTACATCAAATTAAACTAAGTGAAAATGACAAATGTTGCCATGGCAACTAGCAAAAAAAAAAGTTATTTTTTAATTTTTTATTTAAACTTATTTCAGTTTTTTTTTTTTTAAAGTGAAATATTTCTTTAATGGTTTTAGATTTAACTTACCACGGAGCTAACATGAACTACATGAATATATTTTTATTTTGTAATATTAAAAAATATTAATAAATACTTAATTTGGCAGATTAATCTTAAAATCATTAAAATTTTCTTACGAATCATTTAGACTAATTTACAACTGTTCAACTGAATTACCGACATGAACTGACTCAAAAATAAACAAATCAAACACCACTATTACTCCAAGAGCACTATGGTGGAGAAAGATGATTCCAAAATTTACACATGCCTGAGGAACCCTGAGGTCTGCAAAACATGAGACTAGTTACATCTAGTTACATTAGTCTTTGATGAGATTGTAGATTCTTTTATGAAATTTTGACAGGATGCTGGTAGAAACCTACAAACAAATCTTTGACTGTGAATGAATGACCTCTAGCATTGAGTGTCATCACACTAATGATGCAAGATGGTTCACTCAGTTTACATGAACAAACAACCCAGACCTAGCCCTTGACCTCAGGATTAATGAGACGGTCTGACCAGACCTGGGGTCAAAGGTCATGGATTTAAACTGAGCCGAGAGAATGCAGCTGGGTGGACCAGAGGAAAATTAAAATACAACATGTGTCAAGTGAAAACAGCTCATTCAGCCATGCCGTTAAAAATGGTTCTAAGGATGTAAAGAGATGAAAAGATTCAGCTCTCCTCTCTCCTGAAAATATGCACCTTGTCTTTGAACGGCTGCAATGGAATTACTTATTCATTCTGCTTTGTCTTTTCAAGCTCTTGTATCATCCCCAAAGTGTCAACGGTCGGTACGTTTTATACCAGCTGGTTCTTTAATATGTAAAGACCAGCTTGAACCTCCCTTGAGCTCTAAACACGAAACCGTGAAGGCCCTTACCTGCCTAGAAGAATGATTTTTGCTCTGATATTTTCTTAGCGCAAGCAATTTGCAGCCTTTCTGCAGCTATGTTTCATTTTAATATTAATTTCATTTAGGTACATAATATTTCCTGTAATTAAATTCAAATGACTATATATTCAAATATATAAAAAAAATTGTTGGAGGAGGGACTGTCCAGCTGGTCAGGTTTTATAAACAAGTGTTATGTGTATCTGTGTGATTTATTTATTTTTGAGTCCGTAGGTGGCGTTGTGGGAAGATTTCTTACGCGAGAATTATGTGACGTCATCGGGGATACCGGATAAAAGGCTCCAAGACGGTAATGGCGGTGCTCTCTTTCTCTCCGTTGCTCCGCTTCCCATTCACCAGCGTCTCTCATCACCTCTTGGAGGCGGTTTTGTTTGTTTTATGTTAAGCTTGGGTTTAACGTATAAAGTTGTGTTTTTGAAATTTGGTATATTTCTCACTTTTCAGTTGCGGGTAGTGTATGCATTTATTTATTAGTTCACGTTTGCTTATTTAGTTAGAACTGAGCGAGGGAAGCAGATGTCCAGAAGACTCACCTGTTCTTATTTTTCGGTAGTCAGGTAAGAACTTTATTCTGAGAACAGGTGTAGTTAGGGGACTGTTTTCTTAGTTTCCCTACCCGTGAACTGATTGTTCTCTTTATCATCCATTAGATTGTTTTTCTTTCTTATAAATATTATTTGTGAATGTTTGATTTGAATTCTGTTAATTAAATAGAGACGTCTTGGAACTCGCATCAGGGGTTGTGATTCTTTCTTTTTATATGTTCGGCCTGTGTCCTTAGAATTCACGAGCCTTGAAATAGTAATGGGCCGTAACAACAAGGCACAACATTTTTCACATTTTTGCATTGGTGTGTCTGATTAAAGTTTTTAGCATGCAGCTCTTTTATGTATGCTGGCTTTGTTTTGCTCTCTATGGTCTTTATTTGAATTGTTGGCCTTCTCGAAAGTATGTTCATGTACTGTACATGTTCTCAATACTTGGTAGGGGCTCGGTTTACTTTAATAACTGCCTCAGTTTAGCGTGGCATGGAGGTGATCAGTTTGTGGCACTGCTGAGGTGGTATAGAAGCCCAGGTTTCTTTGACAGTGGCCTTCAGCTCATCTGCATTTTTGGTCTCTTGTTTCTCATTTTCATCTTGACAATACCCCATAGTTTCTCTATAGGGTTCAGGTCTAGTGAGTTTGCTGGCCAGTCATGCACACCAACACCATGGTCATTTAACCAACTTGTGGTGCTTTTGGCAGTGTGGACAGGGGCTGGAAAATGAAATCAGCATCTTCAAAAAGCTGGTCAGCAGATGGAAGCATGAAGTGCTCCAATATTTCTTGGTTAACGGGTGCACTGACTTTAGTTTTCAAAAAACACAATGGACCAACACCAGCAGATGACACTACAACACAAATCATCACAGACTTTGGAAACTTAACACTGGACTTCAAGCAACTTGGGCTATGAGCTTCTCCACCCTTCCTCCAGACTCTAGGACCTTGGTTTCCAAAGGAAATACAAAACTTGCTCTCATCTGAGAAAAGGACTTTGGACCACTGGGCAACAGTCTGGTTCTTCTCCTTAGTCCAGATAAGATGTCTCTGACGTTGTCTGTGGTTCAGCAAATTCCTTGACACGTCTGTGTGTGGCGGCTCTTGATGCCTTGACTTCTTGAATGGATTTTGCTGGACCATCCTCATAAGGCTGTGGTTCTCTCGGTTGGTTGTGCATCTTTTTCTTCCACACTTTTTCCTTCCACTCAACTTTCTTTAAACATGCTTGGTTACAACACTCTGTGAACAACCAGCTGCTTTGGTAATGAATGTTTGTGTCTTACTCTCCTTGTGAAGCGTGTCAATGATTGTCTTCTGGACAACTGTCAGATCAGCAGTCTTCCCCATGATTGTGTAGCCCAGTGAACCAAACTGAGAGACCATTTTGAAGGCTAAGGAAACCTTTAGGGGCAGCTGTGGCCTAATGGTTAGAGAGCCGGACTAGTTATCAGAAGGTTGCAGAGTCGAGTCTCAGTGCTGGCAGGAGTTGTAGGTGGGAGGGAGTAAATGAACAGCGCTCTCTTCCACCCTCAGTACCCATGGCTGAAGTTCCCTTGAGCAAGGCACTGAACCCCCAGTTGCTCCCTGGGCACTGGATATATAGCTGCTAATACATGAGTTTCACAATTTGAATTGAATTACTGAAATAAATGAACTTTTCCACGACATTCTAATTCATTGAGATGCACCTGTAAAATGATCTCTTCAAGAAGGTAAAAAGTAGCTCAGATCATTTGGTCTTGGAAGAATTTGATGAGTACTGTGAGTCCATGAGATCTGAATTTTGATTGCAGACCGAATGTTGTTTGAGAGTAGACAAAAGTAAGAATAAAGTCTTTTAGATTAGAGTCTTTTTGTCAAGAAAAAGAAAAAGTTCAGGAAAGTCACCATTTAATTTAATTGATGTCTAGGAGACATTAAAAAGATTTTCATTTGTGATTTTCTTTTCTATGATACTGCTGTAAGCTCAGTCCTTCTACGCCTATTAAGGGATGAATGACTACAGTGGCTGACAAATCCATAAGGTTCAGTGAAATCCTATATATCTTTATGGCCTTTGTTAGCTAAACTAATCCGCTAATGGAAAAATGTCAGTGATACTTAAGTAGTGGCAAAACATTTGAAAAATTCCTTCTTTTATGCCATTCAATAGAGAGCTGCTTTATAATAGCACTGCGTACATGACCACACAAATCAATAAAAACACGTACACAGTATCTCTTTTTAATCTGGGCTAATGTACTTCTGTTGTCACCATAAGCACTATGATGTGTTCCTGCCTTCATCATCACAACATCAGACACAAACTACACTGATAAAACCACTAGAGATTAATGCACTTAAGGTTAATTGTCAGGGCTTTGTTCAAATCCATTACGCTACAGATGTAGTGATGCTTGAGGAAAGATAAACTCAATTCTAGAGAAGAGCAGAGATGTTTTCAGCATTCATATCTGCTCTGTGGAATCCTTTATATTTAACTGGATATCAAAAGCAACCCATTTATTTCAGACACTACAAACTCACCTCCCAGTCCGGGTCTCAGCCGGTTGTCGTAGCCATCCAGCAGCCGGTCCAGGATACGTGTGAACAGGGTGATGTTATTTTTGAAGGCATCTGTTGTGGCATCTGCAGACACTGACCTACATAACAAAGTCAACAGAGCGTGTGTGTGAACTTAACAGTCTCATAAACAGCATAGGAAAGGCTTTAGAGACTTCAAAAATGAGGATGAAGAAACGACCGATTGAAATGAGGAGTTACTGATATTCACAATGTTCTTGACGTCTTATAGCACTTAAATGATCTTAGTTCCATTAGCTGCAAGTTACAGCTCTCATGTAAGATGTTCTGAGAATTATTGCACAGGATTCCAATAAAATTTTTAATCTTTTAACTTTGACGCTCATTTTAGCTGTCAGACTTGGGGAAGCTACTGTACTTTGAAGACAGCACTACAGTCAAAGTAGTCTTTAAAAAGTAATAGGCTGCAATACAGGTTAGTAAAAACTACTACAGTTAAGTTATAATTAATACAATTAATACAATAACTAAAATAATGATAGGCAACATTATTTATTTAAATACATACATACATACATACATACATACATACAGTACATACAACATAAAGAAAATTTAAGAACTTTTATAAGTAATAAGTAATTTAACCACTTTGTTATAAAACACTGCATACAAAAGCATAATTCTAAACAGAATTTAATAGAATAGCTATTTTACAAAATAAAATAGTAATAATAATAATAATAATAAAATAAATTAATTAATGAATGACATACAGGCAATTTAATTTCTTTTGTAAGTTATTATTTTTTTAACCAATCCATTAAACACTGAATCAAAAGCATTATGTAAAAATCATTTTAAACAAACAAACACATACATAAACACATACAAACATAAAATGACATGCAGGCAATTTTATGACTTATGTCATCCATGACTATTTTTAAAGCATTAAACTGAACAGTGCACTCTTAATGAATCGTTTTGTTGAATTAAACAGGATTTTCTCAATGCTTGAGAGAGACAGAACTATTCTAGGAGTGTGCTTTGATTACTGTCTGAGTTTGCTTGTGTGCAATTCAATGAAACATGAAAACAGCAAGCATTTTGTCAGACTACATTGCTACTTTTTGGAAAAGTATCTCCTTTTTTGGATGTGTAAGCGCTGCTAATGTCCCAACACTGCTGTGATGTGATTAGAGTGGCTTTCACTCTATTCCACATGTTCTATTTGCAGTAAAGTTTATGTGAAACGCTGCTCAGGAATATAATTAACAATTAAGCATAATTGGTTTAATTAGCATAAGCAATCATGCATGCATTATGAGCGTCAGCTTGATCTGTTTGTCAGCTGACTGTTAAAGCCTATGCGCGGACTATTGAGAAAACATTTTGAGGCATCCCAGATGCATTTTCTCTAAAAGCTATTTTCTAAGAATACATTTTTGGTCAAACTGCATTCATGAATGCAACAAGCTAAATAACAAAGTAAAGAAAATATCAGTTAGACCGCTATGCATCTGCATTTGCTGAATAATATCCAATACTTGTTTGTTACAAATTGTGGGGTGCTAATTCCAAAAATAGTGCATGTTTTGCTCGAGCATGTCACATTTCCTTACAAAACATAGTAAATTTTGTAGCATTTTTGCTTTCAACAACCATTTGTAGGGTGAAGAATTCCTGTATTATCCCATAATCACCAGAAAACTGCCACAAAGACATGCTTGCCAACTATTTGCTCAATATTCAGGCAAATGCCATCTGTATGAATGATTCTGAAGACATTATTTTATTTCTAATCCTGATGTTAGAATTATGCTCAGCAGAAATGCAAACATGACCCAGGCATCTTTTATTGCATCTAAACAGTGACAGAAAATACAGATTTACAGAAAGTATCAATAAAATGCTTACAAAATCTAAATAAATTGACTATTTAATGTTGTATGTATTTTATGCTTTATAGTATATCTCATCTTTAGTCTAGAAACATGCTAATGTCAAACTCTATCCTCCTGAGACCCAGCTATGGAGTTAATGTGGTGGACATTATATTTTAGTGAATTTCTCTGAGACCTCACATGTCACAGTTTTAAGTCTGTACAAGAGCACATTCAGGGCTTCCCAGAGATACCAAATGATTGGATGTTTCACCATGGCCGGATTGGCCGCTCCCTCTCCTTGGTTTTTAAATTAAATAAGTGATAGAATTGTTCACCATTAAAGAAATATGATAATATTTTGTAATTATATTTTAAATCTGATTAATTTTAAAATTATCATAAATCAACATCACAGGAAAATGTTATGGGGTTTCAAATCAAAATATGACTTCCTGTTATGAAACAGGACATCATTTCATACATGTCCACCTTAGAGTACACCAGGACTAGATAAAAGAATTGAATAGGTAAAACAAATTATATATCAATATTCTTATGAAATATTATGTTATTCTGAAAATCTGGCCAGTTTCTACCATTATTACACTTCTTTTTTTTTTCAACATGTTGTCCCAGCAGTACTTTAATATGCCAATTAGACACAGTGTATAGCTTAATGGGAAAACCAGTTTATGGAATTTTTAAAAACATATTGCATAAAGCAAAATGGTATATCAAATGATTTTGTTATATATTTTATAACATAGTTGAGTACCATCCTTAAACAAAGTTTGGTATATATAAAAAAAAATCCTGAAAAAATGTATTGATTTACAAAAATAATAATAATACTAATAATAAATTCCCATTGTTTTTGCCTTTTCATGTCTATTCTTGTCATTCAATTTAAAAAAAAACTGAGTCCTGGTGTCTTCACCAGATGACATAGCATAACATATGAATAACATAATTAAAAAAAAAATGTATTTTACCATTTTGTTCTTATACTCTAAACAATGCAATGACATGAACAAAAATAAATAAATACCAGATTCACAAAGCTTTTTATTTCTGGTTCTCAGGAGGATATTGGAATCAGCCGTGACTCATGAGTTGAGTTGTCATGCTAATGAAGTGGTTGCCTACGTAGAGCATTACAAATAAGTCATTTTTCTGCAGGATGCTGCAGTGCAAGGCAGCTGTCTATGTAGGCAGCAGTGAGCCAGCCCACTAGGTTTTGGAACAAAGCCATAGTTCATAAACGGACATGATTGAACAAGTTCTTCTGAATGAAAGAATGAAAATGAATGTCATGACATTTGCCAAGTATAGTAACCCATACTCGGAATTGGTGCTCTGCATTTAACCAATCCAAGTTCATACACACAGCAGTGAACACACACTGGAGAAGTGGGCAGCTATTTGCTCCAGCACCCAGGGAGCAATTGGGCGTTCAGTGCCTTGCACAAGGGCACTTCAGACATGGGTATTGAGGATGGAAGTGAGTGCTGTTAATTCGCTCCCCCCACCTACAACGCCTGCCAGCACTGAGACTCGAACCTGCAATCTTCGGGTCACAAGTCTGATTCTCTAAACATTAGGCCACAGCTGCCCTGGAAATCATTCTGAAAGTGATTTCTGTCCAAAATGTTCCAAAGTCGTTCAGCTGGCAAATCAGCATATGAACAATTCTGCACTCTGCCACGGTGTAATACCTCATTATAGAGCAAATTTGTAGCTAATTCCTACATAAGCCTCACATAAATTAAGAGTATTTTATAGCTAATTATTCATCTTTAAAGCCGGTCATATGTTACTATCTGGGTGAGCATAAAAGGACCTGAAGTTATAGTATCGACCCATTTAGAGTCATAGAAAGCACTCTGTTTTTATGGTTCCTCTACTCCTTTCGCGGGGTGCATCAATGCATGACCCAGATTAGCGAGTGGTTTATCTGATCTCGTCCTGATTCCATTTATTCAGCGTGAATTCACTGCTTGTGGAAACCAGTAAAGCAGATTTCATGAATCAACTTTATGACACATATAGAAGGACGGGGTTGCTTATCACATGCATTATCTAGATTTATATGATATTGGTTTATTGATTGGTAAGGCATGATGTGACCCTCTTGAGAGAGGGTCTAAGTTGATGATTTAATATAAATAAAAAGGAAACGGGCCATCATATTAATATAAAACTAAATTGGCAGTCAACCTGAGCTGAGTTAAAGAGCAGTCAAAGTAATTATAATCCATGTGGTCACTATTTAAACAAGTGTTTGTAAAAACATCAAGGTTGATCCTCTTAATTATTATTTCATCAGGATCAAAGCAAGCTAAATTTCAACCAAAACACTCACTGGGCACTCCAAAGCACACATACATGCACATTGCTGTTATGCACTTGAAGTAAAGTACTACAGGTGTAAACAACCACTTTGGTTGGATTTTACGATTTGCACTTTCCACAATACTTTGCAATTAACAAACTGTCTAAAAACACACAGAATGTTAGAATATACAAACATATTAATTTAAATGATCTTGTGTCACCTTTCACCTCGAAAAATTTGCAGTCGTTTTCTTGCTCAAACTGAACAGTATTTCATTTTTTTTTATCATAGCAAGAGACGCCTTATTTGAAATGGCATTTTTCACTATTATGAAAAGGCCTCTGAGATGAGGGTTTAGAAATTCATGAAATATTCTGAAATAACGCTTTTTTATTACAAAATAAAAACAAAAACATGTTCATATACATTTATATATTCAAATATATACATTTTTTTTAATTAAGATTTTTGCTAAATAAACATCCTTTTGACAAATCGATAGGACAATTACAAACCACCGAAGTCTCGATTACAAAAATAGGCTTAGGCTAAGTGAGAGTGTCTGTATGACTTTTGATGTAATATCCAAATATTTATTAGGATTATGCATAATTAGAATTTTAAACGCTTGAATGGGTACATGCTTTTAGCTTTCAGTTTTAATAATAATAAAAATAATAATAATAAATAAATAAATAACAAAAAATAAATAAAATAAAAAGCAGCTATGCACCTATAGTACCTCCCCTAAATGAGAAAGCCCTCCTCATGGTTCTACGCTGTTCTGCACCACCTAGAGGATTAATCACTGATCATGTACAAAAGCCAGCGATTTCACGAAGCCTCTCAAAGAAAAAACAAAAACGAATCTAATTTGCATGAATTAAACTTGCATTAATTATTCCTATTCCAATAAACAATACGCCAGTATTTGACTTTGGCAGCAGAGCAATTTCTTTTGGTGACCACCGGAGTGCGCGGAAAAGTCTCCAGTTACGCACGAAGACGAGAGGTTTCGAGTCAATCCCGGTATCCTCAGATTAAGGTTGAAGCTATTATTTTTATGCATTACATCCTCAAGCCAATTTAAAAACCGAAGTCAAGACTGTCAGTCCTACCTGGTGTGCCAAAACAGCGTCAACAAGAAGATGAGAAGATGAAACGCGAACCTCTCCCTCATTTCTGCCACTCAAACCTGTGTATAAGAAGACAATTCCTCAAATCAGTTGAAGAAAACGAGGGTTGTTTAAGCAAAATACTGCCAATCGCACACTATGATGGGTTAAGTTCCACCTGCTGATCTTATATGATGGACCACAGACATTTCATTAATATTTACAGCGTGTAACAATTCATGATATGAATATCAATATCCCTTACTAACATTTAGAAATCATAAGATGAGAAAACCATCACCAAATGTCCACAGCTCGCGCTGTGATGATGATTTCCACATTATTGGCAACATGACTGAGTATCATTTACACACATGGCCAGAAACACAATATCCACAACGATGCTCTACTTTATAGAGAGGACACCCACCTGTGATCCACCAGCTCCGCTTTGTTCTTATGGATAAAGGCTGATAAATAACAACCGGAATGTGCAAGTTTATTCCCAGCCAATGTGTTATACAAGAGAGCGCACGTGGATCAGGAACGAGCATGAATTAATTCCCACAACAATTCACTATAAATTCAGATGCATATGAGCATCACTGAGGGTCTCTGATCCTCAACCGCGTCTCTCTCTCTCTCTCTCTCTCTCTCTCTCTCTCTCTCTCTCTCTCTCTTTAACTAACGCACCTACGCGCCTTGACGCGCCGCGATTTCAGATCTTCTTTACTGAATCTCATACTGCACACTATTTTTTTCTCCTGAAAGAAAGAGGGTATAAGTACAACGAAAGAGACAGATAGAGAACTGGGTCCTAAAGACAGTTACATTAGGGCGCTGATCGCTCGCACTCCCTCTCTCGTACTGTACATACACATCACATAATGACACGGTGTGTGATGGTGTAGCCTACATATATTTGCTTTTGATTTTATTTTCTTGGTATATTTAAATAAACAAAATACCCAAAGGTATAGAGTGTGAAACCAATTATAAATGTAAACAATGCTTGCCTTATGAAAAATAATGCATTTGCATAGTTGCAGAAATGTTAATGCCCTGCACATTGCAGCATTAACAGGAATGATAAACATCCTCAAAGATGGATGAGTGGTTATTAAAACAGGTCACGTTCTGTGGTTGTCCAATCAATTGTTTAAACCTCATAAATATGCAAATAAGAATGATTACCAAGCTTTTACAAATTACAAATGACTACATCAGGGTAAAATATTAACAATGTAAAACATAAAATAAGATGACCCAGAATTATGTTAATCAGGTTTAAAAATGACCCAAAATGGCATGAAAAGCTTACATTGAGCTACTATTTTCAAAAAGATTATAATTATTATATAATATCTAGAAAAAAATATATCTAGATTATAATTCTAAATTCATCAGCACTACAGGATGTGGTTGGATTCAAAAAAAAAAAAAAGTCAAGTCACTGGCCATCTGTCTGTTAAACAGAGATCTAGGATCAGGTCTTTTAGTTATGCATTATTAATGCTGAATAAAATGATTTCCACATGAAACATCTTTCATCCAGGCGCTTTCTCTCCAGAATATTTGATGTCCCCCTGTGATATCAATAACAGGGGGTATCACAGTAAAAACTGCATATGTGTGGGCGCATGTTGCATCACATAACCAGACGCAGACTTTATCTTAATCTAGGAAATCTGCAATAAACAATGCCATTCAATAATATTTTATGACCCTATCTGCCTCGTAATGTTTATTTATGCTGGGGTGGCATTCATACATAAATAATCCAACAGACACAATAAGATCCTGCAATGCTAATATAAAAATAAGAGACAGTCAATAACTTTTCCCAGCATTGCATATAGGGTCTTTAAAAATAAAATGAAATTATAATCTCACTATCCGCCAGTCCAGATATTCACAAATTTAATTGCAAATGGCTACATTGTCGACTAATTGTGTCTGTCTGCCGACAATAAACAGGCAAGTATGTAACTTATCTTAAAATAATTTTATTTAGAAACCTGTATTAGCTATTGATCAGGTCCAGATGATGAATTTGTAATTGCTCCCATGTCCCCTCCAGATTCTGCATAAATATTTAAAGCAAAAAGGCAGCCGTGTCGGCCTGCGGCCCCAAGAAGACAGATGACAGTGTAATGCTAAATGCCAAAGCATGTTAGCCAATGCAAATTCACATTCTACACAGTATAAGAGGAGTAGCATTTCATCTAACACAGTGTTGCTTCGAAAACATTTAATTATTCTTCAATATTCCAATTATTTTGTGGAGTCCATTCCTTATAATATTGTTCTGACCTTCAAAAAGAAGCTTGTTGCTGCTCTTGGTGACATTTACTATTGTTCATAGCATTCTACTGTTTCTGCAGTAGATACTTAATATACAAATTTTCCAAAATGTGCATGTGTCCCACTATGCAATGCAATGAATTATGCCTTACATTTCCAAGTGTGACGAATGAACCAGAATCATTAATCATTACACTCTCAGGAAAAAAAGGAACAAAAGCTGTCACTGGGGCCGTAACTTTTGAAAACGTATACTTTTGTACCTTTTAGGTACTAATAAGTACCTTTAAGGTACCAATATGGACTCTTTAGGTACAAAAGGGTGCCTTTTGAAGCATTGTATAGCATAATACACATTCTATTTTTTTATTCATTTATGCATATAGCAAACATGTTTTTTTTTTACATATTAGGCAATAGGGTCATTTCTAGCTTTTCATCATTTTTATAATTTGGATACGTTTTTACCTGCAGTATAGTTGTTCTCAAGATGAATGTACAATAATGATCTGCTTCATTGAGACATTTTGTTTCCTAAAATGAATTGTAGGTAAATATTAACCTCATCTAATGGTCTTTATGTTTTCTGTCTTATAAAATATCCTGTTGCTATTTCAATGCAAGCATTGGAAACGATTCAGTGAGTGAGTAAACTGTCTGAACGAATCAAACAATTTCAGGGCAATTTTGCAAACTCGTTTAACTGATTGGATCAAACCAGCTAAGAAAAACATGTTATAAGAATGTTTTGCTAACATTCTCATAAAGTTATGAAAACGTCATTTTTGAATGTTCTATCTATTTCCGGTTAGTTCTTAAATATCATCAGGGAAAATGTTTTTTAGGTTGTTACAGTAGCCTATTTGGTAAGTTATAATACTATGAGCAGTTTCTTTTTGAAATATTTTAGTCTTTTAGATGTGAAAAAAGGTGGGAAACCCACCCATGTTGAGAAAACAGCTCACTAAACCTATTGATCTTTATGTTGCCATTATAAGCATCTTTCCACTCAGTTTCATCTCCCATTCAGCTGTCATAATGTCATCTCCATTGGAGTAATCAAGTGTCCAAGCTGCATGGTTGATGATGGCATTTAATTGAGGCAGTTAGTATGGTGAAATCTGTCTGGCAGTGTGTGATTAAACTTGAAATTGCATGAGCTCAGACTATAAAAAAGCATGAACCATGAGGACCTTTCCCTCGCAACGCCTTCCCGGCAGAACGCAAGTATTTTGCTTCACAGAACAAAATGGGCGGCGGTTTGCGTAAATTATAGAAGACAGGCACTTTTGCTTCACCACCTCGTGGAAGTAGATCAAAAGTGTGATCTCCTGAAACAAAAACAGACTTGTATGTACAATATCTTCGCTCTTCCGAGGATAAAGTGGTGGTCAAATGATCCCTTTTGGATTATTGAGTCAAAATGATTATACAGTCACCCGGAAACTGGGCGTGCCACTCTGCACTTGAGAAAATAAATGCTATCATCTGTGAGTACGAATCTCTTCAAGTCTGGCATGAGCGCTCAGGTGTTCAGCTTCACATATGTCATCGCTGGCTCAGACTGTCCGAGCCACAGAGCCAGACAGACTCCAGCAGAGCCGCTCGCTGACCACCAAAATGCCACGGGCCTCACTCTTCTGGACATTTCCGATGAGATGGATGCATCTGGAACACAACAGAAGAGTTAAATTTGAATTTATGAGGTTGTGTGGGACTAGCAGGTGAACTTTTGGTTAATAACATGCTATATTTGAATCGTTTACCTTTGCAACACCACCGAGGTTGATAGGTGTTCTGTCTTAGTGCTCATGCACAGAAACATTGTATTAAAAAATGCAATGAGTCACAGTTATAAGTCTAACAACCACAAATAGCTTAATCAAAAAATAAAATTCATCATCATTTAATCACACTGATGTACATTCTCATAAATTAAATCTTTGATGGTTCCACAAAGATTTTTTTTTCAGTTTACATTCCACAAGAAAAAAAAAAAATAGAAAAAAAAGTTCTATAGATTATATAAAATGTTCTTCACACTAAAACATGTCTCTTTTAAGAAGATTGTCTTTACTGAAAGGTCATTTAGGGACCCAAAAATGGTTCCCAAAAATGGCATTCCTGCAAAACCCCACGTGACTTTCTTTCTATGAGAAGCAAGTATCTCTTCAAATTGTAAGTAGACAACAGGATGTTGTATAAAACAACAAGAATAGATAAAAACATCATTAGAAGTATTGTAAAAGTCATCCCATATGATTCATGTACTGTATTCTAGAATCTTCTGAAGCCATACAATAGTTTTCTTGCAGCAACAGACATGATTTAATAATAAATGCTCTCTCAAATCTCAAAATATCAAATCTCAAATATTGTGGGGTTTTGTTTTTTTTCAAAGTTGATCCGTTTCACTCAGTTACAAGATGCAAGGACTAATGGTGTGTACAGTATGTGGTGCCACTCGACAACAAATCTTGGTGTGCAAAGATTGAGAATGTGCATGTGAGAATGAGATTTAATATATATATATATATATATATATATATATATATATATATATGTGCGTGTGTGTGTGTGTATATGTACTGTATACACACACACACACACACACACACACAAGAAGGTAGAATAGAAAAAATATGAAAAATGAAAAGCCATGTTTCTGAATGACAGAACCTCGTGATGCCAGAGAAGAGAAGTGGTCCAAGAACTGAGCCCTGAGGCACCCAGTAGCTAGATGTTGCGACTTGGACACCTCACCTCTCCAAGATACTTTGAAGAACCTATCTGAGAGGTACGACTCAAACCACTGGCGTGCAGTTCCTGATAATTTTTTTTTTCCACTTTCCCCACATAAAGCAATAAGACTTAGTATAAAGTGCATGTCTATGTTCAAGTTTTCATGGGGCTTTTAATTGTAGCTTGACAGCTTCAAGCTTCAGTCTGTATAAGATTTCATTGTATGTGAAAAAATACATGAACATCTTTTTTTTTTTAAAGAAATTAAAGCTTTTATTAATCAAGGATGCTTAAAATAGTTTAAAAGTGACAATAAATACATTTTACATTGTTTTATTTAAATCTATTCATCAAATTACCCTGAAAAAATACTAAGCAGCACAACTGTTTCAAACATTGATAATACAAAATGTTTCTTAACCAGCAAATTATCATATTACAATGATTAGGATTATGTGACGAACAATGGAAATTTAACTTTGCATCACAGAAATCAATTACATTTTAAAATATATTCAAAAGTTATTTTAAATTGTAATATTCCACTATAGTACTGTTTTTACTGTATTATCTATTAATCAAATTAATGCTGCCTTGGTTTGATATGTCATCATCTAATTCCAGTTGTTATATTTCAGCTTAAATTCCACAGGAGCTGTTTTTCTGCACGACTCGATGCAAACGTCTTGTCATGCCTCTGAAGTACGGTAGCACACATGCTTCCTTGGTTCCTGCGAGGAACGTGGGTGTCCAAACATCATCTCCTCGGCTAATAAATAAGGTTTTCCTTTTCTCAAGCTCAGATGCAATTTTGATCTTTCCCTAATTGTATTCTTTGATTTTTCCCGTCTCTCTCTGAGCAATACCTTTTATCAGGAAAATCTGAAGACTAATATAAGAAATCTTTTATTGGTTTCTGTCTCACGTAACAGTTTGAAATCTTCAAATTTCAATGCCTGCACAGTTTTGGAGTGATAAGATGAAAGATTTTCTTTAGTGAACTCATATGCAAACACAGGCCAAAAGGTTGTGCCGTGTTAATATTGAGCTCATATGCATGTAGGCGGGTGAGTTAATTTTAGAGGTTAAAAAAGTAGACTGAAATACAAACTAAGCCTAATCAACTAGATTTACCAGTTGTGTTTGCTAAGGCGAGCATTATTATTACTATTACTCAAAATAAAGCTTCATGATTCAAACAAACCATTAAACCTAAGCATAGTATGCTACTCATCCTGTACTGTTTGTGCTACCAGTGTTATTTTTGTATTATTTATATATTATTATGTAATAATATTTAATATAATTTATTTTTTTACATTACCAGTCAACATTTTGAAATAATTAAATAATAATATATATTTAAAAAAAAAATTTTTGTATTTTTTATACGATTCTTATGCTCCTCAAGGCGGCATTTAATTGATGAAAAATACAGGAAAAACAGTGAATATTATTGAAATTTATATATATATATATATATATATATATATATATATATATATATATATAATGTATTTTTTCCTGTGATGCAAAGCTGGGTTTTCAGCATTCTTAAGTGTCACATGATCCTTTAGAATTCATTCTAACACACTGATTTTCTGCTCAAGAAAACAGATTTTGAAGTTGTGCTGCTTCACATTTTTGTGGAATTTATGAAATTGCATTTTAATATTACAATAGAAAATTTTAAATTTTTAAATTTAAGCTATTTTAAATTATACAAATGTTTCACAATAGTACCGTTTTAATGTGTTTTTAATCAAATAAGTGCAGTTTTGGGGAGGATGAGAGACTTCCATAAAAAAGCTTTTTTGAATTATGTAATTATTTATGTTTCATTTTATTAAAGCTATTATTTCACTTAGTAAAAAGGATTTTCATAGTTTTAGTTAACAATAATAGATGTGAGCTTATGATTTATGATTTTCGCCTGACGGATTTCAAACAATTTGTAGATGTCTTCACATCATAGAAACTTAGGCCAACAACCCATCTAGCAGCCACCCAAGAAATGGCCTAACAACCCATAAAAACAACATAGCAACACAAGGCAAACACTCATTGAACTAAAATCTATAGTAAAGTAATAATAATAATAATAATAATAATAATAATAATAATAATAATAATAATAATAATAATAATGAAGTATTTTTCCTTTTGAACCAGATATAATGTGTAAAATAATTTAAGATGACTCTTTTAGAAAACCATTAAGTTTAATTGTGCACAACCGATAACAGTAATTCTGCAGCCACTCTGCGAGGGAAGAAAAAAATCTATTTTTAAAATCTAAATCTATGGGCTATTTAGCCCATAAAAAAGTGTTTACCATATGCAAGGCCACAAGTTAGATGTGTTATTCAATAAATGGAGACGGAGGGACAGAAACTGAAGCAGGACAAAAAAAAGATAGTTCTTTAAGTGCCAGGATTAACCCAGGGCTCCTTCACTTCAATCAAATATCAATAGCAGCCACAACAATAAAGTCATTGCTCAGGGATTCAGGTATGGATAACTAAAGTGTCACAATACTTTTTGTCTTTATTTGTATATCCATTGTTTGTATCATTTAAACCAACCAAACTTCTTTCTTTGTGAAATGTTTGGCTTGAAATGTGTTGCAGTCTGGTTGCAGTGACATTCAAAACACTTTTGGGGCCACTGCACTGATAATCCGGTCCTGGTTCTTTAGTGTGTTTGTGTGTGTGTTGTGTTGTCTGTGCTTTACCTGAAGGCTGTCTGTACCCTCAGAAGGGGACACACCAGGAACCTTCATTCTAAATGCTATCAGTCACGATTCAATCAGATCTCATTCTCCACTTCATCAGGTCTGAGTTCAGCTTGACCACTAAATCTCACAATTACACCCTCTTTCATATGTGTAGATGCCCTGTGTGGCACAAGCAGCAGAAGAGCCTAATAAATAAAACATGGACCCGCAGCAGATGGGGATGTTATTCTTGCATCCATATCAGCTGAATCTCTAGAAACCTGTCAAGAAGAGTCTGGCTCATATTTCACAGTGAAAAAGGAATTAAATATAGCATAAAAACTATTTAAGGACCATTAAATTAATTGTATTGTGAGCATATAACTAATGAAATGCAATACATACATACATACATACATACATAACTAGCAACCAGCCAGAACACCATATCAACCAATACCCATAATCAATATCGATATCAATGATAATAATAATAATAAATGTCCAAAAAGGCTTCAGTTTCTTTGTTCAATATATCAGGTCTCATTTTTTAACACCAACTTTATTAAAATAAAATATTAAAAATTTTAATAAACAAACAAATACAATTTGGGTTTGTGACAATTCATACATGAAATTTTACCTTTCAAATAAACCTGAAGTACAGCAACACCTGACACTTTTGCTTGATTTCAGAGTTTCTCTTTTATTTAAATACTGGGTCAGATGTGTCATATTTCCGCTCTGTCGCACAAATGTCACTAGGCTACTTAAGCAAACATTTGAACGTGAAATGGTCAATTATGTATGAAATGTTCTAATCTATCCAATTACCCTAATTCACAATGAGACTGGCTTCTTGACATCACTCAGGCTTTCCGCTGCTGTAAACGGGAGGAGGGGTTTTGAATATAAACTGAATATAAACACTTCATTTGTGATCATAAGCATTCAGCTCTTTACATTGCACCAAATTACACCACCATCTGCACCACTTAACAGACCTGTTTGGAATGATAACGTGGAAACTATAAATACTTTGTTACAGTTTAGCAGATCACAGCAGTATAGCAGCGAGGGTCACCTCTGAGATAATGGCCCACATTTCTCAGTTGAGTTGCAATGACTGTAAATCACACAGCAGGCTCCTCTGCTGGTGCTGCTACAAGCTATGAGTAAACAGTGACCTCTAGTGCTTTCACTAAAAAAGTGCATATTACAAACAGGCAGCCCTGAACTTGATCAGATTTACAATCAACTGATGGACTATAAAATAGGCACAAAAAAAAATTCTTACAATAAAATGAGGAACCTGAATCATAACTAAAGGCTGCAAGATTATAGAGACATTGTATGGAGGCAGTAAACAACCACCTAGCAACCAGCCAGAACAACCATTCAGATCAGTGACTTAAGAAGCTACCACATAGCAACAAGCCAGAACACTCTAGCATCCACCCTAAAAACCCTAGCAACAATGTAAAAATCATCCAAAACACCCTAACATCCAACCTAGGAACCAGCTAGAACAACTTAGCAACAATCGAACAACCACCCAAAACAATATAACAAGCTAACAGAAAGCAACCATCTTGAACACCCTAGCAAAAATCTGATAAACCCCCCAAACATCCATAAAGAAACCAGCCAGAACACCCTAATAAAAAGCTAAAAATCACCCAAAACATCCTAATGACCACCTACCAACCAACCACAACAACCTAGCAACTACCCAGAACATCCTAGTAACAATCTAAAAAAAACAGATAAAACACCCTAACAACCATCTAGCAACTAGCAGGACACCCCTAGCAAAAATCTAACATTCACCCTAATGACCACCAAAACATCAAACTACCTAGCAACCATCAAGAACAACCTAGCAACCACCCTGAAAAAAACTTGCAACAATCTAACAACCATCCAAAAGACCATAACATCTATCTAGCTACCAGCCAGAACATTCTAACTAACCACCTTGCAAACAACCTGAACATCCTAGCAACAATGTAACAACCACCTAAAACATCCAAACAGCATCCTAGCAACCAATCAGAAGACCATAGCAACCACACAGAACACCTTAGCATCAAACGTCCAAAAATACCCTAACATCCACCTACTGTATCAACCAGCCAGAATAACATTACAACCACCTCAAACACCCTCACAACCACCTAGCAACTAACTAGAAGGCCCTGACAATCACCCAAAACATGCTAACATTCACCTAGCAACCAGCAAGAACACCCTAACAAGCACCAACAACACTCTGACAACCACCATTGCAACCAACCAGAATGTTATTCACTCTAAACACACTAGCAACAATTGAACAACCACTCAAAATACCCAACCACCTAGCAACCAGGAAGTACACCCCAGCAACCACCCTGAACGCCTTAAAAACATTCAGAACACATAGCAATAATTTAACAACCACTCAAAATACCCTAACATCTACCTAATAACCACCAGAACATCCCATCAATCATTTTTAACACCTTATCAATGATCTAAGAACCCAAAACACCAGTTACAATAGCCTAGCAACCACCCAGAACACCATAGCAACCAGCCATATCACCTTAGCAGCCACCCAGTAGCCCCACAACAGTGTGTCACTGTGGTGATCTTTGCACAAACACTTCAGCCATGGAAATCTGTAGTTGGTTTGTTATTTCTGACAGGCTGCCATATATGTATTTATATTCATAGAGAGCTGCTCTAGACTGCATTCATTTGATTTCCCAGAGACTGATGGACTACAGAATGGACTTGAGTTTGATCCATTTGTCCTGAGCTGCTACGCTATATTGAACACTCCAAAACATAATCACATGCAATAATGACAGAATGCTTTGCATTAAACAAAGAATCACACCATCATACACCCTTCAGAGCATCAGCACAAATGTGAAGGATGCAGTGTGTCCTCTTATCACATGCTCATGTGAACAGCATGGCAATCAGCTGATCTCTGCTACTGATGCCACTGTTTCCAGCTCCGTTGCCTGGGTAACAGCATCACTCCGAGAGTGAAGGGGGGGGGGGGGGGGGGGGGTTACACTCATCCATAATCTCCCATTAAACTACAGAATAAGATAAACTATACCATCATCAAATAAACATTACATCCCTTCTGCTCAGACCCAAGTACTTAACAAAAGCTATAAATCATCATTAGAAATGATGGACTGTGTTCATTCAAGATACATGTGTACTTTGTCATTTTAATGCATTGCATAAAGGAGGAAGAAAAGGTAGTGATAAAATGGAGCAGGGAATTTTGGTTCGTCACTGCAGAGAAAATGGAAGGGCTTCAACTGTAATTAACTAATTGAATCAAAATTACAGTAACAGATGCTTTTCTTTAACAGTGGTTTTTTATGTTGGATTCTAGAGTAAAATTGTTTTTGGTTATGAATACAATAAATATACTGTTATATATACTTATAATGAAAGTAAAGCAATTGTTTGACAGGCTACAGTGATCACTTTGACTATAACAGTTCCATACATGAAGTTTTGCTCACTTTGACTATAACATTTCCATACATGAAGTTTTGCTCACTTTGACTATAACATTTCCATACATGAAGTTTTGCTCACTTTGACTATAACATTTCCATACATGAAGTTTTGCTCACTTTGACTATAACATTTCCATACATGAAGTTTTGCTCACTTTGACTATAACATTTCCATACATGAAGTTTTGCTGTTATTTTAATACACCCAAAAACTTTCTCTCCAAGCAATCAGACTTATGATTTTTCCCTGGTGGACGCTAACTTGGGCAAAATTATTCTCAAATAAATATATAAATGAATGAAACTGATTGAAAATTGTTTCAAAGTAGATCCTACTCTAGTTCGTTCTCTTCATTTACAAGGTTATTATACTAATGAGCATATGATGCAAATTCAACCTGGTAAAACAAATAAAATCATCCTTGCATTTACAACAATGGTGATTCACTGGTCAGAATCACAGAACAATTCCTCATCGTTTGCTAATAAAAGCCACATCCATCCACGCACATAATATGCAGATAGTTCTATTCACTGATGGGGGTTTCTCAGCACTTTTAATTGCTAATTCACTTCAGATTGGTTTCCAGGGAAACGGTTACTATGGACTCGCAATGACTGTCAGAGTTTATCGAGCTTTGCTACATGCTGCATCACATGATAGCAATAGACCATCAGAAAAAAAAACACGCTGACATACTGTAAAACATTAGAATATCACGATTTCTCACACATCTGGTATTGTATTATATCTTACTGAAATATGCATTATATTATAAATGAATGTGGTTTATGCATATGCATAAGTGTTGCCATGGAGATGCAATTCTATGAAACCAGTAGAAAGGAGCTATATGAGCTGTCTTCTGTGTGGGTAGTTATGGTGAGAGTGGGTTATCCTAAAATCCACAAGAATGTGTGTATGAGGGGGCAGAATGTGAGAACATGTGCTTGAACGTGTGTGTGTGCGTTATTCATGCACTTGTGCAAGAAGGAACGGCAAACATTTCCCGCATAGAGCATAATTACCGTAAGTGAGTTGAGATTCAGACACAATCTGAAGTGCAGCCAACCTGCGCCTACCCTTGACAGCTCAGCATATGATCTAACAGAGGCAAACGCCCACCACTATCCTCTCCCTCAGAAGCCTGAACCAAGAGCATTTAGAGCACAAAAATAACTTTCACAGCTGTATCCCAGGGAGCCCTTTAACATCTAAATGTACAGCCTGATTGCTGTCAAGGCCTGTGTCAGAATACATGCTTTCTAGTTTACCTGTAGGATGAGCTGTGCAACTTTAGCCTGTACTGTCATGTTTGCGTAATGATTTAGTTTATTTTTCTTAATACATTTACAGATCTAAATGTATATTCTCTAAATGTATTGTTCTGGTGCTGGATGCTAATTGATTCGTTTACTAGCAAACAACTACGACAAAAACACCTTTTTACCAGCTACTGTATGACTGCAGCTCCCCTAGAGGGCAACTATTTCAAATGTCAGGCACAATATCTTTCAGCGCAAATTATATGTACTAAATGAAATCATGTTTTAATGTAAGTGTTTATTCATTTTGAATTTTTTGGCAGATAAAAGCAGAAAAGGCTGCACTTAAGCACACGGAGCCAGCCGAGCTTGGACTTACATACAGCCTTTTGAGTTTAAGGTTACATTTATTAGATCACATGTCTGTATCAGCTAAGTATGTGAGATTATATATGCAACATAAAAAAAAAATCATAGATAAATAATAATAATTACGATTACGTTATGAGACAGTAAGTCATAATGAGATAAGGTATAACTTTAACTATGACATAAGTCTAAATTATGATACAAAGAGTCATAATTATGACATAAAAAGACAAAATTATGAGACACTAAATCAAAATTATAATATATGAAGAAATTGAAAAAAAAATAAATTATGGCAAAAATAATAAATTATGAAATAAAAATTAGTTCTGACATGCTCTCCACATCTTTCGGATTGCTATTGGGTGTCTTTATGCAACTCGGTTATGGCTGATAGTTTGTAACCATCCTCTTGATCTTCCTCTTGATCACATTACCAAGGTTTTCAGATCTGGAGACTGGCTCCAGATTTTCCTGCATGAAAAAACAGTCCTCAGAGTTGAGGAACATTGTCAGAGCAGAAGGAAGCAAGTTTTTGTCTAGGAAAACCTTGTATGTGGCTTGATTCATGCACCCTTCACAAAGACGAATGTGCCCGATTCCAGCCTTGCCGAAGCACCATCACCTCATTACCGATCCTCCACCAAATTTTATAATGGGTGGCTCGTAGGCCTCTCCTGGTCTCAGTCTAACCATTAGACAACCTGTCATTGCATGGGCAAAGCTGAAATCTGGATTCATCAGAGAAGATCACCTTACTCCAGTCCTTTATGGTCTAATCCTTATGCAAACCCAACATTGGCTCTTCTTTGCCTTTCACATATGAAAGGGCTTTTTTTCTAGCTTAGCCTTGCCCCTAGGAACCGTGTTATGTTCATGAGTAACATTGCATTGTGACTACTATTTTGAAAGAGTAAACTCTGAACAGTTGTATCTCTACGGACATAATGCATTGACGTGAGCATAGGTTGAAAGTTGAGTAAACGTGCTGAGTGTTAGCTACTCCTGTCTCGTCCGCTTTACTTTTAAATTATACTGCTAGATACCACAAATTGGCAATGAGGATTAAGTGTTTTTTATTTCTGCTGTTTTTGTCGCAAAGATGGCTGTTGCTAATGTGCCTTTCCCAAGTTTTTTTTCTGCTGGAAAAATCAGGAAGAGTATTGACCTCAGAGGGCCAAATCGTGGCAGTAATCGTGGACTATTTTACGTTGCTGCATATGGATGAACTGCTTGCTGCTCTTAAAGGTTCTGCTGTCTTTACTAATATTGAACTGACTGATGCTCACCAAGTGCCGCTGCACGAGGACAGTCGTGACCTCACAGCCTTTATCACCCATGATGGCCTGTTCCTTATGGATTAGCTTCAACACCCGCGGCATTCCAGAAGATGATGACCATCATCCTTGAGGGCTTATCAGGGGTCGAAAATTATCTGGGCGATATTATCATCCATTGACATGACATATCTTCGCATGACAAAACACTATAAATGGTTTTACAGTGCCTACAAGCTGCTGGGTTACAACTCAATAAAGACAAGTGTAGTTTCCGGCAAACCAGCCTGCTGTTTTTAGGACATACAGTGTTATCAGAGGGCCTTTGTCCTGATGAGTCACAAGCTCAATGCCCCTGTAACTTCTGATGCATCTACTTTGCGTTCCTTACTTGGACTTATGTCATGGTACAGTAAGTTCATTCCTGATTATGCCACTGTTGTAGCTCCAGGGCACGCATACGTACAAGCTCCAAATGGATTCAGCTGGTAAAAAGAGGAGATAAAAACAGACTAAAGTAAAACTTTTCCTAGCAAATAGCCCTTCATTAGCATTATTTGACCCTGCAATGCAAACCATTGTCTCCACAAACACTTCTGATTATTGTCTTAGTGCCATACTTTCCAAGTTCAGTCCAGATGGTATTGAACGTACTGTAGCCTTTGCTTCCTGCATGCTGCCGAGCGTAAATACTGTATGCCACAGTAGAAAAGGAAGCATTAACATGAGTGTGGGCTGTTGAGAGGTGGCATACTTATGTATGGGGCCACTGTTTCACTCTACGTACAGATCACCAGGCTCTGACAACCCTGTTACCACTAAAGGTGTAGGCCTTGCTGGACTTTGTGTAGCAAGGTGGTCTGCACGTCTCATGTCATTACATTATGATTTGGTGTAACGTCCAGTTTCCCAAAATGCTCCTGTTGATTATCTGTCAAGTATGCCCTTACCTGCTTTTCCCACAGACAGTGCTGTTGCTTTAGCTCAGGATGATGATGTGGATGAGGAGTTTATTGCTTTTCTGTCAGCTACCGGTAATTCTTACAATAGTCATCGGTATTCAGTCGCCATGGCAATCCATTTAGCATAGTTACTGACAACGGCATTCTGTTTACATCTGCTGCCTTCGCTGCTTTTTTGGAAAAACTGAATAACACCACTGGCACCATCGTACCTCTCTCTACTACCCAGTAGAGAGGTTTAACTGTGTGCTCAAAGACTATGTCCAAATGGCCATCCAGCAACATCTGCCATGGAAACCTGCCGAAACTGAATTCTTGCAAGTTTACTGTGCCACCCCGCATGCTGCAACCGGTTCACCAAAAGGGTTCACCAAAGGGTTACACGGCTGCAACATAAAATGAAACTGTATATTGATGCCAAGCATGGTGCACACACTCCTTGCTTGCATGAGGGGGGTAAAGTGAGAGATCGCAACCATCTGTATGTTTCTAAGGGACACAGGAAGTTCACTCACAGTCAACAAGAAACTGGGGATGGGTACATATGTTCTGAGCGATGGGAAAACTTGGAATGCTTCCAAACTCACTGCATTCCCATGCACAACATCAACTACTGCTGAGAACCCTGTCAATGTACCAATATTCATACCCTTAGACCTAAACTTAATATTCACAAACCTAGTTGGTTAAATCACTATGTTCCTTAGATCTGATGTATTGCATGCACTGTGTCTGCATAGCTTATGCTACCAAGTTGTGCTATCCTGACTCAATAAGTTCTAATAATACAGAATTTTTACAATCTGTACCATTGCTATTATTAAATATGTTTTACAGCGTTATATACTAGAGAGTTTAAGGTTGGTTAAATGAATGAGATGACTGCTTTCAGATGAATAATTAGTAGATTAGCAATTTTTATTGCTGCCTAGTTACCCCACTAAGTATGTTATTAAAAAGGGGGAAAATGTTGTGTTCATGTCTAACATTGCATTGTTACTATAATTGTGAAAGAGTAAATTCTGTAGTGATGTAAGTCTACAAACGTGATGTAATGAAGTGAGTGTAGGTTGGAAGTTGAGTTAACATGCTGAGTGTTTGCTGTTTCTGTCTCATCTGTTTTATTTTTAAATTAAACTGCTAGATACCGCAAACCATTTCGAACTGTTCTCACTTCACCCCAGAACACCCCACCACAGCAGTTATATATATATATATATATATATATATATAATTTTCCTTGTTAAATAAGATTTGATTGAAGTAATCCCCTAATCATCACTTCATTAAGCAGACTGAGGTGTGCCTGTGTTGGAATTCATCAGTCTGGAATGGAATGACTGCCACACATAAATGCTTACATGTCAGCAACTCGCTTTTGGCAGAATTGATGTTGTTGCAGCACCAGTTTTCACCAGTAGAGCTCTCACTGCTTTGTAAACTGTAATGCGGTGTGATCAGATCTTTATTGGTCACAGTTGTGGCTCTAGACAAATTTTACTAGGGGGGCCAAGGAGGGGCCAGTGTTTAACCAGAGGGACACATTAAAAATGGCAACATATTTTATTTAAACGTAATGCAAATAAATACAAAAAGTAATTCTTGTAAAAATCTACACAGTAATTTTACACAATCTAAACATGTTAATAAAAACAAATTACTATTAGTACTCTTATAAAATTCAATTAGGCAATCATACATTTCACAATTTAATATTTATATATGAATGTCAAGAATTCAGAAGTGTATATATTTATAATGCTTACACTACACTACACATAAATAATATACAATTAAATTATGCTTATTTTAAATGTATTGTGCAGGCTAAAAATATAATAAGCTTTTAATAATCTTTCAGTGCGCAAAACCATGATAATATGAAATGCTTCAATACTGAGCTCACAAAGTGATTTAAAAAGTTTACGGCTTTTAAAACGTGTTTGATCTAACAGACACAAGCGAATCTTTTAAAAACAGCAACAAACATGGAATACAAATACACAAAATAAAGTCATTTTATGCAAATCCACAGCTTTTTTATCTACAGATCAAGCATTATAATGTGAGTACTATATAATATTGGAGAGAGTTTTACCATGCATCCTGCTGTAAATGGACGAGGTGCGCGCTATTTGAATACTGAATGGAGAATGATTGACAGCCGCAGAGGAGGGAAAACAAGGTTTCCGTAAACTTTAATTTAATGATGTAAATAGTTTTCTGTCCATAACATTAAGCTATGGAATCGCTTCAGATGACTTTGAGAAATTATAATCAGACCCAAGTCACCAAAACTGATGTGGAAAAAAACGGGAGGCGCCCAAAAGCGCGATGTTTGCATCCCTGAATATGATTAAGTTCCCAAGAGTTTGGGTGTGCTGCACTAATTTACCCGTGTAGAACGTTGCGTCCATGTCTATGGATCATTAATCCATAGACAGCAAAAGAAAATCATATTGCTTTTTTTTTTTTTAGCACGGGGGTGGCCACAGGGGTGGCCAGGGACATGTCTACAGAGGCACGGGCCTCCCTAGGCCTCCGTGTAGAACCGACACTGATTGGTCTGCTTATGGAATTA
This sequence comes from Carassius carassius, assembly GCF_963082965.1. NCBI lineage: Eukaryota > Metazoa > Chordata > Actinopteri > Cypriniformes > Cyprinidae > Carassius > Carassius carassius. The sequence goes on along the minus strand of NC_081787.1, from coordinate 19,324,273 downwards.
TGGATCCATAAAGATTATGGAATGCTTTACCTCTGTGTATTCGCTCTGTATCATCCTTATCTGTTTTTAAAACTATGCTAAAAACGCATCTTTTTGAATTAGCATATTCTAAGTGAGGAAGTGGTATTGAAATGTTTGTTTTATTATGATGTTTTTATTGCTTATTTGTTTTGTGCAATTGTCTATTACAATATGTGCAGCACATTGGACAAATGGACAAATGGATAAATGGTGCTATATAAATAAATTTGACATTGACATTGACATTGGTCAGGCTGAACATCAAACTCATATTCTCCAAGACAACAAACGTATTAAACACCAGAAGTGATGCTGATGGTTCAGTAAAACCCAGAAAGTATACTCACAAGGACTCAGTTAACCACACTGAGGTGTATCTCACTCACTAGCGCTAACACTGAGCTGTTGTCGCAGTCAATTCAACATTAAAGATATTATCACCGAGCCACAGAAAGAAAAAAAAGACAATAAACACAAGAAAAAGCCTGCAGTGCATATGTGTGTGTGTTCAGGTCTCCGCTGGCCAAATCTGAGGCCAAATCTTATTATCAGAGTATAATTGCTTGGCTTGAAATTGCCTCCTGCAAAATGCCCATTCAAAACAGCCACAATAAGCTATTTACTGTTATTACTTTGAAGCAGCTGTTACCATGGCAGCAGCGGCTATTTTTGGATGGAGGCTGACTATAATAAAGAGGCCAGATTTGCCTGAGAATATTTTTAATGTGATAATTCTTCTTCGGGAAAATGATATAGATGCTGATTGTTTGATTAATGTCTCTTTACGGAGGTGAAGCGTGCTTCTGTCGAAAGCTTGATGCCATGAACGTGCGTCTGCCTGGTTTTATCAGATAAAATGATTTGCCTCTCAACACGAACTCTAATTTGTCAAATCCTTGTTTTCTTTTTGTCGTAACTCCCCAGAGGCACATTTTGTTGCTCAGAGGTCATTCTTTCATATCTCATGAGGTTTAATAGAGTTCTCAATTGAGTTTCTGTGAAGATGCAAGATGCTTCTTCTAAAATTTATTTGGAGGAATAAAAATAGACGTGAGACAATTGTTGACGTACATTAAAAGTAGACTGTTTTGGCTAAATAACTAAATACAGAAAACTTATTTTGTGTGCATTGGCTGTTCATTTACACAACAACGGCATTTTGGTGGCCTGAAAATCTGATTCAAAGTGCAAGTTTAGATATATATCTAGATATATCTGTGAGGATATATCTGTGAGTAAGCTACAAAAACGCAAATTCGTGGAAATGGTGACATTTTGCACATGCGAGTTCAGTCAAAGAGAAAGACAAGACAATACGATGTTTCATGATTCATTAGCAACTTTTGAGTGAAATTTTCTGCTCATGTTTTTTTAAATACAGTCTTTAAATGAGAATAAATCCCAGCATTCATTAACTCACATGCTGAAATGAAAAATATAGAAATAAGGATCATTTAAAGACACAAGGATGTTTTGTTCATACATGACAGATGTGTATGTTTATTTTTTTATCTTTCCTCATTGGACCGAGAGCAATGACATCATCATTGCGATATCACAGGCACCTGTTCATCAGTTCTGAAGTAGTTTTCTTGCATAGGGCAGTAAGTAAATAATAATAATAATAATAATATACACTACAAAACACTGATTGTATATTTTCTTCATTTTTATAAACAGACATTCAGTTACTTATGTGAGTTATATACAAAGGAAGTGGTGTGGTTTTTTTCCCCTCCAGGTCGGAGTTTGACAAATGAATCCAAATGAAATCCATTTCCCACTCAATAGCTGTTAGTCCATGTTTTCTTCCCTCTTTTTGTGTTACATTTCTCTTCTTTTTTGGGATCCATCCAGAGGAAGATTATGGATATTTGTTCTTATCACCGCCAACATGATAAATTCTGTAAGGCATGATAAACACAATATCTCTGTCTTTCTGTCTCCAGTTATACAGCTACAATTTAGACAGCTACTGGCCCCAAGACACTCTCACCCGCTCTGTGGAGCCTTTAGAGTGGCAATACAAATGACTTCCTCTCTGCGTTCAAAAAGTCTTATAAAAAATTTAATTGTGATAATAATTTTAAAATAACGGATCACAAAGTGGTTTTGCAGATTAAAGAAAGACCGAAAGAAACTGAATTTAAAAAGTAAGTCTGCTGAAGTTTCTTTTCTAGATGCATGTGGCACACACAACTCTGAATCTGTGTTCACAGGATTCACTCTTATAATAGCGTGTCCACTAAGAACCAATAAAGGTTTTGCAGTCTGATGCCATAGAAGAACCTTCTAAGTTCCTCAAAGAACATTTAACTCTCTGGGTGAATCTTGTCCAGGTCATATTTCATCAAAAGAAAGAAATAGAGTCATCATGATTTTTGTGTGATTTCCACAACAATCATGTGCTGCAATGCAATGCAATGCAATGCAAGCATTAAAAAAAAAAAAAATTAATCACAATTACACCAGAAATAATGGCTAAGTGCAAAAATATTAAAGGTCCTAAAAATAGGCTTAATTTTCTTGATGCAAAATTTAATTTCTTATTTTTTCCCCCTTGCTATTGAAGTTAATGTGACCTGGAAATGTTTTCCTGGCTTGTTGAAATCTCCAAATGACCATGCAGCAACTCAAGATCCATATACAGTTGTTGTACCTTAGATGAACTTCATCTTTGAAACTTTTGGGTTTTCCAAGGACATTTCTGGTCTCTAGGCGTCTCAAGTAAGAGGTCTAATAGCAATGCCTGCATTTGACTCAGTGGAGCAAAAGAGTCTTCTGTGTTTAAATGATAAGCTGTGGTGTGCTGGAGGAGATGCGTTGAGGCAAACGGCCCGTGGGGACACAAAGTGGGAAGTCAGCATTCATACTCTTCTCCCATCTCTACACATGCTCACCCCTTACAGCACCAACCTAAATACAGACACTCACAACATAATTAGTCCCTATTTTGTGATTTATAGATTTGATTTGCATTTAAAATTAGGATCACACAGTTTTAGCATAAACAATAATAAGCATAATGTTAAGTATAATATATATGTTAAGTTTAATTAAGTATAATAAGTATTATGATAAGAAACAAGCAAAATTTCTCATGGCATTTTATTATTATTATTATTTTTATTTTATTTAAATTATCATATTTTCAATAATGATTTTAAAATAAAATTATTTAGAATCAGCATAAATCTCTTCAATGTGAAAACAAAAACATTTATTCGGTTAAAAGGAATGGCTTAAATGGATTGTTCACCGAAAAATGAAAATTATGATCCTCGTGTCGTTCCAGACCTCCGTTTATCTTTGGAACACAGTTTAAGATATTTTAGATATAGTCCGAGAGCTATCTGTACCTCCATTGAAAGTGTATGTATGGTATACTGTCCATGGTTAGAAAGGTAATAAAACATCATCAAAGTAGTCCATGTGAAATCAGAGGGTCAGTTAGAATTTTTTGAAGCATCGAAAATAAATTTTGGTCCAAAAATAGCAAAAACGACGTCTTTATTCAGCATTGTCTTCTCTTCCGGGTCTGTTGTGAGCGAGTTCAAAACACTGCAGTTTAGTGATATCCGGTTCGCGAACGAATCACTCGATGTAACCGGATCTTCTTGAACCAGTTCACCAAATCAAACTGAAACGTTTGAAACGGTTCCCGTCTCCAATAAGCATTAATCCACAAATGACTTAAGATGTTAACTGAGCCGAGCCAGATAATTAACGAAAAATTGACTCATTCTCGAGTCAAGAACCGGTTGCATCAGTTTTCGGATCACCAGTAGTGATGGGAAGTTCGGTTCTTTTCCGTGAACCGGTTCTTCCGGGCAGTTCGATTCAGTAAACTAGTTGAAGAAAACGGTTTACCGGTTCTTTTGCGCTCGAAGTAATGACGTCATTGGCGATGATAGCCCTTGATTTAAGCCTTCGGTTTTATCGCGCTCATAACATTAGCACAGAATCAGTTCAGAATCAATCTTTAAAAGAATCAGTTCGGTTCAGACGCTCTGTGTGTCAGTCTCCTTCACACTGAATCAGGCATGCGCAGTATCATCAGCTCCTCGGTTCTCGCGTCTGACAGAAATGGTTCTTGACTCGAGAACGAGTCAATCTTTCGTTCATTATCTGGCTCGGCTTGGTGTTCATCTTCAGTTCTCTCTTCACAGCAGTTCAGTCAGTGTACTGTTTGAGCACATGAATTACTCCCGGATATTGGTTTGTTTTAACTCAGAGGGAGTGTCAGCCACATTAAAAAAGTTAACAGTCATTTGTGGATTAATGCGTATTGGAGATGCGAACCGTTTCAAATGATTCAGTTCGATTTAGTGAACTGGTTCAAGAAGATCCGGTTACATCGAGTGATTCGTTCGCGAACCAGATATCATTAAACTGCAGTGTTTTGAACTCTCTCACAACAGACCCGGAAGAGAAGACAATGCTGAATAAAGACGTAGTTTTTGCTATTTTTGGACCAAAATGTATTTTCAATGCTTCAAAAACTTCTAACTGACCCTCTGATGTCACATGGACTACTTTGAAGATGTTTTTATTACCTTCTAACCATGGACAGTATACCATACATACACTTTCAATGGAGGGACAGATAGCTCTCGGACTATATCTAAAATATCTTAAACTGTGTTCCGAAGTTAAACGGAGGTCTCACGGGTTTGGAACGACATGAGGGTGAGTCATTAATGACATAATTTTCATTTTTCGGTGAACTAACCCTTTAAATATGGCTAACTGTGGAACAAGCAATATTCAATTAGTTAAAATGAAAACATATTGTATTTACTGATATTAAATATATAAACCTGGTTATTGTGTTTAAAACACATACAGTTTATTAGTATTATTAAAGCAATACCTGTGTCATTTACTGTATGAGTGACAAATATGCATCACTTACATTTTTTAGTTTGTGTTAAAATTGCATGATCCAAATGGATGCAAATGTTATATGCAGTTCAAATACACCTTAAATTTAAGCCTAAATAAATAAAATAACTTTAAGCCTGAATGCAAAACTGCAGCTCAAGTTTGCTCTTATTTCAACTGAGGCTGGAAATTGGACTGAAATACACATGCATGAACTAATATTTGTGTGTGTATAAATGCATATAAACACGTATTTATCATTCTGAATGGGTAATATTGTTAGAGAGAGAACAATATACAGAACCATTAAAGTGGCAGGTTAACGAGGTATGTGCGTGATGGAGGATGAACATACAAAGTCAATTTCACACTAGGCTGAGTTCCCGGGGAAGTCAGACATTTTGATCACTCCATCATGCTACTGATAGCCTGCTCCAAACACACACACACACACACACACACACACACACACACTCGGAGCGTCACATTAAAGGGTTAGTTCACTCGAGAATGAAAATTCATCCATCTTCTACTCACTCTTGATGCATCGATGCACGTCTTCCAGTTCCCAACAGTCAGCAGAAGTGGGAAAAAAAGTGTTTATTACATTTGAAATCTGGATATTTGTCTTACATAATTGCATGGATTCGCTACAGGGGGCCTTTATTCACCCCCAGGAGCCGTGTGAGGAACATTTTATTACAGATGTGCACCCTTTATTTCACGACTTCTGAACTGTTGAAAACAAACACCCACTTACCCTACTGAAAAACTTGAAAGAGCAAGGACAATTTTTTATGTAATTTCATTGGATTATCCTGAAAGATAAAGTCACATACACCTAGGATTCTTCGAGGGTGAGTAGAAGATGGAAGAATTTTCATTCTCGGGTGAACTAACCCTTTAACAAAATAGACTGAGAGTGAGAAATTAATATGCAGTAGTATGCAAAATTTCAAGCATGACCCTGAATGGCCTACCATTTTAAAACATGTGATTTATACTGTACAATTGGATACTGTATCCCATAATTAAATAATCATATTTTAGCCAAATCCTGAGATAACTAAATTTAAAGTCTTTTGCATATGTAACCATGTAAAATATTGAGGAAGCATTATCTGATTTCTGTCTTGCTTTCCTGTGACTTAATTTTTTCTCATATTCTAATCACTCACTATTTCTTAAATATTTATTTGGTAAAAAATACAGTAATATTGTGAAATATTAATAAAATAATAAAAAAAATTGTTTCTATTTGAATATATTTAATATTTTATGTATAAAATTGTATGTGTAAAATTATTTCAAAAACAAAATTATTCAAAAAAAAATTACCAGTAGTGTATATATATATTTCATATTGCACTTAGAAATCCAAGACAAGACAATTTGGGAAAAATACAAATAAAAAGAATAATAAAAATATTAATAATGCACGGTCTTTCAGGTCTTCTGTTTTAAATACAAAAGGCAATATACAGTATATAATGAGCAGTATGTAGTAAATATTATGCTGAGTAAAATGTAAAATGTTTTCTTTTTCTCTGATCAGTAAATTTAAAAGCCTTCTTTATACATTTACGTTGGCGACAGCGTGAAAGAGAGAGCAATGTTAATGATTCATTAGATGAACTGTGCTGCTTCGTTAACATGTGGAGTGATAGTCGAGATTTCTAATCAGTGAGACTGTCTGTATCTCCATATTAACTTGCACAAAGGCATACCAGCACATCCACAGTCATGCATGTATTTATGTAGACACAGGTCTAAGAATACACATGCACATGTGTTCTAAGTAATCAAATAATCATTTAATAAATTTTATAGATTCAAATAAATAAAACAAGTTTGTGCCATATATGTTTTGTTGTCATATTTTAAAAGAATGGTGGAATGGATTCAAAAGCTGTCTTCTCAGATCACCCCAAAAATCACAGAATCAGTTCAGCAATCTCCAGCACACCTATACTATACAGCAAAATGCCATGAGTTAAATAAATCAAAGGGACAGTTCACCCAAAAATGAACTCGCCTGCATGCTGTTCCAAACGCGTATGACTTGCTTTCTCCTGTGGAACACAAAAGGAGATTTTTGGTATATAAATGAACATCGTAAATAATACAGGTTCTTTGTTGGGATCTGTGACTCTATTAAGAACATTTAGCATCCAAGGAACCCTTAGAATGCACAAAAGGGTCTTTATAGTGCAAAAAGGTTCTTTAGAGCTATTTAAAGGATATTTTAAGAAACATTTTAACATCCTTTTGGAGTGTAAAAAGGTTCTTGGGGGTATTAAAGGTTTTGCCACACTAAGAAAAATGTTTAAGCAACTTTCACTAGTTCTTTGGGGAAGAAGAAATGGTTCTTCTATGGCATCGCTGAGAAACCCCCTTTTTAGTCTGTCAAGCACCAAAAAGCACAAAAAAGCAGCATAAAAGTATTTTATATGACTATTTTAACATATAAATGCTCTATATTTAAAATCATAGAATAGCTTTGTTTGATAAACAAGCCAAAAATGAAATCATATGTTGATAAAAACATCTTCCATATCTTATAGGAATAACACTATTAAAAAATTATAATGCAAAAAATGACAACAACTTATACAAAGCTATCATATGACTTTATCAGACGTCTATCAGATGTCATTAAGGCTATTTTATGGTGCTTTTTTATCATTCTTGGACTTTGACATCAAACATTCTACTGAAAATTTTCTTTTATTGTTCCGTGGCACCATTTTTGAGTCATATATATTATTATATTTTTTTGGGATAATGAAGACCTCAACCAATCACAGTTAAAATCCATAGAAAAACAGCCCTATGTGGATCAGTGGAGGTTTTCGTCATCTTTTGGCTCTTGTATGACAACATCATTCTATTTAACCCTCTAACTGTTCTAAATGACTGCAGAACCATCTGGTCCCTGTGCGGTTGCCACGGCACCAGGCTCCAGGGGGCCTTTCGGCACATGCTGTGTGCTTCAAATGGTGAAACTCCTTCCCTATGTCACACTTACTTTTTTATAGCAGAGAATGTATCAGCTATAAGATGAAAAAATACTGCAATAATGAAAACGAAACCCAAATTGAACTGAACTGAAAACAAGCCATTCAACTTCAAAAACAAAAAGAGAAAATCATCATTTGAGCTTTAACTACTTAATTTGTAACAACAATAATTCTTATAGTCTCTTTAAAAAATATAAAAAAACATGCATATGTGTTTTTCAACAATCAGGACACGTTCATTTCCAACATTTTCTCTCGGCGATAGAACACAGGATAGATACCATTCATGCCTGATAGTCTACATACACCATGATGTGGTTTAAAATTAGATTTCATCTCAACTGAAAGAAAAACGTTGTGTATTATGTCAGAAATATTTCTTCTTGGCAGACATCTGCATGGTCAGTTCAGAGTTGTTGGGTTTTCTGAAAATTCCAGTTTCCGAATGAAGGATTTTTTCCCAGAAGTGTCTCTATGTAAAAAATAATAATACTAATAATCTTTATTATTATAGACTAAACAACCCTGTTATTTATTTTTCTATCTATTTAGTGGCATTGTTCCTCCTGACTGGAAATATGGCTATTCAAAAAGACAACATATAAATCTATGATTCATTCCTGTGAGATTGCTTGGATTGTTTTTTAATTTAATTATTTTTACTTATTATAATATATCCACATGCTTAATCTTATGTATGGCCCTTTTTTATTAAAAAAAAAAGAAGAAAAAAAAAGTTGTAATATTATTTCACCCAGATAATCTCTTCTGTGTGCTTGTGCAGTTTTGTCTGCAATCATATAATTAAGTTTCTTGGAATTGCTTGTTAGTGTAATCCTTAAGATGGTTCTTTATTCAGTTGTAGAAAAAAAGGTACAAACATCCAAGCCTGTTCTCGTTAGCCTCCCTTTGCCTCCATGGTGTCTTTGGATAAGTAAACCACCCAGTACACCATGTTGAATGCCCCAAAGGACACTGGGAATAAAATACGTGCGTATTCATCGATCTTGCTGGCTCCTCCGGTTGGAGGAGTGGCAGGTTGAGGTGCAGGCTTGATTTCCTTCTTTTTAATATTCTCTAATTTAGGCCCCAGGAGATGATGAAGAGGTGCGGCGCCCGGAGTTGCAGCGGGCGATGGTTTCTCTGGAACTGTTGGTGTAGAGGGCGGGGCAGGCAGTGTTGTCTTGGATGCAGAGGATGAAGTGGCTGCATTTGATTGGCTGGCAGAACTGGGGCTGAGACGTGATTGGCTGGAAAAACTGCTGGTGCCCTCTGAGGTGAAAGATGATTGGCTGGTCAAGGTCGGTTTGGATGTGGCTGCTCCGCTCTTGCTAGACGTTTCAGTTCTTTGGGTCTTCTTAGAGTCTGGTTGAGACTGTACATTGGAGTTGACACGTTTCCGCAGGTTGCCATTAGTATCTGAGTTTAGCTGTTGGGTAAATTGGAGAAAAGGTAACTATAATGCACAACAGACATTTGTCAATAATGCTGTTCAAGTTGAAATGAATAGAATTAGTTATTGAAAAAAGCATGGTTTTCATTATTTACATACTTAGGTCAAATAGTTCAGGCAAAAATTAAAATTTTATGTAAACGTACTCACCTTCAGGACTTCCAAGATGTATATGAGCTTGTGTTTTCATTTGAACAGATTTGGAAAATTTTTGCATTACATCACTTGATCATCAGTGGATCCTCTACTGTGAATGGGTGCCGTTAGAATGAGAGTCCAAACAGCTGATAAAAACATCACTATAATCCACAAGTAATCCACACCTCTGTAGTCCAGTGTTTTAATGCAAACGTCGCTTCTGGCCAAAATACAAGTCCGTAATCCATAACAACGCTTCCTTGATTGTGATGTTTTTATCAGCTGTTTGGACTCTGATTCTGATGGCACCCATTCACTTTAGAGGATCAATTGGTGAGCAAGTGATCCAAAATCTTAAAATTTGTTTTGATGAAGAAACAAACTCATCTTGGATGGTCTGAGGGCTAGCACATTTTTAGAAAAAGTTCATTTTGGGCTGAACTATTTGTTTAAAATGAACAACACTGAGAGTAACTTTAAAATCTTAAAGCAAACAAAGGTACAAAAATAACACTTTGTCTTCTGTAATATGAAGCAATATAAAATCAATTTATAGTTTAATTATATTTTCAAAAGACTGCATTTCCACATCTGAGCTGCCAAACCTTTATTTTAATGAGAAGACATGTAAGATCCTTGCAACAGACTCTGAATCAAACTGGTCAAATCAAAGCACATTCATAACCCACTTGACAAAGACATTTTATTACAGACAAAATAATAAAACTTTTTTTGTACACAAATAATATTTCTGGTTACACAATAAGCATCACTGAAACAATTTAAAACAAGATATCAGGAACTAAATGAAGTGCACCATGCAGTGAGCATGTGTCTGTAATGTGCAACTGAACAGACATCATGCTTGCAGTAACGTTCAGGGCTGTAAGGAGCTTTTATGATCAGATGGTTTGCTCTTTGTGGGTGTATGGAGGAGGGGGGTGGAGCTATTCTATAAACAGCTTTTTCATATAAACAAGGACAAGAGAGATGAGTCCACTCAGTGTGTGTGTGTGTGTGCAAGTTAAAAAGATCCCAATTATATCAAGGGAGGATATTTTACAGCAGGGGCTGATGGGAATGTTCATAGTATGTAGTATGTACTATATTTGATGAAGATCTTAACTTCTCTGTTGAAAAACATTCTGTGCATATTGCATATAAATCTGCCATGTTGTTAAACAAGAACTACTTTTTAACTATAAGAAACACATTTCTTGGTAACTACAGTAACTGCAGTCACCGACACTTAAAAAAACCCTCCTGGTTTACACATATTTTACAACTCCACTCCAATGGCCCCATGGGATAGCAAGGTGTCAAATTCAAATCTCAGCAGATGTAGTACTTGGACACAGGGATTAAATATGATTTCTAGGATTAAACCCATGATGCTGAGTTCATTTCATTTCCCTGATCATTCGTATATTTGACTTGTTTTTGTTTTTTGTTTACTTTGTTTTGGCTCACCTTTCTGTCTTTTTAGGCAAAGAACCATGCTGTGGTCAGCATGAACGTACAAAGACTTAAATTGATCCATATTAGGATTTCTTCTTAAATGTTTCTTAATGGGTTCAGATCAATTTATTATTATTATCATTATTATTATTAAATCCACTAAAACTAGGTCTAGGGTTTGGAATAATTATATATATATATATATATATATATATATATATATAATTATATCTTTTTCTTTTTTTTTTCAAGGCTGAATTTTTTTTCTCAAAAAAATTTGTACAACAATTGAGTATTTTCAAAAGTAATTTATTCCTATGATGCAAAGCTGAATTTTCAGCATCATAACTCCAGGCTTCAGTGTCACATAATTCCTCATACATCATTCCGATTTATGCTGATTTGGAGCTCATTTATTGTCAGTTAATATTGGTGCTAAACTATAAAAAAGGATTATTATTATCAAGATTCATATTTTTGTGGAAACTGATAAAAAAAATTCAGGATTCTTTGATGAATAGAAAGTTCAAAAGAACAGCATTTATTTGAAATATTAATCTTTTTTAACATTTTTAAAAGTAACTTTTGAGCAATTTAATGCATCCTTGCTAAATAGAAATATTAATTAACTAATGGTAGTGTATCAATTTCCACAACAATATGAAGCAGCACAACTGTTTTCAACATTCATAATAATAAGATATTTTTCTTGAGCAGCAAATCAGAATATTATTATGAATTCTGAAGGATCATGTGACACTGAAGACTGGAGTAATGATGCTGAAAATTCAGCTTTGCATTACAGCAATAAATTACATTTTAAACTGTAATAATATTTAATTAGCTTCTGAATAAATAAATACAGCCTTGGTGAGAATAAGAGACTTCTTTCAAAAAAAAAAAAAATTAAGTAGTTTGCAAAAATCTAGCGATGAAATTATGAAGCAGCACTGAAAACATGTTGTAAATTCCCAAGTTGGATTATTTGTAATGTGTATAAAGTCGAACGTACAGTTCCTGCTATGCTGAGCTCACCGACGAACTCTGTTAACATTGCTCTTTGCATCAAATCTTAAAGCAAGAACTACGTGTTTTATAATGTATATGTAGTCTCTGTAATGTGTGTAAAATCATCTCACCTGTAGAACCTCCTCTGTGTCTTTAGCTTTTCCTGACCGTGTGGAGCTCTTGGCGGCGGCTGCGGCCTGTTTTCTCTTGGCTCTCTCTGCCTGAACGTTGGTGAGGTAGTTCACAGCCGCAAACTCGATGAGAGCAGAGAAAACGAAAGCGAAACACACAGCGATGAACCAATCCATGGCAGTGGCATACGAGACCTTGGGCAGAGAGTGCCGAGCGCTGATGCTGAGGGTCGTCATTGTGAGAACAGTGGTGATACCTGTTAGAAAAGCACATTAAAAATATTAATTACAATAACTAGTAGCAAATGTTACATGAATGTGTGTTTATGGTTGTGTATTATAAAAATGTGTTTGAATGTATGCATACTCATGACCTGTGAACCATTAGTAAGTGTCCATTAGCTATTATACCTTTATTCTCTTCTCTTTCATATCTCTGTCTCCCTCAGGAGTGCTTTAAAACTGACCACCATACAACAATGTAATTTGTTGAGATTTTAACATCAAGTGAAGTTGATGAGCAAAACTATTAGTGCTTCATCAGTTGACGACAAAAGTCCATACCATTAGGCTAACAGAAGCAATGGGTTATAAAGACACAAAAAGGCACAATGATGCAGTAATTGAAAGAAACACACTCTGTAGAAAATTAAAAATGTGTTATCATTTACTCAGCTTTAGTCATTCCAAACCTATATGAGTTTCTTTCTTTTTTTTATAAGGAACACAAAATAAGACACCAAACAGTTGCTGGTAGCCATTGACTACCATAGCATTTGTATTTCCTACTACGAAAATCACTGGCTACCAGCAAAAGTTTGCTTTCCAATATTCTTCCAAATATATTGTTCTGTGTTCAACAAAAGAAAAAAAATATCATCCGGGTTTGGAAAAACATCAGGGTAAGTAAATGATTTAAATTTTTAGGTAGATTATCCCTTTAAAGTCTTCATGAAATGGTATTCACAACCAATTTTAAACCCATAACCAGATGCATTATGCATTGTTCATAGAATGTTTTTTTTTTTTTTTTTGTCTTGCAACATCCTTCAAGTTGGATGATCATTAACTTTTTTTTTTTTTTTTACATCACCTTTAACATCTACGAAACTTCGATAACGCAAAGGGTTCTTTGTTGAGTAAAAAAGGTTCTTTAGATTAAAGGGGTCATATGATTCGATTTCAATTTTTCTTTTCTCTTTGGAGTCTTACCATCTCTTGGTGCATAAAGAAGATCTGTAAAGTTGCAAAGACTAAAGTCTCAAATCCAAAGAAATATTCTTTATAAAAGTTAAGAGTCAACCACTCCTACCTAAAATGGCTAATTTAAACCTGCCCCCGACATGTCTACATCACGATGTAGGAAGATAATAATACCGCCCTAGTGTCCACGCAAAGAAAGAAGGTGTAACTTTTATTCTCACTGTTGCCGCCGCTGCCATATTGAGGAGATGCTGTGTGTTGAAAATACTTCGTGAAAATAAAAGTGAAAATACTTCGCTTGGCCGTCCAAAAGAGGACATGACAAGAAATCAGTGGTTAAGTTGAATTAACAACACTGTCCCAGAACAGTTCAACCCAAATGTACAGATGTGTGCAGCAAATTTTATGGAGAATGAGGACTGTTTCCTGAACCAGTAGGCTACAATGCGTTTGTGGCACAAAGGCTGTTTCTATAAAGTGGGGCAGTTCCAACTTTGCAAGGACAGTCTGGGCGCTTCTCACTTACAGCCTGTAAGTACGTTTACATATTTTAAGAATTTGCCACTGATTATACAAACGTGAGTTTTGAGCAGTGTAGAATAGTGCTTGTTGTTTGTTGTTTCTCCGATCACAAATGCAGACATGGTTTTATGTTTACGCTGCGTGATATGTAACGCAACGTGTAGAAACACAGTATAAGTCATTCTAATCAGTAATTATGTCCCCATTAGATGCAACAAATGCCTCGTTTGTAATGAGTTTTATTGGTTTTGTCTGGTCGTGCTGGGGCATGGCATCACAGTATGTTAAGGGGCGTAACATTTCTGTCTCACGCTTGAGGTATTCGGCCAATCATAATGCACTGGATATCTGGCCAATCAGAGCACACCTTGCTTTTCAGAACAATGAGCTTTGTAAAAAATCTACACGTTTCAGAAAGGCGGGGCATAGAGGGGCAACAATAATGAAAATTATATGGAAAATAATGTGTTTTTCTTTGTCTTAAACCACATAAACACATTGTATTACACCAAATACACAAAATAATGTTATTTTTAGCAACATCATATGACCCCTTTAACATGTTCTTCACACTATGTTTCTGTTAAAAACGGATCACTAAAAGGTATTTTGCTTGTAATAATGTGGATAACTTGGAATAACTGGTGCACACAACAATACGTAGAGGAAGCATTTTCCTCTTTTTAATATTTATTTTATTATTCGCATGTGGATTTTTTTTTAAACAGAAGAAAAAATATAATTCTCTGCAACTTATGAAGAATTTTCAGCTTTAAGAACTTCTCCAAGCGTTCATTTTTTTTGGTCCATGTTCTAGGTTTGTTTGGTTTTTTTAGTCATACTGTGGGCCTGACATAAATGTTAAAGGTCAGATCAAAAATTAGGTAGATTTCTTCAGCAGTAACACTTTAAACCACCAGGGGGAGTCGGGAATTCACTCTTAACCTGCATGTCTGAAGTTGGAAGCATTTTTCTCTCAGTGAAACTAAACCATGCCACTGAGCAGTGAGCATGCCAGACGTGAGTCACACATATACACCAACACACAAATCACGGAGGCAGCCAGTATCCCTTCTCCTCCCACACACACACACATCCATACACTAATAAAACATAAGAAAACACACATACAAACCTCTCGCACATCAAGCCAGCCCCGCACACAATACAACACACTCTCCCACATATTCTCTCTGCATTCTTGAGTTTGCAAGACGTTAGAAATAAACACGGACATAAAAAAGGCACTTTCACATTATTAATTTGCTGTTTGTTGATTGGCATGACAGCTGTTTTCTGAACATTTTTGGGTCAGATTTCAATTCAAAATCAAACTAATTAAAATAAGCTTTTTTTTTTTATGACCATTTATATTGTTGGCATTAGCATTATTTTCATGACAACTAAGCACATTTGTCCTCAATTCTCATTATTGTAATGCAAACAAAATAAAATTTTCATTACTGTAATGTGTAAAGAAATTATACATGATAGTCAGCTTTTATGCTGATTTTCACGAAAACGTTGTATTACAGTACTACTGTAATAGTGTAAAAATACAACACTGCTACACTACAGCAATGGAAATCTATATATATATATATATATATATATATCAGAGGTGGAAAGTAACAAATTACATTTACTCGCGTTACTGTAATTGAGTAGCTTTTTTGTGTACTAATACTTTTTAAAGTAATTTTTTAAATCTGTAATTTTACTTTTACTTAAGTATATTTTGTTTGAAGTATTGTACTTCGCTACATTTTAAAACACATTAATTACTGAGTAAAAAAAAAAAAAGAAAGAAAAAAATCGCTCCCTGGAAACTACGGCAGTAAATAATGGGCAGGAGGGCAAACTGGCGCTAAAATCACAAGAAAGATGCAGACGGACAAAACAGGCGTTAGTGGTGCAGACACCGCTGAAAACGAAACCCCGTCATATTCTGAAGTTGAACTCGAAGGAAATGAAGTGAACCCCTGGCCATATGTATGCTCTATTATTATGCAGTGTAAGCTGTACTTGCCTAGGAAGACCAAACTAGCAGCTTATAAAATCTCGACAAGACATCAACCATTCGCAAGAATGTAGAGGTAAGCTAAATAATTGCATCGTTGCATTGGTGGTTAAAATGAAGGTTTGACATTTTAGCAAGAGGTTTTGCACAAATTAACTAAAAAGACAGTGGTGAGGAGTGTGCTATTTTTGTTTTAATGATGTGCGCGCGCATTTATAGTGCGTTCGTTCACTGTGTGATTCAGTCTCCTAAAATGCATTTAGAATGATCACAAAATTGAAGATATAGGGGCAGAAAATTCACATATTTATATAATTTCATATATTAAATCAAAATCACACAAAGAATGCCATCGTTTCCTCCAAAAATCATCATGAATATATACATACATACATATATATATATATATATATATATATATATATATATATATATATATATATATATATATATATATATATATATATATATATATATATATATATAACAGTTCAGTAAACAAGTTAATTAAGAGACTTGCGTTTTAGAAACCATATTGCCTTTTTAGCTCTATTTCTACAACAGAAAATAATTCCAAACACAGCCACCAAAGCACAGTTTTGCGTCTCTGAGCAACGTGACAGTGTTTCGTTCCTGAATGAATCAACCGTTTAAATGATTCGGTTCAATCGCAATGACTCACTTATTAACAGTGACTTGCTGACACATACTGGCCATTTTAATTTCACATTTAAAGTATCTTTTGATTTTTTTAAATAATTAATTTCTTATCATTTCAAATGAGTATTCAACATTTTATGTCTTGTATATCAAAACATTATTCATGCATTTGTAACTGCAGGTTAAATGCATTCTTGTCCTGCACTAAACAGTGTAATACATCTAAATGCCACTTCCAATGAATTTTCTGCATTTCCTCTGCATTAAAAGATGAGTTTGTTGATACTGATTTGCCTGGTAACAGCCCAAATGTTTTATTATTCTAAATAACTGATTCCTTTAATTAAAAACAACTAGTTTGAGATTAATAGACCTATCCCAGGGGTGTCAAACTCAGTTCCTGGAGGGCCGTAGCCCTGCAGAGTTTAGTTCTAACCCTGCTCCAGCACACATATCATGTAGTTTTCAAATAAACCTAAATGATTAGATTAGCTGGATCAGGTGTGTTTAATTAGGGTTATATCTAAACTGTGCAGGACTGTGGCCCTCCAGGAACTGAGTTTGACACTCTTGGCCTGTCCCATTTTGACTCCCTCCCACTGTTAAAATGTAACTAAGTAATTTTTACTCTGAGTAAAGTTTAAATGAGCTACTTTTTACTTTTACTTGAGTAGATTTTTAGACTGGTACTTTTACTTGTACTTAAGTAAAATTTCATTAATGTAATGGTACTTTTACTTGAGTAGAATATTTTTGTACTCTTTCCACCTCTGATATATATATATATATATATATATATATATATATATATATATATATATATATACTTCAACACTAGCTTTCTCTATTCTTTTTCTATTCTATCTGTTTTCATTTATTTATTATATTATTTAAAAGCCCTTGCTACGTGTACTGTGTTTAAGCTAACTGATACTTGTTATAGCACTTATATATCATTGCTCTTTTGTTGATTTTGATTGCTTCCATTGTCCTCATTTGTAAGTTGCTTTGGATAAAAGCGTCTCCTGAATGACTAAATGTAAATGTAAATGTAATGTAGTCTTTGCAACTTTACAGATCTCCTTTATGCACCAAGAGCTTGTAAAACTCCAAAGAGAAAGGACAATTTTAAATCGCATCATATGACCCCTTTAATTTATAATTTATATATGAAGGTTAGATTTAGTATAAATATATTGGAAAGTGTTTGAGTTTGATTTTCTTAATATTTAAAATTGTTATTTAAACAAACTTTATATATATATATATATATATATATATATATATATATATATATATATATATATATATATATATATATATATATATATATATATATATATGTATATATATATATTAAATTAAAATACAAATTGAAATATGAAAAATTATAACACAATGGTAAATGTAGTATACATTTTCATTAAAAAAATATTAAACAACAATAACAATCTCATGGATCCAAAACAGGCTTAATCTTCTTAAAATTTCAAATTTTAAATAATTTGAATATTATAATAAATATATTTATTTAATTAATTTTTTCATATTTTACTAAAAATAAAATAATTTATTAAAATATTGAATCATTCTAAAATAAAAATTTTAAACGCAGCTAAATAAATAAATTCTTGAGTTCGGGGTAAAGGATAACCTGGGCCTGTTCTCTATATTTGCACCCTATTATATTATAAAACGTATATCTCAAAGCTGCTCGTCTCGAAAATGCCTTTGGTGAGTAGCATTCTTTGTATCTCTTTCCTCACACAGTAGACAAACACAAGTGTTGTTCCATATATGTTAATTTTTGTTAGTAACAGCAAAAGAACAAAACCATGAAAAAAAACAGTGAAGTTAACATCTTCACCTGAGTTACTTTACTACAGTGGTAAAGAGATACCGCTAGTG
Organism: Carassius carassius; assembly: GCF_963082965.1. NCBI lineage: Eukaryota > Metazoa > Chordata > Actinopteri > Cypriniformes > Cyprinidae > Carassius > Carassius carassius. The sequence continues at coordinate 19,305,847 of NC_081787.1, read as the reverse complement.
TTCATGGTGGCTCTCAGACCTGCGGTATTTGCATTGAGCTCAGGTTCAAATAAAAACAAATCCATGGTGAAACTGCCTATATGATGAGTTTAGAGCTCTGGAGAATAATCTACACTCTCTAGAAAACTTCACATGATCACCACGCACTCACAAACACCCACGTGTAGACTGATCTGGAACGATCAATAGGTACATCACAGGCTACATTTAGCCAGGGGTGCTGGATGTGTTGTGCACTGCCAGTTCCAGAGTGCTGTGAGAGCTTTGCTTTAGTGCTCTTGTGCGACTGGCTGAGAAGAATGAGAGAGCTCTGTCACCGAAATGAGCAAAGACAAACAACTGTTAATGAAACAAACAAAAGGAGTTTCAAAGGAGGACAGGACCTTCAATCAGCTGCTAACTAACAGTAAAAGTAATAAATTTATAGTAAACGTTTACCGAAAAAGGCAATTCTGTCAATATTTCCTCACTCTCATGTCATTCCATACCATCTTTTTTTTGGTATTCTGTGAACTTGGCTTCTGAAGATGTGCCATGACAGATTTGATGTCAATGACACCAAACAACATTGGATTTCATTATATCATTAAATTTTATTTGTTTTCCACAGAAGAACAAAAGTCTAACAAGTTTGAAATGACTTGAAAATAGTAAAAGATGAGTAAACAATGACAGTATTTACTATGATTATTACAGTATTTTTTATAGTATTCTACACCCCCCGCCTTTTATAAAGTGTTGCAAAAGTTAAACACACTATTGTAGCTTTACCACGAAATGTACTTGCCCTCTATGACACTTATGTACATTAGGTACTGCATACACGACAAACACGATAAACAAGGTTCTTTTTCTTACCCTACTGGCAAATATTTGGTCTTGTTTTAAGCATAAAGTTGACCTAAAAATAATTTTTTGAAGGGTATTGCACGGATATGCAAATATTGGTCTTCATATGATAATATGATTATGATTCTCTGACATCATAACTTTGACTATTTCTAATCCTGACCCATTTTTATATCTTAAATGTTCTGGGTAGACAAAAAAACAAATAAAAATAAATAAATAATTAAAAAAAATCCTTTTATTGAACACTCCCAAACTTATTTCAAACTACATTGTGATGACAAAAGGTAGAAAAAAAACAATCAGTAATGGAGCCATTTGGAAGCCAGTAACCTTCCAAAATACACTCGAGCCATGTGTAGAGAAAGCAAAATATGGAAGCCATCCCAGAACAGATAATCAACATATCATTGTGGTCTCCTGCTGTGTCCATTCTGAACATGCACTAGCCATCAAAAACCCACTCTGTCATTACCCAGAAACCCCTCCACTAAGCACACTTCCATCTAGGCCATGAAAATCCGTTCCTCTGGACCGGGTCCAAGTGCACCGCTCTGTTAGTAGCCATCTGAAGGTGGGTCATTGTTACACTTTTCCAGTGGCGTGCTATTCTCAGCATCTTTAGTGCCCCAGGTGAAGTGTGGAAGGAAACAGGAGGTGCATGCATGAGTGTATGCGAGCGTGAATGAGTGTTTGTGGATGTAGTAGTGTTTTGTCGTGTTTGCAGCAGACAGATTAGGTCACAGCACATAAAGGGTATTCAGGACTGATCAGGCACATGGTGCTAAAATATCTATGGAAATGAACAGGACAGTTTAGCACAAAGAAGAAAAGAGACTAGTAGTGTACAACTCTACACATACATCACACACGAGAAAGGCCTTTTCTTTTTTGTGCTGTGCTTTTGGCTATCCACAAAATAAGATATTCAAATGTGTGCATTGTGAACGTGGCAAGCACGTTTCTAATGTTATATTGGATGTTACAAAAAAAGTGTGTAAATTCTGCTGGATTTACACAAACAACTAGCCTACATACCATAGCCAATGTAATGATCGTTTGTATAATCAGTTAAGCAAAGAATAACTGAAAAAAAAAATCTGCAGGTCCAAATCAACATCGCCCTAGAAACACCTCTCACACACTGATCACAATACCTGTACGTGATGAGTGGCTCACCTGGCGCTCGTTCCCACCGGCTACAAAGGCTTTCAAGGCGAGTTGCACCGAAGCTCCAGAAGGCTCTAACATACCTCTTTTTTGCTCACGTACAGACTCAGATGGCATCCCAGGAGAGTGACATTCACCACAGCACCGCACCCCATGAGCACAGAGTGGAAGCCTGCACCTGTCACCTGAGCATGTGAGATCAGTTATGTGTGTTAATAAATCACCCTCTGGGGCACTTACCAGCAGTACAGAGTCTGTGTTCTCATTCACCCCGTGACATATGATGGAGAATGCGGGCATAGCAGGTGAATTGAGACCGGTTACTATAATGATCTCTCTGTTTCACCTATTAGAACAGTGTTGCAAAGAATTCAGGCTGCCCAACTAGCCCGACTGGCTCACCTGTGGCTCCTTGTCGGCTTGCCCACTGCAGATCAAGTGGCAGAGAAGGTCATTGTGAATCGGCTGTTATGAGCACTGCCCTGCCCACTGAAACGCCCGGTCAGTATGGGAAACCCTAAGGACATCGCAACCCTGGTCGAAGCCATTGAGCTGGCAGAAGCGGCAAATGCCCACGAAGCAGCGGAGAGAGCAGGCTTGACACCCCGCAGGGTGATGGAGCGGCATCCGCTCGAAGGTGCACCTCGACCAGTCAGCAGACCGGCGGTCCCAGACCCCGTTGACGAGCCAATGCCCACTGAACCCCCAGGGGCCGTGGTCCGAGCCTGGATGGCCGGGTGCCTTCTACACCACGAGGGACCTTCCAGGGGGCCCAGCTGGACAGTGAAGGTAGATGGAAAACCGGATCGGGCCTTGCTGGATTCCGGCAGTTCGGTCACCTTGGTACATCCCACCATGGTGAATCCTCAAACCGAGCAAAAATCACAGATACCACTCACCTGCGTATATGGCGACACCCGCATGCCGGCCGCATGGCAATGGATAGTGAGAGGGAGGGTGAATCCACCATCTGTCTACCTCGATGTGTTTTCGCAAGTCACATCAGGGGGCTCCTTTGGCCGAGAACAACAAGAAGACAACCACCTGTGGAATTGTTGGGAACAAGTATGCCACATTGATGAGGTAGACCGGGTACCGGGCCCAAATACCGTTAGGGCTGTGCAAAAAATCGAATGCGTTTTGTTTTGTTTTTCATGCGCATCTCATCAGTAACGGTGCTCCTGTGATTAGAAGTACATCTCCAGCACGTGCGTTCAGATCAGGGTTGCCAGGTTTTCAAAACAAATCCTACCCACTTGCTTCTCAAAACTAGCCCAATCGCATTTACAGGAGGTTCTCAGATTAAAAATTGCGTCCCGGGGTTAAAATACATGTTTTTTTGGCAGGGTTGCCTTGGTAAAATTCGCATTTTAGGGGCTAAACATGGAGTAATTGGGCAGGTTTTGTTTTGAAAACCTGGCAATCCTGATCTGAATGCACGTGCTGGATATATACTACTAATCACAGGAGTGCCTTTACTGACAAGATGCGCATGAAGATCTCATTAATTTTTTTTTTTTACAGCCCCACATACCCTCCCTCACTTTACCATAACAAATGGTCTGCTGTACTGGTCTTTCAGATGAGACATTAAACCGAGGTCCTGACTATCTGTGGTCATTAAAAATCCTAAAATGTCTTCCGAAATGAGTAGAGGTGTGACCTCGGCATCCTGGCCAAATTCTCCCATTGGCCTCCGACCATCATGGCCTCCTAACAATCCCCATATCTGCTGATCGGCTTCATCACTCTGTCTCCTCTCCACCAGTAAAGCTGGTGTGTGGTGAGCGTTCTGGCACACTATGGCTGCCGTTGCATCCAGGTGGATGCTGCACACTGGTGGTGGATGAGGAGATACCCTCTGACAATGTAAAGCACTTTCTGTCCTTAGAAAAGCACTATATAAATGTAAGGAATTATTAATGATTATTATAACTGTGTTGCCCACAGGTGGTGGGAGGAAAAAGTGCTTCTGGTCATGCCAAAGACCAAGACTGAGACAGTCATGGAACTAGCACATGCCCATCCAATGGTGGGACACCTGGGAGCAGAAAACACAGTCCAGTGCATCCGGGGCCGTTTCCACTGGCCAGGCTTGGATGCTGAAGATAAACGGTTCTGCCGAAGCTGCCCTACCTGCCAGAAGAAGGCACCCCATCGACCTCCCCTCAGCCCACTCATTCCACTCCCTGTCATCGATGTGCCCTTCGAGCGGATCTGGATAAATCTGGTGGGACCGCTGCCAAAGTCTGCTCGGGGGTCATGAACACATCCTCGCCATTGTCAATTATGCCACTGGTACCCGAAGGCCATCCCACTTTGTACCGTCAACACCAAGAACATTGCCCGAGATCTGTTTCTGCTGACAACCTGGCAGGTGCCCTACACTGTGGTGGAACGAATGGGGCCATTGACGTACTGTGTGTGACAGCCCGGCCACCGAAAAACAGAGCACATCTACCATGTGAACCTACTCAAGAAATGGAACAACTCGCAGCATTCACCCACACAGCCCCTCCAGTCGTGGACATGGACCTGCAGCTGTCAGCGGCCCAGAAGACAGAGATCGAAACCCTGGTCCGGCAGTTTAAGGATGTGTTCAGTGAAACCCCGGGCAGAACCACCATCATTGAGAACGAAATCCGCACACCACCAGGAGTCGTAATCCTGCAGCATCCCTACCGGATACCAGAAGCTCGCCGGCTGGCTATAGAGAAGGAGATAAAGAAGATGCTCCATCTAGGAATCATTGAGCCCTCCCGTAGCCCCTGGGCCAGCCAAATCGTGATGGTACCAAAGCAGGACAACACTGGCTTCACTGGGCTCCAGTCACGTTCAAGCGGCTGATGGATGTTTTGCTCAGGCCCCATCAAGCATTGGGAGAGGGCTCATCATGCCTCAGGAGAAGAAGGCTGAGGCAGTGAAGAAGTTCCCATGTCCGACAAACAAAACCCAGGTACGAGCTTTCTTGGGGTTGGCGGGCTAGTGATGCTTCATTCATAACTTCTCCTCTATAGCCTGCCCCCTGTAAGACCTAACCAGGAAAGGGAAAGATAGTCTGGACCCCGGATACCAAAGCCGCATTCCGTATCCTGAAAATGGCCCTGACGTCGTCCCCTGTCCTATACGCCCCAAACTTCAGCTGCCCCTTCACCCTGTACACCGACACCTCCGGCACCGGCTTAGGAGCAGTTCTCTCTCAGCTCCGGGATGGAGAAGAGCACCCCGTGGTCTATATCAGTAGGAAACCCACAGAAACCAGGTACACGGCGCTGGAGAAGGAGGCCCTGGCCATAAAACGGGCAGTCCTGGAGTTGAAGTACTACCTCAGGGGCTGCCGGTTCACCCTCAGACCACGGCCCCCTCCAGTGGATGTCCCAGGTGAAAGACACAAACGCCCGGGTGACCCGGTGGTTCCTAGTGCTCCAGGACTTCTGTTTCCAGGTGCAACATCGGGCCGTTGTGTGTTATAAAATCACCCTCCGGGGCACTTACCAGCAGTACCGAGTCTGTGGTCTCATTCACCCCATGACACACACACACACACACACATAGTCTTGTTTTCCAGTACAAATACTAAACCTTCTTTTTTTTTATCAAGATATATTTAATTGAGAAGCAAAATTAATGAGATATTAAAACACCTAAAAATTAAGTAAAACTAGATAAAAAAAAAAACTATATAAAATATGCCAGTGGGGTGAGAAAAATACACTTAATTCAATGGAAAAAAAAGTATTTTTTTCTGACCCCACTGACAATTTTTTCTTTCTTATTTGAATCATAAACTCAATTAATTTTGATACACTGCTCTGCAACCAAGAACTAATTTGTATCTTCATTTTAGAATATTTACATATTTTACTGGGAAAAAGGCTAAAAGATTAATGAGTAAATCATTTTTTTTTTTGCAAATTGTGTCTGAAACCATCTTTTGAAAATATGATTCAATAACTTTCACTGAATTAGAGAAAAACATTTTGTATGAAATGGGAAACTATAATAGACATACACTTGCTCACATTTTGTTTTAATTTGATCCTGCAACACACACACTCTCTCTCTCTTTCGTTTTTATAGTACTGGGAATCGCCAAATACCTAATGATATGAAACACATGGTAATACATGTTATGATTCAGAAGATGGTGAGGCATCAAAGCATTGTAATTGGATCAAGACTAAAGACTCACCTTAACCATAGAAAATGCATCAATCTTTAATGGTAAGAGCTTTAAGGCAGCTTATAGTTGGCTGTCATTTGCTAAAAAATGTATTGTCACATTTCACGTACCACACAGAATACCTTTAGTACTGCAATCAGGGTAAAAAAGTCATGCTAATCTACTTTCAAAAGTGGCCTTTACCCGGGGTTAAAAAAGACATTGACCAACAGTTTCACGCAGTGAAATGAGACAAAAAGAAAGAGAAACGGATAGAATGAGGGAGGAAAATATGACAGAAGGGAGCAGCATTTTTCTCTATATTTGCATGAAAATGGTGTTGGCAGCTCAGAGGGGTTAACGGTGCAGAAGATTTGAGAGTAACACGTACCAAAGACAGTTCTGGCGGGCACGGATTCCTTATTTATCCAGAAAGACACTTGAGAAAGGATTACAGTCATGATGCAGGGGATGTATGTCTGAATCATGAAGTAGCCCATTTTCCGTTTCAAGTGGAAGTAGACCGTCATTACTACATATTCACCTGAAAGAACAGAGAAACAGAAACAGGAAAGTGCCTTATTAGCCCAAGAGCAGACACAAAAAGGAACAAGGTCAGAATGACAGTCTGTCACCACAGCAGATTTATTTTGGCTGAACAGCAAAGTTTTCTGGATGTTAAGCTACGCTGGCAGATTCATCTTATTTTAACAGAATGAGGCTCATAGCCTTATTGGGAAACAGTGCTCCAGTAATCAAACCACATCCTGAATGCTCCAAATCTCTTATGTAATTTTGATCAAAAAGACGTAATAAATAAACAAATGCCATTGATTTTTCCGCACTTGTGTTTCACTGAGGCGCACAGTTGCTAAAAAACCAAGCCGATCTGCAAGCGCTCATACTGACCTTTTCATTTAAGCCGACATTAGGCCTTGAGGCATGAGTAAAAATATTTTTTTTAATCTAGTTTACATTGCTATCAGATATTCTCCATATGCTTTGATCAGGTGACTCGGACACAGACCAGGTGTCTCTGAATGTGCAGACTGATAAGATGGCTTGTGGTATTTGTAGCACACAGAACAAACGGTTAAGGCATAACATCTGTGGAGGCTTGATGTTTTAAATGTCATTTTTCAATTAGATTAAGCAGTATAAATAAAATTAGATTTGCATTTCCAGAAAGAAATAACAGTTTCTGAGTTTATGGTAAGTTTAGATTTCTGTGTCAGTTAAATATGTTGTTTCACACAGAGTCATTAGCCCCTTTCCCACAGTAATACCTGTAAATTGCTGTAAAATTACCAGAATGACTTTACCAGTAAATACTAAAATGCACTGTTTCACACAGGTAAGGACGTTTCGTCTTTTTTCCGGTAAAGCACCATTCACACATCAATTTCAAAATAACGAGAAATTCTGTGACTTCATTAAAGCCTGGCTCACACTACAGGATTTTTTACCCGATTTAGCCTCGATTTCCCCCTCCTGAGAATCGGAGCAAACATCTTGTCGAGCACCTTGATCAGTCCCGATGTTCAGCGTGGAATATCTGGTAATGTGAGGCGTTCATCGATCGAATCTTGCACCTCCCGATCTGCTCGCACACAAATCGGGGCATCCCCGATTAATATCAAACATGTTTGATATTTAGGATTTAAATCGGGATGATGATGGCTATATGATTACGTCAGTACTTTCACAGCCAATGCGCAAAACAGCTGATGTACGGCTCCATTGGATAGTGGAGACAGAGGAAACTGATTCTTGACATTTTGTAGTAACACGAAAGTCTGTATAATGTGTCGAAAACGCATCACAACCGTAAGGAGAAAGAGAAGCGCTGGAGTAAAAACCGCCTCAGTTTTGAATGCACTGGGTGAGGGCAGAAAGCTGCTAGCACGCTAGCTAACATATGTAATCAAATATCAGTGAAGATCTGATGCGTGAGATCACGTGACGCGCTCTTTCTGGTATGTTAATCTTAATGATATCTTGTAGCGTGTATTGCGCCGCGATGTTCAAATCTTGTAGTGTGTGCATGTTTAAGATTTGAGGGAAGATAATCTGCGAAGATTCACCTAATCTTAATGATATCTTGTAGCGTGTATTGCGCCGCGATGTTCAAATCTTGTAGTGTGTGCATGTTTAAGATTTGAGGGAAGATAATCTGCGAAGATTCACCTAATGTGTGTGCTGCAGCCAGATTTCATAATCGTTTAGGATTTTAAAAATCCTGTAGTGTGAGCCAGGCTTAAGTGGCTTAAAATTCCAGTGTTATGTTTGTAAACAAGGAGGGGTTTAAATGGTCAGTATTTTTGTTGCATATTGTGACATAATAACATCCAGTCAGAGCTTTTTTTATATACTGTATATGGTTATGGAGAGCAGGATTTTATTTACCAATGATTTAAAGATGAATGACCAGATACATAGAAACCAAGCAAATTGACAAAATGTCCTGTCATGTGATCAGGGCTTGTTTGGACCACTGATCTATAATATAGAACTGGATTGCTCATGACGTCATGAAAGTGAAGCCGCCGCGGCGCCATATTGGTAATCCCTAGTGTGGTAATCCCTAGCGAGGTGTCTGTTCATATCAATTCGAGCTGCTGGCTCAAACTGCGGTCTTAACTCCCGCACCACGTCGCTTTTCAGCGCGAGCTGTGTGGAGAAGCCCATTTCCACCTCCATTGCATTGGAGAAGCAATCCCGTGTAAAATGCAGTTTGCACACTCGAGCTCTAGGCGGGAACTTGCGGTCTTCCAGGCCAAGTGCATGCAACCACTGGCGCTTAATTTTAAAGTCTGCTGGTAAACTATGCAGTCCAGCAGTGCTGTCGCAACTAGCAACACACCTCCGTACCATCCTTACCACTGTACTAAATACAGATAAATCTACGCTAACTTGAAGATCTAAATAACTATATAATTGCTATGCTAAATAGATGCTATAAAAGTCTATCCTGGTTGTTACCAATACTCGCAATTCCAGCTCCTGACTCATTATTGCTGTGCTGTGTAAATGGTTTTATACTGCCAAGGGCATGGTAGCTCGTACCAAGGGGCGTGGTGAGCTGGAAACTGCTTACGTCACCTGCCACCGCTTACGTCACTTGCCACCGCAACATCCAATAGGAAAAATCAACCTCAGTAGCCACCGTTCAACCTGAAGAGGGCAGCACTCAGACGTTTTTACACCATATATTGTAGAATTAAAACACTTTATACTCAAATGTCAAAAAAGTTACTTGAATCAATGAACAGCACTAATAAAGCCCCATTCTTATAGATCATTAACTAAAAAAAGTTGGTTTAGGGTTTAGTTACTCTTTAATGAAAAATCATCGCCTAACAATTCAGCGTTTATACATTTTAAGTATTTCTGTACATTATTACAATGCAAACACCCTAGGCATGTAAACGGTTATTTTTTAAATGTCGAGAATTTCCCCTACTTATTAACAAGCTACGTATAATATCACAGGAGCGAGCATAATGAATATTGAAAACATCAGACAGACATGACCTCAACATATATAACAAACAACAAAGTTCTCAATTTGAAATCTGAATTTATTCAGAGAAATAAATGACTAACAGCACGGATTTAAAGACATAAAGCTTTATTTCTAAGATTAAGCTTTTAATTTCATTATAGAGCAATATTAACAACATAATTGTATTATTCATTGTAATATATTCAAATCCATTTCCGATATTAATACGTTCATGTTTAATAATTCCTGAAAAATTATGTTCATAAAGAAATAGGCTGTATTTTGTGTTGGATCAGTTACCTGTGTCGTCAGTGCGCAGCAGACACACCCACCTAAACGGTTTAAATATATCGTTTATCCTGCCCCAAAAGAATGTAAACACTGCAGATAACATCTGAAGTAAAGATGAATTTACATACACATAACATAAAAATGAATCCCATTTGACTGATTTGCTTCAAATCGGGTGATTTCAGGTCAGCGGTTTGAATGTAACTCAATGGGGCTCTCTGCTGGTAGGGATTAGTAAGATGGCGGATCGAACACTTCCGGTGGCTTCACTGGCAGTTTAGAACGCGATGAGCGATCCAGTTATATATATAGATCAGTGGTTTGGACAAATTGCTATAAATGGTTATAAATATTGAGAAAAAAAACAACAACTTGTCCAATCGCAATTCTAATATGGAAATAGATATGAGAAAGAATTTAGAATGCAAAAATTGTGATGTCATTGCCCTTAATGCTGAAAGTTCTATAAATATAAAATTGTTATACTTTAAAAATATAAAAATTCAACTTTACAAAACAAACTGATTTATTTATTTCTTTATTTTTTAAATGAGGTATATACTGTAGATGGTTTCATTGGGCACATGCGCCTGGTCCTAAGTTAACTTCCAGTCTGTGTTTATCAGTCTGGCTATAGCGCAGTCTACAAAAGAAGTTAAAGTTAAGGTGATGTGTAGACTGGAGTTGGGCTCAGGTGGTTGTGCTGTGGGATGTGTTTCCCTCACATTTATTTATTTTTAGTGCTCACAATATCAAAACTGATCGATTTTTTTCGAAAGGCTTTAATGAGCACGTACTCCACGATTAAAAATCTAAACGAGGCGCGGGTGTTTTCATATTTCTAAAGGAAGACTAAATTTAAGTAGTCTATTAAATGTTCTATGCAATTTTTATTTCATCTTGCATGTTATATGCCTTCTTAAGTAGTGTATGTGAGCTCAGCGCTGTTTTGTTGTACACCAGTTTTTGGGGAAACCTCTGTTTCTCCTGCTTTAAAGCACCTCCTGCTGGCAGAATTAATTTGCATTTTCAGTAAGTCTGATTTATGCAGCAAAGATATTTTGCTTGTTATCAAAAATAATTTACTGCAAGCACTACATTACTGTTCAACAGTTTGGGGGTCAGTACAATTTCTTTGAAATAAATTAATAGTTTTATTCAGCAAGGATGTATTAAATTGATCAAAGGTAGCAGTCAATATATTTACAATGAAAGATTTCCCATTTAAATGCTGTTCTGTTGAACCTTACTATTAATCAAAGAATCCCAAAACAATGTTTTCACAAAAATTTGAAGCAGCATGTGACGAGTGGGGCGGGGCCGAGAGACGTGGGAACAGGAGCGAGTCCGGTGGAGTGATTGGAAATGAGCGACACCTGTTCAACCCACCGGTCTCGAGTCCCACGGAGGAGATGGAGGGATATAAAACTGGAGCGACGACAGTGACGGACGAGAGAGGACCAGGCCTGGATTTTAGTATGTGTTTTGCTTTTTATTTGTTCTGTTTTTCTTTTGTCATTATTAAATCTTATTTGATTGTCCGCCAGTTCCTGCCTCCTTCTTCCCGATGATTATGGAGTTTTAATTCCTTACAGTGGTGCCGAAACCCGGGAGAAGGAGGGATGCGCTGCTGAAGATCCCTCGCCGCTGTGGTGAATCCGCGGTGCCATCGAGCAGGCGAGGGAGTGTGCCGCCATGGATGCTCGAGGCGGTGGGCTGGAGTGAGTTGCCGGGGACGGGCGAGCTCGCTGCTGGCCGCCCGTGATATGGAGGGGCGGCTGCAGTCCGTGAGGGAGCGGAGGAGTCGGTGCCGTTCGCCAGGGGGCCGGAGATTGCTGCCTCCGTGAAGGAATCCGGAGGAGCAGGGAACGGGGGACTCCTGCCGGCTGCCCAAAACCGGAGGAGCCGTCACCGTCCACCGGGCGGCGGAGGAGTGTCATGCCGTCCGCCAAGGGCCGTCCAGTGCCACCGCCAGGCACCGTGGAGGAGATCACCCAGCTGGTGGAGGGCCGAGCAGCAGTGCGTCTGGGAACCGGATTTTTATTTTTTTTCTCCTCTCTCCCCTCTCTCGTCTCTGTCTCTGTCGAGTTTTAATTCGTTTCACAGCACAACTGTTTTTAACATTGATAATAACAATAAGCAAATCAGCATATAAAAATGATTTCTGAAGGAAAATGAAAAATCACAGCAATAAATTACATTTCGAGATATATTCAAATTCAAAACAGTTATTTTAAATGTAATAACATTTTACAGTATTACTGTATTTAATTAAATAAATGCTGCTAAAATGTTTTTTAAATTTAATTTCAAACAGTTATTTTTTATTCAAATTGCAGCCTTGGTGAGAATAAAGTTTTTCAAAAACACAGAAAATCTTGCAGACCCCAAACATTTGAACGGTCGTATCCTTTATATTGCAAGATATTTGCAGCAAAAATGTTGGTGTCACTGTGAGAGTGTTATGTGTCTGTACCTGTGATAGATTTTACAGTCTCGCTTGACACAGTCTGTCCGATCAGGTCGTACTGAACCAGGCTGGATGACTCAGGTGGGACCTCCACAGAATGCTGCGGGCCTTTGGTCCAGGTGTAGATCATCTCAGTCTTTGGGTAGGCATCTGACACACAAAACAGAGCTGTCCTAACAAAACCTTACATGATTTGTAACCCTGGACCACAAAACCAGTGTTAAGTCGCTGGGGTATTTTTTTAGCAATAGTCAAAAAAATGTGCATGGGTCAAAATTTTCGATATTTCTTTTATGCCAAAAATCTAAGGATCATGTTCCATGAAGAAATTTTGTACATTTCCTACCGTAAATATATTAAAACGTAATTTTTGATTAGTAATAAGCATTGCTAAGAATTAATTTGGACAACTTCAAAGGCGATTTTCTCAGTATTTAGATTTTTTTGCACCCTCAGATTCCAGATTTTCAAATCGCTGTATCTCGGCCAAATATTGTCAGATCCTAATAAACTTGACACTTGAGACTGATTTTCTGGTCCAGAGTGACATATATAGAATATGTGTGCATAACACTAACAATCAGACCACATATATGTGGCATTGTGTGTATCCCAGTGGAAATGAAAAAGACTAATGAGATTAAACAGAGAGTAAATGGACTAGTAAAAAAAGCCTTAGGTAAACTGGAAACAAACGAGGCACTTGCTGGCATATTGCTAGAAACTGCAGATGATTGGAAAAAATTTGTTTATATTGAGATTTATGATTGCAGATTTTGGTAGCTTTGGCAAATCTGAGCACAGACATTGGTGAGATTGTTGTTCTAGTGGAGTTACATGTGAGATTAATGGCTTCTTTTCTCAAGAGAATTTCATTTCATTTAAAAAAATACAAATAAATAAAAACTTCTAAAATCTTTTTTTTAAGTATTTTTTCAGTACAAATATCTAAACATTTTTAAATGACAATGCATCCACTAGAGAAGTAAAAATACTTTGTATATTAAGTTGTTTTCTGAAAAACTGATCAAAATGAGTTTATACTCAAAACAAGAACAATTATCTTCCAGTTATCTGTAAGAAAAAATGAGATATTAAATTTTTCTTTCCAAAAACTGCTGCAAACAGTAAGAACAAACTCCACCATATCTACAACTGTCTCGTTTTAGCTATTTTTATTTCACCGAAGAAAAATAAAGGGGTTAATACTTCAATTAGACATATCTGACAACATTATTATGTCTCCTGAGCTATGAAAGAGCAATTTTGAGCAATAAATCTTCCTCTGGGTATGCCTACGCATGGAACTGTGCGTATTAGTCCTTGAGCTCGGGGTCGAACGGTCGCCGCTTAGACACTGATCTTTTTTTTCACTGCTGCCCACTTCCTCCACTGTGCATGCCAATCTAAAATCTGAGCCAAGCAGAACAATCATCCTGACACAGAAATCAGATCCGCTGAGAAGTTCTCCTGCTTGGAATCAGACAGATTTCATTTATTGGGTAAATCCATACATCAAAGCCTCACACTCTCAGAGTAGAGACTGACTAAATATCCAGGAGTCCGTCAGCACGTTCCCTGTGCTCCTGTCCTCCTTTGAGATCGTCATCATCATCATCTCTATCTTCCTTAATTCTTTTTTTCCTCTCCTCCTTGCTATCTTTTTTTTTCTGAACCCCCACACACTGGGAAATAGAGCAGAGGAAGGGCTTCCAAGACACCCACCAACAACCCCATGAAAATAGAAAGAGAGTGAGCAAGAGACGAGAGAGAGAGGGGACAAAGAGACTAAGCAAGTTTTGATCCAAAGTCACACTGGGCATGACAGAATTTTTCGAGGGGAATTGAACGAACCCATGCGGGAGAAAAAGACAGATCAGATAAACATGAGTATAATTACAAACTATTTTCTGGAGACTGGAACATGTCAGAGCAAAAGTTTCTGTCAAAAATGTTTCTACTTGCCAGGGGTATTTAAATGAGCTAAAATAAAACCATTTTCTTTACTTGTAACAAAATGAATGTTAACTGAAATTAATATAATAACAACCTATAATCTACGTATATAATATAACCTTTAATGATAACCTATTTATAACTTGAAGTACCAAAATAAATAAAACAAAAACTAATAAATACTAATGAATAAAAGCAGTTTAGAGATATAAAAAGCTAATAAAAATGACAAAAACAACAAAATTACATACAAAATGTTGAAATAAATAAAAAACGTTCAATAGTATATTATCAATATTAATAAAATAATACTGGTTGTTACTAAGATGAGATACTAAGATTTGTCTTAAAAGCTCCAGATTTATTGCAGGTTTGTTTTTAGGACTGTGCAGTTTTGTCAAAACTTTTATAATTGTATTTAAATATGACAATAAATAATAGTTGACTGTACAATAAAATTATTATTATTATTCAGTTTTTATTAAATTTTATTACTAAATTAAAATATTAAACAAAATAAATAGGGCCTATTGCTTTTGTAAAATTTCATTGTAAAAGAAACAATGAGTACTTAAAATATAATAATAATAATAATAATAATAAATGTTATATTTATTTGCATTACAACTATAAAATTATAATACCAATATTTATGGCTGCCTTAATCACTTAATTTCCAAATATTAAACCAACGAGTTTTTATGGCAGAAAGTAGGAACGCAGGGCTAAGGAAGTAAGGAAGTCTAGTAAACCACAAAACTGTGTTACAAACCAGTGTGTTTATAATTATGACAATACATTTGAATTAGTAAGATAAGAAACACTAGATCGCAATATCAAGCACCATAACAAGCTTTGGGAAGATGGTTTCTGTACTTTGTATTTAAAAATGCAACCCAAACTCAGAGCAGATGCAGAGATGAGTTCAAGTAGAGCAACATCAACTACAAACTGAGAGACTGAAAGCACCAGACCACAAGCTGCGTGTGAACAAATAAACAAAGTGCCGTGCTTCACTCGGAAACATGCAGTGCATATATTTATTTAATTAAACCACAGACATTGATAATAATACTACAATTTCTGTTCTAAGGTTTAGTACATGTACAGTACAAATGACTAATCCTAACTCTTATAGTGACCTGAGCAACCATCACATAATACATGAATACAGAAGAAAGAGAATGACATGACATGAGATGAGAGAGGAGCAGAAAACTGTATCAGAGTGCAAAGGAAAGAGTGTAAAATGAAAACGAGAGCTGTTATAGGTCTGCGCTGTCCCGGGGCAGGAGGGGAAGCTGTGGTGACCTTCTCGTCTCTACAGGGGATGAAAAGCTCTATGTCTAGATGCTTCCCCTCCGGCCCAGAGAAAGGACAGAAAGATGCATAAGCAGACAAAGAAGAGAGAGCAATATATCCGTCAGCACATTAGCACAGTCACCAAAAAAAAAACCCAAAACATCGAGAACGTCCTCCATCACAATGTCACAACGCGCCAGCTGGAGCTCTCTGGGCTGATTTTATCTCCAGATCTTCCAGCAGTCTCCATAAAAGAGCCCTACCCACCTGCCACATATTCCCATTTGAGATTACGCCTTTTCAGATGTCTCTTTCTGTTTCTGAACTTTTTTTTCCCGTTTTCATTTTTGCTGACCGACTGTCATGAACAGTCCTGCTGATATGGAGATTCTTTGTTCAGTTTTTAGAGTATGAACCAACTCCGTATTCACACACTCGGAGGAAAAAGTAATTTCTCCTTGTGGAAAGGAGCTGCTTTTCAGACCTCTAAGGTATTTGCTTTTAAATTAAACTTGTATCTTATATACTGTATGTATATCTATATACGTATTTTTATTTTATTTTCTTTGCATTTGCTTAGCCAACTATGTAAAAGTAATTCAAGATGAAGAACTATTCAGCGTTTAAACTAGCAGCCAAGGAATCACGCAGTTTACATAACATGCAGTAAACACTGAATACTGCATGCTATTTAAATTTAAATAAATATTTATTTATTTATACAAAACTTGACAGCCTGACTATTAAGAAAAAATATTTTTAATTGTAACATCACTTGAATGGTCAAGTTGAGCAGATTGCATTGTGGGAAGCAGTATCCCATGCAGTACTCTCTGCTGAACACTGTAATTTTTTTTAGCAAATGTATTAAGCAATTTGGCTTTTACTCACATAAAATATAAATACTATTTACTATATATAGCATCGTTCAAAAGTTTGGGGTTGGTAAAGAAATTCATATTTTTATTCAGACACACTCACATGGCCACAGTAAAGACATTTGTAATGTTTCAAACAAATGCTGTTCTGTTGAACTGTTTTCAATATTTATAATAAGAAATGTTTCTTGAACAGCAAATCAGCATATTAGAATGATTTCTGAAGGATCATGTGACACTGTAGATTGGAGTAATGATGCTGAAATTCAGCTTTGCATCACAGCAATTACATTTTGCAACATGTTCAGATACAAAACAGTTATTTTAAAATGCAATTGTATTTTATAGCATTAATGTATTTGATCAAACAAATACCGCCTTGGTGAGCATAAGAGACTACTTTCAAAATCATAAAAAAATACCATGGATTCCAACTTCTGAATGGTAGTGTATATACTATATGAAGCAGAAATAGTATGCGCAGTGTGCTGTTTTTAACATAGCCATGTTTTGTCAAACACTGTCTCAATTTGAAATATTATACTAACATATTAGCCTGTGGTAGTATGCTTTTCTGAATCAGCCACCTTTTCGAAGTGTGTTTTTGGTGTGTTTTAATATTAAGTGATATTTGCATCCTAGAAAGCATTTGACGGGACAAGTTATCAATAGGTTTGACCTTTTCCTGAAATCTTTTGAATTTTAAATTGGCATGCTATAAGGGAATTTTATCAGCTTTCGGAAGTTCACAAGCATATAGATGAATTCAATTCTGAATTTGTAGGGTCACATAAAATAAATCCTTAAATTATCAATTCTGTTTCCCATATAAATTGTTTAGTCATCTGACAGTGAAGAGAGAGAAATCCATTTTTCAAAGAAGGGAATATTTCAGTGCTCTTGAAGAAACGCTTCATAAGTAATGTTCTTCTCCTCACTTCAAACTGCCATGTTCCTTTACTCTGAAATACTGTCTCAAATCATGCTTTAGTGTTCTGTGAAAAAATATATATATATATATATAGTGTAATCCTCACAGCTGCCAAACTTCAGAGGGCAGGAGTGGCCATCCATCGGGAAATCAACGAGTCTCATTGGACATTCTGCAATTATTGTCAACCTGTTGAAAAAACACCGATAGAAATGATTAAAATATCGAGGATGTGAAGTCCAGAGACACCTTCAAAGTCTTTTTCACCAAGCAGGACATGTTCCTGGATCAACATCCTTTTCTTTCAAACAGCTAGTATTGTAGTGTTAGCCTTAGGGTGGCGTTTTAGGCTTCAGCAACATTCATATCAACCTGCCATTTTCCATTGAACACAAATGATGCTGCAGGACCAACAAAAGATGATCCAGGAACACATCCTACTTGGCATAACGTCAGTCACCCAAGAGCAAACAAAGTCTGCCAAACTCTGTTCAGCATAAATTGAACTCAGGACTGGACGGATGTGTGCTGTACCTCATAGTGTACAGGATGGTGCCGTTCTTCATGATTCGGAAGAGTCTGTTGGGTGCCGTCATGTTGTGAGCCACAGATCTTTTGCCGTTCCTGAAGAAAGTGTCTGGGGTCCAAACTTTGGTCACCATCAGGTTATTTAGCCGGAGGATCTCGACCGGGCCATCATACTTCAACCGCCTATCCACCCATGTCTGGCGGAAGAACACGTCCATGGTGTACTCCTGGAAAAAAGCACAGAAATAGAGCAGTCAGAACAGCACTCAAATCCATCTGACTTACTCCTGTCAGAATCCTTCATAAAGTGGTTCTGTAAAAATCTACTTATCAATTAAAAATAAAATAAAAAATATACCATAATCTTGCAAAAACACTGTCTACACATTTAAAAAAATGTTACCCTGTTACCCTTAAAAACAATCAAAATGAACCCTATTTACTTTTTGAATAATCTCAGTATGAACTCAAAGATTTCTATAGTGCCCAGGAGCAGACATGGTCAGTTGACTTAGTTTTGTTATGGCCACGACATAATAACTCATGGGAACATGACATTATGTCATGCCCACGAGATCATTTTGTCAAGGTAACAACTTCCTTATGTCGTGGCCTCGAGATGCTATGATCTGTTTCTCGTGACCACAACTTCTTATGTTGAGGGAATGACAAGTTTAATGCGTAAACAACCTGTTTGACCAAAGCAACTCACATTATAGCATAGCATCTCGAGGCCACGACATAATATCACATTCCCACGAGTTAATATAATGTGACCACAAATTAAAATCTTATGGCCACGACATATTATCACGTTCCCACGAGTTATTATGTTGTGGCCACGACAATACTAAGTGAACCAACCATGTCAACTCCCGGGTACCATAGATTTCTCATCAGATTCTTCCAAGTAAGAGTTTTCTTGTAAGAAATCCAGTGTAACCCTTAAAAATAGCATACAATCAAATTGAACCCTGTTTACTTCTCAAACTGTGCAGATTCACCAAAAGTATGCAAATATCAAAGTAAGCAATTTAGTCAAGTCAAAGTTCTCAACATGAACTTAAATATTTTCAATCAAATTCCTCCAAAAAAGAATTTCCTTGTAAATAAATAAAGAAAGAAAAAAAATCTACTTTTTCAGATTATTCAAAAGAGTATGCAATCTAAAGTCAAGGGTCTCCATAATCACTCCAGCATTTATTCATCATCATCATACTATATATATACAGTACAGACCAAAAGTTTGGACACACCTTCTCATTCAAAGAGTTGTCTTTATTTTCATGACTATGAAAATTGTAGAGTCACACTGAAGGCATCAAGGGCTATTTGACCAAGAAGGAGAGTGATGGGGTGCTGTGCCAGATGACCTGGCCTCCACAGTCACCGGACCTGAACCCAATCCAGATGGTTTAGGGGTGAGCTGGACCGCAGACAGAAGGCAAAAGGACCAACAAGTGCTAAGCATCTCTCGGGGAACTATAATTCCACATGTGTTAATTCATAGTTTTGATGCCTTCAGTGTGAATCTACAATTTTCATAGTCATGAAAATAAAGAAAACTCTTTGAATGAGAAGGTGTGTCCAAACTTTCGGTCTGTACTGTATATATATATATATATATATATATATATATATATATATATATTTTAGCCAATCAAGTCAAAGTTGTAAATAAAACAAAGATTGCTGGAGAGCATGTTTTACAATTAAATACAATTTATTTTCTTCTTTTTTTTCTACTTCAAAATTTCACATTTAATTTAATGTTACTTGACATTTCTTTGTAATTATTTGTTTTTAATTATTTGAATGAAAATTGTTTCTAGACCATTTTTTCCCTAGTGTACTGGAGAAAACCAGCTGAATATTCTGTTTCACTTGGAAACAATATGACAATACAGAAAATGGATATTGAATGTCCTTTTGTGCATTCCTTTTTGCTGGTTTTAATATTGCAGGTACCAATCTGCTGTAAACAATATAAGTTTGGTCACATTTAGTGTTGTTATGCTCTTGTGCAAGGTGCTGAACCTCATATTCTTCTCAGGGGAAAATACCTGCTGAAACTGTTGACTCAACCACAAATTTTATATATATTTTTTTGAATCTCTGCCACATAGTAATTGATTCAATCTGACTAAGCAGATACCTTGCACTGATCTAAATGACAAGCTGCCTGAATTATTAATTTTAATAATATCTCAGCGGATGGATATGACACCTTATATAAAAGCTGCTTGTGCACACATACATGTACACACACAAATCCAACCTGTTCACACATAATCATAAAAATCTCAGAGCACTCACCATCTCCACATCAGAAACTGGGCCGAAACTTGTGACATAAATATCTGTCTTCACTTCCGTCACTGGACCTGGTCGGACACAGGAATCAGAATCACATTAAACCTCTTATGACTAGAAATCAATCTAAAAGAAATGCACAAAACTGATGTGATTTATGAATGTGACCCGAACCAACAAATGAAATAAATAAATATATGGATTAATAGCATTCCTTTTGCTTTTTTGCTGTCTAAGTCAACATAAATCCACATTCTCGAGTCATTTGCCGCCTTAAATGAGAAAACATGTTTGGCAGGTATTGATTTGATCAATCAGGAATATATTTGATGATATAAAGTATCAGAATGGAATCTGAGAGAGGAAAATCTGTAATTATTAGCTAATATTGCATAAAGTTTATGACAATGTTAAGCAGCATTAGATAACAAACTCTTTGACGCATTACCTACAGTATTGTGGTAGTCTAAAACAATACCTAAACAGCTATTTAGCTAAAAGTAATAGCTCACATAAAAATTCACCTTCTGGTCATCCAAGATGTAGAGGAGTTTGTTTCTTCAGAACAGGTTTGGAAAAAATTAGCATTTCATCACTTGCTCATCAATGGGTCCTCTGTAGTTAATGGGTTCCATCAGAATGAGATTACAAATAGCTGATAAAAACTTTGATGATGACTTTCGCACTGAATAAAAGGAAAATTATGGATAGAGGACTCATATTTTATCCAAAAGCAGCAGTTAAAAGGTCAGAACATTTTAACAATGGGGTTGTTTTCTACAAAAATGCAGCTTTTTGCTTTACTAGATGTTAATAGATGGAGTATGGTGGATTATTGTGATGTTTTATTAGCTGTTTGGACTCTCATACTGATGGCACCCATTCACTGCAAGATGATCCATTGGTAAGTGATGTAATGCTAAATGTCTCCAAATGAGTAAGAAATAAACCCATCTTCATCTTGGATGTGACACAGCCAAAAGGAAAGTCAAGTCTGAGGCAGATTATGCAGATTACTTTTCTTAAAAACCTACACTGCCAAGTACTGCACAGTATGATCAGGATTGTGTAGTAGGAAAGGAAATTTTATCAGTTTGGATTAAAATTTTTCCAGTTTTCTCTGACTGAAACAATTTCTCATTTATTTATCTACTTTTAAAAAATTGTGGAGAAAAAAAAAGAATAAATACATAAATAAATAAATAACATGTCACTGGAAACAGACCCAGGCATTCAAAGCTCTAAATCACATGATTAATCACTGAACCGTCTCATTGGCTGAACTTGTGAGGGCTAAACTCTTAATGTTCTAGAGGTTCTCTGATAGATGCTGGAGTAAATCACTTGAGACAGAAGTGCCTTCAGTCAAACACAAGAAAATGGATCATCTGTCATTAAACAGACACTCTGAGCATCTCTCACAGTTGACAACCATGAATCCTACAGAAATATGAAAGACAGGAACAATCTCATTCACTCCAATGCACACAAAAATAAAAAAGAGAGACCTGTTTAATATCTCAAATGATTCTCCAACAGAAATTAGATTAAACTGCTTTTCTTAGGTCTCCAGCTTTCAGATGCATCTCCTCTAGAGATTTAAAAGAGATCTCAACAGTCCCTCAAACTGCTCAGATTTGCCAAAAAGACCAACGTATACAATCACAAGTCAAAGGTCTCGATATGAAACATTTCTCATCAAATTCTTTGAATATCAAGCTGCTTTTCACGTTGACTTTATCAAAACTCTTACTGCAGGACAATTATCTAATTTGTTTCTATTGAAACACAAAAGGAAGATTTTCACACAGCTTTTATTTCAACAGTATAACAGTTCATGCAATGTAAAATTTATTATTATTATTATTATTATTATTATTATTATTATTATTATTATTATTATTTCAGAGTTGTAAAAACAATGACCATTGGAGTACATTTTGCAAAAAAAAAAAATTATATATGTATATATATATATATATATATATATATATATATATATATATATATATTTGTGAAATATTTGTGAAAATTGCTTGAAAGTAAATCCTACACCTCTTTTCTGTAGTAATTAGTCAAGCTCTAGAAAGTACAAAAATAAATAAATAAATCCTTTTAAATGTCATAAAATAGTCCATATGACTCATGCTCTGTATTCCAAGCCATCTGAAGCCATCAGACAGCTTGTATGAGAAACAGTAACTCAAAATTTAGCTTGTCATTTACAAAACAAATCTTTCTCTCAAGCCACTGATTTCAGGGGACTTGGAAAATAGTGAACAAGTCATATGGACAAATTTTACGGTGCTTTTTTGACATATGCACCATTGACCAAATTTGCTATTTTTAGGTTCCACAGAAATAATAACAACATTAGAGTGAATTTTCATTTTTGGGTGAACAATTTCAAAATACAGTATATTTAAAAGTGCATTTTTTTTCAAACCCAAGTCCTCAGTGCAACAATCAGATGACAACAACAAAGCCAGGTAAGAGACACACCCAAGCCCTGATATCTATCATCTCTGAAGCACTGGATTCTTCGGCAAGGGTAACTCATGCGATCCTACTAGAACTGTGAACCCACACCATCTAGCTGAGAGCTGATCAATCCCCTCCAGCCTGATCCAGCTCCGCTCGAGAGCTCTTGTTATGTGAAGGTGGGTGTACTGCTCTGTTAGGAGAGATGTGCTCTCTGCCTCTTCACTAAAAAGTTACATAAAAAAAACAGAGCTTCATTCCCAGAGCTCCAATCACATCCTGGCATTACGCATAGAGAACCACAGTCTTTGATTTGATTATTTATTTCTTGGGTAAAAAATTAAACGAGGGAAAGGGAAGAGCGGAAACTGTGATGTGTGCAGAAAGTCTTGATGTTTTTCTTTATATAGTAACTTTCATCAATAAGTCATTAATCAATATTATGTAATGATTAATACATCACTAGCTCATGTTTCTAGGCTGAAAATATTAAATTCCATTTCTAACTATTTGCATGCACACTAACTAATGATCTCTAAAGCATCATATAATCTAATAATGCTTTTTCATGCTGTTAACAAAGAGATTAAGTGTTAACACGCGAAGTTTAATATCCAGATCTTTTTGGCTATTTTTAAACATTTCAAGCACACTCTAAAGGGTTAATACTGAAGTTTTTAACCACAATGACCAGTCAAATCTTTCTTGCTATTGTACTCAAAAATAGAGCAACAATAAAATAATTCGCTCATGACCAACCATTGTACAGCAGCGAATCATTCGGATTTGGAAAAACAGGTTAACACGTTGATGCGCGCTGTTTAAAGATAGGATAGTGTGGAGAAAGTGAGCGGTTTACGCAAACAAAGCGAACATCTGTACTCTTCCTACTTAAAATGTGTGCATTCTAAGCGGCTTTCTCGGCGTGATTACATAACTCAACGGCACCGATCTACAGATACACGGAGAGCAGAAAAAGAAAGTGGGCAGCAAAATGACATTTGGAGTTGGCTAACACCTCCATCTCCCCTCAGAGGACACCAACCCTCACCAAACAAACAACACTTGGTAAACAGCATGCGACCTGCAGAAAAACACAACATTTGGAGAGCTCGCTTTGCGCGAGAAGTATTAAAAGCAACGTGTTTTTTTTCTTTTTCTTTTTCTTTTTCTTTTTTCTTATGATTGTGAAAATTTTGGCACGTACCCCCAAATCCAGGTCGGAGCCTGTTGTCATATCTGTCCAGAAGTCGGTCCAGAATGCGTGTGAAATTTTCCGGGTATAATTTCTCATCCTTTCTGATCTGTCCAGATATTCTCTTTATGCTAAAAACAACACAGAGCAAACTGTAGCATTTTAACATTGCGCACACATGAAATATAAACGCCTATTTTTCGTATCAATCAACAGCACAAACAGTTCAAAGACGCCCGGGTTTGTCGAGGCGTAAAGAAGCCATGCGTAACGCTCACATCCAGTTGGAACTCACCAAGCCGCCACACACAGAAAGTAGAGGAGAGTGGGAATAGAAGTGGGGTACATCGCAGTCACCATCTCCTTCTTGGCAGAAACCATGTTTACATGCCATTCTTTAAGCCTTCTTCACATTTCCCTTCGCCAAACGTCCCGATGAAAGTTCGAGGAAACGAGCGTCAGCGCGCAAGACGCGCTTCACCATCACCCGCAAAGCCGTGCCAGCGAAGCATCCAAATCCAGAACTCGCTCTGCGCCCGATGGATCGCTTACTTCCAAACCCCAACCTCAGTGGATAAGATAAGCATATGGCGAAGAATCCTGTGAATCGTGCCGTCTCGCTGTGATGAGGTTAGAGGAGAGAGAGGAGGACGCGCTGGGTTCCTACACACTCGCCTCAGTGCCAAAACTGGGACATGTGTCCGACGCGCAACACACACGAGCGCACTTAAGAGAATTCTGCCTGCGAACGTTCGGCAAGATCACACTGGTGAAGTAGTGGCGACGTTGCGCACGAACTCACTTAACGCAGCAGTTCTCATGCAAGATCTTGTCCGTGGCAAACTTTGACTTTGGGGGATGGGTCTTATTGATCTTGGCAAGTAAAGGTGCTAAATTGAATTCTGGCGTTCTTGGATTATAATTAAATCCGCTTGCATTACAAGATGAACAGATCCTACTCTCTCGAAAAAGATCAAACTTATCCGGGCTTGCAAATATTAGGCTACAGCATATTGAAATAGGTCAGTGTTTGTCGCAACGTTACACACATGCTCTCGCACAATCCGACGTACAGTCACACTGTACAGGAAGTAGGACAAACCACACGCAGCTCCTGTACACCTGGGACTGGACAGTATTCGAAGTAGTATGCGTGCGTGTGCGCGCGTGCGTGCTGTCCTGCGAAGACAACGCTTGGTTTCAATCCTGGTCCCACATTCGATAGTAGACGTTAAAAGAAAAGCTAATTAACTCTTGGCCAATTGTTTTTGATAGCAATCATACCCAGCGACCCTAATCAGCACAAGCTGACACATTACACATGCATATCATTCCAGTCTGTCACTGTCTATCACAGTCTATATAAAGCATCAGATTCGAGCTGATCCAGGAATAGCTGCTATGCCGTATTTAGTTGGCTATAAAAAGCAAAACCTTATCTTCAGTCAGCACTATTACTCTGGTTTAAAGCGATCTGTGGGCAGCTGGTGGCGTATTCACTGGCCTTATTCACAGGTTGTTCGCGTTTAATAAAAGCTTATAATAAACATAATGAGCTAGAGGTGGCACTCTAGTGTAACATCACATATGAATATCTGATAAAATAATTAAGACAAAAATATATTAGCCTTACATTTGTTTCTGAGTGAAGAAACCAGCTAGGAGTTTGCAATTAAAGTTGTCATCTTCATTGTGAGAAAAGTTTAAATGTGCTACACTTTCATATCAAGTATTTTTTTCTTTCTTTTTTTATGTTAATTATGAAATGAAGAGAATGAGACTTTGGAAGCTTGTCCTAAGAATTTACACGCATTAAGAAAAATAAAATTAAATTAAAATTAAATTCAAAATTTGCGTGCAGATTGTTTTTAAGGTATTATAAATGTTTATTTTTTTTACAATCTTTCATTAAAACATAAAAGCTTTATCCTCTTTTACAATTATTTTTCTGTTCTGCTGATGTAACCAGGGCTGCAAGTATAAGAAAATAATAATTATAATATTATAAAAAAAAAAGAAACAATTGGTCCACAAATGGCAGAGGGGGAGTGTTCTGGAAACCTGTTTGAAAACAGTAATTTTTTATGCATTTTTAATTCCATTAAGTGCAGCTAGATGGACAGAAATTACACACTTTGCCTCCAAAAATAAAGCTAACATGCATAATTGTACTGAAATAGGATCAAAGATGTAGGCCAGAGATCTGGCCATTTAAGACAGTTCATCAAACTGCACACCTGCACTGTAAAATCTTGCTGAGCACACCTCAGGTATTCTCATCCACCTGTTAGTTGACATCAGTGTGATTTGAACTGATTTTGTAAGAATGTATCTACTAGTATTACTTGACTAGCTCTAAGGGGTGGTTTATTGTGATTACTTTTTTTTTTTTTACTAACTTTAGTTAGTGTGTAATGTTGCTGTTAGAGCATGAACAACTTTTGCAAAGTTATACAATGCTCGAAGTTCAATGCAAAGGGAGATATTTTCTTAAAAAAAAAAAATCACTATTAAAAGGGCTACAAAAAAGGCTGGTAAGGACTACAACAAGCTTTTTCCCAGATTTGTGACATAACTAATCCAGATGTTCACATAAACCCTGTCCCCGGGAACATGCAACTACCCGTAATGGTATGAGGGCATGATGTTTAGCAAATCACAGCACACTAACCAATCCTAGCCTGATTGCGTATTTCTGAAGGAGTGGCTTCATAGAGCCAGGAACTCAACAGACCGTTTTAACGAGAATGGAACAAGCTGTGTAGAATAGAGGTAAAATATGTGCAGGCTCTCATTTTTAAAGTTCCGTTACATGCTGTTCACACATCAGCAATAAAAAGCAATTAATACTTGAAATATTGTCCATAGAAACAAGTAGCTAACTTAAGCTAGCAAGCTAACATCACATGTCAGCTAGAAAGCATTAGAGCAGCACAGCTTTTTCTTCTGTACTGTAATATTATTCAGTGAGCAATATCTGATAGTATATATTTTAATACAGTGGTATATATATTTTAATACATACCATTCGTCTTTTATTTTGTTTTAAATTTTAGTTCACTCAAATATGGAAATTGCCATTAATTACACACCCTCATGTGTTTCTTACCCATAAGACCTTTGTTCCTCTTCTGAACATTAATGAAGATATTATTTTTATGAAATCTGAGAGCTTTCTGTATTGACGGCAACGCAACCTACACATTCAAAGTTCAGAATGGTTGGAAAGAAATAGTAGGCTGAAGTAGGCTACTCCATGTAACTGCAGTGGTTTAAAGGGTTAGTTCACCTGAAAATTAAGACATAAATTACTCACCCTGAAGCAATCCTAGTTGTATACGACTTCTTTCAGACGAATCCAGTTGGAGTTATTTTAAAAATTGTCTTTGATCTTTCAAGCTGTTTGATGCCACTCAGCGGGTGTTGCACTGCATCGGTCTTTGAGAAGTTTAATAAAAAGCACATCCATTAAAGAGGAGACTGGTTTTCTTTTGCTAAAGTAAGGAAACTTTGCTTCTTTTACAACAGTGAGTGCAAGCTAGATTAAAGCGATTATTACATTTTGAATATGGATATTGTTCTTACAAAAACTCAGCGATTCGCTACAGGAGGCCTTTGTTCAACCCCCCGGAGCCATATGAGACACTCTTTTTTTAATGGATGCACTTTTTATTACACTTCTCAAGGACCGATGCAGTGCAACACCCGCTGAGTGGCATCAAACAGCTTGATACTTCATGATGTACTCAGTGATGTACTCAACGACATGGATTACTTGATGTCTTTCCTACTATTCTGGACCTTGAATCTGTAAGTTGCTTTGCTGCATATGGGGGCACAGAAAACTCTCGGATTTCATAAAAAATATCTTCATTTAGCCTATGTTCTAAAGATGAACAAAGGACTTACAGGAGTGGATGACATGGTACACATTTTAAATACATTTAATAAAAAAATAGTGCCCATCTCTGCTCGTACCATGCACCTTTTCCCAACAATTAGCAGCATAACAGAACAAAACACTATGTTTTGTCAAAGAATTGTGCAATTAACAACAAGGTCTTTCATAGTCAACAAGCGGTCATAAACAGCCATCTCATTTTAGCAAATCAGTTTATTAATTTAGATGGTTAATTCTGATTAACAGGTCGAATACGATTCACAGATTTATTCCTGATTGCTAGTTTTGTTAATCAATGTGCATTAACACTCAGGAGCATGTAGGAACATTGGGGGAACATTTAGGGAATGGCTCGTTGAGGTGTTTGCTAGTGTGAGAGCATCAAGAGCGCCTGAGAAACTGAGGATGGGGGAGAGAGAAACAAGAGCTGGGAATAGAGAGAGACCGAGAGAGAAGTGGGTTGTTTTACTGCATGTTCTCCGAGCTCTTATGGAAGGATTGGCAAATGAAACTAATGACTCAGAACTGTGACTCAAACTGTCTGGTAATCAAATCCTATCCACAGATAAGCACTTGACATGAGCAAACATACGCAAGCAGAAGCACACACACAAAACATGCCACATTTTCTTATGATCACCATCAAATGATCATCCGACAAATCCCTGTATTATTGTACTGAAAAAGCCTATCCACTGCCCACAATCGTTCTCCCACACTACACGCAATCTTTAACAGCCACGCTCCAGCATTTCACAGCTTCACAGCTGCCTTGCTCACATTTCAGATATCCTATCGCAACCTCCATTCTCATTTGTCAGCTCACGGTGTGGCGTCTATCACCGTGTTATCGGTTTGTACAGCTCGTTTTGTAAGATCCGTGGTATTTTGTGCTCTGCCTGTTGGCAGACATTTTTTTTTTTACATGTTTTATTGCAGTGGTTCTCAACTGGTGGGTTATGAAAAAGTCGTTGAGAGCAGGGGAAAAAAAAACTATGCTCAATGTAAATCATAAAACGCAACTGACCACATAACACAGCTCTGCATCTTGATTTTGCTGAATGGCAAAAATATTACCTAATCTGGTGATGCTCAGCAGCAATAAAAACTTTCTGTCATGTAGTTTTTTTTTTGTTTGTTTGTTTTTTTAACAAAATAAGAATGAAGATTTTTCGAATTATGTATATGTACAAAATCAGTAAAATGTAAAAAATGCACAATTTTACTTAAAATCTGCAAAAGAAAAGTGGAAATCAGAATTAGCATGCTCAGAATCATACATGAAAATTAAAAAAAAATACAAAATTGTAATCTGGCTCAGAGGAAGATAGAAATCATAGTCATCTGGTGATTAAGGCATAATGCAATAGTTACAAATAGTTGTTGCATCAAAACCACCATATTTCATGAGAAAGTGTGACATGCTCAAGCAAAACTCAAGCTAAATTTTTTTTGAATCAGCAGCCCAAAATTAGTAATTAACAAGTATTGGATTTTATTTCATTCATGCAGAATGGTGTAATCTTGCATATTAGGTTCAACGACACCTGTACAAAGCTGTCTGTGAGCATTCAAATTCATTTCAGTGGAATTAGGAAGTATGTGGCATCTTTGTTCATGGGCCATCATTCCCCAGTATAACATGGATTGACTGAAGGCACCATAAGAGCATTAAGACCTTCGTTGGCCACTAATTTACAATGTCAAAAACAGCAGACAGTGAGAAATATAAATCTATTTCATGCTTTTAAGAGCCTCAAAAAAAAATTATTCTGGTAAAGCATCTACTATAATATGATCAAATATTTGTTGCTTGGAAGAAAATACATGCCAATTTGAATGACTATCAATAAAAAATGATGCTCTTGTCAGATGGTACAGTTATGGTAACTTCCAGCAGGGGCTAGCAAGGCCATGCTAACCAGCCTAATCATATGAAAAGAAAACCTATCGCATTTTAAAAGGCAGTAGAAAATGCTTCCCATATGATTTGTTGTTGACGTCAAGGGCTGCATGTCCAATGAAACCCTACAGTATTTTGGCACAAATTGATCTTAGAGTTAGAAGCAGCCAATCTAAGCAGATGCCAAAATGGACAGGTTGTGTTGACATGCCCTCATCCTTGAAAACCATGAATAAAACTACACAAGGTACAAAATTACAAACCAGACAGTATTAAAAATAGATCACAGCAAGGATAAACATGGTTTGCGTCAAGCACACCCTCTTTTCTGTAGTGAATTACTGGCTGCCAAGAGCATGAAACCATTGAAATGCAAGACACATTTAGAAAACCAAAACCATCAACTGTCAATAGATTTTAAGGACATTTTTTGTTCACTTATGTTTCATAAGTAATTTTGGTACTGTGTTGGTTTCGACATCTGGTTCCTGGAACAAAACTTGTTGAGAGCCACTGTTGTATTCTAAATTTCTCCATAACATCTCAAAGGTGAGATTGTGGACACACTGCATCAACAATCTGTGATCTGGCCTCAAGCAAAGATTGAGCAGCAGGACAATACGCTCAGCTGAAAAATGTAAAACAATTGTCTGAGTCCATCAAAAATCAAACAAACAAACAAAAAAAACTAAACAAAAAAAAAAAAAAACAGACATTGCCGTGTATGTTATTTTGAGGGTATTTCTGATGGGTGATGTTGCTCCATCGGTTTCAGTGCCATTTTCTCGGCTCAGCACAAGCCCCAGAAAAGTGCTGGGGCTACATCTGCTGCTATTGGTGGGGGGTGGTGTCGCCACGGCGATGGCTGAGGAAGTGATGCAGGAGCCAACAGAGAAAAATTTTCCATGAGGATGAAGGAATGGAAAAAAAGTATTTTGTCATTTCTAAAAAAAAGGGAAAGAGATGGCCACACAGGGATCAAATAAGGAAGAGATACAGTCAAACTGAAGTGCATCGAAAACACCGCCCACTTGAAATGAAGCATGATAGATATTAGTTACCTTCAGAGGATAAATAACTAACTAATAAACATAATAATAAACATAATAAATAACATAACTAATAAAAGGAATATGATTATTTGCAGTTAAAGTGACTTAATTCACATTTTAAATATAGATGGTTGTTTCCACATTTAAATATTGTTGTTTCAACTTCTGCCACTTTTTAGAAGATGATTTTAGGACAATATATTTGAAAGTAATATAAAAGTCTCATTAAAGCTGAAAAATTTCTTTTTATAAATGTATATATATATATTTTTTTTTTATTTTTTTATTTTATCTTTTAATGGTTGTCTCAAAACTTTCAGTTTTAAAACATAAAATTTAGCTAAATTAAAATAGATCATTAGTAACTCATTGTATGAAACAAAAAGTTAAAAAAGGAATAAGAAGACACACATACACGGGTCTAGTTTACAATCCTTGTGGAGACTCTCCATAGGTGTAATGGTTTTTATTATGTACACACCATATATTCTATTCCCCTAAACCAACCCTATACACCTAAACCTACCCCACACAGAAAACTTTCTGCCGTTTTACATTCTCAAAAAAAAAAAAAAAAAACCTGTGTGATTTAGAAAGCTTGTTTTCCCATGGGTACCTAAATTTAAGTCCCCATGAGTTCGTGTGTATTGGTTGAAATACCCACCAGATAGAAAAAAAAACAGGCACATTTATCATAGAATTAATAGAAAACTTTGATAATAAGAAATATTTATTGAGCAGCAATCAATATTAAAATGATTTCTGAAGGATCTGGAGACTGGAGTAATGATGCTGAAAATTCAGATTTGCATCCCAGTAATAATTTAAATACATTCCATTTTAATTAAAAAAATATTCAAAAAGAAAAGGGAACATTTTGATTGTTATAATATTTATCAATATTACACTTTATATAGTAATTTTGTAAACATTAAATTTCTCAAAAACAAAAAAATTACTGACCCCAGATTTTGAATGACTGTGCATAAATGTTATATATATATATAAATAATAAAATTAAAAAAAAACATTAAATTGTACATTACCTTATAACCATACCAAAAATAAATAAATAATAAAAAATACAATAAAATAAAGACCCAACTGTTTGTGCATACTTATACATACTTGCCTATAAATTTACATTTTCTCCTACACTCATGCCCAGTGTGTACTGTGCGTGCTTGAAGTGGTTTCAGACCCAGATATATCTTAGACTGTGAACCTTGGGGATCTAAGTGGTCTATATGGTTGTAAAAGCAACCCTACAGCATCAATTACAGTGATGAAACTCATTAGGGGTGTTGATTCCCCTCACAGGAACCTCAGGAAAAGAGCGCAGTGCATTTTTGAAGGCTAGCAAGAGAAAAGCGGTGTTGGAAGACAAGGAAATGAAACCAGGGGGAGGGGTGCTTAATATGTCGCCTAATTAAAAAGAGTTGCTCAGAAATCAAGCCACAGAGCTGCGGTATTGTGCTGCAGGAGTGTGTGGAGATTACTGGATGATTTACAACAAAACTGTGAAGCCTGCAATACTAAATATTTAATCCAGTTTAAAAAAAGAAGAGGAGAGTGTGTCAAACAAAAAGTCAAAGAGGAAGAATTCTGATCTAGAGTTACATTGCTTCGTTTTTTACAGTTTAAACAATTAACTCTGATCTCAACTGCCTCAGGACAAGACTAGAAGTGGACCCACTTGGCACCTGTATGTCCCTGTGGGCACATTAAAGCAGTAGTGATGAAGCTACTGTCAAACATCAGAACTTAACTCTATAACCCCAAATCAACAGGAGGCTGCTTCCCGTTGTCTTCTGCTGCAATATTCAGACTCTATGTATGAATACACAAAAGCGGAGGGAGATAGAGCAATGAAAACAAGAAAAAGGCAGAAAGAATCCCTACTGCACACAAGCGTAAACCCCAGATTTATATCTCTTGCCATTTCATCCAGCAGCATCACCTCAGCCTTGTGTTCTTCCACCTCCCCATCTCTCTCTCTCTGGCCTGGTGCGGGAGTGTTCGCGGTGTGTAAATGCCCAGTGTTTGTTGACACCTCACTGCCGGCCATGTTAAAGCAATAAATACCTGCCACCTTCACGGCCCCTGCAACATACGCAAGATCACTCGCTGTGTTGAGCACCTTGTGCACATCAGTCAGTCTAAATCCAGAGTAACAGCTCAACTATGACCAGATCCAGAGACTTCACTGCACTGGGAATATATCCAGCTTACCCCCCCCCCCCCCCCCCCTAAATTCCGAAATTCTGCTGTCTGTAGAATTTACTCTGTCCTGACGCTCAGAGTAGACAGAGAAGAGCAAAAAGAATTTGTGATTTGTGTTATGAGCATAAAAATACCAGAGCTTTTCGTCACAGTATGTAGTGTTGGACCAGACTGTAACAGACTTTGTGATATTGCATTACATAGTTCAATAAATATTAAAATTAATATTCTGAATTAAACACACCTTATAGAGAAACATTATTTGCGACCCATTTTATATCCAGATTTGATGCCATTCTGAGTGAAACAGAATATCTGATGAGAAGAAAATGTAGAGTTGGATTTGGTTAGACTGTGAGGGGACATTCCAGATCATAACAGAGCCAGAGCTGGATGTGAGTTTGGCTATTGGTTAAGTCTGAATGATTTGTTCCCAAATCAGTCAATGATCTGATTACAGCAATTTGATTTCAGTAATATTTATATTATAATTAAAAAAAATATATTTTAAATAAGCTTTTATGTTTAAATAATTTATTTTTATTTATTTATAAATTGTATTTTTTCCTTATAAAAAAAAGAAAAAAAAGCCTGTAACTCAACAGTGGTGAAAACAGCGGCAATACACCTGTCAATCAAATGACCACGCCCTTAATTATGCAGAACTTTAAGGCTTAATATAATTTAAATGGATGAGTTTATATATATATATATATATATATATATATATATATATATATATATATATATATATATATAATCACCCACAGTTGTCATGGAGGGCAAATTTAGTTATATAAACCAAAACTCATAGTCCTCTACACAGTACAGCCACATGCAGTAGGGCAAGCTGTGGGCACAGGTGCAGCTAATAAAGCCTGATTGGCTTCAAGGGATAGTTCATCCAAAAATGAAAATTATGTGATTAATAACTCGTTCCAAACCAGTAAGACCTCCATTTATCTTCGGAACACAGTTTAAGATATTTTAGATTTAGTCCGAGAGCTCTCAGTCCCTCCATTGAAGCTGTGTGTACGGTATACTGTCCATGTCCAGAAAGTTAATAAAAACATCATCAAAGTAGTCCATGTGACATCAGAGGGTCAGTTAGAATATTATAAACTGCTTTGTTTTGAACGCACTCACAACAGACAAAGAAGAGAAGACCATGCTGAATAAAGTCGTAGTTTTTGCTATTTTTGGACTGTGATAAAGTTCGTATGGCAGAGAAGGAAGGAGACCAGGGTCGGCATACTGAGGCTCGTGGGAACTTTATTATGCTGAATCAAAGAACGGAAAACAAAGTCGCGCCACATGCGCATAAATCATAACATTGATACTTTCAGGCTCTCGCTTTCTGTCGGTCGTTTCCTCCCACGAGTCCTCAGGTCTCTCCTTTGTCTCTGGTTCCCAGCTGGCTTAAATACTGCTTCCCCACGCCAATCACTGCAATGAGAAGCAGGTGTCACTTGTCTCTCACTTAACTCACTTACCACCGCTGATCTCCTCACTCTCTCTCCCGTCGCAGACCTCGCTAAACCACACCTCCCCTGCCACATACCCCCACCGCCCGACTCAGGCCGGGGAGCCATCCGGCCTGCAGCCCCCCCCCCCATTCCTGGAGAGGAAGTCGGCCACAGCCATCTGCGCCCCCGGCCTGTGAATCACCTTGAACTTAAATGGCTGTAAAGCTAGATACCAACGGGTGATTCGCGCGTTGGTATCCTTCATGCGGTGGAGCCACTGGAGGGGCGCGTGGTCCGAGCAGAGGGTGAACTCCCGGCCCAGGAGGTAGTAACGAAGGGTGAGGACCGCCCACCTGATGGCCAAACACTCCTTTTCTATGGTGCTGTACTTAGCCTCTCTCTTAGAGAGCTTCCGGCTAATGTACAGCACCGGGCGATCCTCCCCCCCCACCTCCTGGGACAGGACCGCGCCCAGCCCCCTGTCCGACGCGTCAGTCTGCAACAAAAAGGGGAGAGAAAAGTTAGGAGAGTGCAGGAGCGGTCCACCACACAGGGCAGCCTTAACTCGGGTAAAGGCCTGTTGGCACCGCTCCGTCCATTGGACCGTATCTGGTACCTCCTTTTTAGTGAGGTCAGTCAGGGGGCTAGTGAGGTCCGAATAACCAGGAATAAATCTCCTATAGTATCCCGCCAGCCCCAGGAACTGCCTCACCTCCTTTTTGGTCTTGGGTCTGGGGCAAGTCGCAATTGCTGCCGTCTTGTCAATTTGGGGACGCACTTGCCCGTGACCCAAGTGGAAGCCCAGATACCTTACCTCCACCCGCCCAACCGCGCACTTCTTCGGGTTGGCCGTTAGCCCCGCCCGTCTCAGCGCCTCGAGGACAGCCCTCACATGCTCCATATGCCGCCGCCAGTCGCCACTATAAATGATAATATCATCCAGGTAGGCGGCAGCATATGCAGCATGCGGGCGCAGCACTCGATCCATGAGACGCTGGAACGTAGCGGGGGCCCCGAACAAGTCGAACGGAAGCATCACAAATTGGTGTAAACCAAACGGCGTGGTGAAGGCTGTTTTTTCTCTAGACATGGGAGATAAGGGGATCTGCCAATATCCTTTTGTCAAGTCCAATGTCGAATAAAAGCGAGCCGTACCTAACCGATCGAGCAACTCGTCAATCCGTGGCATTGGATAAGCATCAAATTTTGACACTGCGTTCACCCTGCGATAGTCCACACAAAATCGCACCGAGCCGTCCGTTTTAGGGACCAAAGCAATCGGGCTCGCCCAATCACTGTGGGACTCCTCGATTACTCCTAACCCCAGCATCGCCTCTAATTCTGTCTGAACCACCTTTTTCTTGTGTTCAGGTAATCTATATGGCCGGCTGCGAACCACCACGCCCGGCTCTGTCTCAATATGGTGCTGAATCAGATTAGTACGACCAGGTAGAGGCGAAAACACGTCTGCAAATTCGGACTGTAACTGTCCAATGTCAGTGAGCAGCGAGGGCGAGAGGTGATCCCCTCCCGGGGCCAGGGTGAGGGATTTTTCTTTAATGATCGCCTCTGGCCCGAGATCCTCCTCTCCGCTCACTGCCGTCGCTAGCAACACGGACTCCTCTTCGCTCCATTTTTTAAGGAGGTTGAGGTGGTAAATTTGCCTGGAGTCGCCTCTGTCTGTTCGTACTACTTCATAATTGAGATCGCCTATTCGCTGTGTGACCTCAAAGGGTCCTTGCCACTTTGATAATAATTTGGAGCTGGAGGTTGGCAGTAATACGAGCACTTTATCTCCCGGTGCAAATTCTCGGAGCTTAGTTCCCCTGTTATACAGCTGGCTTTGTCTGCCCTGGGCCTGAAGCAAATTCTCCATTGAGAGCCGCCCCAGTGTATGGAGTTTTGCTCTCAGGTCCATGACATACTGAATTTCATTTTTGCTATCCGAATGTCCGTCCTCCCAAGTTTCTTTCAGGACGTCCAGCACCCCGCGGGGCTGGCGTCCGTAAAGAAGCTCGAAGGGGGAAAACCCCGTGGAGGCTTGGGGGACCTCGCGCACAGCGAATAAGAGGGGCTCTAGCCATCTATCCCAATTTTTCGCGTCTTCTTGTACGAATTTACGAATCATTGTTTTCAAAGCGCGATTAAATCGTTCGACCAGTCCGTCTGTTTGTGGGTGATAGACGCTGGTCCGTACCGCTTTAATGCCCAATAATTCGTATAATTCGCGTAACGTGCGTGACATAAACGCGGTGCCTTGGTCTGTGAGAATCTCTTTTGGGATTCCCACACGGGAGATTAAACGAAACAGGGCGTCCGCCACACTCTTCGCCGAGATATTGCGGAGCGCCACTGCTTCGGGATATCGTGTTGCATAATCCACTATGACTAACGCAAAACAATGTCCCCGTGCGGATCGTTCTAATGGCCCGATGAGGTCCATACCAATTCGTTCGAAGGGGACCTGCACTAGAGGTAGAGGGCGCAACGGCGCTTTTGGGGTGGCCGGTGGGTTCACCAACTGACATTCCCGACACGACGCGCACCATCTGCAGACGTTCTCGTGAATGCCCGGCCAAAAAAATCGGGTCATTAGACGATTTAGCGTGGCTGTCATACCTAAATGCCCCGCCATTGGATTGCAATGCGCCGCCTGGAAAAGCATTTCCCGACGGCTCTTAGGTACTAATAATTGGGCCGTATCTTCCTTTGTCTGAGCGTCATGGGTCACTCGATACAACCGGTCCTTAATAACGGCAAAATACGGATAAGAGAGCGCGCGGTCAGGATGGAGGACCTGCCCATCGATGGAACGGACCTGCTCGAATGCATGTTTAAGGGTCTCATCCTGGGACTGCGCCAGGGGAAAGTCATCGCGACTGGAAAGGTTTAGCCTCGCCAACTCGCTCGGTTCCCCTGAAGCTTCCCCACTGGGTCCGGGTACAGATTCTCCCACCTGAGCGCACAGTTGCTCCGGACCCACATCCCCACCTCCATAACCGGGCACCGGTCCACGAAATGGCCCGGATCCCCGCAACGCCAGCAGGCCGGCCCAGGCCTCCCCGCCACCCTAGTGGTTGGAAGTGGGTCAGGTGATTGACGTGGGGAAGCAGCTGGTAGCTCAGCCAGTCCCTCCCCGTGCGGTGGCCCCATTCCCCTGGCCGGACCCCGTGACATGCCGTCCCTGCTCTCCAACGGGGTGCGGCCCTCGGTGGCCCCGTGTACCGAGACCTGGGTAAAGGGACAGGCTTTGGAGGAAGAGGAGAGAGAGAGGGGGGGGAAGAGAGAGAGAGAATTATCCGGACCGGCCAGCTGTCCTCCGGCCACCCACACGCCTCTCTCTCAAACAAATCGAGGAACGCTTCCGGATCATCTGTTGGCCCCATCTTCGTAAGAGGCATGTGGGCAGCAGGGCTGGAACTGGGGGAGGCCGACCTCGTCCGAACCTCCCGGTCCAGCATGCTCCGGAACAGCTCGCGGTCCTCCCGCTGGACCTGCATCATTGCCTGAAACCGATGTTCGTGGTCGGCTCGCAGCTCCAGCAGGGCTTGATGTTGTTCCTGATGCAGGCCCGCGAGCGATGTAATGAGCTCCGCAAACGGCGTTCCCGATGATCCTGACGGGGTTTGCATGGCGGCGTCGTTCTCCTTCCTTCCCGGGTTTTCGGCACCAGTGTGATAAAGTTCGTATGGCAGAGAAGGAAGGAGACCAGGGTCGGCGTACTGAGGCTCGTGGGAACTTTATTATGCTGAATCAAAGAACGGAAAACAAAGTCGCGCCACATGCGCATAAATCATAACATTGATACTTTCAGGCTCTCGCTTTCTGTCGGTCGTTTCCTCCCACGAGTCCTCAGGTCTCTCCTTTGTCTCTGGTTCCCAGCTGGCTTAAATACTGCTTCCCCACGCCAATCACTGCAATGAGAAGCAGGTGTCACTTGTCTCTCACTTAACTCACTTACCACCGCTGATCTCCTCACTCTGTCTCCCGTCGCAGACCTCGCTAAACCACACCTCCCCTGCCACATGGACCAAAATGTATTTTCGATGCTTCAAAATATTCTAACTGACCCTCTCATGTCATATGGACTACTTTGATGATGTTTTTCTTACCTTTCTGGACATGGACAGTAGACCGTTCACACAGCTTCAATGGAGGGACTGAGAGCTCTCGGACTAAATCTAAAATATCTTAAACTGTGTTCCAAAGATAAACGGAGGTCTTACTGGTTTGGAACGACATGAGGGTGAGTTATTAATCACATAATTTTCATTTTTGGGTGAACTATCCCTTTGAGATTGGATGGGTAGAGCTTGGGGCTAAAAGGGAAATGAACCAGCTAAGAGGGGTGTGGCACTTGTTTTGAGGGTGTAGCTTATGCTGAGTTCGCACTGCAATATTTTGGCCCTGATTTTCACTCGCCGTCAGGTTTTGCAAAATCGCAGGCAAATGCCTGAAATCTCGTTCACGCGAGTGACAATCCGCAGTGCGAATTATCAAAGACGCAATCTGAGAAAATCCTGCTTTGTAAAATGAGTTTTGACTGAAAAATGCATCGCGATGACCTCAAGATACAGGGCAGTGGGAAATTTGGGGAGGAGTCTTGGATGGTCTGAACGCGAGTACATTTTCATCATATTTTAATTTTTTTGTGTGAACTATTCATTTAACAGTTCACTGGAGAAAGATTTTCATAAAATGACGCAAATTCCTAATATACACACAAAGCTATTGTATGACGATGATTTGAAATATAGCACACCAGTCATACTGCCCACATTAATGATACTTTAATGGTCCTTTTTTATTCTTTTTGTAAGCCTGTCATTTTAATTGTAATGCATAGAAAAGTCATAAGTACATTGTTTTCTTTCTTGTGCTCCATGGAAGAAAGAAAATCATATGGGTTTGGAATGACATAAACTATATATTCCTTTAACGCTATAAAACGCATCTAAATGTACTTTAATGCACGGCCTTAGCTAAATGTATTTGTGTGTGGTAACTCTCTCACCTGATATAATATCCACAGAGGCCAGATGTTTGTATTAAGATCAAACACATGTACTGCAAATCACTAGATCACACAGAAATGATAAATCCATTGTATAGTCACCAGACCAGACACGCGACCGGATAACCTGCGCTAAAGTTAACGTACATATTTAAAACAGCTTCCACAGTCAGTTTAGATTTATCTGAGCTTTGCTTTTTCTTTTCTCTATTAGCAATTCAAACTTAACTTGTTTTGTGTTCAATATGCAGATCCACAAACAGCTGCGCGTAATTGTAAAAATGTGTTTTTTCAACAATCTGTTTCCTTTATTGCTTTCTGATTTGTGGGGCAATTTTCAATGCAGTAGATTTGAGTGTTGACACACATGATGTATGAGGAAGTGCAATGTTGCTCCGCTCTGCTCCGCTAAAAAGATGCTTTAGTCTCTGTGGGATAAAAAAAAGGGAAATGAAAATAGGAAACGTGTTAGTAACTACATTATCAGGAGGCTCGGAAATCAACACTCATTCATCTGTGTCCCTATGGAAACAAAGTGTCATACATTGTAAAACATGATAGGAAGGCATTGTAAATTTATAATAAAATGTGCATTTTAAAAATGTTGTGCACAAGTACAGTAGCTGACATTCAAATGTTGAGTGTATGAATAATGAAGACTAAAGAACATAGAGTGAGGTTCAAAGGTTCACACTGAAAATCTGGAACTGCTAATCTCATTTAAAGCTGGGGAAATTCACAAGAGGCTCTTTAAAACATTCTCAATTCCTGCTGGAAAACATGATCGTCAAGCTTTGTTCATGTCAGCTTGAGTGCTGCTGTCATTAAAGCAAATGGGGGACAAAAGGAAAGTCTGTTCAATTAAATAAATGTTCATCAGTTGTTGTGCTGATAAATTATTTTTAATGGAAAAATAAATGCAAAATAGAAGCATTTTTTCAAGTTGAGTTTTAACCCACACTGTATGTGCCTTATATGGAATTAATGTTATATTTTAAATAAAATAGTAAAAATCAAAGCAAATTGACAAAATAATTACAGCCATTTGAAACAAAGGAAAAATAAGAATAAAAGAAAAAGAAAACAAGAAATGTGTATCTACCACAATTTTAAAAGCTGATGTCAAACTAACAAGACATTTTTTTTATTTTAGTTATTTATTTATTTATTTTTAAACAAACAACTTCCTGTGTCATGTGGCTTTGTCCTCACACCTACTGAGATCCCTGTCAATCCACCTGTCAATCAAATGACCACGCCCTTAATTATGCGAAACTTTTAAGGCTTAATATAATTTAAATGGATGAGTTTATATATAGTATATATATATAATAATTCACACACAGTTGTCATGGAGGGCAAAATTAGCTATATAGACCAAAACTCATAGTCCTCTACACAGTACAGCCACATGCAGTAGGGCAAGTTGTGGGCACAGGTGAAGCTAACAAAGCATGTGAGAATTTCCTAATTGGCTTAAGTTTGGATGGGTAGAGCTTGGGGCTAACAGGGAAATGAACCAGCTAAGAGGGGTGTATAGTACTACAGTACAGTACATTAGTTTACTTCAGAATACACATCTGATACCATTTTCAAAAAAAAAAAAAACTTTTTTTTTTTTAAATAAAGACCATATTTATGTACCATATCATTTACCGTACATCAGATAATACCATGGTTACACACACACACACAAACACACACACAAACTTTTTGACAATGAAGGAGAAAAATAAGAAGAAGGCTTGTAACATTGGTCAAGTGTATTGTGTAGGAACTTAACAGCAGAAGTTAGTCTACACTGTCATCACTTTTAAAAATCAACCCCGTACCCTCCCGCATTTAAAACCTCTCTCCAGTCGGGACACTGGTGCTCTTTACCAGCTCCCCTTCATTCAGGATCTTGTAGTATAAATAGGAGCTCCAGAAATAAGCATCATGTCTCCCTGGGAGCTCTCCGGAGATAGACTCATGGATGGCCACATTCCCAACCAGCCGCTCAAATTTCCAAAAAGGCCACACACACACACTGAAACATTGAAAAAGATGGAGAACAAATAAGTTCAAACAAAATAAGCAATTATATTGAATTGAGAGCAAATTGAGACTTTTGGTGAAGTCTTGTGAATAATTATGAATCTTGGAGGATTATATACAGTGCATTAAAATAAATGTTGAAATGTAAAATGCCTTCATAATTATATTTTTTAAGTAAATCTTTAAAAGTTACTTGACATGATACACCCAAAATTCACTTATAAATGTAGTTTAAAAAGCACACAATATGTTTATCCTGTTCATTTAATAAAACGATGGTTGAATGTAGTCACTGGCAGCTTTAAATTAACAAATTTTTTTAACATAAATATCTACTGTATTTATGAAAATAATCAATGAAGCAATGCATCAACTGCCAATAGGAGCGAAGCAAGCTAGGATACCGTATATATATATATATATATATATATATATATATATATTGTTGGATATTTAAAATAAAAAAATCTATCATTAGACGACCACCTTATATTGCCAATCATAGGGCGCTATCTATGGGGCAATGATTTATCAAGCGAATTAAACATATTAAAGTATATTATGTCCAACAGATTGTTCCTCTTGCAATTCTACCACAAACCCCAAATGCAATAATCACTAATAAAATCACTAATAAATCCTTCTCTGACAATGAAGATTACCATACATACTGACCTGAGAACAACAGGGAAAACAGTTCAGCAATCCAAAACGAGTCAGGGTGTCTGCAAATTATTTAAAATTTGTGTCATGACAACTCTCAGAGGGATTGGCATAGTAATGTACATGACAATGTTAATGTATTTGGTCTTGGCACAATAGATCTGCTATGCTGCTGCTGCTGCTGTGGCAGAGCAAGTACAGAAACTTGCTATTGCCAATACATTCACAACATGCTGCTGTGAGCATGTAAGAAATATTGCTGCTGCAAATATAACATACATGAATTAACCCCCATGTACTGTAGCATACATGAATAACCTCGTAGCAGATCTATACAGGTGGGGCTGTGAAAGGTGGAGGATTTATGAAGCAAGCTGCAATTGCTACTGTAAGCTATAGACATATATTTGAATGCTGAGCAGCGAGCTCATTTGCTACCAAAACAGGAGAGAACCAATCAGCTGTAACGTTGTGATGATGTCATTAGCTCAGATTGAGTTAGACCTATCGGACTGTACCATCAAGAGTTTCATGCCAGAACTAATGCCAGAACTCCTTCACAAATAAAATTAATACCATATGAGCGGGG
Source organism: Carassius carassius (assembly GCF_963082965.1). Lineage (NCBI taxonomy): Eukaryota > Metazoa > Chordata > Actinopteri > Cypriniformes > Cyprinidae > Carassius > Carassius carassius. The sequence goes on along the minus strand of NC_081787.1, from coordinate 19,262,968 downwards.
TTAGGGCAATGTTTGGTAACATAATAAAATGACTGTAAAAAGCATTATTTAGAAATTATATTAAGGTTTTCACAATAACAATAAATATAAATTCTAAATTGATAAACTGCACATTTCAGCCTTTAAATACCTACTTAAATAAATACCTACTTTGAGCTTTGTGACCTGCTTGAAGTAGCCATCAGAAGATGGGTACTCTGTAGTAATAAAGGGATGGACATGGTCAGCAACAATACTCATGTAGGATGTGGCATTTAAATGATGCTTAATTGGTAATAAGGGGCCCAAAGTGTGCCAAGAAAATATCCCCCACACCATTACACCACCAGCAGCCTGAACCACTGAGACTCATCAGACCAGATTGGTGAGCCTGTGCAAATTGAAGACTCCGTTTACTGTTCTTAGCTGACAGGGTCGGCACCCAGTGTGGTCTTCTGCGGCTGTAGCCCATCTGCTTCAGGGTTTGACATGTTGTGCATTCAGAAAATGTATTCTGCATACCTTGGTTATGAGTGGTTATTTGAGTTACTATTGTCTTTCTATCATCTCTAACCAGTCTGCCCATTCTCCTCTGACATCAACAAGGCATTTTCGTCCACACATCTGCAGCTCACAGGATATTTTCTCTTTTTCGGACTATTCTCTGTAAACCCTACAGATGGTTGTGTGTGAAAACCCCAGTAAATCAGCAGTTTTTGAAATACTCAGACCAGCCCGTCTTGGATCAACAACCATTCCACGTTCAAAGTCACTTAAATCCCCTTTCTTCCCCATTCTAATGCTCGTTTCGAACTTAAGAAAGTCGTCTTCACCACATCTAGATCCCTAAATGCATTGAATTGCTGCCATGGGATTGGCTGATTAGCAATTTGTGTTACCAAGCGATTGAACAGGTATACCTAATAAAGTGAACGGTGAGTGTATATATTTGTTAATTTCTGTTTATGTTCATTCCCATTTATGAATATATACAATTACAATACAAAAGCTTTACTGTTAATGCAGATCTGATTTGTTGGGGGTGGGAAGCGTATAGGCTAATCTACTTTATTGTATTTTTCAGTTAATTGTGCAGGCCTGTAATATGTCCAAGTCTGTGCCTCTTAATTATCATCTCTATTTGCAAGAACATTCAGTATGTGTTCACATAACACTTCAGCCCTATTTTAGAGCGACAAATCCTGTCTATTCAAAGCTTTTTGTCCCCAGACTCTCACCCCATCCAAAACAAAAATGCTGAAATGAACAATAGATTTATTAAATAGATTTATTGTTTCACTGAGCTGGACAAGCTGAAATGATTTCAATGAATGTTGCCTGCTTGAAATGCTCCCTTGGTTTATGCTCCCACCGCAGGGCATACGCAACAATAAAAACATACATCAAGGACAGAAAGCTGTTTGCTTTCTGTTCATTCCCAAATTAAAAGAGAATTGAGTATAATTGGGGACAGTCATACAAAAACAACCTGCCAAACAGATGTGATGATGCCTCCCGCTCTGATAATGGCTCTGAAACCACAAAACAGTTTATTCTAATGGAACCATAATAGGGTTTGATGTATGTGTAGAAAGAATGTGTACACTGACGTCACATCATATTGATCTCACTTCATAAACACACATGCATGCATCAAAAATGGGGTTTTGGAGGGGCCATTGTTTTAGCATATAACCAATTAATGACTTTATTTTCATTATTCTTGTGTACAGAATATGGTAGTTGCAAGTAAATTAATGTATCATTCCATTAAGTCTACCCTCTTCGGTCTGCTTCATAAACTTTGCAGTTGTCATGACAATCAGTTCATGTCTTTTCCAATCTTGTTGTACATACTGTACAACATAACATAATTGGGATATTTTTGTAAGTACGTACATTTATTACTCTTTGCACTAAAACAACAACAACAAACTAAACTAAACTGCATTTTGATGTAAATAGGATTATGATCAAATGCTAGTAAAATTTGACTTTGGCAAGATACATTTATCGGTCATTTGACTGGTAATTTTATTAGAAATTATTTATTTATTTATTTACATTTAGACATTACTAGTAAAGTTCACAAAACAATTTCAATAATTTTAAAGAAATGGCAAGTAACACATTAAATAAAACTTAATTTTTTTTTTTTTTTTTGTAAAACGTACTCGGTTACTAAACGTAACCTCGGTTCTCTCTAGAAGAGCGAACGAGTACTGCGTCTTAGCTAAGACGCTACGGGAAAAGTCTCTTTTCACGAAATACTGAAGCAAAAAATTATCCTTAATTTTGTATTTTTGTAAAGCGCATTTGCAGCAGTACACAGCCATAGGCGAGACGGCTCGTTCGCTCATTGGCTTGTTCTGCGGCAACTGCACAGCCTATCGAGCACAGGCTGATGCAACATGCAACGCTTCGCGCCCTTCTTGCCACTTCCCGCCGAAACAGGTGTGGCCCAACCTATAAAAGGAGCTCGAAAAGGCTGACTCACCTGATTTATTTCATCGCCGAAGCGATGTGAATCGTACGCACAGCAGAGAACGCAGTACTCGTTCGCTCTTCTAGAGAGAACCGAGGTTACGTTTAGTAACCGAGTACGTTCTCTTACGAGAGCTCTCTCGTACTGCGTCTTAGCTAAGACGCTACGGGAACCCAATGTAAAACGCCGTGCGCGCAGGGATCACACCAATAAACCTGAACCAACGCCCAGGATTTACAGTGCACAGTCACCTGAGGGACTCACAGAGAGTCCAGGACAGAAAGGGGGAAAGCCCTCCGTCCCATATCCGTAGATGCGGCAATATGACATTATGACAGTATGACAGCCGAGGCAAGGCCTGACCAATGTGGCAATGCGGGTCTTACGCAATACTGCCCATAAAACAGTCGGCAGCGCATAGCGCCCGTGAACTCAGAATTCCCCTCAGGGCCCTGATTCGACTATACCGACAGCAGCCTTGCTTGCAAGGCGGGAACCTCCAGGTTATAGAACCTGATAAATGCAGACGGCGAGGCCCAACCTGCCTGACCATGCATCTGCATGTCAGGCAGGTGTCGATCTTATGTGATCTGTGTCGATCTTATGTGCGCGAGCCCTGTGTGCAGGGCTGTGCTTACATGTGGAGATGGGCACTGAGGAGTGGGCATCGTCACTGCATTTATAGCACCATCGGCCGTGGCCGGACGAGCGTGCACGGGTTTTGTTTTTACAGAAACCACATGACGCGTGTGACATAGTAATTGTGGGCACTGAGGGGTGGGCACGCTTACTATGCAGTGTGCGCGATCGACTTGAGTCGCTTTTATGGGCGCAGGCCCTGTGTGCAGGGCTGTGCTTACATGTGGAGATGGGCACTGAGGAGTGGGCATCGTCACTACATTTATAGCACCATCGGCCGTGGCCGGACGAACGTGCACGGGTTTCGTTTTTACAGAAACCACATGACGCGTGTGAGCGAGAATGGGGGTCTCGAGCTGCGTTGCTTAAGCTGTTGTGATAACGGCTTTTGTGTGCAGGCAAGTGGGCAACTGTGCAGGCTTGCACGTTGCAGAAAACGCTGAGACAGTCACAATTCCTGGAACTGAAACAGCGGCGCGCTTGGGTGAGAGCTCGGCCACAGCGGAACTCGTACACCTGCGCTTCGATGAAGCAGCCATCGCGAGTAGCGCAGCCGCAGCGTCACACAGCAGGCTTTAGATGGCAACACCGCTTTTGCCGCCGTCCAGCAGAGGGCGGACAAAGGTGCGTCGCTCTCGCCTGTTCCACCGGCGGAAGTGACTGGTAGTTCCTGTTTTTTAGCATCATCAGTGTGCAGAATGCTAGTGAGACAGACGAACGAGTTCGCGCTGAATATGGAGCGTTCCATGCCTTCGCCACCTCTTCGTGAAACTCAGGAAGAAATGAGGCGGGCTTTGAGAAGTACGCTCATCCGAAAGGGAAATACCATCCAGCCGGGAACGAGAGGGGGGGCGCTGGTGCAAACCACGCGAGCATTCGCCCCGGCTCCTTCTCGATGTCAGCTCGTCTGCTGGGCTTCTGAGCAGAAGGCGCGAGATCCTCGGAGCTCGCCCAGCCCTCACTGCCCGAAGCTAGCAGAGAGCGCGTGTCCTCTTCCCCCGACGCGGCCCTGAGATCGACTTCCTCGGACGACGCGCCGGCAAACAGCGGGCGCTGCCCACCGGGAAGCGATGCAGGGGGGGCCGGTGAAGCAGGGCGAACCGGCGAGCTCGGTTGAGCTGAAGACGGTTCCGGAATCCGCTGGAAGCGATGCTTTTACGGCGCCTCAGTGCAGCGGAGAATGCAGGCTCAAAGAAAAAGGCCAGGCGAGTCCTCAGAGTCACCATGGCAACAGCTCGCAGTGGGGGCATCCGCCGTCAGCGAGCGCGAGCGCTGCATGATCTTCACCCAGGCAGGAGACACAGATGACGTACTGGTCTCCCTCGCTGAGTGGGGCTCTGACGAGCCGCAGGAAGGCATCTTAAAAAAGACGCGAGCTCTTTTACCAGTGTGTGTCGCAGGGCGAACACACACACACACATAAAGAACAGCTGGATATAACAGAATTGAAAGGATATAGGCGCCGGATAGCGCAGCAGGAACGGTAGTGGAAGGCGGCGATGCCAGCAGCTTCAGAATGGCTCGTCCTGCTGATATGCTTTCTCAGACGGCGCTTGCTTCCTCCGTGATCCAGCGATGCGTGAGCTTCGCTGAAGAGATGAAAAATCAGGTGAGTCAGCCTTTTCGAGCTCCTTTCATAGGTTGGGCCACACCCGTTTCGGTGGGAAGTGGCAAGAAGGGCGCGAAGCGCCCTTATTGGTCTGATGTTGCATCAGCCTGCACTCGATAGGCTGTGCAGTTTTTGTTTCATTTTATTAAAAAATATAATAATAATAATAAAATTTTACAGTGCATTAGAATTTTTGTATTTTATTTAGAATAAAAGGTTTTAGGGCCTTCCCTTTTTTGTTTCAGTTTATTCATGAGCAGATCTAATCACTGGCATACAGTTTCATCATTTAATAATTTCATCATTTCTGTATACATTCATTTATTTGGGTCCCAGTATGTATATGCATGTGACTAGAAAGATTTATACACATGCATGTACAGTAAATCCTCCAAACCTTCATGCATGTTAATACAGATATTTAGCTGTGTTATTTTCTTGTCGTTTTCACTATATGATGCTTTCCTAATACAGGAGACAAAAATGTTTTATTGTTGCTTTGAAACTCATTGAAAGAACAGGAACAACTTTCATTTGATAATTACAAAGGAAAGGCAAAGGAATCTCAGTTATTAAGAGCCAAAATGTTGGTTCTTTGGTTTGTGTTTGATATGTGTGTGTGTGTGTGCGCGTGCGTGTGTGTGCGTATTTTTTTATTTTATTTATTTTTTTTGCCCATGGTGTTAGTGTAGTTACACACTACAAGCTTATTCACATCAAGAGCAATGCAGCAAAACATTGCCAATTTGTGCTAATTTGTGTCAAAAATGTTCACACAAAGCTAAACATGAATTTTCGTCAACTTCTGAGATGACCCCAAAACATCTGAAGATTCAAAAGAAAATGCAATGAAACTAAGTGACATGAATCACCAACAAAATTTATCAGATAAAATTTGCATCAAAAACGTCCACATAAACATGACATGAATTTATTTTTTAGTCCTTTAGCAAATGCTTTTATCCAAAGTGACTTACAAATCAGGAACAGCACAAGCAATTTATCATAAGTGCTTTCGGAAAAGGTGTGTTTTCAGTTGTTTCATTATTTTTCTCTTGAAGGTCATGATGGTCTCAGCGGATGATTTGGAAGATTACAGCTTTTCCCACCATGGTGGAACAAAAAGGGTTGATATCACTGATAACAAATTGCCCTCTGCCTCTGAGATAAAGCTTGTTGAGGTTGAGGCTTTATGGACCCTTTTCATATTACTGGGATTTTCAAAGCGGAAGTCAGCATTGCTGTATAAACTTAATGGAAAAACGGTCTATGTGTGTGTGTGTGTGTGTGTGTGTGTGTGTATATATACAGTACAGACCAAAAGTTTGGACACACCTCATTCAAAGAGTTTTCTTTATTTTCATGACTATGAAAATTGTAGAGTCACACTGAAGGCATCAAGGGCTATTTGACCAAGAAGGAGAGTGATGGGGTGCTGCGCCAGATGACCTGGCCTCCACAGTCACCGGACCTGAACCCAATCGAGATGGTTTAGGGGTGAGCTGGACCGCAGACAGAAGGCAAAAGGGCCAACAAGTGCTAAGCATCTCTCGGGGAACTCCTTCAAGACTGTTGGAAGACCATTTCAGGTGACTACCTCTTGAAGCTCATCAAGAGAATGCCAAGAGTGTGCAAAGCAGTAATCAAAGCGAAAGGTGGCTACTTTGAAGAACCTAGAATATGACATATTTTCAGTTGTTTCATACTTTTTCGTTATGTATATAATTCCATATATAATTCCACATGTGTGAATCTACAATTTTCATAGTCATGAAAATAAAGAAAACTCTTTGAATGAGAAGGTGTGTCCAAACTTTTGGTTTGTACTGTATTTATATATATATATATATATATACTGGTGCTTCTCAATAAATTACAATGTCAGGGAAAAGTTCAAGAAAACAAGAATAAAGTGTACAATAAAGAACAATACAATCCTTATATTTTAATCAAATTGCACTTGAATAAAGTTAAAGGTGCAATCTGTCAATTGTCCTGCAGGTGACTGCATAAATCTGTCTTCTTACTTTGGAAGCATATGGGTAGCAATATTCAATTTGGTATGTAATATGCAAAATGACAATGCAATATGTAAAATGGCAATGCATTTCTGTATTTACATTTACATTTTCCAATACATTTGTGCAACGTTTGGTGCAAAATTAAAATTAAATTACATAATTTTAATTTGCCATTTCATACACTAGTTTTAATATGTAAAATGAATACTAATTTTAACGCTTTATAAGTTGCAAAAATAAAATCAAAATGTATTACAGAAATTATTAGATATGTACAACATGTTCAAGCAAAAACTGTGGCAAAATTATCATTCAAATGCTATTTTTCTTAATTGCATTAACACTCACAGTCAAGACACTTACGATTGCATTTTCATTCAGTGTCCCGCAATGAATGTAGCAAAATTCAATGTGCACATTGAAAATGATAAACGAAAACGTACACGGACCTACTGTCTTGTCCATGTTCTCTCACTTGATTCCTCTTGAGTTTTGAGTCTCAGACCTTCTGCAAGCCCCGCCTTGTTCACGCAGTGATTGACGTGGCGCGAGGGGGCGGAGACGTGATTGGTTCGGAATGCATTTTCAATGTGCACATTGAATTTTGCCACAGTTTTTGCTTGAACATGTTATACATATCTAATCATTTCTGTAATACATTTTCATTTAAATTTTGCAACTTATAAAGCGTTAAAATTAGTATTCATTTTACATATTAAAACTAGTGTGTGAAATGACAAATGAAAATTATGTAATTTAATTTTCATTTTCATTTTGCACCAAAAGTGGCACAAATGTATTGGAAAATGTAAATGTAAATACAGAAATGCATTGCCATTTTACATATTGCATATTACATTCTAAATTGAATATTGCTACCCATATGCTTCCATATCTTATGATGCACTTAGGGCTTTATGATTACTCTAGAGCACTCGTAGATCTATGATGATTTTTAAGTGCTACATAAGTTACAATGCTTTTGGGAAACAGACCATAATATTAAGATCAGTCGTACGATCGTACAAACTTCTTAGCCTTACGAAGCTTTTGGGAAAAAAAGGGTGTTTCACGATATAATGAAAACAAAAAAACAAACAAAAAAAAACAATTCTTCATTAAATTTTGTCTTCCTCAAACAATTTTAGTTCTCAGAAAATATCTCCTATATCGAGAAAGTAACATTAAATCAAATTTGAATTAGGAGTGGCTTTAAACTTACATGAAACCTCCACTTTTCCCGATACAGTCAGATCCTGATATATAAAATAATGTTGCCACCTTACATTTCATATTATATGATGACAAAGGTTTTATAGGTTGCAAATTGTGAACACTGTTTGACTTTAAGTGTATTTGTTTTTTGCTCAGTCAACATGACATGACAGAGCCCCTGCAATCTGAGATTAGACCACGTATATCTTTCTCTCTGCCTGTCTCACTCTCATTCTCTTTGTCTGTCTGTCTATCTATCTCTGTCTGTCTCACTTTCTGACCGGCTATCCGGCCAGCAGGACCAGATGAGCACTGATAATTACCAACTGGCAGTGTGGGGCAAAGGACACCTTCAGTGCGTGTGAGTGTGTTTACGTGTGAACAATGGATTTGACCATGCTGACACATGCCCCTTTCAGTCCCAGAGGCAGTCATTGTGTGTTAAGGACGCCCAGGCCGCATCCCAGCTAACAAAGAAGACAAATGCAAAGATAAACGATAGTATACATGGTCAGATGAGGTAAACACTTCAGTTAGGAGAGCAGGTGTTTGTGGCTGTGATTGAGGCTGCAGCATCTGAACTAAACCTCTAAATCTCACATGGTTTAAACATTAATGTGTGAATTTGTTTAAGCACCCTATTTATTGTGCAACCTAAAAACCATGAAAGCTTGTTTTCGCCACAGGATAAAAAAAGAAAGAAAAGAAAAGGTAATTGTGACATTTTATTTTACAATTCATTTTTTTTCTTTCTTACAATTATGAGCTTATATCTCACAATTCTGACCTTTGTCTTGCAATTATAAGTTTATATATAACAATTCTGACATTTTCCCCTCACAATTCTGATATAAACTGCAAAAGAAAAAAAAATAATAATTGTGTGATGAAAATAGCTTGCAATATATATATATATATATATATATATATATGTTTATTAATAAATAAATAAACACTTCATTTCAACATTTATTCTCCTTATCAAGTCCTATGCAAAGCATTCTGTAAAGTTATCAAGACAATTTCATTAAGTTACTACAACTTTGTTTAATCATGGTTTAATTAAATCAGTAATTTTTTTTTTTATTATTATTATTATTTTTTTTTTAATCTTACAATCATGCATTTAATTATGTTGTAGTAATTTGTCTCATGAATGACTTGTGAACCTGAATGTAATAAACTGGACACATTGCAGCAGAACGGCATGTAAATAATACTTTTAAAAATCTTATTCTAGACAAAAGCTATATACAACTGTAGCTCAGACTCTGACATTTTTCATTACAATATTGGGAGGAACTTTTTTGTAATATGAATCCCTCAGCATGCAAAAGTCTGTCAACTATTGGGTCAAGAAAATTGCTAGTAAATTTCACAGCTATGCTGTACAAAGAAACAGCAAGTAACACGTTGAATTGAATGTGAAATAGTGTGAAAGACTGCAATGGCATTTTCTTGTAAAACATACTCCAAATAATCTTTATTTACCACTTTTATTTGTATAGCTAGTAATCATGGATTTATTAGCCCCTGCTGGTATATGCTGTAACTACACTATCTGGCTGCAAGCAGCATACTGTACATATCACTAATATTTCATTTTATTTCAGTTGAAGTCCTGTGGCGGCCAAACAGCTGAGATTGAGATGAATGGGAATGCAAACGGATGGCTTACTCCAGGCCTCCTTACACACAACCTGGTTACCACCTACTGACGCCTTTGCTGGATCAAATTTATAAATCTTCCAGGTAACCATTTACATGATGCATTTGGCAAGTGCATTTATCTAAAACAACTTACAGTACATTGCATTTTTTTTTTATCAGTTCCCGCATTTTCTGGAAATCGAACCCATGAATTTGGCATTGAAGGCGACATACTCTAAATTTAATCTCTAATTTAAGCTTCATCTTATAAAATACTTGCTCTAATTTGAACATAGCAAATAATGCTTTTGTGTTTGCATAAAGTGTAAGTAATTTTAAGTGTGAAGGTGTAAGCAATCGTCAAGTCTTGTAGAATATCTGCAACCAAATTAGTCGTATTCTATAGTCATATATTTATCTGTCAAGCAAAAGCAAAGCAAGCTTAACATCTTAATATCAAAAGTATAGTGAAAACACTCTTTATTAACATGGTAAGAAGATCGGCAGTTTAAGACATAATAACGCATTCTCATCCCAAGGCGTCATATACTGACCCTCTTGACATTTCGTCAACATCCTACGCATATGGCACCCTCTAGCGTCAATATGAGACACAGATTATGGGTTAAGGTTAGGGTTAGGGTTAGACCGCTAGGAGGCGCCTTCTGGCCCATTTTTATCTGCTTCTAATATTGACGCTAGAGGGTGCCTTGTGCGTAGGATGTTGACGAAATGTCAAAAGGGTCAGTATATGACGCCTTGGGATGAGAACGGTCTGGACATAAACTTGTAAGCACAAAAACACAGGATACTGATATTTTCAAAATAAAAAATACTTTATTGGACAAGTGTAAAACATAAAACATATAAACGAATCTAACACACACACACACACACACACACACACACCAAACATTCATACAAGTTGCAGGAAAAAAAATAGGGGCCCTATCATACACCCGGGCGCAATGCGATGCAAGGCGCAGCGCAGCAGTGTGTTTGCTAGTTTCAGTCCAGCGCCATTCGCATTTTCCCATCCAGTGACACGTCGTTTAATTAGCAAATGCATTTCTTCCCCTTGGAATTATAAGGTTCTATCTGCATTCCGAGTAGTTTTGAGATATTGAGCTTCAAAGTATTTGTGTTCCATTCGACTGTGTAGATAGAACCTTATAATTTTTTTTTTTTATAAAAAGTGCCATGTACACAACATTAAAAAATTTATCACATAATGTAAACACGTTGACACAGAATATGAATATGTGAATAACTCAATTTTGACAAAAATGTCAGATAGAACCTTATAATTCCAAGGGGATGATTTGCGCCCATTTGTGTGCCCATGGGCATGCTGGTCTAAAAAAGAGGTGTGTTCAGGCACAGTGCTGGTCATTGCTATTTTAAGGAGCTGAAAATAGACTGCGCCATAGACCATCTCAAACCTGGTCTAAAGTCTAATGTCAATGACCCAAAATTTTTTTTTTTATTTAAAGAGCATGTTGGTAGAAAATGTGCCTCTGGGCGGGTCCACAGTGTGTGTTGACTTTGCTTATTACACACAGGGATGCGCATCACACAAACATGCCAAATATTAAAAACAAAAGGATTACAGTGTAAAATAATATTATTGTGTAGGCTACAAAAATATAATAATGTAATGATGGATAGTCATTGCGTGTATTAGAATTGGGCTACCTGTATTAGAATTAGATTGTTAAAATAGGGCCCTAAGAGGGGGGAAAAGATTATGGTTTATCCCAATAATAAACCATGGATGTCTAAAGCAGTAAAGTCTAGTCTACAGAAGAAAACTGTAGAAAAGAGTAGCTGCAAAAAAGAAGGTCAAAGTGAAAATTCTAAAAGCTAAAGAACGGTATAGAACGAATGTAGAGAGTAAACTGGCTGAGAAGAATATTGCTTCGGCTAGGTCTATGATGAAAACTGCCATGGATGGTTTCAGGTCAAATAGTGAACTTGCCAATGCTATAATGTTTATGTAAGAATTGATTAGTTTGATTTTAAAGTGAAGACTGAGGAATTGAGATGCAACTCAAAGATAATCATCATCTCATTCAAGAACAGATGAATACTCTTTTCTTTCTCTAAGTTTAAATAAAAGTCCTGGTCCAGACGATATTTGTGTCAAACTATTGAAATACTGTGCAAGCCAATTAAGTCATATTTTTAGTGATTTTTAATATGTCCTTATGTCTTCAGTATGTACCTAACCTGTGGAAGTAGGCTGTCATTATCCCTGTCCCTAAAAGTAATAGTCCCAAGGAATTCAATGATCTCAGGCCAGTAGCCTTCACTTCTCTCATAATGAAATATTTTGAAAAACATGTGAAGCAAGAGATTGAAAGGCAAACCAAGCAAGCTCTCGTCCCTTTGCAGTTTGCTTTTAGGGCCGCTGAAAGGGGGTTTCCTAAGTTATAGTTTTAGGTCTAGTAATCATTCAGAGTGACGTTTTGGGGAGGCCAGTCGTTGGCTGTTGGCTGAAGGATGGGTGCAGACAGGGGCGCTGCCAGGAATTTTGGGCCCCATGACAAAAAAAAATCTAATTGGGCCCCCTCTGCGCAGCTGTTGTAACTACATCTCTAGGACCTAACTGTCCCATCAAAAGCATTACATAACTCTAATCAAAGGCTTGCAACTGTCTTGCTGCTTGTAGTTCAATACTAGTACTAGCACAATATTTACTGCTGGTGATTTGTAAATGCAAGTCTGCATACAGTATGCAGTTCACTATTTGATGCAAGATTAAAAGCCACCATAAAAATGTCCTTTAAACAACACTATGTAATATTTATTACCTTAAAATAATGTTTCCAAAATCGTTTCAGTGGTTCATCAAGTTGTAACAGGGTGAAAGGCACTTATGCCTCCCTGGAATGATGCTAAGTCATTAACACAGTGGTAGCTAATTTATAGTTTTCAAATTAAAATAATCATTAATTATTCACTCTTTAGACCAAATCAAGTAAGCTTATGAGAAATTTGAATCAAGGAATACATTTGGAAAATCTTGAATAAATTATGACAATTTAAATTTTTGGGTGAACTATCCATTTAACAGAAGTGAAAAAGGAGCAACTTATAAAAAATATTTTATATACATATATATATATGTGTGTGTGTGTGTGTGTGTGTATATATATATATATATATTTTTTTTTTTTAAAGAAGCACAATAAGATAAATACAATGTACAAATTAAACAAATTTTTCAGATACTGTAGGTTTACATTTATTTATACATGTTAAACATTTTTTCACTTTTTTTTATTTAACGTCTTTTGTTGGTTAAAATTAATGACATAGGTATTTAATTTGGAATGCTGTCCTTTTAAGACGGAAGGCATGCATGAAATACTGACAAACTGTTAGTTTTCACCCACCTGTTCACGTTCACTTAATCCATTAATACAAATTAAATATTTGTACTGCTGTGTGTGTGTTTGAGCGCTGAGAACTGATCGCGCGCTGTATGTGAGAACTGAGGAAGTAGAGCGCGCGCATGAGAGAAAGCCACTCGAGAGAGCACTTTTATCAGCGTGATTTCGCCTTCACTAACTTTAAGGTAATCGACAACGAATTGTGACTCCCGGAAAAACGGGTCGTCTCACCTCATCCCTGCCCCTTCGGGTGCTGAGGCCATTGTTTCAGATCGCTAGTTCGCATTTTGATAGTTTATCCATCCACTGCAGCTCTTATACTGACTTGATATGCAAACGGCCCTTATTCGATCGCAATCCAATGACAGGGATGCACATTTTGAAAGACAATAGCCTATAGGATGCATTTTGAATGTCCAATAGTCCTCAAATAACATTATAGTCCAGTCTCGTCTAGTTAACGAAAACGAGGCATAAATTTCGTCATAAATTCATCATCAGATAGTGTTTTTAGCTCATCAACTCTTGTCTTAGTCACATAAAAAATGTTCCTTAAAGGTCCCATGACATGGATTATTTCCTTTTCTTTAAATGCTTTTTAATGTTTCCTTAGGTGTACTTATATTGTTAGTATGATTTTTACATTTAAAATTTAGAAATAAAAAGCATTTTTATATCCTGATATTAGCCCTCTGGCTTGAATGCTCTGTTTGAAGGGGCGTGTCTACTGTGAGATTCAGAGTAAACGACAACTGTTGTGATTGGCTGACATCTTTGCATTTGAAATGCGTATTAGATGTGGAACCCCTCTCAAATATATATATATATATATATATATATATATATATATATATATATATATACTATTACAGCTGTCGAGATTAATGAATCGTGGAAGTGTTGATTATATAATAATTTTTTCGATCTTTTCCCATCACATGAAAGGCTGCAGTGATGAGCATTGAGTAGACAGAGTCTGTTTATCGTGTGAATGCAGTGATCTCGTCATTATTGCAACACGTTTTTTCTCACAAAATGCTTTCAACACAACTAACAGCTAACACATTAATACACCACATGAATACAGTAAGAGCTTTGTGCAGCATAACAGTGTCATTCATTGTAACGGCAGTTTGGGCAAGTGTGCAGATATACTCGCGATGTGTGACAGCTCCGGAAAAAAAGGGAGCGTTCTTTGATCGCTCTGTAGTTAAATCACAATTTAAATAACAGATTTGTTTCATGCTTGTAAGAGAAACAACCTGAAGTTGATCATTTAGTCACTGGCTTGATTCACTGATGCATAAACAGTATTCAACGATTTAGAAAGAAAGTCTGTGTGAACTTGAATAATTAGCTACACATCAGAAATCACTGATCACAGATCAGGCATTAATGAACACGGTTACTCACTGTTTGTGGCGGTGCTGTCGAATCCATATCATAAAAGTGTGTTTGTTACGCCTGTGCTGACATTGCGACTGAATTATATGTAAATATTTGGGCGGGCAAAGCAGAGAAAGAGGAGGTAGCATTTCTCCTTATAACGTCACCAGGAGGAGATTCCAGATCAGCCCGTTTGAGCTTCCATCTTTTCAAAGGCAGAGAAAGATAGTAAAATCTCGATTTACACCTATTAGAATTTCTAGAAACTTGGGGACCATATACAGGCTAGGGGAACTCATATTAATGTTAAAAAACCTCAGAAAGTGAAATTTTCATGTCATATGACCTTTAAAGAATATTTTCCCTCGTTGTCCTCGTTAATGAAATTAACACTGCTAGCGTGCCGTGCATTTAATTGACTGTCTGCAACTAAACACCGTCACTGATGAGTGCGCTAAGGAAGGACCAATCCATTTCATGCAGATACAGGGGGGTGGTCGGTCAATATGGATGTTTTATTTTTTGGTCAATGGTGATGGTGGATATTTAACTTTTATTGCCAAAATAAGAAAAATCAAAGACATCATTCATTTTATTATTATTTGAAATATACTCAATTATGTTTTATATAGTGTATAATAAAATACAAATTTTAAATTAGTTTTTACGTATTTGTTGGGCCCCCTGTCAATCAGGGCCCCTTGGAATTGTCCTAACTTTTCCCCCCTATACGGCGCCCATGGGTGCAGAGTCATGGGCTGGTTTTGGCGGCGGGCTCAGACGAGCCCAGATTCAGAGATACGGCTTTGTGGCAAAATTTAACTCAGAACACAAAACTCTCAACATAAAAAGAAAGAAATTAAAGTAAAAGAAAGAAATGAAGAGTATGACAAGACTAGATGGCTTATCTCCTCATGAAAGTAGCAGAGCAGCAGGCATGCTAGCCCAAAAGCCCAAAAAGGTGACAAAGGTACGCTTGAATGAACACCTTTGACAAAAAACACACAGAATTGTTCAGGTCATGACGGATGAAATTCAGCTGTTAGATACATCCTTAATAGTGTTCTGACAAATTAGACATTGCCTTAGTTTGGGGTGTAGCTATATCTTACATACTACATAATTTTTTATTATTATTTTTTTCTGCAAAACAGCAAGGAAAATCTGGTCACGTGAACCTTTTATCATGCCCAAACAGTCTGGAATGGTCCAAATGCGTTAACAGCCTGTCAATCTGACCTCACGTCTAAAGTCACACTCAGCTATAAAACAAACAAAGCCATTTTACAGCGGGATATTGGCAGCAAACTCAAATTTCGTATGCTTGATGGTGAGTCATAGCTTACGACAGCAAATCAGGCATAACATAGAAATAAAAAAAGAGGAAGAACACTTGCCTCCATGAGGAGAGCTGGATCGGCTCCAGTATCCTGTTTCTCCTGGTCTCCAGGGTTTGAACACACTTCAAGTGGGACAGATTTACATGAAGCCTAATGAAATAGGGTGCTATTTTTAAATCGGTATTAAACCACATATTGGACTGTGAACGTCTGCTCATGAACTTAATGCTTATGTGAACTCACAATCTTTATGTAAATCAAATATAAAGGAAACAGTATATATCTGATCAGGCTTTCTTTTTATATTCTTACTGAATTTAAAATATTGAATTATTTTATATTTTATAATAAAAATAATATTTTATTGTTTCTGTAGTTTATATATGTCTTATATATAATATTGAATAATATACAAATTCTTTAATTTTATTATAATAATTTAACATTTTTATTATTATTAGGTCCTTTTATGACATTGACATTCTGAAACTCTGTGACATACAGCACAAAGCTCTCTTACTCCCAAGACACGTGCATTTGATTGAGTCCCTTTCAATGCCAACATTTAATATGTCAAGGTGAATAAGAACAGCTTCTTTTGTGTCCGAGCTAAGTGGAAATTGATCAGTTCTTGACATAATAAGCTTCAATGGCAATTAATCTTCTCGCAGTGTGTTATTAAACGTTTCCAACTTCCATTTTCAGCACTCACTTTCACGGTAAGGCGCTTTGCAATTTGCAGAAGGTCAAATATTCAATGAGCTCTTATTGTTTTCTGTTGTTATTATAATCCAATTATTTCGGCTCATAGTCAGACAAGGTTAAAGCCGTCAGAAATTGTGATGTCCTCAAAAATCACTTAAGTCGGTTTAACCTCCTGTCACTATTTTATGTACATTTATTGGAGGGTAATGTAATAGAAAGCCAAAACAACAAGCAGAAGTGAATTATCATTGCCTATCCAGTGAAGTAAGATTTTGCTCTCTTTGCATCTCTGCTAATTAAATATTGATGAACTTTATTTACATTTTACTTACTACACATTATTCATAATTTATATTTCAATATGGAAAATATAGCTTATATTTCCATGAGTTCTGAGGAGTCTGTTAAAGACCCTTATGTTTTGTTTGGTAGCTGTGAGCCGCTAAGGCTCTTTTATGGCTCAAAAACATCAGATTGATACTTTATGACTGTTAATCTTACGAGACCAGATTATAAACAAATTTCTATTTAATAACATGCTGCAAATTTTCTGCACGAAAAATTTTGTGCTATATGTTGGGGAGTGAATAAATTAAATGAATTTTAACGTGACAAAATTCTCAATTTTGGTTACAATCGCATTAGGTTACACTTTATAATAACTTTCATAAACAAATATTATATACTGCTTAACATATCATTAGTTATCATATAAACATATCTAGAAATATGCTTATTAATGTTTACTGATGTACTTAAGTGTAAATGCTTTATATGATCATGCATAAAAACTATTCAAGATGTTTGGATAAATGGTTTACAATGAGTAAAACCTTAATAAATAAATTATTAACAAATATTAACACGTAATGGATCATGCTTACAAACATCATTAAACTTTCAATTCATACACTCATGCACTTTTTAAAAATCTACATGAATGCTAACAAATGCCATTAAACTTCAGCTCACATATTGCCTAATGCTCTTTTTTTACATTTACAAATGTTATGAACAATTTGCTTGAGTCATTTTAAGCACTTCACTAAACTTTTCATGGTATCATATTATTCATTAATGCATAATTACACTCTGTGAACGTCATATATTTGATCTTCGTTTGTAGTGTAGGCGTCTGCTTTTTGCACATATTAAATAATTTATTAATAATTTATTCATGTTTTTGCAGTACCCAATCTAAAGTGGAAACTATTCATTATCTGTAAATGTTTACTCATCATTAGTACCTTTATAAACAGTCACCTCAATGGCAAAAAGTGTCCCAACTCCCAAATGACCCAAATTCACCATGTTTATACATCTTAAGCAATCATTTATTAATTATTTGTTGATGTTTTTGCCCAATCAAAAGTTGAAACTACTCATCATCTGTAAATGTTTATAAACGTTTACTAATCAATATCTGTATGGACATTGGACTTGTAGCTGCTGTAACAACGTTTGTGTAAAGGGTGGTAAGTTGTGTTTAGCTAAATGCTTGCTAAAGACATAACACATTGGAATTTCACAATACATGTTTTTATTGCCTCAGCACTTATACTACTTTACACCATTAAACAGGATATTCCTTGAATCATACAACAACAGGAGAAAACAAACAAGTTTTGTTTATCAAAAACAATGTAATATAAATAGATTGAACCGTGTTCTCTTATAGTAAACAAATTAACCCCTGTATACTTCTGAAGTCTTAATCAACCCTTAAGCCTGTCATTTCAGCAACAACATTATCTCATAAAAATTGTAAAGTCTGAAAAAAGAATGTGTAATACAAAAATAATATTCTGAAGTTTTATTAGAGTGTGTTTTACAAGAAAATACTTCAAAATTAATGTGTGTTTTAGTTTGTGAAATTTACTAGCTATTCTTGAAGGAAGATTCTTACACCCGTTTATTTGTAGTGTGGAAAGCTTAGCATTGAACATTTTTTTATTTTTTTTAAGAATTTGATGAGAGTAAATTTCGAGATCTCTTGACTTTTGATTGCACATTTGGAGTCTTGGCAATTTCACATTGTTGAGAAAACATTGCAGAGATCTCTGTGAGTTAAATTGGCTCCTTTTCACATGCAGGGAAAAAAAATCTCATTGCTGCCTAGCAGAAAAAAATAAGATATTAAAGATGTCTAATTTGTAATTTTTTCCTATGAGATCTGGTCTACCTAAAAAAAAGAACATTTATATCTGACGGTTAAATGGGGATGTTTTATTACAAAAATGGGTTGCACTTTATATTACAGTCCTGTTCCTCATGTACATACTATTACAATAACTAGGTAATAACTAGGTACTAACCCTGAACCTACCCCTAAACCTAACCCTACCCCATTTAGTTACCTTATATTACAGTACTTTCTTAGGTAAGTATACTTTAAGTACACTGTAAGTACATGTAAGTGCACTATAAAATAAAGTGCAACCCAAAAATGTAATGTGTATTTACACAGATACAGTATGTGGTGCATTGTGGTTGCAGCTACTGTACTGCAGTAAGTAGTTGGAATGATCAGGATTTGAGCTGGAGAGACAGGTTGCATGACCAGGATCTGGCACAGGCTGGAAGTGCGGTCAGTCAGGTGGGATACTGTGGGGTTGGACCGGCACTCCAAAGAAATTTGAAGGTTGTAGTCCAAAGACACAGTGAGGTGGAGTCTGCAACGTTTTGTTCGTCATCGCTATCCAATTTAAAGTCAACATGAAACCAGATGAACCATTCCTGGTTTTATTGTGAATGATTCTTCAGAGCACATTATTTAAAAATACAAATGCTTGTCTTTGTAATCTTGGTTTAAAGGAATAGTTCACACGGTTTGAAAATTTGCTGAAATTCCACTCAACCTCAAGTTGTAGGTGAGTTTGTTTTTTTCATCAAAACAGATTTGGAGAAATATAGCATCACACTTGCTCACCAATGGATCCTCTGCAGTGGATGGGTGCCTTCAGAATGAGAGTATAATTCTAGTCCATAATTCATAATATTACTTTATCCAGTGAAAAAGTCATCTCACCTGAAACAGGAGAGAACTATGCACAGATCAAGCACGATTTAGAAGTGAAAGCAGTTCTAAACAAATATGTAGATGGAATCTGATGTGAAAGGACAATGGGGGATTATTATTATTATATATATATTTTTTTTCACTGGAAGCAAGAAGCAACGGTTTGAAGTTAAAGCTCATTATTGATTTAATGGTTTTTAAAAACTCAAAGCTTTTCATTTTATAAGACATTAATTAATGGACTGGAGTGGTGTGAATTTCTTGTGGATCATTGTGAAGTTTTTATCAGCTGTTTGGACTCTCATTCTGACGGCACCCACTCACTGCAGAGGATCCATTGGTGAGCAAGTGATGTAATACTACATTTCTTCAAATCGGTTCGGATGAAGAATTAATTTGTGCAAACTCACATTTAGTAAAACTTTAAATGCATATTTTTAAATACTGAATTTCTGTCCTGCATTATTCTATCTGTTAAATATTCTGTTTCACTTCGAAAAAACAGTACTGTATGTCCCATTATGGAAGCACAATGAGTTGATTTACACTGATAAAAAAAAAGAAAAGAGAGGGAAAAGGAACTGGTGGAGGATAATCATTTTACAGACCAGATTGTTGAAATCCTTTATTTGGACCACTACTATGAATCCTCTTAGTCCCTAGACATTAAGGCAGAAGGACAGTCAGACAGCCAAGACCCATTGAGCAGATGATTTGAACATTAAGGAAGGTAAAATTTAATAGATGTGTCTTATGCTCAGATTGTCGGCTAAAGGGCTTTGGAAAGTTATTCAAGCTTGGACAATGGCACACATTATGTTGTATTTTATAACTGGATATGCTTATAAGATGCTTTGTAAGAGGACAAGATTACAGTTTAATTGTAATCATTTTGACCTCGATAAAATACTATAAAATTACATGTAAAGTCCAATATAGTTTTTCACCGTATATAGTAGGTGAATTTACAGTAAACCATTTAACAGGTTTTTACTGTAGCATTTTTACAGTGTTCTAACATCAAATTCACAGTAATTTTTTACAGTGTAGGACACAGTGAGGCAGGATAGATACATGTGGATAATGGCAGCAATGTCAATGTTAACACACATAGGGTTCATAGGACCAGTTGACACAGTGATTCTTTTATCAATACTGGCTGTGTCTTCATCCAGTTGTGTTAGCAATTGTAACTAAATGACTCTTTGTCTCTAAAAGTAATAACTGGAATGACCATGATGTTTCTAAGAGAACTGACTTCCAAATTCCTGAAGAGTATAAATCTCTAAACTCTCAGTTAATCTGCCAATAATTACCACATTTCTATTGGGAGATCAATACATATATCTGAACATTCTATCTATAAATGAAGAAGCCCTCACAATAATTTTCTCGAAAAGACGTTCTATTCGAACATTAGTGCCCTGCAAAGTGGACATCACAGGATATTCCATCATGATTCCAGTTCGAAGTGAACATATTTATGTTCCATTCAAGTTGCATTGAAGTGTACGAGATGTGAGTTTTTAAATTGTATTTATTTACATAGGTATATGTTGTCACACTTGTCCGTTTGTGAAGACGTTGCACAGTGCAAATCCATGAATTAATGTTTCTGAAGTGAAATAAACTTAAACATATTTCCCCTGCTCAGGGAGTAGTGAGCAGTGAACACTGTGTAGGGACCATGTCAATGGGAACCAGTGTTGGTCATCCTACTTTAAAAAAGTAATTAGTTACAGTTACAAATTACTTCTCCCAAAATGTAATTGAGTTAGTAATTCAGTTACCACATTGTAAAAGTAATTAGTTACTCAGCAAAGTAACTGTGACTTTATTTTTGTGTTCTATAACACTATTACGTCCTTTATAAAAACACTATAAGTATTTTAGAACATGCTGTATTTATTTGAATTCAATAGATTGCAGCCCGCCATATGATATGCATAGAAATAAAAACATATAAAAAATAAATATTGAAAATAAAATTCAAGTGCAAAATTAAGACAAACAAATTTAAACTTGTGTAAAAAGAAACAAAGGGAAACCTGGCCACTAGTGCAAATCTCTGTAACTGTATATTAGGCCTAACGTTACTGCATAATAAAAAGGAAACACTATCTAACTATTAAATATTCAGTACAGTAACATGTTAGCATGTGTTGATATGAGGTGGTTCATAAGATTTGAGTTGCTTGAAGCAGAAGTTTTTGAAGTTTTTTTTTTGAAGCAGAAGTTTCTGTCGGACGCGTCCGATTTGAGAACCGATGAGCTGATTCTCGTTCTCGAGTCAAGAACCGGTTGCATCGGTTTTTTCAACCGGTTTATTGAATCGAACCATCCGAAAGAACCGGTTCGCGGAAAAGAACCGAACATCTCATCACTAGCGTGCAGTGAGACAGCGTGAGCAGGGCACCTCCCACCCAGCCAATCATCATCGGATTTGCAACGGTGTCATCATCCCCACTCCTGCACTCTCAAGGCAGCTGATGTGTAGCCAAAGCATGACACCTCTCGCTTTATTCAACCAAATTGTAGAAACACGACACTTTACACTTATCCACTGCGCCAACACCACCCCTAATTTTGTTTACAAATTTACAAATTCAGATATCTATCTATATATTTTTTTTAGGGTCAATTGCATCACATATCAGGCTGATGAAGGGTCAGTTTTGCCTTATCCATAGCAGAACTGATCCTGAAACAGACATCTGAGACTCTAGATATCCATATGGACCTAGATCAGCAGGGGGAAGTGAGTACTGTCACCAGAGAACGCTCAACGCCAGTACGACTTCACCACTCACAGCCTCTGAGGGAGCCGCTAATGACAATTCACAGCCAACTGCGTCTCTTGGGCTTCTGAATCCCTGTGTTTTGTAGCATCTAAAATTCATGACAGATTTGTTATAATCCCAGGCAGAGCTACGCAGCAGCGCTTTCTAAACACAACTGACAGTATACTGTACAAGACTCTTTAAAGACCTCATCAACAGGCAGTGTGCTAAATATGGCACACAAGCATTTTTTCCCTCTCCCAACCTACATATAGCCATGTTTTTGTGAGTGTGGAGGCTTTTTTCTCACTTTGATCTCCATGATTGTGGACCAGCCCTCCAACCATGTAATAAACAGCAGCTTGACTCCCTCCGCCAACCCATGCATGTGTTTCTGGGAAAGACTCTGACCCCTTGGATGTTAAAATCGCCAGTGTTTGCATGGATGTGGGGGCTGAATCGCTGCTGAGATGCACAGGCGGGTCATACATGCATGTGTGGGTGGTGGTATCTGTCTCTCTCTGTTTCTGCCTACCGCACTGTACTTACAAGAGCGAGAATGACAGTAGATGCATTTATGATGAATCTTCTTATTTTTCCTCAAAAATACTCATATATGCATGAGCATATCAATAAATAATTTGTGTTATTTAAAGCATCAGTAGTATTTACTCTCTATTGACATGGAAATTACTTTTTTAGAACCTGTTTAAGAAAATGAGGAGACTTACGTAATGTGGTGAGAGCGCTCTAATATCTGCCAATGCCACCTGGTGGACTCGAGGCAGGGATGGAAAATCCTGTGTTCTGATTGGACGGCGGCATGTGTAGAAACATCTGGTGATGTAAAAGAGTATTGTGAGGACATGTGGACTGCACAACCAGATACCTGAAGGCACTGCTGGAGACTTGGACAGGGGGACAATTGCTCTGATAACGGCCACAGCGAGCTAGCCCTCGACTCTATGAAAACACAATGTACACTTTCTCTGCAGATTTCTCTCCTGATTCAGAGAAGATTGCTTTTTCATTGGAGAAATCAATATTATGGATAGAGAATTCATATTTTAGCCGGAAACAGCGGTTTAAGTTAAAAACATTGTAATGATAGATGTGTTTCTTTTAATCACGCAGCTTTCCGCTTCACAAGACATTAATTGATTGGCTGGAGACTATTCACTTAAGCATGCGACACAGTTGTGCTGCAGACATGAATGATTCCTCGAATTATGTGTCATATTGAGGAGAGTGTTCTAGTATTTTTTTAAGAATAGGGTATAACATATAATAAATATCACCATACTTCCCTAGTTGATTGATTATATTAAAAATTAAAATAATAATAATAGTCATAATAATAAATAAATAAATAAATAGTATTACAGGTTTTCTGAAATGTTTAAATATGCAAATAAGGCATTATTTAAATAAATATACACTAACTTGTAAACATTTCCAGAAGAGAAATCTGAAAATTTTAATATAGGAGGGAATACAACTGCAAGTTTTGAATTTTTAAGGAGATCTCTGGCTTAGTGCACGAAAAACAAACAAACAAACAAACAAACACACTTTAAGTTATGTTTTAATTGAAATCAACAGATGCAAATAGATAAAGTGCATTAATACGTGTAATTTGGATATATCCTTTCCACTAGTCTGAAACAATATGTTATGAAAAGCCAAACAATCTAAAATCTTAAAACTGACCAGTGCATGAAAAAACTATGTTTGCCTGTAGTGTATTGCCTTAATTGATTGATATATATATATATCGAAGGAGGTCATAGATCAACATTCTGTAACAGAATATCATTTGAGGTCGTTTCTTTTCACTTGCAGCACCTAGGAATTATCCAGAACACCCTGGCATCATGCAGGACACTTTTGCATAAGCACAATCTTCTGAAAATGTCAATCTAATAATGGTAATCCTCATTTAAAGCAATGTTGTACCCAATATTAATTGCACATACATATTTTTTGTTAATTCAGATTGCTCAATCTGTTCATTAGCATCATGCCATCAGCTGAATCTCAGGGCCTGTTCCATCATGAGATCTTTAAGCCAGTCTGACTTTCCAGAAACAGAAAGAGGAACCAGCCCCTCTATACATTGGAGAAAAAATAGAGGAGAGGGTTATCACCTTTAAATTTCATAACACTTAATCACAAGCTTCAAGGTTGAGGAATACTAAGTAGTGTACCTGTGCAATGCCATGTTCTCATATTTATATATTTATTTCTTAATTTTCTTGTATTTATTTAATATTTCACTCATTACTGTATATATCTGCTACATTTGCACTATACCTATTTTGCACATTTGGTATATATTACTGTTTACATTTGCACTGTCTATTGCACACGTTTACATTGCAGTGTTTACATATTCTGTATCATTGTTTGCATTTTGTTAAATGTACATTCTTTGTATGTATGTGTGCACTTGTTGTACAGCTGCATAATTACAATAAAAAAGATTTTCTATTCAATTCTATTCTATTCTACTCTTTCTGCAAATGGAAAAGAAAAGTGCTTCATTTCTCTGACAAGATTATGAAAACACAATGCATGTCAACAAGATTTCACTTAGCACCAATTAAAAAGAAAAAAAAAAGACAATGCGAGAGCCGTGTGTAGGAAGAAGACATTTCAGTGTTGTCCGTTGTGCATTGCTAATGAGCTGTACTAAATTAAGCGCTCTATTACCATCAGATGAGAGGTAGACAGATGATGAGTGTGTACAGATGATTAAAAAAACTTAGCTTTACATTTAAAGTCTCTATTTATTTAGTTGCAAATATTCCTTTACACCACACTCCCATAAACGTGTGCGTAACACACGGTCTTGCTCCCTAACAGCTCCCTAACAACATACTGTATAAATAAGCACCGGGAGAGCACGTCATTATCTTCATCTGAAGTTTGCGTCCGAAGCATGGCAGCGAGCTAGAGGACGCAGTGTCTCGTTCCCTACTCAGGGAACTATGGTTACATACGTTGATTCTGATCGAAACAGGCCCGGACCCCTATGTTGTTCGGGTTTAGACCTGGACCTTCGTGGAACGAAGGATCTGAAAGCAGCAGAGTGCACCTTCGTCTCCCTGAACTTCTCAAATCGCCATCTCAACAGAAATACCAAAAAGCTCAGAAGGCGAAACATGAGCATCGAGAAGAAAGCATTTTCTTTCCTCCCGATGTCTGCCAGGTTCATCCACAGATGTCTCTCCGCTGTCACCATGGCCGCCATAGTCCTGCCCATGATGGAGGCGGCCTGCTTGGTAGCACGGAGAGAGATCCGTGGTGCGGCGCAGCTCAGCTACCTGATCAGAAAAAGGCCCCTGCCTCTATCCAGGTCTCTTAGCAGATCAGTCTGATATGCTTGAAGCACCAGCATTGTGTGTAATAAAGCCACAGCCTGACCTGCTACTGCGTACGCATTGCCATTTAAGCGAGATGATTTTCTGAAGGGGCTTAAATGGCAAGGAGGGAGATAAAGAGAGGATGTTTCCCCTGCAGAAAGAAAGAAAAAAATTTCACAGATAAACATATATAAATTATTTATAAAAAATGTGCTCTTTCTACAGGGGGAATTCCCTCATAGCCGCTTTCGCGTATCACCTCGATGTCGGCAGATTACTTTCATGCCAAAACCGATGGATGTGTGAAGAAAACGGCATCTTTAATTTCTTTTTAATCTCTGTATGGAGATCATGCAGAAATAAAAGGCTCACCTGAGCTGGAGGGTTATGGTCAAAAGGTAATTTTCGCTCAATAACCTCCAACAGCTCCACATACGCAGGGCAGGAGAATTGAGAAGGCTCATCCTCAGCTTTTTCACCATCCTTAAATATCTCCTGCTTTTCCTGGGTAA
Organism: Carassius carassius; assembly: GCF_963082965.1. Classification (NCBI taxonomy): domain Eukaryota; kingdom Metazoa; phylum Chordata; class Actinopteri; order Cypriniformes; family Cyprinidae; genus Carassius; species Carassius carassius. The sequence continues at coordinate 19,236,868 of NC_081787.1, read as the reverse complement.
AAACCCAGCAGAGCACTAACCTCAGTATCAGAAAGTGTTAAAGATATAACATCATCCTCCCGAGGCTCTCTCTCTCGTCCCCCTCCCCCCTCCTTTTTTTTTACGCGCGAAAGGGAAAGTCCCTCTTTAAACCATTCAGACAGATCCACCTGTATTCTCACGAGCTCATTCTCTTCCATGCCTCAGCGCGGACAGGTCCTGAACCGAGGGAAGCAGATGGCTGCCTTTTTTTTCCCTTTTCTTTCAGAAGAGAGACGAACGAGAGCGGAGCTTTTTCCATTGAAAAAATGCTCACAACGCACGCAGATTGCCTCCTCAAAGACATCGCGTGCGTGCTCTACACCCAAACAAATGATGCAAAGATCGCGTGTGTCATCAGGTGTCAAATAACGCCGACACGGATGCACACATCGTCTAAACGCTTGCTAGTTGTCGCCATGATAAACAGAGAAAGATCGCCCTTACCGGTTCTTTCAGATGCACGCTTCAAACAAAACAGTCAGTGAAGATGAAGAAGATAATGACGTGCTCTCCCGGTGCTTATTTATAGTCGGGCCGGTAGTAACGTCGGAGGCTTTCGCCGGCCAACAAGTTGGTGTTTTTTCAATGTATGCTTCAGACACAGGTCACGATGAGGTGTTCCCCAAAGCGACCCCTAGAGGATGCAGTTCGAAGTTCCCTCGAAAGGGAACTCCTGTTTACTCAGATTCTGAAGCCTGATTTGTTCACTTTTGTTTTGCTGGATGAACCAATGACACTTTAACCCACTAAAAAGGGAGGAGCCAACTTGAGCGCTGATCTCTGAGCGCTGTCAGAATCTTTAAAAAAATAAATAAATAAATAAACAGTCATCGATTTGTTTGCAGCCCTAAAGCACAGCAGCCTATTCAATGCTCATTCCCTTATCTCTGGAACCGAGGTTACTTTAGTAAATGGAGTATTCCCTTTCAAATGGTCTCTCATGTTGTTTTGACACGCTTATGGGGAATGTAGCCAATAGCACAGTGCTATAAGCAAGTGTGAAATGAAGCCACTGTGCGATCCTAGCCCTGGAGCACTCGTACTGAGGGCTCTTGTAAGCATTGTAATAATGAGACCCAAGCCGTTTAGGCTGAAGACTACATAACATAACCCTCTTCACTTACAAAGGGGGTTAGGTAGAATTAAGTGGACAAAATCCGTGCCTGCAGGGCAGGGATGTCCAAGTTAATAAATCCGTGTGAAGGTAGATGGCGACAAACAGCTGGCAGTGGCACAAAAATCACCAATAGAAATCCCACTGGACAAAGCCCAGGAGGAGGCCATTCCTCTTATGGAGTGGGCCCTCGCATCTATAAGGCACTGCAAGCCCACTGAGGCGTAAGCCAAAGCTATAGCATCCACTATCCAGCGAGACAATCTCTGCAAAGTGCTGCTGTAAGTATCTAAACAGGCCAGAGCACTCGGCATACACTCTAAGAGCCCGCACCGGGCAGAGTGGATTGGCACCCTGCTCAGCATCTGGATTGGGAAGCATTTGAAGGGTAATTACTTGTGCTCTAAATGGAATGGAGATCACTTTCGGCACATGGCCATGTCTTGGTTTGAGGATGACTCTACAGTTGTTAGGCCCAACCTCAAGAGAGGAACCACTGACTGACAGTGTTTGCAGGTCACCCATTCGCTTGACTGATGCTAAAGCCAAAAGGAGAGCGGTCTTAAGAGACAGGGGTTGCAAGTTAGTTGACTGAAGTGATGCAAATGGAGGGCGCCCTAGTCCATGAGTACTATATATAAGTTTCACATTGACACAGTATGAGGATGAGGTGGATTCAATCTGCAAGCTCCCCTCAGAAACTTAATGACTAAGGTGTTTTGCCGCATTGACTGCCACATACACTTTGAGTGTGGAAGGGCTGCACCCCTTATACAGCAGCTCTAGCTCTTTTTTTCTGTACCTGTGGTCCCTCCTGCATGTCGGCCACCTTTGATCCGGACTACGTCGATGAGGCGGTGGGTAAGAAGAGGGGTGGATTGTGCAAATCTGCACCACTTGAAACGAGTCGGTTCTGGTGAGCTAAGTGCTCACTCCACAGACATATGTCTTGATTCGATTTCTGTGAACATGGGTTTAATAAATGCCCGTTCTATTGTAAATAAGACTTTTATATTACTCATCGCCTGGACGTTCTCTTCATTACTGAGACTTGGCTAAATGATAATGACATGAGTCATGACTATTTAATCTTACCCAGAGTGTAATGGGGCATACACATGTCCATGGGCATACACTGGATCTGGTGTTATCTGGGTATAAGCATTGAGAATATTTGCATTGATGAGATTCCTATTTCGGATCATAAGCCTGTTAGGTTTAATTTGAAAATGCCTTGTGTTGTACAGGATGTTTCTTTTCCTCCAAAAATGTCCAGAGTCATTACTGATCATACACATGATGCTTTTACTGCTGCTTTTATGGCTGCAGAGCTACCTTTTGTAAATGGTTTCTCTGAAGTGCCTGTAACAGCACCAGATGAAATGGTCAGGGAGTGTTCCAGCGTAATACATACTTGCATTCGGGCAGAAGAGATAACTTTCCCCAGAAAGACAACTCCCTAGCTGGGAGACCAGGATCTCTTGGCTAAATTGATTATCAACCCAAGGCGCTCCAGGTGGCTAAGCAGCAGTGACCTGTGATTGATGAGTTCCAATTCTGACCTGGATAAAATCAGCCAGTCATTGAGATATTTCAGAATGTGGATTCCCATCTGTCTCTGAGGGGAAATAACCATGTTTATGCCCTTTGTAAAAGTGCATGGGGCCAGGGACAGTCCAAATGGCAGGACTGTGTACTTATAGGCCACTCCCTTGAATGTGAATCTTAAGAATGATCTGTGATGAGGGGCTGTCTGGATGTGAAAGTAAGCATCTTTTATATCCACTGACATAAACCAGTCCTCGGAACATACTTGTGTGAGGATCTGTTTTAAAGTTAACATCTTGAACGGCTGGCTCAAAAGCAATTGGTTCAGATGCCTGAGATCTAAAATGGGTCTGAGCCCAACTGAGTGGACCTAAAGTCGCTAATTTGAACGATGCCACTAGTTGCTAAATAGTCAGGAAATGTTCCAGCCTAATCCATACCCACATTCAGGCAGAATCGATAACTGTCTCCAGAAAGACCACTCACTGGCTGGGAGACCAGGAGCTCTTGGCTAAATTGATTCTAAACTCAAGGCACTCTAGGTGGATGAGCAGCAGAAACCTGTGAGCGATGAGTTCCCATTCTGACCTGGCTAAAACCAGACAGTCTTCAAAATATTTCAGAATGCTGATTCCCGTCTGTCTCAGAGGGGAAAGAACCACATCTATGCACTTTATGAGACTGACAATTTAAGAGCATTAAGGGGTATTGTAGATGGACCTCTAACCTCCAAAATGATATTAGTTACACTTGCAGGGACCAGATCCACTGACAGAAAACATACAAGGACATACTTGGACGAGGATAGTTTAACTTCTTGAACAGCCGTCTCATAAGTGTGTGGTTTAGATGCCTGAGATCGAGAATAGGTCTAAGCCTGCAATCGTTCTTGGGAATGAGGAGCTAATGGCTGCAAAAACCTGACTCGCTGTTTGCTAGAGAAACCATTTCCACAGTCCCTTTTCCAAGCAGTGTTTGTACTTCGGACCAAAGAACATAAACATTTGTTGTCCTGTATAGAAATCTGAATAACACCACTGAAGCAAGGTGGCCTGTAAGCAAACTGAACTGAGTGACCTGGTTCTATGGTTTTTAGAACCCAACTTGACAGATCCAGGAAAGCTTTCCAAGCTTCAGTAATTCGTCAGTGGCAAATTCTTTAAATATGAAAACGTACTTACAGGCTGTGAGTCAGAAGCGCCAGACTGTCCTCGCAAAGTTGAAATTGCCCCACTTTACAGAAACAGCCTTTGTGCACAACTTTCCCATGATCAAGAAAAACTCCTCTGCAAAATGTGTTGTGCACATCTGAATATTTGGGTTGAATGGTTCTGGAACAGTGTTGTAAATACAATTTTAACCACTGATTTCTAGTTGTGTTCTCTTTTGGAATGCCATGCAAAGTAGTTTTACTTTCACCATGTAACACACATCATCTCTACAACATGGCGGCAGCAACAATACTACAGTGAGAATGAAAGTTATGCCTTCTTTCTTAGCGTGAACATTTTGGTGGTGTTGCAAATGCAAACCTTCCCCCACAGTGACATAGACATGTGGGGGCATGTTTGAAAGAGGCGTTTTAGGAGGTCATGGATGAGTCTTAACATTTATAAAGAATATCTCTTTGGTTTTGGAACTTTAGTTTTTGCAACTTTACGGATTTAATATATGCACGAACAGCCTGTAACACTCCAAAGGGAAAGTGTGAGACTGAAAATTTGTATTTGCATCATATGATCCCTTTTCAGGGGAAGTTGTGGCCTAATGGTTAGAGAGTCGGACTCCCAATTGAAAGGTTGTGAGTTCGAGTCCCGGGCCGGCAGGAATTGTGGGTGGGGGGAGTGCATGTACAGTTCTCTCTCCACCTTCAATACCACGACTTAGGTGCCCTTGAGCAAGGCATTGAACCCCCAACTGCTCCCCGGGCGCCGCAGCATAAATGGCTGCCCACTGCTCCGGGTGTGTGCTCACAGTGTGCGTGTGTGTTCACTGCTCTGTGTGTGTGCATTTCGGATGGGTTAAATGCAGAGCACAAATTCTGAGTATGGGTCACCATACTTGGCTGAATGTCACTTCACTTTAAGGAAAGTGATAAAAGGTAGTATTTTGTTTCTAACAGCTGCCGAAAAAGAAAAAAAATCAATTTATAATAAACATTTTTTTTTAGGTTAGATTCCTGCACATGCTTGATACTCCATCTAACTGCCAAGACCCATTCAGGGAACCCCACAAATGAAGGGAAAAAAAAGAAAAAAAAAATCTGATATCATGGCTCATATGTAAAGGAATACTCAAAGCTGTGCAAAGGCCACGATGGGCCGAACTTCCTAAACGATATTAATCAGACTTACCTGGTGACCACTATAAGCAGATTTATGTGTAGGGCCACAATAGTCTGTGTAATTTGAAGGCCACGATAAGCCATGATATACAAAGGTCACACTAGGCCAAGTAAGACTGAAGCCAATAGGTATGAGGAAACTGAATGTAACCCCCACCAGTAGCTAGGATTTGAATGGGAGAATGACCATGTGTAGTAAGTTGATAGAGACTGCATTCGTAGTAGTATCAGTTCAAAAGGATTTCCAGTGTAAAGATGAGGTTAGAGCCACAAATCTCTGCATCTGCAGTCTTGAGATTCTAAACAAATGCATTGTGATGGAATGGCCATTAGGTTAGTACTGTAAGTTATAGAATGTAGACGTTTGTAAAACAGAAACATTCAGAAAAGCATAAACATCGGAACTCTAAAATCTGAGCTCGGACTACTTCCACAAAAGCTTTATAGACTCTGCTGACAGGACTCCATCTAACCGTTGGAACCCGATGAGTGAAAACCCCCCAGAAAACTAGATTGCAGGAAATATAAGCTAAAGAAATACTAGGCATGCATAACAAGGACAAAGATAGAAAAATATCCTTGTGATACATTACTCTTGCAGAAGGATAAGAACACTTATATTTGACAACAACGCCTTACTAGCTAATTGAACTTTAGCAAGCTATTAAACCCTGCAAATTAATTTCAAGAAAATCCTTACACAGGAATAAATGTAGCACAACAGCAGAACATCATGAACAGGCATGCAACTGACCAGGACAAGAATGTACAGCATGGAACAAAAACTAAATTTCAATTATAAATGTGTATTTATAAATCATGACAGAACTATAGAAAGGTCTTTACATGCAATTAGTAAAGTTCCCAATAAGGATATAGACTGTTTTATGCTCCACCACATATAATTTGATAATTTGCTAGATCTTAATTTCATGTATGATGTAGCATGTAGTATGAAGTCATCCCGGTAGAACTTTCGTTAAAGCTTCCATTTCTTTAATTTACGGGCTTATGTTGTTCTAAAGGCCTGTCCTCACAAAGAATGATAACTATAAGGATAAACATAACTATATTAGCATCCACACCAGCTGATTATATAATTTTATTTATTATAATTAATATAAAAAAATTCTCTCAACTTGCAATTCTCACTGTTTCCCTCCTCAAAAATCTGACTTAAAATTTTGCATTTTAATAAATCTTGACTTTATTTATTTGGAAAAAAGTCTGAATTGTGAGTTAATTAGACAATTATGTTTTTTTTTTTTGCTTTCTTATCTTGTGGTGGATACAATACTGATAGAATGTTCATTTTTGAGTGAACTATTCCTTTGAAATATATGCCGTGAGCGTGCTAGCATGGGAACGCCAATCCATGAGACTTCAGCAGCAGCATATTGAGGATGTGGCTAATGGAGTTGAACAGAGCAAGTGGGTGGTTGATGGTTCTAAAATATTTTTCATAAGTGGCATTCATAACGTGCAGAATTATGACTGAAGGAGATAAATAATAAATAAAACCTGGACTTACATAATATTACTGTAGTGTGTAAAGAAATTTGACTTTCGCTCAGGATCAAAAGAGCATGTGGCCAGAGATAGAGAATGTATACAATGATCGGTGTCCAGCTTAGACAGGAAGACAGAAAGAGACTGATTTGACCAAAAATAAAAGGCATTAATTTTAAATTATGAAAGTTATTATATAAGTTATTATTTATCACTATCATGGACTTTTAGTTTGTCTTTCTTCATTGTTTCCCTTGACCTAGTTTTCCCTCTGATTCGTTAATTCTTTTCACGTGTGTCTAGTTAATAATCTTAATTTGCTTTTCTATTTAAGTTCCTGTCTGTTCAGTTAGTGTTTGTCCGATCTCGTCTGTCTTCCCGTGCGCTAAGCCTTCCTCTTGTGGATTTACCTTCTCTGTGGAATATTAAAGATAATTTTACCTTCATGATCTCCGTGAATGTTTTGAGTGCACCTGAGTGTGACATTGTTATTATTATTTCAAATTATTTTAAATGCCACATATAAAATGTCAGAACTACATGACAGATATCACTGAAATAGGTGTCTTGAGAAATCACACCTGTTGCTGACTCTGTAAACAGCTAAAGCATATGGGAACAGCACATCCTTTTTTAGCCAATCAATGCTCACTGTCTATTAATCATTTAGCACATTGTTGACATCAGGTTGGCAGACACATTCGTGTCATTCAGTAATCTTTTTTTTTTTAGGGTTGGGTTTTGGATAGAGGCTGTGTGTTTAAAAGGATATAATGATGATTTAGTCATTAGGCCTGGCTGAAAAAATGCATGTATAATTTACTATCACCAACATTAATTTATTACATTCTGACAGTGACAGTGTACATACACTACCATTTAAAAATTGGAAATCATTAGGGTTTTGAAATGTCTTTTGTGCTCACCAAGGCTGCATTTATTTATTTATTTTATTAAAAATACAGTACAAATCCTAATATTGTGAAATTATTATAATTTCTGATTATGATTAATACGAGTTTTTATTTAAATACATTTACAATGTAATTTATTCCTGTGAGTCAATGCTGAATTTTCAGCATCATTACTCCAGTCTTCAGTGTCACCTCCTTCAGAAATCATTCTATTACTATGTCGGTTTACTGCTTAAACATTTCTTATTATTTCAATGTTGAAAACAATAGTACTTAATATTTTTGTTGAAACTGATACAATTTTAAAAAATTATTTGAAGAATACAAACATAAATTATTTCAAAGACAATCTTAAAGGGCGATGATTTCCCTTGATTCAAGCCTTCCGTTTACCCGCGCTCATAACACAAGCACAGAATCAGTTCAGGATCAATCATCAAAAGAATCAGTTCGGTTCAGACATGCTGTGTCAGTCTGCTTCACACTGAATCACACATGCACAGTTATCATCAGCTCCTCGGTTCTCGAATCGGACGTGTCCGACAGAACTCGGAGTCAGTCGTTCATTCGTTTATTATCTGGCTCGGCTCGGTGTTCAACTTCAGTTCTCTCTTCACAGCAGTTCAGTCAGTGTACTGTTTGAGTAAATGAATTACTTGATATTGATATTGGTTTGTTTTAACTCAGAGGGAGTGTCAGCCACATGAAAAAAGTTAACAGCTTAATTCATTTGCGGATTAATGCTTATTGGAGACGCGAACCGTTTCAAATGATTCAGTTCGATTTGGTGAACTGGTTCAAGAAGATCCAGTTACATCGAGTGATTCACTTGCAAACCGGATATCACTAAACTGCAGTGTTTTGAACTCGCTCACAACAGACCCTGAAGAGGAGACAATGCTGAATAAAGTCATAGTTTTTGCTGTTTTTGGACCAAAATGTATTTTCGATGCTTCAGAAAATTCTAACTGACCCTCTGATGTCACATGGACTACTTTGAAGATGATTTTATTACCTTTCTGGACATAGACAGTATACCGTACATATGTTTTCAATGGAGGGACAGAAAGCTCTCGGACTAAATCTAAAAAATCTTAAACTGTGAAGATGAACATAGGTCTTATGGGTTTGGAACAACATGAGGGTGAGTCATTAATGACATAATTTTCATTTTTCAGTGAACTAACCCTTTAGGGGAAGTCGTGGCCTAGTGGTTAGAGAATTTGACTCCTAACCCTAGGGTTGTGGGTTTGAATCTCGGGCCGGCAATACCACGACTGAGGTGCCCTTGAGCAAGGCATCGAACCCCCAACTGCTCCCCGGGCGCCGCAGCATAAATGGCTGTCCACTGCTCCGGGTGTGTGTTTACAGTGTGTGTGTGTGTGTGTTCACTGCTCTGTGTGTGTGCACTTTGGATGGGTTAAATGCAGAGCACGAATTCTGAGTATGGGTCACCATACTTGGCTTAATGTACGTCACTTTATTTTTTTATTATTTAACAAAAAATAAGTGTAAATTAACATTATTATTTTTTTCCTAAGATCTGTATGTTGACTCAACTTAATATCTTCAACAGCATACAAAATAAATGTATGCCTTTTAAATTATATATAATAATCAATTTATAATAATTGTTTAAAGGTGCGATGTGAAATATTTACAACAATCTATTCACAGAGATGCAATATAATATACATAACTATGTTTTCAGAGGTGAATAAAGACCTTTCCTTAATGAACCATTGTTTTTATTACCTTAGATTGAGCAATTTATATCTACATACACCACAGGTCCCCTCACATGGAAGTCGCCACCATGTTTCTACAGTAGCTCTAAATAGACAAACTGCCCTACACAGTGTGTTTCATCACTTTGTTGTTCTTGCGAACAAAACACTGAAACAATTATGAATAAATACATCAACAATCGCAATAACATTGATTTATTGAATTACTAAGTAAATATAATTCCTTAATTAACCTTTTTTTTTTAATCTCATTGCTCTCTGCTGTCTTTACCAACGACATCTTTACTTGTGTCAGTAACTGTTAGTGATGGGTCGTGCTTGAATGATTCATTCATTTTGAGCAAATCTTAAATGTGACTTGGGAAGAACGAGTCATCTCGGAGAGTGATTCGTTCAGTCGCACATGCGCAATATTCTATAGGTTCTGTACTGGTACAAGTATGGTACAAGTTTCGGTCAATGCAGTCTGAGCCGGAAAGATAACTGATTAGTTCATCTCATAAGTCTTCAGGTTTTTCGAGTCGTTCGTTCATCATTTGACAGACCCATGACCTTTAACCTTTGCAGTCTGAGCAGGAAAGATAATTAATAATAATAATAACCAACTCTTCATTTCTTTTGTTACAACATTCAGTGTATGAAAAAAATAACCATCATGACAGAAATTCACACATTTATGAACTAAGAAGTAAAAGATGAAAGAATGACTCAAACCCGAAGACTTGTCAGATAAGAGGTGATGTGAGCTAATCATAGACTGAAGACCCAGGTAAACAATCAATTCATATTTTCTGTTTCTTATAGCATTTTAGCATGGATTCACTAAATTTAATGCTAACATTAGCTAATTTTAGCTAGAGATACCTTGCTAAAACACAAGATGACATTAACATTCTGCTTGAGCAGATGAAAAGTGTTACTCAATGAGCGTGACAACCAGAAAATGTATGTTTTCGTCTTAATTGTGATTGGAGTTGAATGTTTAGGGACATTTTGCTCTGTTTTGGTTGGATTTAGAATATATAGAAAATAAATTACATTGCCTGTCCTCTTAGGATTACTGGAATTAGTGTTAAAAGTACCCTAGGCACAGTGTTTTTGCATTTTTGTAGCATATACACCATTAAACCGATGCAAGCTTCGGATCTTCCTATGTTTCTTTATGGCGCTGAAACCTAAAGACGTCCGAGTTCCACTCACCGTGCAACTGATACTAGACTGCCATTGGCTCATTTGCATTCGAGGGGAGGGGCTTACCCATAGGTCAATTGACATGTTTACATTGGCTTGTTGAGGTAATATTTCTGTCCACTGACAACAAAGTTTTCCTTCTGAATTAGCATAACTGCACAAGTTTTATTTAAAAAAAAAAAATAATACTTTAATTTCTTTCAATAAACAGGACATTTAGTAAGACCGTGAAAAAGGTGTGTGGACATGGAATAGTAATCTGCCCCCTTGGTATAAAGGAGAAAAAATGCTGGCCCTCTTCAATATCAAAGTTGCCCATCCCTGAATTACATCCTTATCATTTAATTTGATAAGATACATTCTGAAATATAATTATGTGAATTAATTTTACCTCAGTCTCCTTTCTCCTCCTCACCTGGAGCAAAACAATGTAAATTAAAACTAGCTCTTTTTACCCCACTTACCCCACTCTCCGCTTTTACAACATCCAGACGGAAATGAAAAAGGACTACGTAACCACTGAAGGCTGCTGCGTTACTCTGATTTCACCAAAAGTAAATTGTGTTTTAACACAAGGTATAACATAAAGCACATACCTTGAAAAAATGGCTTAATTACAGTAATGCAAGGCCAAGTTGGTTTATTGCTTCTATAAATTATGATAAAAGTCACAGATGTTCATTAAATATTTGGATTCTTTAATAATTGGAATGAACAATTCTTACGTTGAGTAATGCAGTTCATTAGTTTAGCTGTAGGCTGTTTAGTGTCATTAGTGTCAGAGCTAGAAGAAAAGATTCACCCTGGTTATTTTCATGTAAATATGCGAAACGTTTAGTGATCTGTAAGGGCTGTACAGTAGATGTGTGCTCTGTGTGAGTTATAAAATCCCGAATGTGAGGGCGTATTGCTTCGCCACAGAGAGAATGACTCACATTGACCTGTATTGTGCAAAGTAGGCTACCAGCACCGCTGGGGAACCTGGGGAACAATCTCCAGTCTGCATCAGAGGGGCTTTCACTGCCGCCCCATATCATCATCTGCCATAAAGACGAGGCAGGACTGAGTAGAGCGAGGGAACAAAACAAAGATCTCATGCTCCACATTTTTTTATATTTATTTTTAACCTCAGACCATTGATTGTATCCATGGAAACCACAATGAAGCAGAGAAGATGTTTTTTTAAAGTTGCCATTTTTTGTATTGACTAGAGGTCTTCAATGTATCTTAAGAAATCCCATGATTGAGAACATTCCCTCAGACTTCACTTTTGCAACTTACCCATAAAACGGACACAATTCGAATGATAAATAAAACAGCAGATGCTGCAATAATGTAAATGTGGCGATTAGCTAGTTTGCAACATCTAAGAGATCGTTAAGAGGTGTGTTAAGGGTTCAAGAGCACCTTGAAGGGATGGAGGTTCCCCACAAACATTAGTTCTCATGCTAAATGACCTATATACTCAGTAAAACGGTGTCTGTCTCAGATATCTTTGTGTGGCTCCACTTACGTGCGCAGCTAAAATTGATTTTCACATTGCACCAGGGGGCCTTTTATATCTTTACATAGACACAAGGCAGTAAAATTAAACTGTGCAATTTAGGTTGCCAACGGAAAATTCCCAGACAGTGCAGGTTGGAATATATCACCAGAGGGAACCTCATTTCTCTGATATTGAACTATGATGGATGTGCATCATTTTAAGACACAGATTCACTTTAAGTCAATGTTGTTATTGCAGTCTGTAAAATATTTAGCGTGGTATAATTGAAAGAAATGTTTACATATTGGGGTGAACCTATTGAAAAATGGCCAGGTCGGAACTGTGGCATGGATAGTGTGTTTAGTTTAAGTTTGCAATAGGTCATATCCCAGTCCCAGTCCAGGTCTCCCTCATACTTTCCTGTTGATGTATGTGTGTTTAGGTATGTTTTTTATATATTTCACTAAGAAAGAGTAAGACATTTTATTTTGCTTTTTAAAAAAGAAAGATTTATTACCACTTGGATGTCTTTCTTTCTTATACAAATTTCTCATTGTAGTAATGTGTCTAGATTCATTTATTTAATTGATTGATTTCCCATTATTCTCAAATGTTCATGACTAAAATACAGTAATTTTCTACTGCAATTATTGTAAAGCTTATAAAATGTATATTTAAACATTTTATTGACATTTGTTAATGGTCATTGTAAAACAATAATAAATATTTCTTTATTATTATTTTTTTATTGCAATTATGACTCTGGAAATATGATATTTTGGGGAGTGTAATTCCTCATAATTGCATAAAAATAATTTAATTATGCTTGAAAATATAGAATTTCTTTAAAATGGCATCTTTCCCTTCCTTTTCTTTCGTTTTTTTTTTTTTTTTTTTTTGATCTAAATTATGACCTGGGTTGCATTTCTCAACCGCAACAATGCTTAATATGATCTACTTGTGAGGCTTCCGAGAAAATACTTGACAGGTTTTTGAGATTCACCCATTAGTCTGTTATTTCTCAATTTTGTAACAGGCCGATAATAAATAAATTGTTTCATATTTCAACATTAGGTTTTGTATGTTTAAAACATTTGCTTGAATTTTAAATGTATTGATCATGAAAAACTCATTTGATGTAGAGTTGAGAGACACTGGGATCATGATATGACACTCATTTGTTTGCCAAGAAGGAGGAAATTAGTTTGTGTTTAATATCTTCAAAGTCTGACTATGGGAAAATATTATTTCTTTCATTTCAAAGTGATCCTGGTGTTTTGGCTGCCATCTTAATGCTCAGACCCAAATGCATAATCAAATATTTAAACCATTAATAATATATTTAAAGAACAGAATGGAATACTCTGACAGACTGAATCAGGTTTACCAGTTCTTTACTAAGTGCTCAGGTTCACAAGAAAAGAGAATTCACCTCTTCAGTATGCAGGTGTGTAATCTGCATAATCAGAAATGGGCAGTATTTTAATTCAATGTATTACAAATATGTATTTAATTACTTTTGAGTATTTTGTAATTTCTATTTTGCTGGACAAATAAATAAATAAATAAATCATTCAAATGTAATTTATAATTAAATACTTTGAGAGACCATATTTTGTATTTGAAATACTTAAAATACTTCATGCTATTCTCAGATAATACAATATCTTTCCTCACCTTTGCTAATAGTGCTGCTAACTACAGCCTATCATAGTTGTTGGCTAGATATCCTGTTGGATTCATAGCGGAGTCTTAAAGGGTTATTTCACCAAAAAATGAAAATTATATTACTCATCCGGGTGTCGTACAGTCCTGTAAGACATTTGTTCATCTTTGGAGAATAAATAAAGATATTTTTGATGAAATCCAAGATCTTTCTGTCCCATAGACAGCAACACAACTTACACATTCAAGGTCCAGAATGGTAGGAATGACATAAAGTAATCCATGTGACTCCAGTGGTTTAACCATAATTTTATGAACCGACACAAGTCTTGTTGTTTCACAAAAAAAAAAAAAGAGATGAGATGAGATTAAGCCTGTAGACTAATTTGTATGTTCATTTTCATAACAGTGTAATTTTAATGAACCTCATCTGTCCACATGATGTTGGTGAATCACATTGGCCATCGCTCACTCACATTACTATGGAGTGTGTGCAAAAGCATGAGCAAAAAGTTGCTGGCCACATATCACTTTTACAGCCATCGATGTCACTATTAACAGGGGTTGAATTCTGAATTCCCTTTAACAGCTAAATATCAGCATTTAATAAGTTAATCTTTACTGTTGACAGCTTGAGGCATCCTCTTGAGTAGCAGTCTGACAATACAGTTTCGCAGGACTGCTTAATTTTTTACATGCTGATAAAGGAACGATAGAAAAACATTTTTAAAAAATAAAGCGTAGACACTTGATGGTATTTAAGTAAACACAGTCAGTGTGTAATAATAATAATAAAAAAACTTAAGAAATATGGCTCAATATATTGAATTTATTGTCTAGTCTTAGGGTTTAAAAAATGTGTTGTTTATAAGTTGTTCAAACAGGGGAAAGCACTTTTCTTTCTCATATGTGTATCTAACTTCAGTATTATTAAATGTACTGACTTCAAATGATTGCTTGCAAATATTGTTGGTATTTTTGTGTTTTCAAATGACAAGTTACTTGTATTTTAATTAAATACATTTTCCACATCAGTATTTTGTATTTTAATTATATACATTTCCTGATCAAGTATTTGTAATTTGTATTAAAATACTTTTTGATGTATTTGTGCCCATTTCGGCACATATTTATGATTATTATAAACTTTTAAGTTTGAATCTGCTCCCCCTCCCACACAGATTTCCTGAGGTTGTTCTTGTGAGTAGGGTGTCAGTCTGACAGCTCAGTTTGGTGGCGACGCCCCTGAGATCCCCCATTAAAGCGTGCTGGAGGTGACATCACAACTCGCTTATGATCCCTGAACAGGCCGCAAAGAACAAAGAGTTACAAACCAGAGCTGATGAATCAGTCTTCTACCTTTCCCAAACACTCACAGGATACTGACAGGATAACCTTTGTGTGCACATAATATACATTGAAACACTTTTGTTTTTGCCCCCCATTTTTCATGTGCTTCACTCAAAGATCTAAGACTTTTTCTACGTACACAAAAGGCATATTTCTCTCAAATATTGTTCTCAAATATGTGTGGCATATCAAGATGCTGTTTAGACAGCATGATTATTGCACAGGTGTGCCTTAGGCTGGCCACAATAAAAGGCCACTCTAATATTTGGGGGTCAGTATCTGGTGTGACTACCAATTGCCTCACGCAGTGCAACACATCTCCTTCGCATATGAGTTGATCAGGTTGTTGATTGTGGCCTGTGGAATGATGGTCCACTCCTCTTAAATGGCTGTGTGAAGTTGCTGGATATTGGCAGGAACTAGAACACGATGTCGTATACGCTGATCCAGAGCATCCCAAACATGCTCAATGGGTGACATGTCTGGTGAGTATGCTGGCCATGCAAGAACTGGGATGTTTTCAGCTTCTAGGAATTGTGTACAGATCTGTGCAACATGGGGCTGTGCATTATCATGCTGCGACATGAGGTGATGGTTGTGGATGAATGGCACAACAACCCACATAGCAAATGGACTTGGCCCACATGTGGCCTCAAGGTGGCACTGCTGGCCTTCTGTCGGCAATGGCATGTACCCTTTCAGCCAGAGCTGGGCCATGTGTGGCAATGACGGGACAGCGGGGATCCGGCAAACAACATGAGGGCCGATTGTTGATGGGAGGAGTGTGGCCCAGATCAGTCCAGTGAAATGTGGCCCAAATCAGGCTAAGATCTGGCAGCATATTATGTGACCCATGATAAACAAGATAAATACAATATTGTATGATAATGGTTAAATGATCACAAACATTGTAATGTACAGAGTAGTATTGTTAAAATGTAGTCTTTGAAATGGCAAGTCAAAACAGAATAAAACATTATCATTTAAAAATTAAACAAATCATTCAAGTGCATTAAACTGCACTTAATTAGAATTTTATTACATTTTATATTATTATTCTTGGTACAAATAATCTTAGAATCCTTAAATGAAAAGAAAGAGAGAGAGAGTACCTAACCGTTATCATGTAATATTTATTTGGTTTACTATGGGAAACACACTGATCTATAATAGAGAGTGGGGGCACATAATTTTTATTAGTATGCTGTGATGCACAAGCATTAAATAAAATGATCATGAAAGTATTTTATTTCTATTTAAATCCTGTATCCATTTGATGCTTGGTGTGAGGAACAAATCCAAATTCAAACTACATGCATTGGCAATATGTATCTCCTTCCTCTGTAGCTATAGTAACTATTTAAAAATGTGTCGTTAAGAAGTTTAGCATAACCCCACCGCCACCATGGGCCACTCGATCCACAACATTGACATCAGCAAACCGCTCACCCACACGACGCCATACACACTGGCTGCCATCTGCCCTGTACAATGAAAACCGGGATTCATTGGTGCAGAGAAAACCTCTCCAAAGTGCCAGACGCAATCGAATGTGATAATTTGCCCATTCAAATCTGTTACAACGACGAACTGCAGTCAGGTCGAGACCCCAATGAGGATGAAACTGTGCCTAGGGCATGCAGATGAGCTTCCCTGAGATAGTTTCTGACAGTTTGTGCAGAAATTCTTTGGTTATGCAAACTGATTGACTGCAGCTGTCTGGGTGGCTGGTCTCAGATGATCTTGGAGGTGAAGATGCTGGATGTGGAGGTCCTGGGCTGGTGTGGTTAGACGTGGTCTGCAGTTTTGAGGCTGGTTAGATGAACTGCCAAATTCTCTGAAACATCTTTGGAGATGGCTTATGGTAGAGAAATGAACATTCAATTCATGGGCAACAGCTCTGGTGGACATTCCTGCAGTCAGCATGCCAATTGCACACTCCCTCAAAACTTGCGACACCTGTGGCCTTATGCTGTGTGATTAAACTGCACATTTTAGAGTGGCCTTTCTAGTTGTGTCTTCTTTTGGAAGGCCAAACAAAGTAGTTTCGCTTTTACAATGAAACACAGCTTCTCCATAACATGGCAGTGGCGGCAACTGATGCGTTTAAATTTATCCTTTCTCTCTGGAGTGTTACAAGCTATTGGTGCATAAAGAAGATCTGTGAAGTTGCAAAGACTAAAGTCTCAAATCCCCAAAAAATATTCTTTATAAAAGTTAAAAGTCAACCACTCCTACCTAAAATGGCTTATTCTAACATGCCCCCACGTCTACGTCATGATGTTGGAAGTTTTGCATAATGCTGCCCAAATGTTTAGCAAAGAAAGGAGTACTAACTTTTATTCTTGCTGTCATTGTGAAAGCAAAACTAGTTTGTTTGGCCTGCTTCTTGATATCTGCTTCGTCATGCCTAGAGCTGATAGCTGAGGAAATACATCAACTTCGTGCTGTGGATCACCAGATCGGCTTTCACCGTTGATGAAGCAGAGTCCAGCCTGGGGTCGTCACGTGTGTCCTTCGTCGAATCCGCCGTGACGCTGTGTGATGCATTTTATGGAGGACTCTTTCCTGAACCTGCAGACTAGCCTACAATGGGTCTGTGCTTCTATAAAGTGGGGCAGTCCCAACTTTGCAAGTTCAGTCAGGCGCTTCTGACTCAGCCTGTAAGTATATGCTTTATTTACGTAACATGTAAAAACACAGTATAAGTTATTCTAATCAGTAATTATGTCCCCACTGGATGCAAAAAAAAGGCCTTGTTTGTAATGGGTTTTATTGGTTTTGTCTGGTCTTGCCGGGAAACGGCATCACAGTATATTAAGACAACATAATGTTTTTTTTTTTTTTTTCCAACATCATATGACCCCTTTAAACAGGAAAATAACAGAATGAATGATGCAAACTTCATCAAATAATCCAAATAAATCCAAATTCTGCTGTAAAGCCGCTCTTGCTAACCAAGAGTGTCATTATTCAGCTCAAGTCAGTTAGTGTTAATTCAGTCCAGTTTGATAACTTTAAAAATTATAAATTATGAAACCATTTCAGTTCAGCTATAAGCAGCTCTACAAAAACATACAGTAGTGTTGATGTTCAGCTTAAGCCAGTTTTGATTAAATTCTGCTGAATTGTAGGGTTGATTTCATGTGGCCGGTAAAAATAAAACATCATTCATCATTCAGTTCAATCACAAATCATTTTTCTTTCTGCTAAAAATGAACATTATGCAAAGGAAAGTGTATGTAAATTGCAATGTGCATAATACATCATATCATGAACAAGATGAACTATCATCAATGCATGAACCAAAATCTCTCAGGATGCTGAAGGTTTCTGACATTTTTCCATGCATTATTATTATTATTTTTTAATAATAATGCTAAATGTGGAGCTGAAATAAGAACAGTGAAATCAGTCACTGTAATATTAACGCCTCATCTGTGACATTTTGTCTGCTGACAGGAGATAGACCATTCCACTGACTTCACAAAGTGCAACTGTCTGTAAAAAAAAAAAAAAAAAAAAAACTATGTTCAGAAATTGATTTTTAATAACTTAAAATCCCTTTTATCTAGACCTACTGAGAGTTTTGAGGCTATTAATCAATTGCAATTGTTTTGTTGAAGCAACCCATTCACATTATTTCAAATTATTATTATTATTTTAATTATTGTTTAAAAGCTAAATTTATGGTGAAAATAATGCTTTACAGAAAATTCCACCAATCAAAGGAGGTTTCACGGAAGTCTTGTACCTTGACCTTTAATAATATGAGAAAATGACTTGTTTTTTGTGCTGAAATATGACCTGGACTGCATTTCCCAATGGTGCGAATGTAAATAACTCAGAAAACTCTATAGCATCGTGGTCAGATTTGCACAATTCAAATTGTCACAAAATACAGAATATTTATTACAATGGAGTTGAAGTTCGCTATGGGAGATATTTAGCTTTTTAAAACTTCATTATATTGATCTTTTTGATTATACTGATCCTTTTTTTCTACATACTAATAGCATACTAATTACAGATGTTTTTGCTCTCTTTTGTCTTCAATCAAGCTAGCATGCCTTATTAAATCGCTCATGCACACTTACCCAGACATTTAAAGTCTGTGTGCTGGGGTCTGAAGCCGAGTACACCTGATGGATTAGGACAAAATTGTAGAGTGATGGAAGAGGATGAGGGAAGCAGGGTTATATTTGGCCTGTCTAAACAAGAGGAGATGTGGATTGACCTCTGCACAGATTTGTCATTCCGATGTGGGGTGGTGGCTTTTCAGATTCCAGGTGTCCGTTATATGCCATTGACTGCAGGAATGAGAGTCATTTATATTATCAATTGTTTACAAGGCTTGCAGTGACCATGTCAGACAGGGAGCAGAAGGAGACGCTAATATGAAGTTGCAGTTATGTAGAGTCTGGCAGTGTCATTAAAAATGGATCAAACGAATAACGCGACTACTCTGGTCTCTCCTTCAAGATCCTGCACTACTTTGTCGGTCCATCTCCGCTGGTTCAGCTCGTCGGCTACCTGCAGTGCATTGATAGACTCTGGGGCGGAGGGCTGTTTTATGGATGAGACCTGGGCTCTGGAACATGATATTCCTCTCAGGTATTTAAAGGATCCCACGGCCCTGTTCGCTCTCCCCAGGATTCAGCGTCAGACGCTGCCTTTAACCCTCACCATCTCTGGTAATCATAACGAGACCATTTCTTTCTTAATATTTCAGTCTCCCTTCACTCCTGTAGTTTTAGGCTACCCCTGGCTAGTTCAACATAATCCCTCTATTAATTGGTCAGAGAATTCTATCCTCTCTTGGAATGTCTCTTGTCATGTGGAATGTTTAATGTCTGCTGTCCCTCCTGTTTCCTCTGTCTCTGTCTCACAGGAGGAGCCTGGTGATTTGATGGGGGTGCCGGAGGAGTATCACGATCTGCGGGCGGTGTTCAGTCGGTCCCGGGTCCTTCCTTTCGGTCTAGTTAACGCTCCAGCTGCCTTTCAGGCACTAATAAATGACGTCCTAAGAGACATGCTGAACATCTTTGTTTTCGTTTATCTTGACGATATCTTGATTTTTTCGCCATCACTCCCTATTCATGTTCAGCACGAGCATTTTTCATGCCTCCTCCGTCACTTTTCTTGGTTCAGTTATCTCTGCAGAGGGCATTGGGATGGATCCCGCTAAGGTCAAGGCCGTCATTGATTGGCCCGTTCCTAAGTCACGAGTCGAGCTTCAGCGCTTTCTCTGCTTTGCAAATTTTTATCGACGCTTTATCCGTAATTTCAGTCAGGTGGCCGCTCCTCTTACTGCCCTCACTTCTGTTAAGACGCTCTTTAGATGGTCCGATTCCGCCCAGAGGGCTTTTGATCTCCTTAAAGATCGCTTTACGTCTGCGCCCATCCTTGTTACACCTGACGTTTCTAGACAGTTCATAGTCGAGGTTGACGTGTCAGAGGTGGGCGTGGGAGCCATTCTTTCTCAACGCTCCCCCTCTGACAACAAGATCCACTCGTGCACGTATTTTTCTCATCGCATATCACCGTCTGAACGTAATTATGATGTGGGGAACCGGGACCTGCTCGCCATCCCCCTAGCCCTAGGCGAATGGCGACAGTGGTTTGAGGGTGCCACTGCTCTTTTTGTCATTTGGACAGACCATAGGAACCTAGAGTACATTCGTTCTGCCAAACGACTTAATGCACGCCAGGCTCGTTGGGCTTTGTTTTTCGCTCGTTTTGATTTTATTATTTCATTTCGTCCTGGCTCTAAGAACACCAAGCCTGATTCCTTGTCTCGTCTCTTTAATTCTTCAGAAGTCTCTAAGGACCCCGAGGGAATTGTCCCTGAGGGGCGTGTCATTGGATTGACTGTCTGGGGAATTGAGAGGCAAGTTAAACGAGCTCTTGCTCACACTCCTTCACCGCGCGCTTGTCCGAGGAACCTTCTTTTTTTCGTTCCCGCTCCTACGCATCTGGCCGTTCTTCAGTGGGCACACTCTTCCAAATTAGCGGGCCATCCCGGCGTTCGGGGCACGCTTGCCTCCGTCCATCAGCGCTTTTGGTGGCCCACTCGGGAACGTGACATGCACCGTTTCGTGGCTGCTTGCTCCATCTGCGCGCAGACTAAGCCTGGGAACTCTCCGCCGGCCGGGCTTCTCAGACCACTTCCGATCCCTTCTTGACCGTGGTCACACATCGCCTTAGATTTTATTACTGGGCTTCCTCCGTCGGCGGGTAAGACAGTTATTCTCATGGTTATTGATTGGTTCTCTAAGGCGGCTCACTTTATTCCTCTTGCTAAACACCCCTCCGCTAAAGAGACAGTCCAGATAATCATCTAAAATATTTTCAGCATTCATGGTCTCCCGTCGGACATAGTTTCGGACAGAGGTCCACAATTCACTTCTCAATTTTGGAAAGAGTTTTGTCGTTTGATTGGGGCGTCCATCAGTCTCTCGTCCGGCTTTCACCCTCAGTCTAACGGTCAAGCCGAACGAGCCAACCAGACTGTTGGTCGCATTTTACGCAGTCTTTCTTTCCGGAACCCGGCGTCCTGGTCAGAGCAGCTTCCCTGGGCCGAATACACCCATAACTCACTTCCCTCGTCGGCGACCGGTCTGTCTCCTTTTCAATGTAGCCTGGGGTACCAGCCTCTGCTGTTCACATCCCAGCTCTCCGATTCCTGTGTCCCGTCCGCTCAGGCTTTTGTCCAACGTTGCGAACGCACCTGGAGGAGTGTCAGGTCTGCTCTTTGCCGTCATAGGAAACAGACTATTAGAGCAGCTAACAAGCGCAGAGCCCTAGATATGTTCGCGGTCAGAAAGTATGGCTCTCTACCCTCAATCTTCCCCTTAAATCTACTTATCGTAAGTTGACCCCACGCTTCATTGGCCCGTTCCGTATTTCGCAGATCATTAGTCCTGTCGCGGTGCGACTTCTTCTTCCTCGTTATCTTCGGCGCATTCACCCGGTCTTCCACGCCAGGGGGCACTCGTTGAGGGAGGGGTACTGTTATGTCTTGTCTTGTCAGGTTCCTGTTTTCTTTTACTCTGTCTCCCTCTTCTGGTCTTTTGGGTTACTTTCACTTTCCCTTTCTCGTTTCCCAGCTGTTAATCATCTTCTCTGACTACCTCGTTTGCACTCTGCCCACCTGTTCCCTCTTTCCCTCTGATTATTCCTCTATTTCTTCCTCTGCTTTTGTTGCCTCCTTGTCTTATTCTCTTTGAGCTTTTCTCGTAGGAAGCATACTACTACCCTGTCAGAGTCAGTGCGAGTCCAGTCCTGTCTTTTACCTGCCTGTTAATCCTTCCTGCTCCGTTTATCACTTTCTCCATTATATCTGTCCAGTTTGCCTGATGCAGAGAGAGTTCCATCCCTCATGGTCAGCCCGTAATCCGCGTCCCCTCTGAGAGACCCGCGGCCAGTCGCCGCTATATCCGCTGCCCCAGACTGCTGCCAAAGAGACCTTGTTCAAGTTCGGCTGTTTTTTGTTTTGTTTTTTTATCGCCCACTCTGCAGGTTGCTCATTGGCCTTTTGTCTCAGAAGATCTTTTAGTTTTCATTGAAGTCTCTATTTTCTGTTGAACCGCATTTGGGTCCTCACTCACCTCCTTAACAGAACTCACCTACTCACAAATTTAAGCATCATGTTTTCTCTCAACAGTCATTTTTTTTTTTTTTTTTTTTTTTTTACTGCGTGAGCTTATTATAAACATAATGCTTGGTTCTTTCGTTCTCTGAATATGAACAGTTACATCATTTTCTTCATATGCTTTCAATACAGCATCTTAAAATGACTCAAATCAATAATCAGAAATACGCACAACTCTGTATAGGAAATGTACGCTGTGTATTTATAGAGTTGAGGGCCAAGCTCGCTGTGGAAGTTATCAAAGCGATTGTCCCCTTGTCCAAGTCTCCAGCAGCGCCTTCAGGCATCTGGCCATGTCGTCCCCATGTCCTCACAAATACCCTTCTACAACACCAGATGTTTCAACACACACTGCCGATAGATAGACAGACCAGTAAATTGCCACTTTGCACAAATACATTTTTACTAATGACCATCCAGCCATTAATTTCCACAACCCTGTTATTCAGACTTTAGACAGTAGCAGCACAGTATTTATCCTGCTTCATAAAGACCCAAAACACTTTTATCCCACAGCTACCTTTGAACTGAGGGTTTAGTTGCCATGGAAATGGCGAATTGATCTTCTATTATATATATATATATATATATATATATATATATATATATATATATATATATATATATATATATATATATATATATATATATATATATAGCAATGTTTTCCACTAAGCACAGATAGAGAAAAAAATTATTGTATGATCATCAAATGATCAGAAAGGAAAATCAAACCATTGCACAAGAACAAAGAGCCTGCAACCAAACCCAGACTGTAATAATTGGCTTAAGGTCCATTTTTTATTTCTGTAATCATTGGCTGTCTGCTGCAATCTCCTTCTGACAAAACTTCAAGGATGAAGATTACAGTAGGAGAGCAGTTGCGAGATGTGTTCAATGGAAAAATCTAACTTGGATGTGTGGATATTTTCCATGATGCAAGCTGGCATGAGTGTGTTTGTGTGTGAAAGGGACCATGAGGAGGAGGATCAATGGATGGAGTAGCACAGGAGGAGGAGACCAACCCAGATCTGCAGGATGCTGTGATAAAAAGCCATGAAAAATGATCACAGGACTGCTGAAATATCACATCTGCTTTACCCTCCCCTCGGCATATACTGATCCATGAGGGAGTGAAATAGAAAGGACACTTTAAAAATATAAGTGTCACAGAGTTTCTCTTCACACATCCACATGAGAACATTCTCTCATCAGCACCCTGGGAATGATAGCAAATATGGATGTCAGCTGTTTGATCATGTTTGCATGTATAGAGGGTTATTGAATAGGTACATATTTAAGTTTTCTTTAGGCAAAGCATTGTTCTCTCACTTTAGGACAGGCAACGAGAGCAAAATGGAAATGGCACAGCAAATGGAAATTCTACTGATTAGGTTCTAAAGTTCGACTTACTCAATGATCTTTAATTTCTGGAAGGAAGAATTTAAACAAAAGACTTCAGAAAACTTGGAATATGATACTTGCAGTACTTGAGTTTTTTACCCTAAGTCCTATTTATTTTTATTAGAAACCCTAAGAGCTGGAACCTTGAAACTTTGCCAGAAGTAGTACAAAAATCGAGGAGAGGTTCAGAGAGTATGACCCAGATTGGCCCATAGGTGGCGCTACAGCGCAAAAAAACAAAATTTTCAGACATTTTTGGCCATAGATCGCAAACCGCTTGACGTAGACTCAAAAACTATACATCGTTGTTATCCTTGGGTTAGTACGAACAAAATTGCTCTGTGCCTTTTTTTACTCTACGACGCACCGTTTTTCCGTAAAATGAGTATGACCCAGAGATAGTATGACCCAGATTGGCCCATAGGTGGCGCTACAGCGCAAAAAAACAAAATTTTCAGACATTTTTGGCCATAGATCGCAAACCGCTTGACGTACACTCAAAAACTATACATCGTTGTTATCCTTGGGTTAGTACGAACAAAATTGCTCTGTGCCTTTTTTTACTCTACGACGCACCGTTTTTCCGTAAAATTGACCTAACTCTCAAACCTACTTTTGCAAGCTAGTCCTAGGATTTTCAACCAATCGGAACCAAACCACTGCAGAAATATTCCCTGGACACTCAATATCAATAATTATAAAAAAAAAGTTGAAATTTCGATTCTTACGCGAAACAGTACGCCCAAAAGCGTCTATGGTAACGTTAGCCAAATGTTATTTTAAATATAAATAGTTAAAAAAAATTTACTCTACGACGCACCGTTTTTCCGTAAAATTTACCTAAATGGCCTCAAATTGTTTGAAAATGCTCATATATTCACACAAATACTAGATCTTCATATCATATGATAGATCTCCTCATTCTGAACAACTTTGCCTCTGGGACCAATGTTGTTAATAAAACTGTTAATTAAATATTCAAGATAATTTTAAAAAGTTACTTTGGCAAACTAGTCCAAGGCTTTAAGCTGAAAATCAATAAAACCACTGAAGTACAATTCTCTAGACTCTAAAGGTCAATAATTATCAAAAACATGTTGAACAATTGCATTTGGACAACTATAAACCAGTAATTTCTTTTCATATGTTCTTTTCATAGTGTACACAAAGGCCTATTAATACAAACAGAAAGTCCACAAATTATCAAAACTGTGTAAAATAATGCATAATTTCATTCTAAACAAGCATGCAAAATTTAAGAGAGATTGGGCAAAAAAATAACACTATAACAGTTATGTTTAAAAACACAGTGTTGTTTGAGTAAATGCAATTTATAACCACTAGATGGCAGTGGAAGACCACTAATGGGCTCATTCAGCTAAGTTAAACAGTACTGTTCAAAGGTTTCATGAATTCATGCCAAAACATTAATAAATTAACTGTTATAACATTTAAAATCTCATTGAGTCAATGTTTTCCATTTTGTTCATACAGATATATCAGTTTTTACAATTTTGCCACATTATGATTACAGTTTTACCTGAAAATGACATCTAAACTCTTAGAAAGAGAAGACTTGCAATAAGTTTATTGTCACCTATCACTTATTTAAAATACCTATATCTGCAACAAAATGTGTGTGCATGTATATGTGTTTCTTTGTCTTTGTGTGTGTGTGTGCATATGCT
This sequence comes from Carassius carassius, assembly GCF_963082965.1. NCBI lineage: Eukaryota > Metazoa > Chordata > Actinopteri > Cypriniformes > Cyprinidae > Carassius > Carassius carassius. The sequence goes on along the minus strand of NC_081787.1, from coordinate 19,211,232 downwards.
TATAGAGTATTAATATATTAGTCTAATCATTTACTTTCAGTGTGTGTGTCTGACCTGTTCTCCATTTTGGATGTGTTTAAACGTACACTATGGAATTTTTGGCCACCAGGGGTCACTCAATCAAAATAATAACATGAGACGTACTTTGATGACGTCGGGAAAGAGCGTAGGCTCATGGGAGTTGTTGTTCATTGGAACACGCGCTCTGTCGCTCCCCACATTCCTCACTCATTTTAACTGAGGCCGGCGACACACTGGATGCGTGGCGCAAGCGTCTCAGCTTCGTGGCGTGTCAGTTTTTAATTCGGCTCCCATGTTAACAGGTTGGAGCTTGCAGACTGCCTGTGTGAGCCGCGCGGAAAACGCGTGCTTGCTAGAAATAGAACCGACGCCTATTTTTCACGCGACACGCGCGCGTGTTGGAAGCGTTTCCAGGCAAAATATAATAGGAAAATATGTTTATATGTAATTTTGTACACAAATACATATTAATTCATGAGATTTTGATGTTTGAAAGTCTATAGGTTGACATAAATTCATAATATATGTTAAAAAAACACGGTTGCCTTTTGTTAATAATTATAATTACATTTATACTATGATATCGAACAAGATAGTGAACTGCATTTGAAGCTACTTTATCCAGCTAGATATAGAACGCATGTAGATTTACATTATACTCTACATGAGAGCTAGTCCGTCTGCGTTTTACACAAGACATCATCGTTTAAAAAAATATACGGATAGATACAGTTAGCTGAATGGATGCATACCTGTTTATTAGAATGCAAGCATCTCTCTGTAGTTTCAGCTTGTCACGAAGCTTTCTCTATCTTGGAAATGCAACTCCAATATTTACCCGTGTCTTGTTTGTTCTCTTGTCCCAAAACCTTCTCAGGTCATTTATTTCACCCGTACGTTTAACTGCGCTTCACAGAACGTGCAGGCAAAGCATAATCATGATCCATAACTAAGTTATTGATTAAGGTATAAATACGAATATAAACAATATAAATATAAAATATAATAGTCTCGATCAAGGCTAGCTACTACTTTTTCTTCTTCGTCTCGTCTTTGCTTCTGTTCACCTTTGTATTTGGTGGTTCCGCAGGAAGTTAGATAAACTAGAGGGGTCAAAGTTTATATGACGCCATAGAAGGGCGACAAAACGGAAATAAAGAAACGTGCCGTGTCTTCTAATTAAACTATAATTTTCTTTGGATTTGAAAGTTTCGTGGAAACTTTCGGGATAATGTAAGTACACAACTAACTAAATATATATAACATAGATATAGTGATATCTGCTATTTTTAAAGCAGAAAAATTACATATTGCGCCTTTAACTGTCATCCATACATCCAGGTTGGCCGAGACCACCTCAGAGGCCTTAATGTGCTTATTAACCCCGATGAATGCTGCTTGCAGCTTTAATTTTTTTTTGTAATTGCACAGAAAAAAAATCATTTATTTTGAAACAGGAACGTTTTTGAACATTATAAATGTCTTTACTGTCACTTTTGATCAATTAATTTATTTTATAGAATACAAATTTATAAAACTCTTACTGACCTCAGACTTTTGTATGATAGTATATTTATATAAGGATATTTAGTGTTTATTTAGTGTGTATTGACATAACCCACCCGATTATTAAAATTCCCTAATTAAGTTTTGTTCATTTCATATTCCTTTTAGGAAGTTACACAAGAAAGTCAGAAACAGTTTAGAACCCATTATACAAAGATATCTGCCAAATTAAGCATAGAGAATTAAGTATTCTATGTATTCTAAGAGAGAATGTAATAAAATATGATAATTAATGCTATACCATAGTAGGGATATGTTGGTATCAAATTTTTCTGTTGTGATTAATTGATAATGCTTTTATCACGGTAGTTGTATTTAGTTTTAAAAATGTCATAATACAGTATAACATAATACAGTATAACAGGTTAACCACATCAACTCTGGGGACCCACCGGTGGGTCCAATATTGCATATGCCTAATTCTCAAAAAATCAAAATAACAGCTGAAGTGGTTAAATAACAGTTTTTTTTTTCTTATAACAAAAATAACTGTACATTTAAATACAATAGGGCAATACAGAAAAATATATACAGTTAAAAGTTTTACAATGATTAAAGTTCAAAGGAACTATAAAGACTCAGGTATCACTTAACAATAAGATCTCATTAGTTAACCATTAACATTCACAATGAGCAATAGCTACATTTGCTACAGAAGTTATTAATCTTTGTTAAAAAATGCAAGTTTTTGTTAATGTTAGCTCATTAAATAACACAGTTGAAACTTTCGAATTTAACATCATGTTATTAAATATTGGAATACCTAAGATTAATGAATGTGCAGAAGAGGCAGTTTATGTTAACTAACGAATTAACTAATGCTAACTAATGAAGCCCCAATGTAAAGTGTGAATGAAAAATAAAGAATCAAAACAATATCTAGGGCATGTTGTAGTCCAGATTAAAATGAATGAAAAAAAAAACAACTTTGAAAATAAATATATATATATATATATACACACACACACACACACAAATCTGAATGGTTATTTCAAATTATTTTTATAAAAGTAGGGCAGCTGCTATTTATGGGGTTTCCATAAAAATTTTTAATTTAATTCCTGATATCAATAATTAGCATTTTAACTAGTGAAAATTGAATTGTTGATATCAAGAATTAACATTGTTACTAATTGTTGAAATGGCTTTCCATACATGTTGGACCACTGTGATGTCAGGGTCTCTGATTACACCAGGATCCGTGTGCTTGAGGAACGATTTAAGTAACTATGGCAACAGACCGAAGAATATTACAAGCAAACTTAAACTTCACGTCAGTCTGTTCTCTGAGGCTTCTGTGAGATTTACTGTAATCAGCAGTTTAGAAGGCTCTCTTCTTGAGCATCAGGATCCAGACATCAGCTGGGCTGCAGGTCTTAGTGGGGTAAATGACATGTTCACAACACATCTGACCACAGTCTCCATCTGTCATCTCCCTTTGGGTCAAAGCACCATTTAAAACTAGAGTTAGGAAATGCTACAAGATCTTATTAGTGGCGTGTAACTCGTAACACTCATATTGACCTTCTGTACATAACTCATCGCTCAATGTGCTATTAAAACAAAATAATAAAATAAAAAAAATCACCTGAAAATTACATTCACTGAAATAAATCACACATAGCAACATAAATTAGGTGTTTTGCAAAGTTTGCTGCTTCAGTATTTGTAGATTATTTTTCCACATGTTCTATGTTATACTGAAAGACAATGATAAATATATCATAAGTTTTAAAAGTTTTTATTGGCCAAAAAATTTACTTTGCACACACACACACACACACACACACACACACACACACACACACACACAAACTGTTTCTGTCCTGACACAAAACGACCAGCTAACATTAATTGACTATCATATCAGCAGCACACGTGAAAGTAAGAATGACTACTAGTCAGGTGAAATCATTATAATACTAATTGAGCAGATTGCTATAAAAAGAGGGAAGAAGTGCTTTTAGTCATTATACAAATTATACAAGGTTTTGGATAAAAAGATATGGAAATGGATGCCAGATTTACCAGTCATGAATTCCAGCGATGGTGTAATAAAAGATGATAATTCTTGCTCTGTGTACTGTAGTCGTGGTCTTGTCGAGCTTGAGCATCTGTGTCTGAGACTTAGCCGGTGAAGAGGTCAAAAGGAATCAGAGGATGAATGTCAATGTGCCTACAGCAGAAAATACTTAAGTCTTTCTTCAGTTTCCAAAGAAACAGCAGTTCTTGTTTTACGCAGTGCTGGCATAAAGCTGCAACCCTAATTAGTTTCTCCCCTAAAATTGTTATGGCACCCCCCAATTTTTTATTTTTTTTGTTCTCTTCCTAATCTCAAATCTGATTTGAGCTAGTGCACAGAAACCAAAGGATGAAAAAGCAACTACTGCCACTGCAGGCTGGAAAACTGAGGAAAGCCTCATTAGTCTTTGCAGGTCAAATGACACGGGACATTTCACCAATTGCAGAATGTATCACACATGCTCTAATGCCTGCAGACACATTTAGTTTGCATCTGTCAAGAATTAGAGACATTTAGCAAATCCAGTTGAACAAAGAGCCTCATAATGCTTCCATATGCAGCCATATGGAGAGCATTAGCTCTATACGCCAGAAAGTCATTTTGATTCATTTTATGTGTTCGAAGGTTAACCTTTATGGTAAATGACCAGAGGTAACCAGCTCCACAAACAACCATAAAACTGTGGCACTGTTTTTCCAGCACCTTTACCAAGCATTTGGATCACAACAGTCGTCCCACCTGTGTCACGAGTACATCAGTCTTCTGTCTACAGGTATAATCTACTTTTCATTAAGAGCCCCACTGGCCTGCTGATAGGAGCAGGTGTATGTGTGGGTTTTCCCACGGTTATGCTCGTGGAAACGTGTACAAGCATAATCATACATGAAGGTGTACAAGCGTAATCAAACAGGCGGCCTGTAAAGGTGGGGTTGCCGTACCTGGTGTGCAATCTGGGCACTCAGCTTTACCTGCTGTTAGGAGCAATTTGCACTCCCTGAAATCAAGCGTTGGCTAATATGATTTTAATCCTCTTTGACCTTAAAAAACCAGCAGGGTCTTGGTTTTGATGAAATAATACACAAGACCCCATTGTTTCTGAGTCAGAGGAGACGCAGATGATCCTCCATATGAAGATCCTCCAAACCTACATATGAAAAATATGTCACAAACAAAAATGTAACCATAGTAACTCCAAACATCTGAAAAAATACCAGTTTGGGGTAAAGCACATCTAAGCCTACTTTTGCTTATTCCATTTGTGCTAGCATGTATAATCTTATATTAATTTATATATGATATTCATTTGCATGTATAATTATTCATTTAAAATATGATGTATTTTAAATTCTCTGGAAATTAAGGAGTAACTGTAATCTGATGAGCACTGAGCAATTTTAAAATGTAATCTAATTACAGGTAGCCTTCTTATTTTTTGGAATCTGATCACCTTATTCAGATTACATGTAATCAGACCAATCACTGTGCTATCTATCTATCTATCTATCTATCTATCTGTCTGTCTGTCTGTCTGTCTGTCTGTCTGTCTGTCTATCTATCTATCTATCTATCTATCTATCTATCTATCTATCTATCCAATATGCAAGTCAGTGGGACCTGAAATTAGTTGATTAGCAAATTCTTCTTTTGTGTTCCACAGACGAAAGTGAGTCATACAGGGGTTTGTTTCCCAAAAGCATTAGATAACTATGGTCGCAAGTTCCATTAAACTCTATTGGTAACAATGGAACTTGCTACCACAGTTACTTTTGGTAAACGCACCCCGTGAGGGGGAAAATAATGATTTTTGAAACGATTAAATAATGAAATTTCAGTTTTGGGTGGACTGTAGGCCTACCATTTAGAGACAGACAGATATGCATAGTTTAGGGCAAACATATTTAAGAAAGTAATATATTTATGCTTATAATAGCCTAGTTATATACGTATTATAGTTCTTCATTATTAGCACCACCTGCAGTATCCAGGGGCGGACTGGCCATCTGTGTGATCTGGGGAATCACAGAACGGCCACCACCCGACACGTGTGCAGTCATCACAAGCACCCCCCAAACCCCCCACCCCCTAATCTGTTTTAGACTCCAGTACTGTAGGTGGCAGCAATGCATCTTTAAGTTGGACGTGGCCGCCAAGTAAGAAGAATAAGCAGGCGGCAAGGAAGTTGACCGGAAGTTGAAGTCAGCCGCGAGCTGCCATCTTGTAGCAGAACTTCACTTGCGTTATCATCCCATTGACTTTGCATTCATTTTGGCGTCACTTTGACAGCGAATAACTTTACATCTGAGGCGTTTAAAGACTCCATTTGTCCATTATTTATTTCTAAAGATACACGACAATGTATAAAGGGCTCCATTACCTTCTATGTTACATTATGGCCCCATAGAAACAGTTTTTGTAAAAAAAAAAGGCTAACGATTGCATCATAACCACTCGACTCTCTGTCGCACAGTAGAGAAATTACCGTACAGACAGGAGGAGAAGCTCGCAGGCAATTAACTTAATATGGTGTACTGGCGTTACATTTTAAAATACTATACAAAATAATTAATCAGAATACTTACTCCTGCTCACTCACGCCAAAGAACTCCCCGCTCAAGCTCGCCGTCTCTGCAAGATTAACATGGCAGTTTGCACGCACAGCTACTAGAAGATTTACATCTGTCAGACAGGTTGCTGACGTCATCAAGCTTAGTTTGAATCTGCGCATCAGAAACGGAAGTGCTAAAAATCGCTAAAAATGGGCTTCACTTGTCTCAATTGAGTTCCAATGGGGTCGCTGTGTCCATTTCTTTTACTGTCTATGAGAATAAGAATGGAGGAAGAAATGAACAGCAAAGACGTTAACGTTAGATAGAAGAAGCATAGAAACAAACAAACAATATGCATAACGCGGCCGCGGGTAAAAAAAAAACGGAAAGAAAGGGTGGGGCTGAGAAGGCGAGAAAAAAAAAGCGGAATTTAGATACTGAAGCCGCTAAATTTCCCAAACTAACTGAAATATATAGCAATATTTTCCAGCAGCAGCACCTCGCAGTTAAATATTAGCAGCAGTGAAGTGAGCCAGACAACTATGCAGCAACATGCCACCAGTGATGATGATGAGGGACAGACAGATGAGCTGGTTCCACAGGCAGATTCAGATCCAAGTATGGAACATGAGAGGAGAAAGACTAGGGATGGTGTTAGGAAGTGATATTCAGGTTGCTACATTTCTAATGATAACAGTAGTTAAAACAGCTAAACTCCAACATTTTAGCTGTAAAATGTCACATGCAGTAGCTAATATTAAGAAATATGTTGTGCTTTTACTTTTAAAAATGTTGGTAACATTACAGTTAATGCTTACAAACTTTGAAGATTTTGAAAACAGAAGTTACATTTGTAATGGTGTATTTTCATTTAAATGTGGTATTATTATGTGCAGTAGGATTAATTAATTAATTACTACATAAATTAAGATTATTAAGTAATAAATTATTTTTAAGACAGCATGGAATAGATTGTATAATATGCTGTTATAAACTATTCCATGCTATCTTGGAATAAAACCTGTTTAAAAAAAAAAAAAAAAAATCCATTCCATCCAGGTTGAGCTTAGACCAAGAGCAGAGAAAGACACCCACTGCAGCTCAACATCTAGTCAACATCAGTGCTATTGCTATAATTTGGATGGCATGTTATCATGAACCACAATTAAAGTCTTGTGACACTCATGTCAGGCGTTATTGTTGTTGTTGTTGTTTACACGCGCCGATTGCTTTGGGCCGGGCCTAGTCAAAGTCCAGGGCCGTTTTTTAGTCCCAGTCCGTCCCGGGCAGTATCCTAACTATGATTTATTAGAGAAAACTACAGTTACATGGTAATTTTAGGAAGGCCTTGTATGATCTCTGTCGGCCTCCAGTGTTTCGGAAACGTCATTACAGCACTTGAACCTCGCGACTTGCCGTTGTTTAAACATTAATAACATGTATGAGTTGTCAGCAGAGGTGGAAAGTAACGAATTACATTTACTCGCGTTACTGTAATTGAGTAGCTTTTTTGTGTACTAATACTTTTTAAAGTAATTTTTAAAATCTGTAATTTTACTTTTACTTAAGTATATTTTGTTTGAAGTATTTTAAAACACATTAATTACTGAGTAAAAAAAATAAAAAAAATAAAAAATAAATCGCTCCCTGGAAACTACGTCAGTAAATAATGGGCAGGAGGGCAAACTGGCGCTAAAATCACAAGAAAGATGCAGACGGACAAAACAGGCGTTAGTGGTGCAGACACCGCTGAAAACGAAACCCCGTCATATTCTGAAGTTGAACTCGAAGGAAATGAAGTGAGCCCCTGGCCATATGTATGCTCTATTATGCAGTGTAAGCTGTACTTGCCTAGGAAGACCAAACTAGCAGCTTATAAAATCTCGACAAGACATCAACCCTTCGCAAGAAGAGGTAAGCTAAATAATTGCATCGTTGCATTGGTGGTTAAAATGAAGCTTTGGCATTTTAGCAAGAGGTTTTGCACAAATTAGCCAAAAAGACAGTGGTGAGGAGTGTGCTATTTTTGTTTTAATGATGTGCGCGCGCATTTATAGTGCGTTCTTTCACTGTGTGATTCAGTCTCCTAAAATGCATTTAGAATGATCACAAAATTGAAGATATAGGGGCAGAAAATTCACATATTTATATAATTTCATATATTAAATCAAAATCACACAAAGAATGCCATCTTTTCCTCCAAAAATCATCATGAATATATAAATACATATATATAACAGTTCAGTAAACAAGTTAATTAAGAGACTTGCGTTTTAGACACCATATTGCCTTTTTTAGCTCTATTTCTACAACAGAAAATAATTCCAAACACAGCCACCAAAGCACAGTTTTGCGTCTCTGAGCAACGTGACAGTGTTTCGTTCCTGAATGAATCAACCGTTTAAATGATTCGGTTCAATCGCAATGACTCACTTATTAACAGTGACTTGCTGACACATACTGGCCATTTTAATTTCACATTTAAAGTATCTTTTGATTGTTTTAAATAATTCATTTCTTATCATTTCAAATGAGTATTCAACATTTTGGCCTGGTTTCACACACAGGGCTTAGCTTAAGCCAGGACTAGACCTTAGTTAAATTAAGATATTAAAGCGACTATTACAAAAATGCCTTAGAAGAAAACATTACAGGTGTGCATCTTGACACAGAACAATGACACTGACATTTGTTAAGATATGTCAGAGCAAGATATTTTCAGCTGAGACAGTTCAAACATGCATTTTAGTCTGGGACTAGCTTAAGCCTTGTCTGTGAAACCAGGGGTTTATGTCTTGTATATCAAAACATTATTCATGCATTTGTAACTGCAGGTTAAATGCATTCTTGTCCTGCACTAAACAGTGTAATACATCTAAATGCCACTTCCAATGAATCTTCTGCATTTCCTCTGCATTAAAAGATGAGTTTGTTGATACTGATTTGCCTGGTAACAGCCCAAATGTTTTATTATTCTAAATAACTGATTACTTTAATTAAAAACAACTAGTTTGAGATTAATAGACCTATCACAGGGGTGTCAAACTCAGTTCCTGGAGGGCCATAGCCCTGCAGAGTTTAGTTCTAACCCTGCTCCAGCACACATATCATGTAGTTTTCAAATAAACCTAAATGATTAGATTAGCTGGATCAGGTGTGTTTAATTAGGGTTAAATCTAAACTGTGCAGGACTGTGGCCCTCCAGGAACTGAGTTTGACAACCTTGGCCTGTCCCATTTTTGACTCCCTTCCACTGTTAAAATGTAAAATAAGTAATTTTTACTCTGAGTAAATTTTAAATGAGCTACTTTTTACTTTTACTTGAGTAGATTTTTAGACTGGTACTTTTACTTGTACTAAAGTAAAATTTCATTAATGTAATGGTACTTTTACTTGAGTAGAATATTTTTGTACTCTTTCCACCTCTGGTTGTCAGGAAGAAGAAACAATAGAGGATTTTAGGCCGATGTTGAGAATGCAAGCCAGGGGCGATGGATGATGCCGCTGCGCGAGCGAAGTGTCTGCAGGTGACTCCCCTGCGTGAATCGGCCGCGTGCTCGCGCTTTAACAAGTCATGCAGAATAAATTCGTCGCCTGCAGAGCAGTGCCAAAAGAAGCAGGATACGGATCCGGAATGGAAGAGTAGCTGATACATACACCTGACCCGTGCGTGTCATGGGGAACTGCTGGACACAATGTTTTGGGCTTTTTAGAAGGGAAGCAAAAAGGATACAAAGAGGAGGAGGGTGAGGGCATGTTATCGAAGATGATTTAAAAAAAAAAAAAAGTTTTCTGTGAACTGTGGCAGCATGATTCACCGGCTGTCAGGTGCATTGCATTGGAAAACAATTGAACAGCCGATGAGTTGTAAATCGCGGGACAGTTTTAAAAGGGTTGACTCAAAACTGTTAATACTTTACAGTAGTAACTTTACAGTTACATTAAAAGGGGCAGAGTTTGAGTAAGTAGTATGCAACTGGTAGCAGCTCCATTACATTAGAGATGTTCATTACTTGAACGAATCGTTCTTTTGAAACGAATCTTTCTAACGATTCAATGTGTGTGTATATCGCGCTTGACTCTTTGGAAGAACAGCGACTCCGATTGTGATTAAAGTATGTAATTACACATATTTACTTATTACCACATTTACTGAATACATAAAAACAACATAAACACAGGAACCTTTTCATTTCACACTTTTGAGAGATGATTTGAATCGTTTTTTTAAACGGACCTACTCGATTGAATGATTCAGACTTCTCAATGCTACTCTAGTTTTCACATTAGTTGATGTCTGATCTCAGGACCCCGCCCAGAGTCCCCTGAGACTTCATCATGTGCCATCATGCTTATTTTATACCATTCTTTATATATAAACAGTACATACCAAAAGTTTGGAAACATTACTATTTTTAATGTTTTTGAAAGAAGTTTCTTCTGTTCATCAAGCCTGCATTTATTTGATCAAAAATACAAAAAAAAAAAAAAAACAGTAATATTGTGAAATATTATTACAACTTAAAATAATAGTTTTCTATTTGAATATACTTAAAAAAATTGATTCCTGTGATGCAAAGCTGAATTTTCAGCATCATTACTCCAGCCTTCAGTGTCACATGTAACATCCAGTCTATCACATGATCATTTAGAAATCATTTTAATATTCTGATTTATTATGAGTGTTGGAAACAGTTCTGCTGTCTAATATATTTGATGAATAAAAGGTTAAAAAGAACTGCATTTATTCAAAATAAAAAATAAAAATTCTAATAATATATATTCTAATAATATATTTTCTTTACTATCACTTTTTATCAATTTAACACATCCTTGCTGAATAAAAGTATTGATTTTATTTAAAAAAAGAAAAAAAAAATACTGACCCCAAATAACTGACCAGTAGTGTATATTGTTATTACAAAATATTTATATTTTAAAAACATAGCTTCTTAAAGCACACATGCCACCAGTGATGATGATGAGGGACAGAAAGATGAGCTGGTTCCACAGGCAGATCCAGATCCAAGTATGGAACATGAGAGGAGAAAGAGTGTTACTTGCTAGGGATGATGTTAGGAAGTGATTTTCAGGTGGCTACATTTTAAAACAGCTAAACTTCAAAATTTTAGCTGTAAAATGTCACATGCAGTAGCTAATATTAAGAAATATGTTGTGCTTTTACTTTTAAAAATGTTGGTAACATTACAGTTAATGCTTACAAACTTTGAAGATTTTGAAAACAGAAGTTACATTTGTAATGGTGTATTTTCAATAAATCAATATTAATTAATAATTAATTAATAATAATTAACAAATCAATTACAAAAATATTGATATTTTAAAAACATAGCTTCTTTTTTTTCCCTTTTATTCATCAAAGTATCCTAAAAAGTATCACATGTTCTGAAAAAATATTGAGCAGCAGAACTGTTTCCAACTTTGATAATGAATCATCATATTAGAATAATTTCTAAAGGATCATGTGATAATGATCCTAAAAATTCAACTTTGCATCACATAAATAAAAGATAATTTAAACGTGCAGTATGGAATTTTTGGCCACCAGGGGTCACTCAATCAAAATAATAACATGAGACGTACTTTGATGACGTCGGGAAAGAGCGTAGGCTCATGGGAGTTGTTGTTCATTGGAACACGCGCTCTGTCGCTCCCCACATTCCTCACTCATTTTAATTGAGGCCGGCGACACACTGGATGCGTGGCGCAAGCATCTCACCTGCGTGGCGTGTCAGTTTTTAATTCGGCTCCCATGTTAATAGGTTAGAGCATGCAGACTGCCTGCGTGAGACGCGTGTCTCAGGCCCGGCTCGAGCCGCGCAGAAAACGTGTGCATGCTAGAAATAGAACCGACGCCTATTTTTCACGCGACACGCACGCGTGTTGGAAGTGTTTCCAGGCAAAATATAATAGGAAAATATGTTTATATGTAATTTTGTACACAAATACATATTAATTCAGGACATTTTGATGTTTGAAAGTCTATAGGTTGACATAAATTCAGATACAAATGTAATTTAAAAAATAAATAAATATCGATTTTCAAATATTGCACCTGTCAAACATAGTCTATTTTGCCGTCAATACTGTTGACGGTGTCCTTTATCAGTAGGCTTTATATTTATGTTCAACATGAAGTATAGATATTGTTGTCATGAAGACAAGAGCCTGGTCTGTCGGCGGTCTCCCTCTATGTCACCTACAGCAGCAGCAGCGCGCCACGCTTCTGGCACGCAGCAGAGACGCCACGCAGCCAGTGTGTCACCGGCCTTAGTATTTTGACAATCACGTATTTTCGAACGGAGAGATATATGAATTATCAGACCCCTATCAAATCAATATTCCATCTAGCTAGTAGTAATATATGTTAAAAAAACACGGTTGCCTTTCGTTAATAATTATAATTAGGCTACGTTTATACTATGATATCGAACAAGATAGTGAACTGCATTTGAAGCTACTTTATCCAGCTAGATATAGAACACATGTAGATTTACATTATACTTTACATGAGAGCTAGTCCGTCTGCGTTTTACACAAGACATCATCGTTTCACAAAATATACGGATAGATATAGTTAGCTGAATGAATGCATACCTGTTTATTAGAATGCAAGCATCTCTCTGTAGTTTCAGCTTGTCACGAAGCTCTCTCTATCTTGGAAATGCAACTCCAATATTTACCCGTGTCTAGTTTCTTCTTCGTCCCAAAACCTTCTCAGGTCATTTATTTCACCCGTACGTTTGCGCTTCACAGAATGTGCAGGCAAAGCATAATCATGATCCATAACTAAGTTATTGATTGAGGTATAAATACAAATATAAACAATATAAATATAAAATATAATAGTCTCGATCAAGGCTAGCTACTACTTTTTCTTCTTCGTCTCATCTTTGGTTCTGTTCACCTTTGTATTTGGCGGTTCCGCAGGAAGTTAGATAAACTAGAGGGGTCAAAGTTTATATGACGCCATAGACGGGCGACAAAACGGAAATAAAGAAACGTGCCGTGTCTTCTAATTAAACTATAATTTTCTCCGGATTTGAAAGTTTGTGGAAACTGTCGGGATAATGTAAGTACACAACAAATATATATATATAACATAGATATAGTGATATCTGCTATTTTTAAAGCAGAAAAATTACATATTGCGCCTTTAAAGTATAATAAATTTAAAAAAAAATATTTTAAATTGTAATAATATATCACAATATTACATTTTTTTCTGTATTCTTGATCAAATAAATGCAGGCTTGATGAGCAGAAGAAACTTCTTTCAAAAACATTAAAAATAGTAATGTTTCCAAACTTTTGGTCTGTACTATATATATATATATATATTAGGGGTGTAACGGTTCACAAAATTCACGGCTCGGTTCGATACACTGGTGTCACGATTCGGTACGTTTTAGATACAGCAAAAAGAAATAATTGGCAGATAAATTTCCTTGATTTTTAAAAAATGTTTTATTTATTAAAACTAACAAAGTATGTTTTTTTTTACATTAAACAATGATGGAGCTATTCTTTACCCATCTTCTATAGTGTTTTCTTAGCAGCATACTGTATAAAACAAAAACAGCTCCTTATAAAATAAATGAAAATGCTATATTATTGTAGTAGTTATGAACAAATATAAATATGTAACTTTTTATATTGTAGCAACGTTGTAGCAACTCGTCTAATATCAAAGACAAAAATGAAACACAAAAAAAAAAAAATAAGGGGGGAATCACATCCAAATATAATTGCCAACCACCAGCTCAAAATGAATATATATCAAAACAATATATCACAACACCATAAAGCAATAATAGCTTACAACCACCCAAAACCTGGTCCAATGAGACCTTCAACAGTAGTTCAGTCCATACAAGGTAAACACAAAACCATAAAAGGATAATATGGATGATATGTGTGTAATGGAAATAATGAACCTGCCATCCAGCGATGATCAGTCCAATTGATAGTGCACAAAAGTTCAGTTCAAAATTATACCAGTTGCGACCACAGTCCCATCACCGCAAAAAACCCACTCAGCCAAAACTTGTAGTCCTCTGGACCAGGTTGGAACAAAAAAAATATATAATCCACCAAAGAAATCCGTTTGAAGAAGATTTGATGCAGGGGTTAAGCCCGTATTGAACACAAGGATTCCGGGTAACACCAAACAACACAATTGAGGAAATATGGCCTACATTGAGTATTGCAAACGCACTGTTCCTCAAATAGTAGCCAAAAGAGGCATAACCATTGAGCCTTAACTCAAAACCCCTCTTTAGTAGAAAGAGTGAGTCCTCTCCAAGAAAAGCCACCACATGGCCTCCCTAGCTAGATCACTCATTCTTCCTTATATGGGTACTCTAACCCCCTTACCTGAGGGCGTTGCCCCCTGGTGACCAGGAAGATAATTACAAAACCGCTATAAACAGCCAGTAATAGTGAACACACTCTGAAACTGTTACATACCCCTCCCTTCTGAAAAAGGCTAGACAGCCCCAAAAAAGGGTTTTAACTTCTCTACATGATAGATCTCGACATTATTTGGCTCCTGGACCATTTTTACTCGATAATTGACTTTATTAAGTTTTGACATAACTTTAGCAGGTCCTTGCCACTTGGGAGCCAGCTTTGCCATATAAGCATCACTTGCTCGAGACAGCGGGTGAGTTTGTACCCATACTAAGTCTCCTTCTTCATATTGGACTAATCTCCTTCTGAGATCATAATACTTGGCTTGTCTCATCTGGGCTCTACTCACATTGTCTTTGACACACTCCAATAAGGCCTTCTGTCTCTCAATGATGTTATAAGCGGCTTGGTCAGGATCTGGAGACTTGTGGACCAGACGCTCAAAGGGACCTTTCAGTTTTCTGCCAATTGCAATTTCAGCAGGTGTGTGGTCAGTGCTCTCCTGCCATGCCGAATTTAGTGCATACCGAAATTCAGGGATCCACCTATCCCATTGGCGATGGTTCTCTTGCACATAGGAGGCTAACATGGTCTTAAGGGTACGGTTAATTCGCTCCGTCAAATTAGTCTGAGGATGGTAAGCCGTTGTGAGTTTCTGTACCACACCCCACTGCTTGCAGGTGTCTTGAAGCAGTTGAGATGTAAATTGAGGTCCTCGATCTGAGACTAGATATGCTGGGGTACCCCACCTGGTAAAGATTTCCTTCGTCAGGACATTTGAAATCAAGGGTGTTTTTGCAGATCTTAAAGGAAATAATTCCACCCACTTGCTGCAATAATCCACAATCACCAGCAGGTATTCATTCAGGCGAGTACTTTTGGGAAAAGGCCCCATTAGGTCAATCCCTAACATAAAGCCTGGTTCAACAATGGGAGTTGATTGAAGTCGGCCTGCAAGTTTGGTGATCCGTGGCTTATACTGCTGGCACGTCTGACACTCTTTACAGGTCTTCCAGACATCCTTCCGAATCTCTGGCCAATAGGCCACCTCCAGCAATCTGCGCAAGGTTTTCATGCGTCCCAGATGTCCGGACAAGGGGTTTGCATGGACGAATTGAAGACACTGCTCTCTGTATTGTGTAGGAATGATCACTTGGAAAACTTGACCTCCATCTTTGTTGACGGTACACCTAAATAAGTAGTCATTTTGAATGACATAACGAATCCGATTTGGATTTGCAACATCAATTTTGGCTTCATCCCAGAGATGCTGAAGAGAAACATCCTCTTTCTGCCCACGCTCGATGTCCTCCCAGTTCAAAGGTAAGTTACATGGGGCACTGACCGCCTGAGAGAGAGCAATTGTCCCAGGGATTTCTTCTTCCATTCCTCGTGACAGCGTGTCAGGGATAACATTGCACTGCCCTCTACGGTACTTTACCGTAAATTCGAAGCTTTGGAGCCGAATGGCCCATCTTGTTAACCGAGACGTGGGTCTTGGATGATTAAAAACCCATGTGAGTGCAGAATGGTCTGTAAGCACATCAAAGTGTCTTCCTTCGAGGTACTCTCGCCATTTCTCCACAGCCCATACTACAGCGAGACACTCTTTCTCAGCTGTGGAGTATGACTTCTCAGCACTCTGCAGCAGCTTGGAAGCATACGCTACTACATTTTCCCCTTGATCCGTTTCTTGTGTTAATACTGCCCCCAAACCAACGTTACTGGCATCTGTTTGCACTCTGAAGGGCCGACTGAAATCTGGAGGTCTAAGTATAGGAGCTTTCTGCAGAGCTTCCTTTAGCCACTCAAATGATTGTTGGCACTCCTGAGTCCATACCCACAAGACATCCTTCTTTTTCAGGGCATGAAGAGGTGCTGCACGCTCTGAAAAGTTAGGTATGAAGCGATGATACCAACCCGCCAAGCCAAGGAACCGCTGGACTTCCTTCACATTCTTGGGAATTAGGAAATTATGGACAGCTTCAACCTTAGAGGGTTCAGTCTTGACTCCTCCTTCTGAGATGACATGACCAAGGAACGAAAGGGACTTTCTTATTAGGTTGCATTTTTTCAAGTTCAAAGTCAAACCCGAAGCTTCCAGCTTTGTGAACAGCTGTCTTAAATGCCCAAAGTGCTCCTGAACATTAGCCGAGTACACAACAATATCGTCTATATAGACAAAACAACATCTACCGATGAGCTCTTGTAAGATGGTATTCATTAATCGCTGGAAAGTCGATGCCTGATGGTGGAGGTTCTTCCCAGTGAATCAGTACACACTGTAGGCCAATCAAAGAGAAAGCTTTCTAATTGATGTCTCTGGGAAGGTAAGGCATCTGCTGAATTCACAAGATCTTTAATGAGAGTTCTGGTGGCCTCATTGATTTGAACAGCAGGTAGTGCTAAATGTAATCTAGTTGCCGTTGAAAAGAAGTCAGTATTATGTGAAGATGAAGAGATGGTAAACTGATGCACCTTATCTTCTTCGGGCAAAGAATATGTTGCGCCATGGAAGTCCAGGGCCATGCCAGAGACATTCAAGAAATCAAGGCCTACTATCAAGGGAAAAGTCAAATCACGATCTCTCATGATGTAAGCGTTAAAAGGATAAACATGGTCATGCAATGTGCATTCTAATGTTACCTTTCCCAAGGCATGCTGAAGGTGTCCATTGGCAAGGGAAAACGTCTGCCCTCTAGCAGACTGCCAAGCCTCCTCCCTTTCCTTGATACGATGCCAAAGGGATTCTTGTACCAACGAGTAAGTGCTGCCTGTATCTATTAAAGCTTCAAAGGGATAACCACGAATAACTAGAGGTAATGTCAGAGGAGTTACAGAACGCTCACAAGTTCCATCCAAGAGAGCAATAGGTTGACTATCATGCTGACCTCGACCAGCTCTTCCAACCACAGCAGGTTTTCGTGATTGCTCAGCCTGTCTCTGTCTCCAATATGCTCTCTCCTCATTGAGGTCTCTCTCCACCAATGTTCCCACTCTAACCATCTCGTCCACTGTAGATACGGTACCCCTTAGTACGCTAGCAATACGAGGATTGCAGTTTCGGAGAGTGGCTTGTAGAATTTCTCTTTCAGACATAGAAGGCTTCAGTCTTAAGCACAGCGCTCTGTACTGATAAACAAAAGTGCGTATACTTTCTCCTATTTCCTGTTTTCGCTCCCTGATTTTTCTTTCAGCTTCGACTTCGTGGTCATCAGGTAAGAACGATCGCAAGAAGAGGGTCTTAAATTGAGCCCAAGTTTTTACCCGGGTTCTCTCAGCAATCCACCAGTCTTTTGCTGTGTGGATAAGTACTGACGGAAGCATGGATAATATCTCTGTACTACTTAGAGGGTGAATAGCCAGATATTCATCACACTTCTCTAGGTAGGCTATCGGATCTTCTCCTTCCTGGCTGCTGAACTTTGGAAATTCAATTTTGATGGGAGCACTAAAGTGAATTGATCGCTGCCCAGTGTCAAAAGGTGAGGCTGAAGTTACAGTGGGAGTGGACATGGCATATGGAATGGGGAGTACCTTAGCCTTTAACTGTTCATCTCTTCGTCTAAGGCAGTCCATGACAGCATTTCCCAGCGATTGCATATTCTGCTCAAGGAGCAGTTTCACTCTCTGACATTCTTGTTTAGTTCCATCAAGTATGGTTTCAGCCAACTTCTTGTGCGACCTTTCTAGGGCACTGACTTGAGATTCCAAATGGTACACCTGGTCACGCTGGGTTTTACATCCATCAAGTACCTGTGTTTCAAAGTCCTTAATGCGACACTTGATATCATTCTCCAACCCCATCACTTTTTGTTCAACTTGGCTTACCCTTGAGGCAATCACCATAGATATCAGACTCTCATCCTCCTCTATTGGTGGTGGCGGCGGCAGCACAGTTAGCTCTTCTCCCTCTTCACCCTCCAATACAGGATCCAAATAGAGACTACTGAGCGACTGTATGATATCTTGCAGGGGTTCACGACGCAAAGTGAAAGCATCTGAACCATAATCTGGCTCTAATGGGCCCTCACCCACTGTCTCGGCAGGATCAGCATCCATTTTGGGAGGTTATGAGTAAACTACTATATATAAAAAAAAATACACATGGGTATTAAAGCAACATGAATGACTGAAAAATACAAGATATTATTGCTCAACTATAAACGGTCAAGTATATAAAAAAAATACCATTGTTCGTACAACACCCAGTACACACAAACAAATAAATCAAGATTATTTCAAATGAACTGGTTGCCTTTTTCAGGTCCCTGTTTGGGTGCCATTTTGTGTAGCAACTCGTCTAATATCAAAGACAAAAATGAAACACAAAAAAAAAAAAAATAAGGGGGGAATCACATCCAAATATAATTGCCAACCACCAGCTCAAAATGAATATATATCAAAACAATATATCACAACACCATAAAGCAATAATAGCTTACAACCACCCAAAACCTGGTCCAATGAGACCTTCAACAGTAGTTCAGTCCATACAAGGTAAACACAAAACCATAAAAGGATAATATGGATGATATGTGTGTAATGGAAATAATGAACCTGCCATCCAGCGATGATCAGTCCAATTGATAGTGCACAAAAGTTCAGTTCAAAATTATACCAGTTGCGACCACAGTCCCATCACCGCAAAAAACCCACTCAGCCAAAACTTGTAGTCCTCTGGACCAGGTTGGAACAAAAAAAATATATAATCCACCAAAGAAATCCGTTCGAAGAAGATTTGATGCAGGGGTTAAGCCCGTATTGAACACAAGGATTCCGGGTAACACCAAACAACACAATTGAGGAAATATGGCCTACATTGAGTATTGCAAACGCACTGTTCCTCAAATAGTAGCCAAAAGAGGCATAACCATTGAGCCTTAACTCAAAACCCCTCTTTAGTAGAAAGAGTGAGTCCTCTCCAAGAAAAGCCACCACATGGCCTCCCTAGCTAGATCACTCATTCTTCCTTATATGGGTACTCTAACCCCCTTACCTGAGGGCGTTGCCCCCTGGTGACCAGGAAGATAATTACAAAACCGCTATAAACAGCCAGTAATAGTGAACACACTCTGAAACTGTTACAACGTGTGTGTGGAGAGTTATTAACAAACCAGCCAACAGGAGGCAGTACTGTCTGTTACTCTTTTAATTTGGAACTCAATATTCAAACTTACACAGGCAAGACCATATCACAAGTCACTCCCCTACACATCTCTCTCCATGACGGTGACAGTCACCCTTTTTTACAACATGGTAGTAAAGGAACCCGAATCAACTCAAATTAACTCAGACATGAACATGTATAACATTACTAATACAAGAACTCAACCATCTTGCTTAAATAACCCATGATTGAACGTTAAACAAATACCCATGATGCACCTGGCTGCCAGTGCTGACTTACGGGTCATTACAATATGGAACTCTATAACTCTTTATATTGAGTGTGTTTTTACTCAATTGGTTCTCTATAGGGCTTATGTTTTTTGGAACAGAGCAGGAATTACGGTCTGTCTGAAATGGGCTCGTGAAGGAATATTGTAACGGGGCTCAATTACATTAAGCATGTTCTTAAAACCTACGTTTTCCACTACAGAGTGGGCCTTTCACACAGGACGCGGTATGCGCGGCGCTTGCCGCTGGGTTCAGCGTTGCCCTTCAGATACAACGCGTTTTGCGCTGCTCTGCGCTATGGCGTAGGCGGAGTTTTAAAAACTTTTAGATCTTCTATTTCTGGTCTGTTAAACGCATTGGCTATTTTGCAACGAGCCTTTAGCGCGTACTGAGTGAGCGAGCGCCTGACTGAGTAGCCTAACATAAACATATAAGTTTGGTGTTTTTTTCTTCTTCGGGGGTGTCAGGGGCATTGCCTGTTACGTCGTTTGGGTTATTGGGCTACCTTGTTGAACGCATATTATTATATTTCACAATTTTTTTTTTATTTTCCAAATATAATTAATTAGTCCAACGAACCGTTCGGTCCATAATGCGTACCGCGTACCGAACCGAAAGCCTCGTACCGAACGGTTTAATACGAATACGCGTATCGTTACACCCCTAATATATATATATATATATACACCTTTCCAAACAACCATTCACACCATTAACAACTCCTGCAACCCGCCCTGATCACCTCTCCAAACAACCGTTCACACCATTCACAACTCCTGCAACCAATCCTGAACACCTCTCCAAACAACCACTCTCACCATCCACACCTCCTGCACCCCCCCCCCCCCCCAGAAAAGGAAAAGGAAAAGGAAAAAAGCACCAGGCTACACCAGCCTGTCTGAAATCCTGTGCTGACCAGCTGGCCCCCATCTTCACACAGATCTTCAACAGATCACTGGAACTGTGTGAAGTCCCTTCATGCTTCAAACGCTCCACCATCATCCCCATCCCAAAGAAATCCAAAATTACAGGACTAAATGACTACATGCCTGTGGCTTTAACGTCTGTAGTCATGAAGTCATTTGAAAAACTGGTGCTGGCCCACCTGAAGGACATCACTGGACCCTTGCTGGATCCTCTTCAGTTTGCCTACAGAGCAAACAGGTCTGTGGTCTGCCGCAGAGGACCAAACCCAGATAAACTTTGGACTGCGTTATGTTCTGCAACAGCTAAGCCCCTTTCACACTGCCATTCCGGCAAATACACGGGTAAAGTTTTCCGGCAATTGTTCCCGGGTCGCTAGATTTTGCACTTTCAAACTGCAAGTGATTACCCAGGATATGTGCGTGCTTTCACACACAACCCGTAAAGATCCCGTAACGACACGTGACATCAGGGCGTGACGTGTAATGTACGAGTCAAAAACGTTAGGCATGTTATACTTTCACTGAAGCAAGCAAACGATCTCGGAGTCAGCGGGGAAAGTGAGGAACTAACTGATCTCTGCTTCATTACAGTTTGCACACATCTTTGCGTCGCGAACGTTGATCCTCCTACAAAACAGCCAGTAAAAGAGTCGCGCGATAACGTCGACTTCGACGCGGCATTAGCGCTCGTCCCGGGTTGAACCCGGCAATGTTACTAGATCCCCGACCCGGGTTCAATGCTGGAATCAATCCCGGGACGTGGTTGCTTTCACACAGAAGGCGACCCGGCAATGTTCCGGCAATATGCCGGGTCCGACGTGCAGTGTGAAAGGGGCTCTAGACAGACCGGGGACTTATGTGAGGTTCCTGTTTGTGGACTTCAGCTCGGCCTTTAACACGATCTTCCCAAACCTCCTCCTGCCCAAACTAACTCATCTCTCCGTGCCCACCTCCGTCTGTCAGTGGATCAACAGCTTCCTTACAGACAGGCAGCAGCTAGTGAGGCTGGGCAAACCCACATCCAGCACCCGTACAATCAGCACCGGAGCTCCCCAGGGCTGCGTTCTATCCCCACTGCTCTTCTCCCTATACACTAACGATTGCATGTCTAAGGACCCCTCTGTCAAGCTCCTGAAGTTTGCAGACAACACCACACTCATCGGCCTCATTCAGGACAGTGACGAGTCTGCTTACAGACAGGAGGTTAAAGAGCTGGCTGTCTGGTGCACTTACTAAGCTCAACAACCTGGAGCTTAACACGCTCAAAACAATGGAAATGATCGTGGACTTCAGGAGAAACCCCCCTGCTCCATCATGAACAGCACCTGCAGCTTCAGCAACCTGAAGTGGGACATTCACATTGACTCCATTGTGAAAAAGGCCCAGCAGAGGTTGTACTTCCTTCGCCAGCTGCAGAAGTTTAACCTGCCACAGGAGCTGCTGAAACAGTTCTACTCCACCATCATTGAATCCATCCTCTGCACTTCAGTAACTGTCTGGTTCAGCTCAGCTTCAAAATCTGACCTCAGAAGACTACAGAGGGTAGTCCGAACTGCTGAGCGAATCTTCGGTGCAACCCTCTATTCTATTCAAGAACTGTACTTATCCAGAGTGAGCAGAAGGGCCAGTAAAATCACTCTGGACCCCTCACATCCAGCACACTCCCTCTTTGAACTTTTGCCATCTGGTCGACGCTACAGAGCACTGAGCACCAGAACGACCAGACACAGGAACAGTTTCTTCCCTCAAGCAATCCATCTAATGAACAATTGATAACGACTGTGGAACACAACCCACTACACTACTTATATTTATATACGATAATTTATCTAACACACATACTTGGTGTACACTTATATTTTGCACATAATATACCTGTACATACATAACTGCTTTTTGTAATATACCTGCCATACAATTGTCAATTTATATATTGTCATTCCTTACCTACTTATGTGTATTTTATTATTTATTATATGTGTTTTTTTGTTCTGTCACTGTCATTCTGTTGTACTGCGGAGCGAAAACAAATTCCTTGTATGTGTAAACATACCTGGCAATAAAGCTCATTCATTATGATTCTGATGTAGTCTGTAAAGTCTTTGATTATTACTATTATTATTTGGAGAGGCAAAGTCTCCATCAGATGCTTCTCAGAATAGAATATTTTTTTTTTTTTTTTTTTTTTTTACCACAAATGATGATAATATGGAACAATACTTTTACTTAAATCATGTTTTAAAATATATTAATAAATTCCTGTTTTTAATTAATAAAACAGGTAGGGCTGCAACTAACGATTATTTTGATAATCGATTAATCTGTCGATTATTTTTACGATTAATCGATTAATCGGTTTATGTACTTATATTTTATTTTTTCCCATTTTTTCCCCAAGTAAATTATTAATAAATGGTCTTTATCATTCAGCATAGATTTAAGAGATTGTAACCATTTTGCACTGTCATATCCTCATCAAAAATATACCTGGAGTTGTTTTATTGTGTTAGTAATCCTTTGTCGAACTCTTCTGCAATCAGAACACTGACCCATACTCTAGCAAATTTCACAAGGAGATTTCAAATAATGTTTTCACCATGGCAGTCCTTAGAGCTCCTAAAGTAGTTTAACATCCTGAACAAAGCTTATTAAGGAATCTTTCAGAACATATTTTCACGAAGAATAAGGATAAAACAGAATAAAATTGCAGTGCATTGTATTTTATTATTTACTGGGAAACAGCTTTATAGCTTTTGCTGTGAAATTGTAAACAATCCTTCAAAAAAAGTGCCAATGGCATGAAACTTGAATGGAACTCACAATTTTAAAGTAAAATCCATCAGAAGGTTGTCCAGAAAAAAAATAGGACACACACAAAAAACCTGCTGTGTGAAAAAGAGCAGTGAATACTTAGAAAATAAGTGCATTTCAAATATCTACATTTACCTCTCTCATTCAGTCATAATTAGGCTGCACGACTGAATTTTGAACTGGTAAACGACAAACTGATCACAGAACATGTTTGTAAAGCTTTAAATGTTAACTGTTAAAAAGCAATGTTATCAGCTTTTACGACTAAACATTTGCAAACAACATTGTACTGGAGAATCTGCACAAATGAAAGTCTTAGGGGCCGTTCACAAATCGCGCCTAAAAACGCGTGGAAAACGCTAGGCGCACCGCTTTCTCCTTCTTTCCAAAGCGCTCGCGCAGAAGCGCCCCTGAGGCGTCTGCCTTTGCTAAGCAACCTCCTTGCTCTCTCCTTGAAGACGCGGAAATTTCAGCAAAGGATAAATGGATTTGCAGCTCAAATAAATCGCTTGCAGTAGCTCTGCTACTAAATTTATTTCAAAATGGAAATCCATATACAACTATGATCAGCTGTTCCTTTCATCTTTACTGAGCTTTTAACGTTGTTACGGGAAAGGATGAAGCTGATTGGTTAGTTCTTGTCACATGACCCGCGGTGCGGTTGCGGCATTCTGAAAAGTTTAAATGTTTTTAACTCGATGCGGTGCGGTGTTGGAAATAACGAACTTGAGCGCGCAAAAGACGCGATATGTGAACGTCCCCTTAAACAGTGCAGTAGTGCAGAGTTTACAGGTTACTCTTCTTTTTTAAAGGCTCAATGTAAAGTACTCCCACATCACGCTGAATGCTGCAGACATAGACATCATATGATGTCTATGGCTGCAGAGACGCTGCTCGGGAAGCACGTGACAAAACAAGGCCAGCTATTGGCTATTCGCTACTTCTCCTGTTGTACTGGCTGAGTAAAACCTCCGGTGGCTCATTACTGCCACACTTTGGTCACCGCAGATTTGAAATATGCACGAAATGAGCCGCTTACGGCAAATAAAAGTTATTTAGCAACGAATCGATGACTAAATTAGTTGACAACTATTTTAATAATCGATTTTAATCGATTAAATCGATTCGTTGTTTCAGCTCTAAAAACAGGAAAGTGCTGCCTCTCATATAACCGGCCTGGCCTGATGGCTGGTTACTGCTCGTTTTGTCAATAGGTCAAAATACTTCAAAAGCAGCACAGCTGGGGAACACTACACCATTGAGGTACAGTCATCATAATTTCAAACTGAAGATTAAATAGAAAATATTCTCAACTGTGTGCATTTTGAGTGACTTCTATGCTTTCTTTTAAAGTTTGAGAACCTTGTTGAGAGCGATGAGGTGAGGGCATTCTTACAGTACCGCACTCACGATTTTACAATATTCCTGTTTTGCTTAGACGTCAACACTTTTTTTGTCTTCTTTTTCAGGGTGAGAGCTCACAAAGCTGCTCCAGGTCTGATACTATTTCATCTGACTGGTTTAGTCCACCCAAAAATGACATTTCTATCATCATTTACTCCCACTCATGTTGTTCCAAACCTGTATGACTTTTTCCCGTAGAACACAAGAAGATATTGATGAAACCAAATGATTTCAGGTTCCATTGATTTCCATTGTATGGACAAAAAATACAATGGAAATCGAAGAGATCCAAAACGGTTTTGTTCCCAACCTTCTTCAAAATATCATCTTTTGTGTTCATACTAATCCTACCAATTTGAAACAAAATGAATGTGAGTTAATTATATGGTATTTCTGGGTTCAATAAAGGAACTATGGATATTCACTGATTGTTGACCTGTCTTTTCCTATCAAAGTGTTTGGCTCAGATCAGTGCCTCACATATCATGAGGTCAGATAGATTTTGATTGGTTGATGGACTCTGAACTCAGTTCTCTCTCCCGTCACTGCTCCAGACCCATCAGTGAAGAGGAGATCAGTCACTTGAAGGAGCAGCGCTATGCTGCCATCTCAGACAAACAGGCGCTGATCGATGAAAAGCTGAATGCAGAGGTACAGCAGGTTGTGCCAAACGTGTTTGTAAAGTAAAATGGATCATTGTCATGTGAATTTTAAATGGTCAAGTTCAAAACATGCTGCCACAAAACAGTGTTTACTTTTAAGTTAGAGCTTACGTTAAGTTTATGCTTTCATTTGTTGTTTTCTATTGCTTTGGTTTTTCACCCCACTTTTGTTTGAGTTTAGTTAAAGGGATAGTTCATTTTGAAATTAAATTTTGGTATGTTTTAGCTTACCAAAAGGGCATCCAAGATGTAGGTGTCTTTGTTTCCGCGGTAGTTTAAATTTTGATATTTTAAGGTCAAACTGTTCTTGTCTGTGACTGATATAATGGAGGTCTACGGTCACTACCTCAAAGTGCATGCACAGAGAAGTCAAAATTAAATAATTCCCCATCGTAAGTACACATTGATAACCTAATACACGAAAAGAGTGGTTTGTGTGAGAAAATGAACAGTATTTATATAGTTTTTACCTCTTATACACAACCACGTCCAAGTGATCTGAGGGTGCGCGTGCTTCCTGGTGTATGACGTGTGCGCGCGCATTCTAGCTTAGTCTGCACAAGCGCCGGAAGTATTCTCTCGCGCCTGTACACACGTGAGAGATCACTTCCACCGCTTGCGCAGACTAAGCCAGAATGCTTGCGCATATGTCACACACCAGGAAGAGTGAGCGCCCTCAAATCACTTGGACGTGGTTGTGTATAAGAGGTAAAAACTATATAAATGTTGTTCGTTTTCTCACACAAACCGCTCGTTTGGTGTCTTAGGCCATCAATGTGTACTTAGGATGGGGAATTGTTTAATTTTGACTTCTCTGTGCACGCTCTTTGAGGTGGTGATAATAGACCTGCATTATATGAGTGACCGACAAGAACGGTTTTATCTTAAAATATCAAATTTTGAAACTACTGCGGAAACAAAGACAACTACATCTTGGATGCCCTTGAGGTAAGCTAAAACATACCAAACTTTAATTTCAAAGTGAACTATCCCTTTAACCTTCCCTTTCTGTGGTGATTTCTGCCCAGTTATTGGCAGAAGAGAAGTTAAGGCTAGAAGAGGAGGCTGTTTTTACAGCTCAGCACGAGGCAGCACGGCTCGCTATGGAACGAAAGCTAAAGGAGGTGAGGCGTTCGCACTGAGCACTGCCAACCCTTCTATTAACCCCGCCCATTAACCTTCAGCCACACCCCTTTCATTTATGATGCGCCTTCAGCTCTGTGTAATTCATATGTAACGCATTCAGATTTTTACAGGAATAGTTGCTTGAGATTGTAAGTTATAGATTAAATATATATATATATATATTTTATAAATTAGACTAATCTTTGAAATGTACTTTATATATATATTGGGACATGCAGTGAATAGTTGTAAACAGGATTGAAGGCACTTAATGTTGGTCCATATACTGATCAACGTCATGTGAATAAACTCAGCACCTAATGCAGATAAAACTAAAATTGATTTGCTTCCAAGAAAACCTTCACCTAAAACAAACTATCCTAAACAACACGTCTCTTATTTACTCCTGTTTTATTAGCATTTTTCTTCTTAATTTTCCCTCATGTCCTCTGTTCATTTTTATTTCCTGTTATTTTGTTTTCTACCATGATCTGTGTGTTTGACCATCTGCTAATATTACATGTAGTGTCTGTTTCTCAGTAGGGCACTAAACCTTGGCACAAACAGTTAGAATTAATTTTAGCAATACAATATATATATATATTTTTTTATAAATCAGACTGATACCACAGTACTCTGTGAAATATTAGTAGAAGTGAAACAGTCGTTATTCTTTTTTCAGGGGAAGCAGCAGCAGCCGCAGAGGACCAAACCCAGATCAGACCCAAAGAGCAGTGACCCTCAGCACAAAACGTAAGTTCCCTTTCGAGGGAACTTCGAAACTACGTCCTCTAGGGGGCGCTTTGGGGAACACCTTGTCGTGACCCGTGTCTGAAGCATACATTGAAAAAACACCAACTTGTTGGCCGGCGATAGCCTCCGACGTCACTACCGGCGCGACTATAAATCAGCACCGGGAGAGCACGTCATTATATTCTTCATCTTCACTGACTGTTTTGTTTGAAGCGTGCATCTGAAAGAACTGGTAAGGGCGATCTTTCTCTGTTTATCATGGCGACAACTAGCAAGCGTTTAGACGATGTGTGCATCCGTGTCAGCGTTATTTGACACCCGATGACACACGCGATCTTTGCGTCATTTTTTTGGGTGAAGAGCAAGCACGCAATGTCTTTGAGGAGGCAATCTGTGTGCATTGTGAGCGTTTTTTCAATGGAAAAAGCTCCGCTCTCGTTCGTCTCTCTTCTGAAAGAAAAAAAAAAAAAGGCAGCCATCTGCTTCCCACGGTTCAGGATCTGTCCGCGCTGAGGCGTGGAAGAAAATGAGCTCGTAAGACTACAGGAGGATCTGTCTGAATGGTTTAAAGAGGGACTTTCCCTTTCGCGCTCGTAAAAAAAATTAAAAAAAGGGCAGCGGACGAGAGAGAGCCTCGGGAGGATGATGTTATATCTTTAACACTTTCTGATACTGAGGTTAGTGCACTGCTGGGTTTTTACCCAGGAAAAGCAGGAGATATTTGAGGATGGTGAAGCTGAGCCTTTCAATTCTCCTGCCCTGTGTATGTAGAGCTGTTGGAGGTTATTTAGCGAAAATTACCTTTTGACCATAGCCCTCCAGCTCAGGTGAGCCTTTCATTTGTGCATGATCTCAATACAGAGATTAAAACGAAATGAAAGATGCCGTTTTCTTCTCGCATCCATCGGTTTCGTCATGAAAGTAATCTGCCGACATCGAGGTGATGCGCGAAAGCGGCTATGAGGGAATGCCCCCTGTAGAAATTATAAATAATTTATAAATAATTTTTATCTGTGAAAATTTTTTCTTTCTGTAGGGGAAACATCCTCTCTTAATCTCCCTCCTTGCCATCTAAGCCCCTTCAGAAAATCATCTCGCTTAAATGGCAAGGCATACGCAGTAGCAGGCGTAGACGGAGGCTGCTTTCAGATCCTTCGTTCCACGAAGGTCCAGGTCTGAGCCCGAACAACATAGGGGTCCTGGCCTGTCTCGATCTGAAGATCAAAGATGGGCACAGAAGGCTAGTGTCGCAACTCGCGCTCCTCCCCCACCTGCAGGCAGGGGTTAGAGGAATCGTGGGTCACGAGGAGGTAAGCAGAACCTAAGGGGTATGATCTAGACGAGGCAGGGTTCTTGTCCGAATCGGAGTGATACCGAGGTATCTACTCGTTCCCTATGGGGATTTTTAACCCTCTGGAGTCTAAGAGGTTATCAGGAGAAAATAGCCTCTTCAGAGGGTTAACTTCTTCAGAGGGTTAACTTCTGCTTTTATCCTCCCCTTCCTAATTCCCCTGTAACCACCAGCACTCCACCTGATCGAGGTTAGGTAGAAACCTCTCGCATAACAGTCTCCTATGCTGGAACTATAATGTTTTTATGGTTCTATGTTCATAGTAACCACCTGACTGATGGTCCAGACTAAAAGGAGGCGCCCCTTGAGTGAAAGTGAAAAGTGAAAGTGACGTGACATTCAGCCAAGTATGGTGACCCATACTCAGAATTCGTGCTCTGCATTTAACCCATCCGAAGTGCACACACACTGTGAACACACACCCGGAGCAGTGGGCAGCCATTTATGCTGCTGCACCCGGGGAGCAGTTGGGGGTTCGGTGCCTTGCTCAAGGGCACCTAAGTTGTGGTATTGAAGGTGGAGAGAGAACTGTACATGCACTGGAGCGGAGCGGGGCTCCGACGCAAGAGGGTGGGTGAGTAAATGTAACCCTCTCTGTATATACTTGTGTATTTAATTGCTGGTGGTTACGTGTCTACTAATAAACTCTGTGAGTTTCCTTTGCAGTGCTCAGTTACAGGGTTTACTAAACATTCGCCAGCAGCAGCCATCCGGCTTCATGTTCCGGTATTAGACGGCTGAGATCACAGGTTTCTGATGGAGCCTCCTTGATCATCAGGCCTGGCACAGCACTGCAGGGAATTTCATGGATGTCCAGCCAGGTCACCCCGAGGGGTCTCCTGGCCGCTTAGGGGTGCTGTCGCATCTACCGGGAAGTGGAGGTGGCAGTTACAGAAGTCTTCTTGTATATGCTGCTTCAGGTGATGCTCCCCTCGCCCGAGGTTTGTAAAATTGAGCTTGCCTCTCCTGTGAGATTCAGCACCTCTGCGATGCTTAGGAACCTTTAAGTACACACGCTAAGCTTTGTGTACTTTCTCAAAACCACATGGTGGTCAGTGTGCACGCAAGACTCTGCAAACTTTCTGAAATCTTGTACAATAAGGGTTACGCACTCCGCTTCGTTCCCTTTCTTGAGATGATTAGACCTTGGTTCCTTGGACTTCATTCAGTCAGTGTGTATTTGTTTATACACCTCAAGCATCGCTTCCCTCAACATGAGGGGCTATTTGGGTGATTCTCGTGGTAATTTAGCAGCGCTCCCCTTTTTCCAAAAAAGGGTCGTCTATGAGCTTGCTACTCTGAGCCCGGAGTTCTCCTCTCGTATGAGACGGAGTTCTCTGTTTTTTTCCCCAGAGCGCTCCAGTATTTTTTCCATAGATCGAGTTGATGACTCTCAATCATACTGTTTTGAGATACACTATTCCATCTATGAGATGCTCTATTGGAGTGCCACGAGAGCCCCTCCTTAGAACAGTATTTGAAAATCCATGCTATAGTGTGCGTGCATGTGAAGTCTTTGCACACTCTCTGAAATCCACAGTGTGGTAAGTTCGCACGCTAGTATTCTGCGTTCTTTGTAAAAAAAACTATATGGTGAGGGCTTCACGCGTTTGCTTCGTGCCCTTTCTTGAGTTGGTAAAAGCCCCGTTCATCTTGGGCGCCACTCCACCTATGTTTCCTCAGATACCTATCTAAACAGGGTGTTGCTACTAGAGAACTGTTGAGACAGCTCTTTCAGCAAGCTTATGCGTAAGCTAGCGGTAGCCCCTGTGTGACAGGCAAGACTTGGTACAAATGCTAGGTTCTTAGCTGTATCCCTTTAAAGGAATCTTTCCTGATTCCAAGCCTTCAGCTCTACCCTGGGCCGAGGCCCTAACAATTAAGTTGGGTATGTAGCTTAGGCCTTTTGGCCGTAAGGGGTACTGTCACAGACAGCCGTATAAACGTCCCAGGGGCAACTCCCATGGAACTTGGTGCTCGCCATGATTCTGGCCTGAACTCCCCTCAGCAGGGTGGCGTGGGTATACTGTTCCCCAAAGCGCCCCCTAGAGGACGCAGATCGAAGTTCCCTTGAAAGGGAACTGTCTCAGGTTACGTATGTAACCATAGTTCCCTGAGTAGGAACGATACACTGTTTCCTCTAGCTCCCTGCCATGCTTCGGATGCAAGCTTCAGACAAAGAAGATAATGACGTGCTCTCCTGGTGCTAATTTATAGTCGCGCCGGTAGTGACGTCGGAGGCTGTCGCCGGCCAACAAGTTGGTGTTTTTTCAATGTATGCTTCAGACACGGGTCACGACAAGGTGTTCCCCAAAGCGCCCCCTAGAGGACGCAGTGTCTCGTTCCCTACTCAGGGAACTATGGTTACATACGTAACCTGAGACAGTTCGTTCTGCTCTGAAATTTATGTGAACAATATTCACTGACCCAAAACAACGTTTTTGAACATTAAAGTCAAAGATTGTCATTGCAATAGAAATAGAAATGCAGTTATACTTTTCTTCAGAAATAACATCCTTTTATTTGAGCTATTTTTCAATTCATTTTTTCCAGTTGGTTGAAGGTGGTTTAGTGTGTGACCTGAGTTTTTAAGATGTCCCAGCAGTATAGTTAATAGTATATATTATTTTTTTTATTATAGCACCTTTTTAATACTATTATATGATCAACTTGTTATTTTTAAATGTGGTTGTCTTTTAAAAATATAAAAATAAATAAAAAGACACTAATAATATATCCAGTTTAGCTGTGCTTATTTGTAGGGATGCATAGATATTTTTGTAGAAAAGTGTACTAGTGGTTAGTTTCTTGTCGTGTTTTTTAATTGTCAGGAACTGATGAAATCAAAGTGATGTTGCATCAGAACGAACAGCCGCTTCTACAGTTTTACTGTAGTAAGAGGTTCACAAGGCGGTCGTGCTGTCCACAATCTCTCTAAATGCAGCTCTGGTGATAACAGCAGTGTCTTGCAGACGGCTAATGTAACTGTGTGTGTGTTTCTGCTGCAAAGTGTCAAATGCAGAGTTCGAGGTGTACCTGCAGAGTGTGAAGGCTCAATCTGAAGCCTTTCGCTGTAACAGTGAGTTCCCTTGAACACATTTCAATACTACAGAATACTATTGATGATATGTTTATAATGAAACAATATTAATCTCTAAATGCTAAAATCTTAAGGACTCAGCTTTGAAACGAATGTGGTGACCCCGAACACAGAGAGCAGCTGGGACTTCACCAGTAAGACTGACGCCACCTCACTGGACCTGGAATGGGAGGATGAGGAGGGTGAGTGACTTCACTGAACTTCCCAAACAATTGCTTCTTCCTGCATTCAGTAATCATTTATTATACAAATTATGCTGGAGTCAAGTCACAACATGCCAGTTAGAGTTGGCCTTTTAATGCCGCATCCAAGGCAGGTCTGGCTAGACATTTGTTTTCGGTATTTCAGTAACACTTTGCATTATGTTTTTACTTAAAAGGTTAGTTCATCAAAAAATTATGTTATTAATAACTCACCCTCATGTCGTTCCAAACCCGTGAGACCTCCGTTTATCTTTGGAACACTGTTTAGATATTTTAGATTTAGTCAGAGAGCGTTCAGTCCCTCCATTGAAGCTGTGTGAACGGTCTACTGTCTATGTCCAGAAAGGTAAGAAAAACATCATCAAAGTAGTCCATGTGACATCAGAGGGTCAGTTAGAATTTTTTGAAGCATCGAAAATACATTTTGGTCCAAAAATAGAAAAAACTACGACTTTATTCATCGTCTTCTCTTCCGTGTCTGTTGTGAGAGAGTTCAAAACAAAGCAGTTTGTGATATCCGGTTCGCGAACGAATCATTCGATGTAACCGGATCTTTTTGAACCAGTTCACCAAATCGAACTGAATCGTTTGAAACGGTTCGCATCTCCAATAAACATTAATCCACAAATTACTTAAGCTGTTAACTTTTTTAATGTGGCTGACACTCCCTATGAGTTCAAACAAACCAATATCCCGGAGTAATTCATGTACTCAAACAGTACACTGACTGAACTGCTGTGAAGAGAAATCTGAAGATGAACACCGAGCCGCATCATGCTGGATGTTGAGTGGGCAAATGCTCACATTTGTTGGCGTCTGGCACTTTAGAGTGGTGTTCTCTTCACGGATGAATCCCGGTTTTCACTGAACAGGGCAGATGGCAGACAGCGTGTATGGAGTTGTGTGTAGGGTTGGGTATCGAGAATCGAGTATCGAGTGGAACCGGGACTAGCTTTGCGATTTTCCCGGTATCGTTCAAAAGTTTTAATTTCGATTCCTAGTTTCGATTCCTAAAGCTTAAAAGAAAGAGAGAAAAAAAAGTTTCGATTCACAGTCCGCCCGGCGCCGACCGGAAGAAGAAACCGCTGAACACCAACGAAGAAGCGTCCACCGGAAGTTTTGGTATATCGAGCGATCGAACATGGACAGCGTGCGTCGGCGGTCCAAAGTGTGGCTTCACTTTTCGAAACAAAACGAAATCTCGGCAAAATGCAACATTTGCAGCAAGATTGTTTCGTGCATAGGAGGGTGCACGTCAAACATGATAAAGCACCTCCGATGTCATGGAGTGCAAGTAAATGTGTGCCCTGTATTTGACGCGCTGCGCCGACCGTCCTCCGCTGCCTCTTCCTCTGGTAATGTTTAAGTAATGGTAATGTTTAAGTACCTGCAGTATCATACGCTGTCATGTGTAAATGTTTGTGAGGTTTTCAAAAATAAAGCTCTCTTGAGGAAAGTGTACCCCTGTGAAAATATATTCATAATTAATAATATTTATATAATATTCAAGTTCATAGATTTGATATTTATATTGTAGTTGAAAACAGCCCTGTGAGAAATTCATAGTAAAGTTAATAAAAAGTAAAAAGTTCATAGAATTCAAATTGATGGAGAAGATCAGACTATTTTCTTCAGAAAGACAGTTGGTTAGTTAAGCTCATTTAAAATATCTTAAACTTTTTTTGACCCTGCCTCTTAAAAGAATCTGAATCGAGAATCGTTGGGAACCGGAATCGAAACAAGGAATCGGAATCGGAATCGGAATCGGACTCGGAATCGTTCAAATTTAAACGATACCCAACCCTAGTCGTGTGGGTGAGCGGTTTGCTGATGTCAACGTTGTGGATCGAGTTGCCTATGGTGGCAGTGGGGTTATGATATAGGCAGGCACATGTTATGGTAATCGAGGTAAAATGTTCAATTAATCGAGGTTTTGACTTTAGGTAATTATCGTCCAGCCCTACTTCCTGTAAATTTGTATATTTATTAATAAACTTACAAAATCAGCATTTATGTCTTATAACATCAATGCAATGTGAACAAACAAGGAAAATTGTCTATTTTACCTCATCTAACCTTAACAAACATGTATAATTTTTGAAAAAATGTATTGCTCATTGTTAGTTCATGTTATCTACTGTATTAAATATTACTTAACTGAGACATTGTGAGACATTTTTGTACAGAAAAATCTTTGTAGTTTTTGTAAAGCAGTTTTATCACTGTTTTATTATAAAAAATAATATTCTAAAATATTATTACAGCTTAAAATAACTATTATCTTTTGTAATTAGGGCTTGCATGGACTAGTCGAGTGATCGACTACTTCAACCACTAGTCAGCGCTGTCGGAAACAATCGACTACTCAAGCACGCATTAACCATAAAGAGTTTGCAAGTACGACGTGAATTTTAGGATTACAATATTGCGTTTAGCTTTTAATTTCTATGACCTTATCTATGTTGCATGTAAAATTAGAATATGTAAATAGGGGTGTGCCTGAAGCCGAATTCCTTATTCCGAATGGCATGGATAATGGCTTCAAAAATAAATAACAGACAAGGAATAATTCTGCCTGAATACTCGGCTGAAGCTGGCACAGTCCGGAGTTTGCTAGATAACAGGTCTAGGTCCTCCACCTCTGAGGACTCTAAAGCTTTGGAGTGGGAGAATGACTTTGTAATCGCACATCCCGAGGACAGTAGTGACCTTGCTGACGAGGACTTTGAGCGATTTGTTAATCCAGTACTGGACATGCCCACTGAGAAGGCGGAGCATAAGGCCAGCTCTGACGAACAAGAGAGATAGTCTACAGCAAAAGACAGTGAGACTTCAACAACTTTAGATGCCTCATTCAGATCCAATGTGATATGATTACAGACAGTCACTGTAATCTAATAAAATTATACCCATAATTCTCAGTTTAGGAGAAAATACAAGGGACAGAAATGTATATATATATAATTTTTACATTGACATTGTCATTACTGTAATGCATCAGTATTTTATTTTGAGATTTATAATTGACATTTACATTTTTTTTGTACCATCATACTGTGATTTCTACTGTATTGCAATATAAATTGTGTAATAAAAGACATTCTTAATTGTAAATTGGCAAAAAATCTATACAATAAATTTAAGCATGATATTTCTCAATGTAAAGGGACAGTTTTCCCAGAAATTAATTACTGACCCTCATATTGTAACAAACCTGTATGAGTTTCTTTTGTTCAACAGAAAATAAGAAAAAAAAAAAGATTTTTTGAAAAACTGTAACCAGTCAGTTGCTGGTAGCCATTCACTTCCAGTGTTTCTTACAGGTTTGGAATGACATGAGGGTGAGGAAATGATGACAAAAATCTTTGGGTGAACTATCCCTTTAAATATTGCACCATTTCTTTGTATTAAGGTAATGAGAACTGGGCGGGCTCAGTGTTCACAGGAAAAATACTTAAATCTTAATGGGACAAAATGCTTCATTTTCTTAATGTAAAATCTAATTTCTTTTGGTATGAAATGTGACCTGGTCATGTTCTTGATAGATTTCATGAGATTCACTCCATTAGGTCACAGATTCATTAGGATTTGTGTATCACAGGTTAATTTGCTCCTGTTTTGAATTATTAGATGCATCTGTAATTTATTTATATTCGTTTCCGTTTGGTAACTGGGTTGAGTTTTTAAATTAGCTCTGCAATTGTTTTTATACTTCATCTGATAAAAATGTTTTAGTCCAGCCTTATTTCAGATGTTTTCATTTGAGAACTGAATCGAGAACAATTTTAGAAAATAAGTTTCTTGAAATCCACTGACGTTTAACGGAGACCCATCATAAGTTTTTATTTTGATAAGTCATATCAGTCAGACCATCTCTCATTTAACATATGTGACTGTCAGGGAATGAGACAATTGACAGTTTTAAGGAAAATAATTTTTTCCTCTAAAAGTGTATTGGAACACATTTAAGTTCCATAAGTGCTTTTAAATTGATCACTGTTTGTCTGTCTGTGGTTTCAAGGGTTTGGAAACAGTGAAAACAGCCAGTTTTTTCACATCACAATTGCTTTCTTTGGACAAAATGGTTCATAGAGAGGGAAATACTTGTGGTGAAACACAAATCTTCATATGCTACCTCTGGTTTTTATAATCTGGATGTTTCTGAATTAATTCATGTCTTAATTCATGAATTAATTCAGGAACATGTCCAGGTTGTATTTCAAAATGAATATTATAGAAAATGAAGCATATTTTAGTGTGCGTGTGTTTGTGTTTGCGTGTGTGTGTATATATATATATATATATATATATATATATATATATATATATATATATATATATATATATATATACTATTTTTTTTTTTTTTTTTTTTTTTTTTTTTTTTGCATTGATCATGAAATTTATTTTTTTATGAAAATTAAGCACATTTTAACTACAAATGATCATTACTGTATTACCAAAACATCTTATAGTTTTTTCTTAATGTAGGTTTTGGGGTTTACATGCAAGCTTAAGGCTTAAATTTGTTTTGTTAGAATGAAACGGCAGTCATCAGTTGGTCAGTAATTGCTTTTATGTCAGTCTCTGGATGCTCATGAAATTGACTCATCTGCATCTTGTTCCTTCTGTCTGCCATAATGAACAACCTCTTCCACTGACCTACATATTTCCCTCAAATTGGAGTCTGAATTCTACCTGCTTTTTAATGAAGGCTGATTTAAGAGAGGTGGAGACTCGTGTGACGACGAGGCAGAGGTTTGTATAGTATGTTTTCTAGAATGTCAGTACACAAGAGCTTCTGTACAGAACAATCATGTCACGTTATTTTCTAATTCTACCCATACACCTTAAACAAGATGTATTCATGTCATCTGAATGTAAAGTATGTGTGATTACTGCAGGGTTTGATTATTTCTCTTTTTTTGTTGTTGATCACATAACTTGTCCTGTTTGAAGAGTTTGGGAGCACATATGCAAAGATATACAAATGTTTGTCCACTGGTCGGAGTTAAACGGGACCATGTGATTGTAAATATCAATCTAAATTACTGCAGGGTCAACAGCTTTAACAGATTCCCAAATGGAAATTTGGGACTATTGAGACTATTACCTGGCCTTGTGTGTGTGTGTTTGTGTGTGTTTGTGTATTAAAGCAAGTGTGTATGTTGTGTAAATTAAATATTAATGGCTGTTCTCAATTCAAGGAAAATAACAAGGATTAATCCAGTGCTGGCCAAGAAAGGGCCTGGAACATTTCCAAAGTGTTTCCCAACTCTTCAACAGGGCTGTGTCGAACAGTTTTATTTTCTGAGTGTTTGTGAAGAAGCTGTCTTATTTTAGATAAACTGAATGTAACTACAGTTTTCGTAATTCCAATTTTCATTACGTAACACCTTGGGTTAGATCTGAATGCTTTAAACAAATAATATCACTATACCCCATCTGTTTGTGCTTCTAAGGGAAAATTAATTTGATGTATTAATATGCTGGTCTGTTTAGTTTGGGTATAGACAGTATTCTTTTCTCAGTTTTCTTCAGTGGTTAAAAATTGTAATTTCATTTCCTTTTAAAGAAAATATTCGGGTTGATTTTTGGCCAAATTCTCCTCTTCCGACAATTCTAGGTAAAGTCCCAATTAACTTGATATTTCTACAGAATGTACTAGCTATCTGATTTTGGGTGAACTATCTCTTTAAATGTGGCATATTATTTTTGCCACCATTGTTTACGCTAAAGTCACGTTTGACCACACAACATTTCCCGTGTTCATAATCAGAAGGTTGTGTATGAATGTGTATGAAAAAACTTTTAGTTTGGGCCAGCCTTTAGTTATTGGAGAGACTGGGGATGGTTGCGACAGTTTTGATTTAATGCAGTCACCTTCTTTACTTTATTCGATTTGTTTCACATTTTTCAAAGTCCTGAAAACCTTTTTTTTTGGTAGAAATATATATTCTTTATTGACCTCTGATTGATTTCTATCATAAAATGATAGGTAGTATCAAAATATCTGAAGTGAGGGCGTGACACTTACTGTAATGGCACAAATTAACCTGCAGGTGGCGAAGTAGTTTCACGAATCAAATCAATGAATCAAACGCCTGCAGATCTCTCGACATCCCTAGTGTAATATGGAATACACCTAATGAAAAATAATAATAATGAGCAATCAAATGATTTATTATATCATATAATTCAGTTAACCCCAAAAAAAAAAAAAAAAAAAAAAAAACAATACCTTCTTATGCATTTAATTCAGATATGCTTCAATTTTAGTATCTATTATGTCGTTGTGTAAATTAATTATATAGGCAGTTTTTCTGCAGGCTATTGAGGGTTCTCGGTTGGGGGCTCTTTTCTTACAAGCACAGTGGTACAGGGATTTCTGTCTCCTTCACAAGAGCAAAGCATCAGCCCAGAGGAAAGAGCCTTGAGGTAAAAATAAATTGCTCTTTTTCTCTCCTGTCTGCAGCTCCAACAACACACGCTCAGAAGGGAAACCAAAATGAAGATATACGACACACGCATGCCCGCACACACACATGGAGAGGGAGAGTCTGAGGGTGTTTTGGGGGCCTGGAGAAGTGTTTTATTGGCTTATAAACATATAAATGGCTAAAATCGAATGACACTGTAACCAGAAAGAAAAAAAAGCAGCATTTAGTGAAAAACAAAAAAAATTGAAGTCACTGAAATAAGGCCATAAAACACATACAGAACATTTGTTCACAAGACTTGTGAGAACTGGATATTGTAGCCTATAGTTTTTGCTTCAAAATGATGTGAAAATCATCTTGTTTACTCGCAAACAGAAAACAACATATTGATTACATTTTTCTAAGACACTTCTTGAGTAGAAAGGCATCAACTATCATTATTAATGCTGTGATTAACACCTAAGAAGAGCCATTCAGGTAGCCTATGTGACTGAAAGGGAAGAGTTACAAGAAAGAATGTAAGGACAAAATAAATGTGTATATTTTTGTTTGTTTTTATTTTCACAGCGGCCTACCAGCCATCAGAATGTGCTACCAGCTTCGAAAAGAAAACAGTGCCGTATTAGAGGTAGGTAATTAATCACGTGGAATGTCAAGTACCACAGTCTAAAGTCTGCGTAATTATTCTAGAACTTTTGCACCCATTCAAGCCAGAGAATGATTACCCAAAGTAGCTGCAGCAGTAAGATACATTTTCACAAACAGTCTCCCAGTGCACTGACCCGGCTCTGGACTGCTTAGCTTTAGTGAGGGACCAGACACTGCCTGCTGCATCCAGCAGCTGCATTCATAGTCGGCATCTTAATAGAGCTGCTCTATTACAGGGGTTGCACATCCTGACAAGCTCAATACGGCCATAGGATGCACTATACCTGCTTGAACAATGAGGTCAAATTCATGATTAATGTGGGGAATTAATGACAACAGAATGTCAGGAGGCCAGTTTAATGCCTCACTTGAACAACACTAATTTTTACAGGTGCCGGTATAACGCTTTATCAAAAGGTTGTTTCTTTTTACACTCTAATGTCTGATTCTTTATGCTAATACTTTTTTACCTAATGAGGGAATGAGCACCCCCTGCTGGCCGGACTAAAACTAGCTCCAGCAGCAAGCTAGTGTATATATACAGTCGTGGCCAAAAGTTTTGAGAATTAAATAAATATTAGTTTTAAAAAAAGTTTGCTGCTAAACTGCTTTTAGATCTTTGTTTCAGTTGTTTCTGTGATGTACTGAAACATAATTACAAGAACTTCATACGTTTCAAAGGCTTTTATCGACAGTTACATGACATTTATGCAAAGAGTCATTATTTGCAGTGTTGGCCCTTCTTTTTCAGGACCTCTGCAATTCGACTGGGCATGCTCTCAATCAACTTCTGGACCAAATCCTGACTGATAGCAACCCATTCTTTCATAATCACTTCTTGGAGTTTGTCAGAATTAGTGGGTTTTTGTTTGTCCACTCGCCTCTTGAGGATTGACCACAAGTTCTCAATGGGATTAAGATCTGGGGAGTTTCCAGGCCATGGACCCAAAATTTCAACATTCTGGCCCCCTAACCACTTAGTTATCACTTTTGCCTTATGGCACGGTGCTCCATCGTGCTGGAAAATGCATTGTTCTTCACCAAACTGTTGTTGGATTGTTGGAAGAAGTTGCTGTTGGAGGGTTTTTTGGTTCCAATCTTTATTCATGGCTGTGTTTTTGGGCAGAATTGTGAGTGAGCCCACTCCCTTGGATGAGAAGCAACCCCACACATGAATGGTGTCAGGATGCTTTACTGTTGGCATGACACAGGACTGATGGTAGCGCTCACCTTTTCTTCTCCGGACAAGCTTTTTTCCAGATGCCCCAAACAATCGGAAAGGGGCTTCATCGGAGAATATGACTTTGCCCCAGTCCTCAGCAGTCCATTCACTATACTTTCTTGGATTAAGTTAATTTTCATGGCAAGAAGGACTATGCAATTCATCTGATCACTCTTCATAACATTCTGGAGTATATGCAAATTGCTATTATAAAAACTTAAGCAGCAACTTTTCCAATTTCTAATATTTATGTAATTCTCAAAACTTTTGGCCACGACTGTGTATATATATATATATATATATATATATATATATATATATACACACACACACACAAGTGCATCTCAATAAATTTGAATGTCATGGAAAAGTTCATTTATTTCAGTAATTCAACTCAAATTGTGAAACTCGTGTATTAAATAATTTCAATGCACACAAACTGAAGTAGTTTATGTCTTTGCTTCTTTTAATTGTGATAATTTTGGCTCCTATTTAACAAATGTGTGTATATGTGTGTGTGTGTGTGTGTGTGTGCAAAAAGCTATTTACTTTATTCTTTTTTTATTTTTTACAAAAAAGTGGTAAACATTTACATTTATATGGATTTAGCAGACACCATATTTTCCCAATATATTTAATATTGAAGGAATCACCTGTCTGAGAAAATACTTATAAGTATCCTTAGTGCATCTAATTGACCCTTTGCAAAGACCCGCACCCCTTAGTTACTGTTGCTATGTCTGACAAGCCATGGAGCTCTAAAGCAAAACACATTGTGGAGCAAAGACGTTAATCTACTCTCCAGTCTGGAGGTCTGGTTCTCATTCTAGAGCACCTGTGGGATTTTCTAGCCTCAGAATCACAGTCCAGGCATTATAGATTTCAGGCCAGGTTTTATATTTGAATATACTGCATATGTACAGGTGAATCTCAACAAATTAGAATGGATTTTTGTTAAATGTGAGCCAAAATCACCACAATTAAAAGAACCAAAGACTTAAACTACTTCAGTCAGCGTGCATTGATTAAATTTAATACACAAGTTTCACAGTTTGAGTTGAATTTACTGAAATAAATTAACTATTCCACGACATTCTAATTTATTGAGATGCACCTCTGTATAAGCAGAAATAAGAGCAGTATGCTGCACCAGAGAGTTATTTTTGTTATCCAGTGAGAGCTGATCACTCTCTAATTGGTTGATTGCTCTAGTTTCCTCCCACTCCTGCTGCAATAAAAGCAGTTGAGTATTCATTGATCACAGCTGCTCTTAGTTGAGGTTATAAAGCTCCAGTGGTGAATCAGTGTTTAGGAGACTAATTCAGTCTCCGCTTTCTTTATCTACCTATTTTCCCTCCCCGTGGTATGGTAATTTAATGTTTCCTTCTTTGATTACCCTGCTCTTTGTGTTTTTGCTTTAAGTGCTTAAAAAATACTTGAAAAACAATATGCATGTATGGTGTACTCCTGTACTCCTGCTTTTTTATATGAAAAGAGAGAAAGAAACATTTTGTTCAATGTAATGTTCAACATATTCTAATTCTCTACCTTAAGGGCCAATTTATTAATGGTTCTTTGAGCTCTGCAAAGAAATTTTATCTTGTCCTTTCTTTAAAACTCCGTTGAAAACCCATATGTTTATTCGGCTGAAATATTAATGCAATCTGAGTCTTTCTTCTGATTGCCATACGTTCATGTCACATTTGAAAGTAAAACAATGGAAAATGCACATTAGTTCAACTGCAATAAATAATTTCCCATGCATTTTCTAAAAAGGGAGAATCCAATCACAATTGAGATTTATTCTTGAAAATGTTTGACTTAGCACCAAAAGTACATTTTTGTTTTGTAGACATCCAAATAATATAGAAAATTCTTGAGATATGAAATGAAGAATGTGACTGAAATTAACAGAGGCTGATAACTCTCCACTAAAAGTGTTTCTAGAAGTATTTACTAAAATGTTGTTTAGTAAAAAGCCTTTAGCTAAACATTTTACTCTTGAGTTTTACTGTTTAATTATATTGCTCAAGTATTCAACAAATTAGATTTTCATACTTACCAGGCAAAGCTGCCCTGCTTTGGTCTTTTTCTATTCTTTTGTTATAAAAAGTGTATTTTTTATTCATGTAAGGAATTTGATGGCCTCTAATGCTGAAGACAAGATATGAGAATATTTTTTTCCTCACCTAGGATCCTTCTTCCTGTCTTGGTTATGCATGATTAAAACAGGTTGCAAAGACTGTTTTATGCTGACTTTTAAAACGATTTCCAGCTAAAACCAATTTCTAAAAAAAT
The DNA here is from genome assembly GCF_963082965.1 of Carassius carassius. Lineage (NCBI taxonomy): Eukaryota > Metazoa > Chordata > Actinopteri > Cypriniformes > Cyprinidae > Carassius > Carassius carassius. The sequence goes on along the minus strand of NC_081787.1, from coordinate 19,168,300 downwards.
GCAATTTTTTATGCCTTATGTTGTCAATGACAAAGGATATGAGAATGATTGTTTCATGCCTATTAAAAAGCTAGAAAAAAGAAAAGATGAAAATTATGAAGATATTCGTTATGAATTATTTGTTTGTTAGATGGCCTCTAATCATAATTATTAATTACGGATAAAAGAAATGTGTGCTGAAATTAGCTAAATGGGCTGAAATTAGTTTCAAATGCCATTTCATGCTCACTTTTTTATCTGATTTCCCGATTTAAAATAAATAAATAAATAAATAGATCGGTGCTGTACCAACCCTCAACATCTGGAGGCGCTGCAGTGTCAGCTTTATTCAGGTTTGTTTTTATAACCATTTCATTCAGCAGCTGGGCGTGTGATCACTTTTTTCAGCTCAGCCTTGTTTGGGAACCAAAACAGTCAAGACATTTTCATAAGGATTAATTTAAGATGATGTGCGCTGAGCTGTTTCCCATATAAAACACAAACCACAGATCTCTGGAAGCCATCAAAACAGTGTGATATGCTTTGTCTTTATACTGTAAAATAACAGTTGCACTAGTGCTGCAGAGAAACATCATGCTAAGAATAGAATTGTCAACAAAGCAATCAGCATTGCATTGTGAAGGGATGACTGAGTGCACTGGGAACTAGATGGGTGGTCAGCCACACAGGCCCACAGAGAGAGGATCTTCTTACGGCATCTCTCAAGAGAGTCTCCTGCGCTATTCAGCTCCTTATCAGAGAATCAGATGTTTACAGTCTTCTATTTCATGCAGCCATTTAGCTTGCCTTTTATTTTACTACAAAAGAGATAAAGATTATAGCTTGGACAGAGGGACTGGGAATGGAGAAAACAGGAAGAAACCATCTGGAATAATGCAACACAAGACAAAAGCACAACAATAATACTGACAAAACACAGTGAGAAAAGAAAGAGGCTAATTTAGAAAATGGAAAAAGTATTTACTGCTATCAGTAAAATCAGCTTTGTTTTCATTATCGGAACTCAGAGGTAAAATTTCCAACTTCCTTCTCTGAGAAGTGCAATAAACACTGCTTGTAAGCAGTAAGAAATGCACAAGACTATTTTGATGAATGAACAAATGCACCCTAAACCCTCGAGGTTTTCCTCTGAGTCCGCACTTTCATTACGTAATGCCTTTTTGACTGTTGGGTAGAAGTCTGCTATGGAGCTCGCCCCAGTGGCAGCCATTGTAAGTCTGCAAGACCGTAAGTGTACATGAAAACCTTGTCCAAATACCCACACTTGTGGTCTTGGCCACTTAAGAGCACATGCGCGAGACAGGAAGTAAGTGTGCAAGACTGTCCAGATCTTAAAAATGCCAAAGCACAAACTAAGTGTATATTTCATTACTGCAATATTAATTTCTCGCTAGAAATGACATTAAAAATGGAAAACATTGATCAAAAACATACATTTACACACAAACTTAAAAAAATTAAGGTGATAATTACAAATAATGTGTAGATTTCATTAAATAAATTGTGGTTTAGTGTTGTATAGAAAATATTGAGGACTTTTTCCTAATAAAACCGAGAGCTTTTTTTTTAAGGAAACAATATTAAAATGAATAATAATATGGAAAGAATTTCCTTATTTCTCAAAAATATTCTGTGTAAAATTGTTACCTTAATTTTTTAAAGTAAATTGCTCGTTAAATTTTTCACAGTGTATCATCAGCTCTTTGATTCTCAAATCAGATGTGGCCAAAAGAAAGAGTTTTCAGTTCAGTCAGTGTACCATTGATCCGAAAACTTTTTTAACAAAAAATCTCATCACTTTTATCCAGTATACATAAATATGTCCATACATACATACTAGTGTTCTGGTTTATTTATTTATTTTAACATTTTGTTTAAAGTATTCAAATTGTACTTTTATGATTCATAATATCAGGATTTTGAAAATTATTTGAGAGAAAACTGAACTGAAATCATGAACAGAATTCAGAAGTTTAAATAGACTTTTGAGAATGACCTATATGTTCACACATCAATACATCAAACAATATTATGGCCATTGTATGCATCACAAAATGAAAAATTTCTCTTTCTAGGCTTATTATTATACATAATGTATATAAAAAATTTAAGTAAATATTAGTTTGTGAAACTGACCCTTTAAATGCTGATGAATGAGAGAAAGACAGATACTGAATGACTGATGGTGAGTGAGCGAGAGAGAGAGAGAGAGATGGGAAGAGAAAAGAAGAGCAGAATTCCTGTGATCTGTTCTGTAACAGGAATGGTTATCCAAGCAGTGGTTTATTTCCCCACAGAGCTGCGATGGTCACCAGACTCACACCTTGCCTGATATAGAAGTAAATCTGCCTGTCACCTCAAATGGCCATCGTGGTCTTCTCAAAAGTCACTTAAGAGAGACTTTTGCAAGTTGGTTCTTACATTTTACGACACATTTCACTGCTGCCATCAAGACTGGAAATGTTTTTCATGACCTTAAAATGCTGCTCCTCTCAGAATCAGTATTGTGGTCTTGTTTGCACTCACAGAATGCATGCTTTATTTTATTTTTCAGTGACACCAATGTCTGATAAAAATGAACAAATTTTAATCAAATTCTGAACTCTCCAATATTGATCAGTCTTCATCACAAAAACTCTGCTTCCTCTTTACTTTTATACACACACAGAGAGAGAGAGAGAGAGAGATAGAGAGAGAGAGATCAGTAATGCCCTCACTAATGCCACTTTATCCTTTTAAGGCAACAGGCGAAGGGCAAAGGCACAAACATCTCCTCCATAGTGATGATTTAATAACCGGGGTTCCCTTTCAGTCGGTCACGTTCGACCTTACGAATCGGATCTCGCCCGAGAGCCCAATCACCTTCGAGTGGTACAAAACGAGCCAATGGTACATAAAGTACCTTGGTCTGCGGAATTTGCATTGCGAGCTCCGCCCCGCAGAGCGGGTATATAAGGAGCAACGCGAGCAACTCGCATTCAAGCTTTCGCTTCGGAGCCGAGTACATCGCTTGCTGCTTTCACCGGAGTGCTGCAAGAGTCACTGGTGTTGGTGTGACGGCGCGATTCAGCGGTTCGTCTGGGTTTCCTGCGACAGCTCCCGCGTTCCCCTGAGCGCTTCAACACAGCTAAAAGAGCAATTTCTCTCACAAAAGAGATACGGGCCGATTTGCGTCTTTTTAAAGATGTCATTTCGCCCGTGTGTTTCTGGGTGCGGTCGATATATCGCTCCTCGTGATGGTCACGATCGCTGTGTCACGTGTTTGGGCTTCCAGCACGCTGAGACTGCATTCGTGGATGGTTCATGTTCTCATTGAGGGGACACGACCATCTCGGCATTGAGATCGAGACTCGATTACCTTAAAAGGTATAGAGTCCCCTCTGCCACACCCCGTTCTAGCTTTTCTTCTCGTAAGAGTTCTACTTTGGCTGGTGGCCAGGGTGATCTGAGGGTTACTGTGTGGGCTTCCCCGACGAGCGAACCTCCTCTGGCCACACCCCCCTCACATACGCCGCAGCCGGTCGAGTTTCCGGATGAATTTGCTGGACCCTCTCAGGCTCCTGACATCTCATTCGGGGCTCGCGAAGAGGACTGTATGTCGATCGCCGCATCACAAGGCGGTGTTGAGTCCTCGGGAGATGAGGATTCGGCTACGTTGCCTCCTTTCGGGAGTGCCAGCATTGTCCGAGTCCGATCCCGAGCTGACGGCCGTGCTTTCCCGGGCAGCGGAGAGCATCGGGCTTGAGTGGAACCCTCCACCCTGTCCTGAGCGCTCGAGGCTGGATGATTGGTTCCTGGGGGCTGCTCATGCGGATCGCCAGCACCCCCCTATGGTTCCTTTCCTCCCCGGAAGTGCACCAGGAGGTAACCAGTTCATGGAAGGCACCTTTAACTGCCCGAAACCGTTCTGGTACTTCCTCCGCCTTCACTGCTCTCGATGGCGGGGCGGCCAAGGGGTATGCTGGGATTCCCCCGGTGGAGCGTTCTGTTGCGATGCAACTGTGTCCACAGAGCGCCTCCGCTTGGCGTGGTGGTCCCAAGCTGCCCTCCAAGGCCTGTAAGTTCTCATCCAGGCTTGTGGCCAAGGCTTACAGAGCTGCGGGCCAGGCCGCTTCTGCCCTGCATGCCATGGTCTCACTTCAGGTCTATCAGGCCAAGCTGCTCCGGCAGCTGCACGAGGGCAGTGCTGACCCAGGGGTTTTGCAGGAGGCGCGCACTGCTACCGACCTCGCTCTCTGGGCGACGAAGGTCACTGCGCGCTCCTTGGGTCAGGTGATGTCCACTTTGGTGGTCCAGGAGCGCCACCTATGGCTGAACCTGGCAGACATGAGGGAGCCTGACCGGGCTCAGCTCCTCAACTCCCTGGTCTCCCAGGATGGCCTCTTCGGCGACGCGGTAGAGAGCTTTGCCCAGCAGTTCTCTGCCGCCCAGAAGCAGTCCGAGGCCATCAAGCACATCCTGCCCCGGCGGCCCTCTGCTACCTCCACCCTGCCGCTGGCGCAGCCGCCTCAGCCTGCTCGTCGCCGAGGGCGCCACCCTGCGACCTCCTCCACTCCTGCTCGGCCACAGCAGCAGCCTTCACCCCGACCGCAGCGAGGAGATGGCCGCGGAAGGGCGGCGCAACCCGTCTCTGCCCCTAAGCCTGCCAAACGCCAGGCCAAGCGGCGTTCCTGAGACGGGCGACCCGGAGTTGGAGATGTCAGCTCGTCAGGAGATGGTAGCAGGACCACTCCTTCCCCCGGAGGAGGGCCGGGGGAGAATCCTTTATTCTCGTTTTCTTTTTGTTCCGCCACTGGCCCTGCGGCCGGTGGTACCCAAACCTTCACTAAAAGAGCTGTTTCCTCTACCTCCGGGTCCCAAGAGGCCATGAACGACAGTTGGCGACATGCTTCCTCGCCGCTCTCGTTCCCCTCTCCCCTTGCCAGTTTCCAGGCAAAGCCGGCCCGAGAACGCTCCGCCTTCTCATGCCCTCTTTGCTACTTGCTATGCCTCCCATGACGGGCTGTCTGCTCCACCACGCTGCCCCACCGTGGGTATGCCTGTAGTCCCCTTGACCCCGCTGGTTCAGTTCCTGGGAGCTTGGCTAGAGCTCCCCAGGCCTTCCCGCTGGCTCATCCGGACGCTCAGGCTCGACTACGCGATTCAGTTCGCCCGGCGTCCCCCCAGGTTTCGGGGTGTCCACGCAACGATGGTGGGCAAAGATGCCCCTGTCATGCGTGCGGAGGTCGTGACCCTGCTGGCAAAGGGAGCGATAGAACCGGTCCCTCCAGCCGACATGAAGTCCGGCTTTTACAGCCCTTACTTCATAGTACCCAAGAACACAGGTGGGTTACGGCCAATCCTGGACTTGCATGCCTTGAACCGAGCTCTGCACAGACTCCCGTTCAAGATGCTAACGCCCAAGCGCATTTTCGAATGCATTCGTCCGATGGATTGGTTTGCAGCGATCGACTAGAAGGACGCGTACTATCATGTCTCCATTCTTCCTCGACACAGACCGTTTCTTCGGTTTGCTTTCGAGGGGCAGGCATATCAGTACAAGGTTCTCCCATTCGGGTTGGCCCTGTCTCCCCGCGTCTTTACGAAGGTCACGGAGGGAGCCCTGGCTCCTCTCAGGGAACAAGGTGTCCGTATCCTCAACTACTGTACCTCGACGACTGGCTGATCCTAGCTCACTCTCGAGAGCGGCTGTGCGAGCACAGGGATCTGGTGCTCAGACACCTCGCCCGACTGGGTCTTCAGGTCAACTGGGAAAAGAGCAAGCTCTCCCCTGTGCAGAGGATCTCTTTTCTCGGTATGAAAATAGACTCGGTCACCATATTGCCTGAGACAATTCGAGGGCAAGAGAGCGGTTCCACTGAAATTGTTTCAGAGGCTCCTGGGGCATATGGCATCCGCAGCGGCGGTCATACCGCTCGGGTTACTCCATATGAGACCGCTTCAGCACTGGCTTCACGACCGAGTCCCGAGATGGGCATGGCAACAGGGCACGCTCCGAGTGACCATCACTCCGGCCTGCCGCCGAAACTTCACCCCGTGGTTGGACCCCTCGTTTCTACGGGCCGGCGTGCCCCTAGAACCAGTGTCCAGACAGGTTGTTGTATCAACAGATGCCTCTGCCACGGGCTGGGGTGTCATGTGCAACGGGCATGATGCATGTCAATTGCCTCGAGTTGCTAGCAGTACATCTTGCTCTGCACCGCTTCAGGGCCCTGCTGAAGGACAAGCACGTTCTGGTCCGTACGGACAACACTGCGACCGTAGCGTACATCAACCGTCAGGGTAGTTTACCCTCCCGCCGCATGTCGCATCTCGCTCGACATCTCCTCCTGTGGAGTCACAAGCATCTGAGGTCGCTTCGTGCCATTCACATTCCGGGCAGGCTCAATCGTGCAGCCGACGAGCTCTCACGGCAGCAGTCTCGCCCCGGGGAATGGAGACTCCACCCCCAGTCGGTTCAGCTGATTTGGGAACACTTCGGAAACGCTCAGGTAGACCTGTTTGCCTCTCCAGAAAATTCCCCCTGCCAGTTGTTTTACTCCCTGACCGAGGGCACCCTCGGCACGGACGCCCTGGCACACAGCTGGCCGCTGGGCCTGCGCAAGTATGCGTTTCCCCCAGTGAGCCTTCTTGCACAGACGTTGTGCAAGATCAGGGAGGACGAGGAGCAGGTCCTCATGGTTGCGCCTTTTTGGCCCGGCCGGACCTGGTTCCCCGAACTTGTACTCCTCGCGACAGCCCCTCCCTGGCCAATTCCTCTGAGGAAGGACCTTCTTTCTCAGAGACGGGGCACCCTCTGGCACCCACGTCCCGATCTGTGGAACCTACATGTGTGGGTTCTGGACGGGTCACGGAAGGTTTAGGTACCTTGCCACCACAGGTGGTAGCTACCATCACTTCAGCTAGAGCCATGTCCACCAGACATGCCTATGCTTTGAAGTGGAACCTCTTCGTCACTTGGTGTTCTTCACGGCGTGAGGACCCCTGGAAATGCCCGATTGGGTCAGTGCTTTCCTTTCTTCAGGAGGGGTTGGAACGAAGGCTGTCTCCTTCCACCCTCAAGGTCTATGTGGCCGCCATTTCGGCTCACCATGACTTTGTTGAAGGTAAGTCTCTTGGGAGGGACGATCTGATCATCAGGTTCCTGAGAGGAGCAAGGAGGCTCAATCCGCCTCGCCCTCAGCAAGTCCCCTCTTGGGACCTCGCAGTGGTTCTATCAGCACTGCAGAGAGCTCCCTTCGAACCCTTGCTCTCAGTAGAGCTAAAATTTCTATCTTTGAAAACTGCGCTCCTGACGGCTTTGGCTTTGGTGAAGAGGGTCGGGGACCTGCAGGCATTTTCAGTTGATGAAGCACGCCTGGAATTCGGGCCGGCTAACTCTCACGTTATCTTGAGACCCCGGCCTGGGTATGTGCCCAAAGTTCCCAACACTCCTTTTAAGGATCAGGTGGTGAACTTGCAAGCGCTGCCCCTGGAGGAGGCAGACCCAGCCCTGGCGCTGCTCTGTCCAGTACGTGCGCTCCGCACCTACGTGGACAGAACTCGGTGCCTTAGGACCTCAGACCAGCTCTTTGTCTGTTATGGAGGCCAGCAGAAGGGAAAGGCTGTCTCCAAGCAGAGGTTATCCCACTGGATAGTGGATGCTATTGTCCTGGGTTGTCAGGCTCAAGACCTGCCATGCCCCCTAGGGGTGAGAGCTCACTTCAACTAGGAGTGTAGCTCCCTCCTGGGCGCTGGCGCATGGCGCCTCTCGCCCATAGACAAAGAGAAATCTAGCACTGGGTTTAGACATCTCCTGATAATACACGACTCTGATTGCAGCCACTGGTGACAGACAGATGAGCTCCATCTCTGGATAATAACACTGTGTCAAACAGAACCATGCTGAGCTACACTGAAGTGTGTGTGTGTGTGTTTAAATTAGCATAAAAAAAAACTCTTAGAAATAATCCAGACAAAAATGTTTTTGTAAATAATAATAATAATAATAATAATAAATATTATTATTATTATTATTATTATTATTATTAGAAATAACAGTATGAGGCCCATTTTAAGGGAAAAATAAATTGATTTTAAATTTCATGGCATCAACACATCTCAAAAAAGTTGTGGCAAGTCCATGTCTAAGGGCCCGAAGATCACGGGCATCCAGCAAGGTTTTCCGGCCTTGACCCTTACGCACAAAGATTGTTCCAGATTCTCTGAATCTTTGGATGATATTATGCACTGTAGATGATTCTAACTTCAAACTCTTTACTTTTCAATTTTTTTTCTCTGAGAAACTCCTTTCTAATATTGCTCCACTATTTTTCGCCGCAGCATTGGGGGAATTGGTGATCCTCTGCCCATCTTGAATTCTGAGAGACACTGCCACTCTGGGAGGCTCTTTTTATACCTAATCATGTTGTCAATTGACCTTATAAGTTGCAAATTGGTCCTCCAGCTGTTCCTTAAATGTACATTTAACTTTTATGACCTCTTATTGCTACCTGTCCCAAATTTCTTGGAATGTTATATGTATATATATAGATAAAAAAAATGACCTCTTATTGCTACCTGTCCCAAATTTCTTGGAATGTTATATGTATATATATAGATAAAAAAAAATAATATTGTGAAATATTATTACAACTTAAAATAATAGTTTTCTATTTGAATATACTTTAAAAAAAATAATTTATTCCTGTGATGCAAAGCTGAATTTTCAGCATCATTACTCCAGCCTTCAGTGTCACATGTAACATCCAGTCTATCACATGATCATTTAGAAATCATTCTAATATTCTGATTTATTATGAGTGTCTGAAACAGTTCTGCTGTCTAATATATTTGATGAATAAAAGGTTAAAAAGAACTGTATTTATTCAAAATAAAAATGAAAAATTATAATAATATATATTCTAATAATATATTTTCTTTACTATCACTTTTTATCAATTTAACACATCCTTGCTGAATAAAAGTATTGATTTTATTTTAAAAAAAAAGAAAGAAAAAAAATACTGATGCCAAATTACTGACCAGTATTGTATATTGTTATTACAAAATATTTATATTTTAAAAACATAGCTTCTTCTTTTTTTTTTTTTTTACTTTTTATTCATCATAGTATCCTAAAAAAGTATCACATGTCCTGAAAAAATATTAAGCAGCAGAACTGTTTCCAACTTTGATAATGAATCATCATATTAGAATGATTTCTAAAGGATCATGTGATAATGATCCTAAAAATTCAGCTTTGCATCACAGAAATAAATGATAATTTAAAGTATAATAAATTTAAAAACAATAATTTTAAATTGTAATAATACATCACAATATTATTTTTTTTTCTGTATTTTTGATCAAATAAATGCAGGCTTGATGAGCAGAAGAAACGTCTTTCAAAAACATTAAAAATAGTAATGTTTCCAAACTTTTGGTCTTTACTGTATATACATATATATATATATATATATATATATATATATATATATATATATATATACATAGAAACGTCATTCAAAAACATTAAAAATAGTAATGTTTCCAAACTTTTGGTCTTTACTGTATATATATATATATATATATATATATATATATATATATATATGTATATATATATGTTATATATATATATATAACATTCCAAGAAATTTGGGACAGGTAGCAATAAGAGGTCATTATAATATATATATATATATATATGCTGTGACAGGTATCTGATCCAAAATAAAATATATTTATTTATGTACGTAATTATGCAGGAAATATAAAAAATGAACATATCTGGTATTAGTAACATAAAAGTGATTTGAATATACAATGAATATAATACAGGCAGGTCTCCGTTATATTGCTCTATGTTGTATCAAAGACTATAGAATATCCAAGGCCTGTCACTCAATGTTTTGAATGGGGAAAATGCAATGCTTAATATGGCCACTCTATCGAAAGAAGCCTCACTTTCTGAGTAAAAAATAGTTCATAGTCAATAGTCAAAAAGTCAATAGCTAATTAGTCTCAGCCTTATTAGGCTAAATGTCTGATGCATATGGGACACAAAAATGGAAACACTTCAGGAGTGTTGAAGTCATCATTGGTTTGATTAAATTATACAGGATTTCCGGGAGACGTGTGTGTCGTGTTCTTTAACTTTCCCCCTGGAAACAAAAATGGCTCATGAAAGAAAGCTGTCAAGTTTACAACTGTGATGACGAGCACTTATCAGGATCAGCTAAACACCAGCTATTCAAAAGTATATCAAATATTTAAAGTTTGCGGCATAGAATCTTTCAAATACGTCCAAGAGTTTTTCTCACCGGTCTGTAATTGTGGCAACCTTTCCATGCCGCTGAATGAAACAAACTGTGATTGGTTGTTTTACATGTCAGTCAAATGGCTTCATGGATGGGCCTTGGCCAATGAAAGCTGCCATAGATTCCAGACCTTCAGCCATCAGTCTGAAGATCTGGCTATGTGAGATTAATAGCTAATCGTGTCACTGCAGGTGCCGTTAGAAGTCCCGGTTACTATTCATAGTGTCAGTCACGTGACTGGCTTGAAGACTTGGCAAGCAAAACATCCATAGAACTGCAGCACAAACCCGTCTATTTTCCATCTGTTTCACTTAATGTAAAAACACTTAAAGTAACTTAAAAATTCAGTACACACTTTGTAATGCACGATCCAAACTTACATTTTTATCATTCTTGAATGAAAACATTTTGTTACCTGACAATGATGAACCATTTTCATGTTAATGCAATGTCTGATTTTAAACTGGGTTTAAAGGATGAATTTTGAGATTTAAAGTTTTCAGTTTATATATAATTTCTGATGATTTCTAAAATGTTGTAGAGAAAAAGGCAACGAATAAGTCTTTTTTTAACTCCTGTTATGATGTAGATTTTTTAGGGTGCACTCTTGTCTTAAATCAATCTATTACTTTTTCTACATAATTAAAAAAAAAAAAAAACATTGCTAAAATATATATTTTCTGATCTGAGTCTGAGACCTTTGCACCGATATATAGTTTATTAAGATTAGATTAGATTTAATAGTAATATAGTGAAGTAAATGTAGGCGTCCCACAGAGGGGACGGGTGACAGTTAACAGGTTTTAAACTGGCAAGCATATGAGCTTGAAATATCAATGCAATGCTCTAAATGGTTTTTTCTATGGAAAAACATTCAATGTGAAACTTTGCGCATTTGTTTATATACTTGGTTCATCTGATATGCCTATGCAAAGTCTGCATCATCGATAAAGTGTATACTGTATTTGGCCTTTAAGTATCGCTGACTTACTACATTACTACTTAAAGGGATAGTTCACCCAAAAATCTAAATTATGTCATTAATAACTCACCCTCATGTGGTTCCAAACCCCTGAGACCTCTGTTTATCTCCATATCTGTTTCACCACCTCGGGGTGAAGTTTCCATTCCCCGGGCCTCGGCTCCTGCCACGACAGTATGTCTGCTCCCACATTCAATCTACACTACTTTGCCCTGGGACTACAGAAGGATCTGGTGTGCCAGCTTGTACAAGGGGCGTGAACGCAGACCCTGGTGATTGATATAAGAGACCACTGATGTGTTGTCGGTGCGCACCAACACATGGTGACCTCTCAGGTCTGGGAGGAAATGTTTCAATGCTCGATAGACTGCTAGCATCTCTAGGCAATTGATGTGCCATGTCAGATGGCGACCACTACACAGAACGTGGGCAGGGAGGCCACTCATGACCGCACCCCCAACCGGTGAGGGACGCGTCTGTTGCTAGCGTTACACGGTGACAAGGAGCTCCCAGCACCGGGCCCTGATTCAAGAACCAAGGTTTCTTCCACATGTCTAAGTTACGAAGGCATCGCCGCGTGACCTTGATAACTCGAAGTGGATTTCCCCTCGGGAAATGTCTTGTGGAAGGATGGATATGTGGAAGTATGCGTCTTTGAGATCTATCGTGACAAACCAGTCCTCGGATCTGATTTGAGCTACAACCTGCTTGACAGTGAGCATTTTGAACTTCAGTGGCATAACTGAGCGGTTCAGGTGACGTAAGTCTAAGATCGGACGCAACCCCCCATCCTTCTTTGGAACTATGAAATACCGGCTGTAAAACCCGGATTCCCTGTCTAGAGGAGGGACCACCTCCATGGCCTCCTTCCTTAATAGGGTATTCACTTCTTGTTCTATAACCAGAGCCTGCCGGGGGCCGACCACTGTCGGTGTAACCCCGTTGAATTTCGGCAGTGGATGACCGAACTGAATGCAGTAGCCTTTTTCTATTGTACGCAGGACCCACTGAGATACATTTGGCAGTAGTTTGCGGCGAGCATCCCAGCTCCGCTACGCTCGCAAGCGGAAATAACTGGGAGTAGCGCTCGCTGGAGGCCGCTGCGCCCTGAAACTCTGGCAGGGTTGGCAGACCGACCTCCTGAGGGCACTGAGGTGAGGCGGGCACCTTATAATGAGGTGGACCGCGCTCTACCCCAGTAAGGGCTACCCTCAGGATCCTTAAGCCACTGGCGTCAGGATCTTTTTGTCGAGGACTTCCGGGCCTCGATAACTGTTCTTAAATCGGGCTTTTTGGATTTTGAAAGTCCCCAACTCAGAGCGTCGCTGAGGCCCTCGGTCCCGTCGTGGGGGAGCACGAGCGGCGACACTCTGTTTTTGCGCTTCCCTATATGAGGAGCCGGCATGTGGCGTGGTCATCTCCCGCCCAGATGCACCACGAGAGCGATGAGAGAGGAAATTCTGGAACGCCGCCACCTGCTTTCGTGCCTCCTGGAACCTGTCGACGACAGTATTGACTGTGTCGCCGAACAGGCCAGAAGGCTGAAGCGGGGCGTTTCCCAAAGCGCTTGACGCAGCTCGAGTTCCTGAAAAGGAACAGGTTCTTGTGCATGACAGTTTTCAGGGTAACACCACTCACACTTTCTTCAGAAAATGTAAAAATGTGGTGTATCTGAACACACCCTCCTCTCAGTCTCCTCAGGCCACTCAAAAGCATGCTTTCTTCGTGCAGAACAACCTGTGTTTTGACAGGTAGTATTTTTTTCTCACCGTTAAATCGGAGCATCTCAGGCTCACTGTTCTTTAGACTTCACACAACAGTCTGTTGTTCTCAGACTGTGTGGCAGAATGCAGCTGAAAGGAACATGACTGCAGGGGAGAGACGAGAGGAGCGGAGAACCAAGGAAAGAGGAAAACTCATGCTGTCTCTGGATGCCATATTAATGCATATCAGAGCCACACAACCAAGCTATTTTAAAATATCCTTGAAAAAAAAACCTAACCCTAAACTGAAATATTTCAGGTCTTTTATTGTTTTAATACTGATGATTTTGGCATACAGCTCATGAAAACCCAAAATGCCTGTCTCAAAAAATTAGCATATTACATCCGACCAATAAAAGAAAAGTGTTTTTAATACAATAAAAGTCAACCTTCAAATAATTATGTTCAGCTATGCACTCAATACTTGGTCGGGAATCCTTTTGCAGAAATGACTGCTTCAATGCGGCGTGGCATGGCACCACTGCTGAGGTGTTATGGAGGCCCAGGATACTTCGATAGCGGCCTTAAGCTCAACCAGAGTGTTGGGTCTTGCGTCTCTCAACTTTCTCTTCACAATATCCCACAGATTCTCTATGGGGTTCAGGTCAGGAAAGTTGGCAGGCCAATTGAGCACAGTAATACCATGGTCAGTAAACCCTTTACCAGTGGTTTTGGCACTGTGAGCAGATGCCAGGTCGTGCTGAAAAATGAAATCTTCATCTCCATAATGCTTTTCAGCAGATGGAAGCATGAACTGCTCCAAAATCTCCTGATAGCTAGCTGCATTGACCCTGCCCTTGATAAAACACAGTGGACCAACACCAGCAGCTGACATGGCACCCCAGACCATCACTGACTGTGGGTACTTGACACTGGACTTCAGGTATTTTGGCATTTCCTTCTCCCCAGTCTTCCTCCAGACTCTGGCACCTTGATTTCCGAATGACATGCAAAATTTGTCCAAAAGTCCAGTGCTGCTTCTCTGTAGCCCAGGTCAGGCGCTTCTGCCGCTGTTTCTGGTTCAAAAGTGGCTTGACCTGGGGAATGCGGCACCTGTAGCCCATTTCCTGCACACGCCTGTGCACGGTGGCTCTGGATGTTTCTACTCCAGACTCAGTCCACTGCTTCCGCAGGTCCCCCAAGGTCTGGAATCGGTCCTTCTCCACAATCTTCTTCAGGGTCCGGTCACCTCTTCTCATTGTGCAGCGTTTTTTGCCACACTTTTTCCTTCCCACAGACTTCCCACTGAGGTGCCTTGATACAGCACTCTGGGAACAGCCTGTTCGTTCAGAAATTTCTTTCTGTGTCTTACCCTCTTGCTTGAGGGTGTCAATGATGGCCTTCTGGTCAGCAGTCTTACCCATGATTGCGGTTTTGAGTAATGAACCAGGCTGGGAGTTTTTAAAAGCCTCAGGAATCTTTTGCAGGTGTTTAGAGTTAATTAGTTGATTCAGATGATTAGGTTAATAGCTTGTTTAGAGAAGCTTTTCATGATATGCTAATTTTTTTAGATAGGAATTTTGGGTTTTCATGAGCTGTATGCCAAAATCATCAGTATTAAAACAATAAAAGACCTGAAATATTTCAGTTGGTGTGCAATGAATCTAAAATATATGAAAGTTTAATTTTTATCATTACATTATGGAACATAATGAACTTTATCACAATATGCTAATTTTTTTAGAAGGACCTGTATATATATATATATATATATATATATATATATATATATATATATATATATATATATATATATATATATATATATATATATGTCAGAAAGCAGCATGTCACTTTGCAGTGTTTGAGTGACGTTTTTGATGTAAAGACATTCATCTTCATTACAAATTATGTATTCATTAATTTACTCTCTTTAAATTTTTTATTGTCACTAGTCACAAGTACCAGTGAAATTAGCCATCAACCTGTCCATACACACACAACATACATACAATATTACAAGGGGGTATACAGGACAGGAAGACAGGGAATTGAGGAAGAAATACAGCATAACATTAGGGAAGTGAGGACAAAAAAACAACAACACCCAGATTATGCTCCTTTTGGGAGTACAGTATGGGAACAGGAAAAACACCTCAGCAACAAAAGCACATAATCACCATAAACGCATGACTTTGCAACTGGGGACGGAAATTGGGGGGGTCGAGGTAATCCAGTACAGACAGCAGCCATCCGGTCCTGCAGCCAATAAAGCGCTGGTCACAGATTTGCTTGCCAGACTGCTGGTACAAAGCGGCGAAGGTGGGGGATGGGGGAAAGGGGGTTGAATGCATATCTGTATATGTGTGTGTGTGTGTGTGTGTGTGTGTGTGTATGTTAGAGTTCATGTATTTGTAGGCCTGAAGAGTTGCGATTCAATCTAGGTCCCTCAGTCCGCAGATTGTGATTGCCTTGTTCAGGTCCCGGACAGAGTTAAAATTATTTTAAAATTATTTAACCGCATTTCAATTAAACGGCTACTCTCTTTGTCCATTTCTGGTCTCCGATCGATCCAATTGCTTTTCCAAAGCCGTGAGCTTCTCCATGATGTTATCCAGGTTATGTTTCATCTCCATGTTTTAATCCATATTGCGGTTAATAGTCCCAGGATGAGTGCTGACCGCTCTGCCCATTGCTTCGATCATGACGGGCAGCCTTGTGAGGCGTTGGACAACTGTCACCATTTTCTGAATTCCTCGATAAACCAGGGCAATGCCTAATCCAATCAGCAAAAGACCTGTTATCATGGTTCCGAATAGGTAGATATAATGTCCTCCACGGAAAGAGGCGCCAGACACACGACCCGCCACCTCTCCCACGCGTCCATCGTGTAGCCAGCTGCAAACGTTCCGGCAGGGCAGTCAGGTTACCCCGAACCCAAGCTTCTCGTCGAGAAGATGGTGTCAATTGCATTGAGAGAGCAGTTATCAAATCCATGATTTTTAGTTGGAGAGCAGTGTGGAGAGAATCTCTCAGAGTATACGAGACAAGAGGAGCAAAGCAGGGAAGGTAAGGGAGAGGAGAGGGAGAGAAAATGCGACTGCCTTCGTTGAGAGCCAGAAGAGATAAAAACAATTAATGAATGGATTAACTAATTAATAAATAATTAACTGATTTATTTATTCATTTATTCTTATTAGACATTAATAAATTTTTTATTATATTGAAAAAATATTTATTTATATTTATTCTTTTTAAAATGTTATATATGTATTTGTTTTATTTAAAATTAATTTAATTTATTGTCTTAAAATTTTTTATTTTCTTTACAGATGTATTCCTTTATATTAATTTATATATTAAAATTACATTTATTCTATTAACAAAATAGTCTTTTGATAGATACATTTATTATCTTTAAATTATTTTTTTATTTCTTATTTATTAATTCATTCATTCTCTTTTCAGTTTATTTGTTTTTTTTTAATTTGTCAAACTGTTTAAAATTTTAACTCCACTGTTATTTAACTTTTTCACTGTGTTAACATTACAAAGGCATTGTTTTTGTCAATAAAAAAGAAATGCACACAAATTGAGACTTAGCTCAGCTGCAATGGTTACCTGCTAATGTACAGGTAAGACAAAGAGTTTTTTTTTTATATTATCAACCACAAGAAAAAACATGATTCTGCAGTTCCATCATCATATCTTTCCTTCATGGCCTTTAGATGAGTGATTTTCTTCATAAGAGGTAATATGAAGATGATTACATAAAGATAGATAACTAAAACATCACCCCTCTGCAGATTCTGCTGTTCATTAAGCTGCAAGATGGACTGGGATCACATCAGTACTGCGTCTGCTGGCTCATTCTGCTGACTTCAGCTTCTCTACAAAGGTTTATCCTTTTAGCAGGAAAATGCACCCTGTAGTCAACTGTTGTCAACCACAAGAATTTTTTTTTTTTTGTGAAAAATGAGTTATTTGCAATGTTTGTTTTACTTTAGTTGAATACAGAACCTTATGACATCAATGAAACAAGTTTAGAAATTTTGAGCGACAACTCTGAAGTTCACTAAAATACCTTCTACAAACCTAGAACACTCATGAGCAAAGGTCTTTTCTATAACAAGTGGGATTTCCATGGCTTAGAAACATAATTTTACAGCTCATCTAAAGTTTATCATCTAAAAAAAAAAAAAAAAGTTTTATTGTATTTTTAAACTCTGAGGCTGAGATCAGAGAGTTCATAGTCAGTTGGTACAGAATGCGAGATGCCCCTGGAGGCTCCGTCTCACTTGAAAAACAACGTCAACTTGCTGAAATAAACCACTCTCATCAGCACAGACCTATTAAAACACAAATCCCATCCTTGCATTTTTTCTTCCTCTGCTTGTATAATCCAGCTCAGAATTCTTCAGGAAAACCGCTGTGGGAATGGAGAATCTTTGACGTTGCTATTTTACTTCCCCAAGGAAACAGGATAAAGGGAGTAAAACAAAGAGTTGTTCACTACAGCACACGATCTGCCATTCGTGATCAGCAGTATGTCCAGAGCAGGGACTCGTTTACCAATTTGCATTAATGAACATGTATTCATTTATTTGTTTGCTTGTTTGAATTCATATATAACATTCTGAGATTCAACTTTATCATATTTGAAACAAAGATTTCAGGCCTCTCAGTTTTTTTAATGGTCCCATGTGCACTGCAATATCACAATAAGTAACACTATAAAATCTTCACCATTACGTCAGTGATTGTTTTAGTTGGACATATCAAAATAACAAAAAGTCTATTTTGGATACATTTTTGGAAAATCTATCATTTATAACTTATTATTAATAATAATTTATTATTTAACTTAAGTTTAATTTTTTTTTTTTACATCTCAGCATGTTTTTACATGGAATGTATAAGGAGAATAAATGTTGAAATTAAGTGCTATTTTGTTAATTAAGAAGGAGAGCTGTTGGTGTTTAATGTTCTGATATGCTGGACATTCTGTTATGTTGTTGGTTAGGGTACACTTAATATTTTAAGTCTAAAAATAAATAAATAAAAAATAAAATAAAACACTTGATACCTCATAGTTTTCAGAGCATATATGACAGACTTGTAGGTTTTTTTAAGTGTTGCTTAGAAGTCAGCACAAGATTACCATGAGCAGTTTTGAGGAAAAAAACAAAACAGCAACTAATTGCTAGATTTGGTTTTATAAAATCTGCAAATAACCAGGCTAGTGTGTTTAAAGTGCCAACACAAATTCCCAAAGCACCATCTGCTTTTGTTTTATTCAGCACTTATTAGTCAACACGTGGATTCCACTGATTCATGTTGTCTGTAAAACACAGCACTGTGATAATTAAATCTAGCTTATTCTACAAAGTGGAAGATGCTTATGCATCTGGACTAAAAAGATTGAGATAAATTAACAAATATATTCTCTTATTTAAAAATTATATTTTTTGTTATTTCAAGGATTTATATGACTTTCATTAAAACATGTTGCACCCATATGCATTGTATATGTTACATATATTCACTTTTTGCACCATTATTCCTGCGGCTTTAAGTCTGCTCTATCAAAATCAGCCAAATTATGTAATGAGAACACAACATAGCCTGAGGAAGTTCCACAAGAGACCATCATCTACTCTCCACAGAAGATATACATACATTTGAACAACCATCCTTCTGTTTTTGCCCTCAGCCACAGATTTATTTTGGTAGTTTCAGTTCTGTTGTCCTGGGGGCTCGGATATTCGCTTTTAAAAGGTTTGGCTACACCATGGCAAAGAAAGTGAGCACAGAAGATCTTAATGGAACTTTTATCTGACTATGAATGCTCTAATGCTCTGAAACAATTTGCACAAATACATGCACTTAGTACTGACCACATGGGTACAGCTCTGAAATCAGATCTAAAGGCATATATTTAATGAACTTGTAACCATGCATGATGATTTATTTAGACTTGTTCATGGGATTTTGTGCAGCATGTTCATGAGCAGAGTTTTCATTTGTGCTAAATAACAGTATATATCTCTGGGAGAAAAGTTTCTCATTAGGTGATTCTGGTAATGGGCCATGTTCCCGTGTCTCTTCTCTGGTGATGGAGGAACTAGAGGGAACCGGTACATAATTGGCTGTGTCGCTTCGTTAGCCATTTTTTAATTAGCATAAACAAGTGTTATTCATTTAATGTTCAGGCTCATTAGTGACGCATCTCTGCTAATTGTTCAATAGCAGAGTGGAAGAACTGCATGTGTTTTAGTGAGAGGAATAGAAATGGTTCCTATTGCTACATCTATAATCAAATTTGCTGATGATACTGTGGTTCTGGGCCTACATCAAATAAAAAATAAAATAAAACACTTAATACCTCATAGTTTTCAGAGCATATATGACAGACTTGTAGGTTTTTTTTAAGTGTTGTTTAGAAGTCAGCACAAGATTACCATGAGCAGTTTTGAGGAAAAAAACAAAACAGCAACTAATTGCTAGATTTGGTTTTATAAAATCTGCAAATAACCAGGCTAGTGTGTTTAAAGTGCCAACACAAATTCCCAAAGCACCATCTGCTTTTGTTTTATTCAGCACTTATTAGTCAACACGTGGATTCCACTGATTCATGTTGTCTGTAAAACACAGCACTGTGATAATTAAATCTAGCTTATTCTACAAAGTGGAAGATGCTCATGCATCTGGACTAAAAAGATTGAGATAAATTAACAAATATATTCTCTTATTTAAAAATTATATTTTTTGTTATTTCAAGGATTTATATGACTTTCATTAAAACATGTTGCACCCATATGCATTGTATATGTTACATATATTCACTTTTTGCACCATTATTCCTGCGGCTTTAAGTCTGCTCTATCAAAATCAGCCAAATTATGTAATGAGAACACAACATAGCCTGAGGAAGTTCCACAAGAGACCATCATCTACTCTCCACAGAAGATATACATACATTTGAACAACCATCCTTCTGTTTTTGCCCTCAGCCACAGATTTATTTTGGTAGTTTCAGTTCTGTTGTCCTGGGGGCTCGGATATTTGCTTTTAAAAGGTTTGGCTACACCATGGCAAAGAAAGTGAGCACAGAAGATCTTAATGGAACTTTTATCTGACTATGAATGCTCTAATGCTCTGAAACAATTTGCACAAATACATGCACTTAGTACTGACCACATGGGTACAGCTCTGAAATCAGATCTAAAGGCATATATTTAATGAACTTGTAACCATGCATGATGATTTATTTAGACTTGTTCATGGGATTTTGTGCAGCATGTTCATGAGCAGAGTTTTCATTTGTGCTAAATAACAGTATATATCTCTGGGAGAAAAGTTTCTCATTAGGTGATTCTGGTAATGGGCCATGTTCCCGTGTCTCTTCTCTGGTGATGGAGGAACTAGAGGGAACCGGTACATAATTGGCTGTGTCGCTTCGTTAGCCATTTTTTAATTAGCATAAACAAGTGTTATTCATTTAATGTTCAGGCTCATTAGTGACGCATCTCTGCTAATTGTTCAATAGCAGAGTGGAAGAACTGCATGTGTTTTAGTGAGAGGAATAGAAATGGTTCCTATTGCTACATCTATAATCAAATTTGCTGATGATACTGTGGTTCTGGGCCTACATCAAATAAAAAATAAAATAAAACACTTAATACCTCATAGTTTTCAGAGCATATATGACAGACTTGTAGGTTTTTTTTAAGTGTTGTTTAGAAGTCAGCACAAGATTACCATGAGCAGTTTTGAGGAAAAAAACAAAACAGCAACTAATTGCTAGATTTGGTTTTATAAAATCTGCAAATAACCAGGCTAGTGTGTTTAAAGTGCCAACACAAATTCCCAAAGCACCATCTGCTTTTGTTTTATTCAGCACTTATTAGTCAACACGTGGATTCCACTGATTCATGTTGTCTGTAAAACACAGCACTGTGATAATTAAATCTAGCTTATTCTACAAAGTTGAAGATGCTCATGCATCTGGACTAAAAAGATTGAGATAAATTAACAAATATATTCTCTTATTTAAAAATTATATTTTTTGTTATTTCAAGGATTTATATGACTTTCATTAAAACATGTTGCACCCATATGCATTGTATATGTTACATATATACACGTTTTGCACCATTATTCCTGCGGCTTTAAGTCTGCTCTATCAAAATCAGCCAAATTATGTAATGAGAACACAACATAGCCTGAGGAAGTTCCACAAGAGACCATCATCTACTCTCCACAGAAGATATACATACATTTGAACAACCATCCTTCTGTTTTTGCCCTCAGCCACAGATTTATTTTGGTAGTTTCAGTTCTGTTGTCCTGGGGGCTCAGATATTCGCTTTTAAAAGGTTTGGCTACACCATGGCAAAGAAAGTGAGCACAGAAGATCTTAATGGAACTTTTATCTGACTATGAATGCTCTAATGCTCTGAAACAATTTGCACAAATACATGCACTTAGTACTGACCACATGGGTACAGTTCTGAAATCAGATCTAAAGGCATATATTTAATGAACTTGTAACCATGCATGATGATTTATTTAGACTTGTTCATGGGATTTTGTGCAGCATGTTCATGAGCAGAGTTTTCATTTGTGCTAAATAACAGTATATATCTCTGGGAGAAAAGTTTCTCATTAGGTGATTCTGGTAATGGGCCATGTTCCCATGTCTCTTTTCTGGTGATGGAGGAACAAGAGGGAACCGGTACATAATTGGCTGTGTCGCTTCGTTAGCCATTTTTTAATTAGCATAAACAAGTGTTATTCATTAAATGTTCAGGCTCATTAATGACGCATCTCTGCTAATTGTTCAATAGCAGAGTGGAAGAACTGCATGTGTTTTAGTGAGAGGAATAGAAATGGTTCCTATGGGACGACAGTGCTGTATCCCTATATGGTTATGATAAAAGGGATATTATTTGCCCTTTCCCCTCAACTCCCTGCTGGATGGGAACTTTGGCCTTCTTACTGTATCCGGGCTGACTAAGTGGCTTTGTATGTTTGTCATAAAATAAGAGTGAAGAGGGAAGGATAGACTGACTGACCCACATGAAGGAAAAACATCTGATATTCATTCTACGAGACACTAATGATATATATATATACAGTGCCCTCCATAAGTATTGGAACAGTAAAGACAAAATTGCTTTCTCTGCTGTGGAGTCAAGACATTTGCAAATATGATTAAAAGATGAATATTCAACAAAACTACAGAATGTCACATTTTAATATTAGGTCTTTTGACACATACATGTTTTACCAAATAAAAAGGTTAGCACTCTTAGAGTTCATCCCACTATTTGATGTGAGCATAAGTATTGGAACAGTTGAATTTAAGGCAGATGTAAAAAAATAAAATAAAAGCTAATACTTAGTTGCAGATCCCATGCAAATCTAACAAGATGGCACTGCCGAGTCCGGTCGCCATCCAGGTAGTTCCGCTTAGATTGTGTTTTTATTTACTTTTTTACCTACTTTAGCTTTCTCTGTTTACACACATAACCTCTGCACTGATCATTTACGACAAAGAAACACTTTTGGACATTGGACACAGCTTCACTGACCTGTTTCAGGACACTTTAACCTCCAACCCATCATGGCCATCTGAGATTCTCCGGAGAGCCGAGATGAGCAATGGCCACCTGAATAACCACCTGAGGCGACGGATCAAGAAACACCGCGGGAAACACGCTGGGATTCGCAACAGACTGAAGAAAAGAGCTCACAGTCCTCCTCTACCGAGCATTCTGTTCGCCAATGGCCAGTCTCTGGAGTATAAGATGAACGATCTTAGAGCCAGGATAAGTTTCCAACGGGACATCCTTTGTTTGTCGGAAACATGGCTCACGCCCTTGGTCCCGGATGCTGCTGTAACGCCGTCTGAAAACTTCTCTGTTTTACGGATGGACAGGAGTCACAGGACAGTCGAGGCTGGCAAATCCAAAGGTTGAGGAGTGTGTTTCATGATTAACAAGAAATGGTGTGATCCCAGGAATATCTCCACTCTGTCGCGCTCCTGCTCGCCTCATCTGGAACATCTATCCATTATCTGCCACCCATTCTATCTGCCCCGGGAGGTTTCATTGATCATCGTTACAGCTGTTTACATCTCACCACAAGCAGACACCGGTTTGGCTTTGTCTGAGCTTCACGATGCGCTCAGCGGCAACATCAACAATCATCCTAACACTGCTATTATCATCGCTGGGGACTTTAACAAAGCCAACCTCAGGCAAGGTATGCCTAATTTTTATCAACATGTATCCTGTCCAAACAGAGAACCGATTACACTGGATCATTGCTACACTTTCGGCAAATCGGACCATGCTGCCATTTTCCTCATCCAGAATATAAACAAAGGCTCGTTTAAGATCCCCCGGTGCAGAGGGTGGTGACACGATGGTCCGCCCACTCAGAAGCAGGGGGGCGAGTTTCATATTTGATTGAAGCATCCCTGGGCGCCGCCATTGGGTAGCGGACCGCAACCTGCTGTTAGCATTCCATTGATTCCCATTCATTTTGGTGTCACTTTGACAGCGAATAACTTTAAATCTGAGGCGTTTAAAGACTCCATTTGTCCATTCATTATTTCTAAAGAAACACAAAAATGTATAAAAGGCTCCATTACCTTGCATCTTACGTTGTGGCCCCGTAGAAGCAGTTTTTGTAAAAATAGGCTAACGATTGCATCATAACCTGCGACTCTCTGTCGCACAGTAGAGAAATCATCGTATGGACAGGAGGAGAAGCTTGCAGGCAATCTTTTACTGTCTATGAGGCTATCGGGGGGATGCGGAGGCATGAAGTCAAGGGAGAAGCCCATAGAGAGTCCATAAAAGCAACGGGACAAAATTATTCAACAACTTCTGCAAGATTCAGTGGGTGTTTCAGATTTCTCTTGGCACAGCGATTAGAAGACTTTCAATTGTCAGACAGGTTGCTCATGTGACATCTATGTCATCAAGCTCAGTTTGAGTCTGCGCAGTACGCTCGACCCCCAGGAAGTGCGTGCTTCTAATTGACTTAAATTGTGTCCGTTGAATCCAATGGGGTTGCTGTGTCCATTTCTTTTACTGTCTATGCTCAGAAGCCATGCTACAGGTGGCTCTTGATGACATAGACTGGGGCATGTTTCGGGCAAGTTCATCTGACGTCAGCGAGTTCACGGATGTAGAATTAAGCTTTGTAAACATGCTGGCCGAACAAGCTACGGATACAATAACTATAAGGACCTTCGCAAATCAGAAACCGTGGGTGGACAAAACAATCTGTGCAGCAGTAAACAAATGCTTAAAACGCCGGTCTTCTGTCGGGAAACATGAGCAAGTACAAAGCATCGTGCTATGCTCTCCGATGCGCAGTAAGAGCCACCAAACACAGATACAGGGAACGCATAGAGTCACATTTCCAGCTAAATGACTCCTGACACATGTGGCAAGGACTAAGGACCATCTGTGCCTTTGGAAACAAATCCTCTGCAGAGGTGAGAGCAGATCCGTCGCTGGCTGATGAGCTAAAGACTTTCTACGCTTTGAAAGCAATCTAAGCAGTGCGAGTCTGCCGATCAGCCCGTCAGGAAGCAGCAGTCAGAGCAGCGATCATCATGTGATCACCCTGTCTGAGGATGAGGTTCAGAGGGCACTAAAGTGAGTGAATGTAAAGAAAGCAGCCGGACCTGATGGGATATCTGTCCGTGTTCTGCGGTCCTGCGCTGATCAGCTCACTGGTTTGTTTACATCCAATTTTAATGAGTCTCTTGCTACATCGGTGGTTCCCACCTCATTCAAAAAATCTGTCATCATCCCTGTGCCTAAGAACAATAAATCCTCTTGTCTGAATGACTATCGTCCAGTTACCCTCACATCAATAGTCATGAAGGTCTTCGAGGGACTGGTTAAAAACATCATCTGCTCCTTCATCCCGGATACTTTAGACCCTCTTCAGTTTGCCTATCGCCCAAACAGATCCAATGATGATGCCATCTTTCACATCCTGCACTCTTCTCTCACACACATTGACAGCAATAACGGGAACTATGCAAGGCTGCTATTTATCGACTATAGCTCAGCTTTTAATACTATAGTCCCCATAAAGCTAGCTTCTAAACTCATGGACCTCGGCCTGAATTCTTCACTCTGCCACTGGATTCTTGATTTCCTCACTGGAAGACCTCAAGTGGTGAAACTAGGCCAGTACATCTCCAGTTCCATCACCTTGAATGTAGGAGCCCCACAGAGCTGTGCCCTGAGTCCCCTGCTCTACTCTCTCTTACACACATGACTGTGTGTCTTCGCACAGCTCCACATCTATAATCAAATTTGCTGATGATACTGTGGTTCTGGGCCTCATTCACAACAATAATGAGACCGCATACTTGGATGAGGTAGAGGAAATTAACATCATGGTGCCAGGACAACTGTCTCTCTCTGAATGTGAGCAAAACTAAAGAACTGATTGTGGACCTCAGGAAGAGACAGCAGCAGCCCTATACACCTCTTATGATCAGCGGGACACCTGTGGAGAGGGTGAGCAGCTTCAAGTACCTTGGTGTAAACATCTCTGAGGACCTGACTTGGACTACATACATTCAAACACAGGTTAATAAAGCGAGGCAAAGACTTCACCATCTGCGACAGCTGAGGAAATTCAGGGTCTCACCAGCAATCCTGAAAACCTTCTATTCAGGGGCTATAGAAAGTGTATTGACTCAGTGTATCTCAGTGTGGTATGGGAACAGCTCCATTCAAGACTGCAAAGCCCTGCAGAGAGTTGTGCACTTAGCTGAGCGCATCTCCGGGTCTGCTTTCCCCTCTCTGCAGGACATCTACCTCAAATGCTGCAAAAGCAGAGCTGTTAAAATCATCAAGGACTCTATCCACCCCAGTAACCATCTTTTCACTTTGCTGCCATCGGACAAGCGCTTTTGTAGCATGATGGCAAAAACTGAGAGACTCAGGAGGAGTTTCTTCCCCCAGGCCATCAGGCTTCTAAACTCAAAATCAGCCTCTTAACATCTGCATGTCTCCACTTAATATTCACTTTATCAGTAAGATCTTCATCATTCACTACCACACACTGACAGTGTCAACCTGTTTGCACATTTGCCTCTTGTACATTCCTGTGTATCTTAATATTTAAGACTACAGTATAATGAACATATGCACATTGTACATCCCTGTGTATCTTAATATTTAAGACTACAGTTTACTTTCATGCACATTATTTTGCGTTCTATATTTAATTCTACAATATACATCTTTTTATGTGTTATTCTTATATTTTTATTGTTTACTTTTATTTCATTCTTTCATAGCTATATTTATGTATATTTTTAATCTGTGTTGTATTCTTTAATAATTGCACTGTCCATGGAGCGGAGACTTTACTTTTTTTTTTTTTGCCCTGAAAAAGTCCTTGACAGAACTGGCAGGTTGTGTTGAGTCATTGTCCTGATCCAATATGAAGTGCTTTCTAATGAGTTTGGTTGCATTTTCTTGAATATTGGTAGCCAAGATGATTTTGTAACAATCCAAATTCATTCTGCTACTGCCATCATACATTAAGTCATCATTAAAAAGAAGAGGTCCTGTTCTAGAGACAGCCATGCATGCCCATACCATGACACCACCTCCACCAAGCTTTACAGATGAGGTTGTATGTTTAGGATAATTTGCAGTTCCCATTTTTTCTTTACACTTTTGCATTCCAGTCACTTAGATAAAGGTTAATCTTTGTCTCATCAGTCCATCAACTCTAGTTCCAAAGCTCTACTGGCTCTTATTTGTGAAGAATCTTGCCTTTCTTTTTTTGGTGCTGATCAGAGGTTTGCATCTTGCTATGTAGCTTCTGTAATTCTGTGTCAAATTCTCGTGCGGACTGTAGATTGACAGAGCATCACCCCAGCTTTCTGGAGGTTGTTGGTGATTTTACAGACATGTATATTCATTTTCACAGCTTTTATGATTTGTCTGTCATCAACTATTGTTGTTTTTCTCAGCTGATCAGGTCGTCGTTGGTTGCTGATGTCGCCTGTAATTTCCAAACTCTTGATTTCTCCATCCCCTTTGTTTTTCCTATAGTTCTAATTGACTTCCCCTTTTCAAAGTCGGCTTTTTTGTCTTCATCCTGGTTTGTGTGTGTCATCATCGAATGCAAGATTTAGAATGCAGAAGCATAACTGATAATACACATTGGTATTACGGACTCACTCTTGTTTCATACAAACTCAGCTGCTGCCATGTTGCTAAAATTGTTCCCTTTCAGTCGGTCACGTTCGACGTTACGAATGGGGATCTCGCCCGAGAGCCCAATCACCTTCGAGTGGTACAAAACGAGCCAATGGTACACAAAGTACCTTGGTCTGCGGGATTTGCATCGCGAGCTCCGCCCCGCAGAGCGGGTATATAAGGAGCAAAGCGAGCAACTCGCATTCAAGCTTTTGCTTCGGAGACGAGCACATCGTGTGCTGCTTTCACCAGAGTGCTACAAGCAAGAGTCACTGGTGTTGGTGTGACGGCGCGATTCAGCGGTTCGTTTGGGTTTCCTGCGACAGCTCCCGCGTTCCCCTGAGCGCTTCAACACCTCTGAAAGACTGCACACGCTGAGACTGCGTTCGTGGATGGCTCATGTTCTCATTGCGGGGACATGACCATCTCGGCGTTGAGATCGAGACTCGATTACCTTAAAAGGTATAGAGTCCCCTCTGCCACACCCCGTTCTAGCTCTTCTTCTCTTAAGAGGGCTACTTCGGCTGGTGGCCAGGGTGATCTGAGGGTTACTGTGTGGGCTTACCCGACGAGCCAACCTCCTCGGGCAACACCCCCCTCACATACGTTGCAACTGGTCGAGTTTCCGGATGAGATTGCTGGACCCTCTTAGGCTCCTGACATCTCATTTGGGGCTCGCGAAGAGGACCGTATGTCGATCGCCGCATCACAAGGCGGGCTTGAGTCCTCTGGAGATGAGAATTCGGCTGCGTTGCCTCCCTCGGGAGTGCCAGCGTTGTCCAAGTCCGATCCCGAGCTGACGGCCGTGCTTTCCCGGGCAGCGGAGAGCATCGGGCTTAAGTGGAATCCTCCGCCCTGTCCCGAGCGCTCGAGGCTGGATGATTGGTTCCTGGGGGCTGCTCATGTGGATCGCCAGTACCCCCCTCTGGTTCCTTTCTTCCCGGAAGTGCACCAGGAAGTAACCAGTTCATGGAAGGCACCTTTAACTGCCCGCAACCGTTCTGGTACTTCCTCCGCCTTCACTGCCCTCGATGGCGGGGCGGCCAAGGGGTATGCTGGGATTCCCCTGGTGGAGCGTTCTGTTGCGATGCAACTGTGTCCACAGAGCACCTCCGCTTGGCATGGCGGTCCCAAGCTGCCCTCCAAGGCCTGTAAGTTCGCATCCACGCTTGTGGCCAAGGCTTACAGAGCTGCGGGCCAGGCCACTTCTGCCCTGCATGCCATGGCCTCACTTCAGGTATATCAGGCCAAGCTGCTCCGGCAGCTGCACGAGGGCAGTGCTGACCCAGGGGTTTTGCAAGAGGCGCGCACTGCTACCAACCTCGCTCTCCGGGCGACGAAGGTCACTGCGCGCTCCTTGGGTCAGGTGATGTCCACTTTGGTGGTCCAGGAGCGCCACCTATGGCTGAACCTGGCAGACATGAGGGAGTCTGATCGGGCTCAGCTCCTCAACTCCCCGGTCTTCCAGGATGGCCTCTTCGGCGACGCGGTAGAGAGCTTTGCCCAGCAGTTCTCTGCCGCCCAGAAGCAGTCTGAGGCCATCAGACACATCCTGCCCCGGCGGCCCACTGCTGCCTCCACCCCGCCGCCGGCACAGCTGCCTCAGCCTGCTCGTCGCCGAGGGCGCCCCCCTGCGGCCTCCTCCACTCCCGCTCGGCCACAGCAGCAGCCTTCACCCCGGCCGCAGCGAGGAGATGGCCGCAGAAGGGCGGTGCAACCCGTCTCTGCCCATAAGCCTGCCAAACGCCAGGCCAAGCAGCGTTCCTGAGACGGGCGACCCAGAGTTGGAGACGTCAGCTCATCATGAGATGGTAGCTGGACCACTCCTTCCCCCGGAGGAGGGCCGGGGGAGAATCCTTTGTTCTTGTTTTCTTTTTGTTCCGCCACTGGCCCTGCGGCCGGTGGTACCCAAACCTTCACTAAAAGAGCTGTTTCCTCTACCTCCGGGTCCCAAGAGGCCACGAACGACAGTTGGCGACGTGCTTCCTCGCCGCTCTCGTTCTCCTCTCCCCTTGCCAGTTTCCATGCAAAGCCGGCTCAAGAACGCTTCGCCTTCTCATGCCCCGATCTCCCATGCTGGGGCTGTCTGCTCCACCAAGCTGCCCCACTGTGGGTATGCCTGTAGTCCCTTTGACCCCGCTGGTTCGGTTCCTGGGAGCCTGGCTAGAGCTCCCCAGGCCTTCCCGCTGGCTCATCCAGACGCTCAGGCTCGGCTACTCGATTCAGTTCGCCCGGCGTCCCCGCAGATTTCGGGGTGTCCATGCGAAGATGGTTGGCAAAGTTGCCCCTGTTATGCGCGCGGAGGTCGCGACCCTGCTGGCAAAGGGCGCGATGGAGCCGGTCCCTCCAGCCGACATGAAGTCCGGCTTTTACAGCCCTTACTTCATAGTACCCAAGAAGACAGGTGGGTTAAGGCCAATCCTGGACTTGCGTGCCTTGAACTGAGCTCTGCACAGACTCCCGTTCAAGATGCTAACGCCCAAGCGCATTTTTGAATTCATTCGTCCGATGGATTGGTTTGCAGCGATCGACCTGAAGGACGCATACTTTCATGTCGCCATTCTTCCTCGACACAGACCGTTTCTTCGGTTTGCTTTCGAGGGGCAAGCATATCAGTACAAGGTTCTCCCATTCGGGTTGGCCCTGTCTTCCCGCGTCTTTACGAAGGTCACGGAGGGAGCCCTGGCTCCTCTCAGGGAACAAGGTGTCCGTATCCTCAACTACCTCAACGACTGGCTGATCCTAGCTCACTCTTGAGAGCGGTTGTACGAGCACAGCGATCTGGTGCTCAGACACCTTGCCCGACTGGGTCTTCAGGTCAACTGGGAAAAGAGCAAGCTCTCCCCTGTGCAGAGGATCTCTTTTCTCGGTATGGAAATAGACTCGGTTGCCATGTTTGCGCGGCTTACGAACGAGCGCGCACAGTCACTGCTGAATTGCCTGAGACAATTCGAGGGCAAGAGAGCGGTTCCACTGAAACTGTTTCAGAGGCTCCTGGGGCATATGGTGTCCTCAGCAGCGGTCATACCACTCGGGCTACTCCATATGAGACCGCTTCAGCACTGGCTTCATGACCGAGTCCCGAGATGGGCATGGCAACAGGGCACGCTCCGAGTGACCATCACTCCGGCCTGCCGCCGATACTTCACCCCGTGGTTGGACCCCTCATTTCTACGGGCCGGCGTGCCCCTAGAACCGGTGTCCAGACATGTTGTTGTGTCAACAGATGCCTCTGCCACGGGCTGGGGTGCCATGTGCAACGGCCATGCTGCGTCGGGCTCCTGGACAGGACCCCGACTTCAGTGGCATGTCAATTGCCTCGAGTTGCTAGCAGTACGGCTTGCTCTGCACTGCTTCAGGGCCCTGCTGAAGGACAAGCACGTTCTGGTCCGTACGGACAACACTGCAACCATAGGGTACATCAACCGTCAGAGTGGTCTACGCTCCCGCCGCATGTCGCAACTCGCTCACCATCTCCTCTTGTGGAGTCACAAGCATCTGAGGTTGCTTAGTGCCATTCACATTCCGGGCAGGCTCAATCGTGCAGCCGACGAGCTCTCACGGCAGCAGTCTCACCCCGGGGAATGGAGACTCCACTCCCAGTCGGTTCAGCTTATTTGGGAACAATTCGGAGACGCTCAGGTAGACCTGTTTGCCTCTCCAGGAAATTCCCACTGCCAGTTGTTTTTCTCCCTGACCGAGGGCACTCTCGGCACGGATGCCCTGGCACACAGCTGGACGCTGGGCCTGCGCAGGTATGCGTTTCCCCCAGTGAGCCTTCTTGCACAGACTTTGTGCAAGATCAGGGAGGACGAGGAGCAGGTCCTCATGGTTGCGCCTTTTTTGGCCCGGCCGGACCTGGTTCCCCGAACTTGTACTCCTCGCGACAGCCCCTCCCTGGCCAATTCCTCTGAGGAACGATCTTCTTTCTTAGAGATGAGGCACCCTCTGCCACCCCGATCTGTGGAACCTACATGTGTGGGTCCTGGACTGGTCACGGAAGGTTTAGGTACCTTGCCACCACAGGTGGTAGCTACCATCACTTCAGCTAGAGCCATGTCCACCAGACACGCTTATGCTTTGAAGTGGAACCTCTTCATCACTTGGTGTTCTTCACGGCGTGATGACCCCTGGAAAAGTCCGATTGGGTCAGTGCTTTCCTTTCTTCAGGAGGGGTTGGAATGAAGGCTGTCTCCTTCCACCCTCAAGGTCTATGTGGCCGCCATTTCAGCTCACCATGACCCTGTTGAAGGTAAGTCTCTGGGGAGGCACGATCTGATCATCAGGTTCCTGAGAGGAGCAAGGAGGTTCAATCCGCCTCGCCCTCAGCAAGTCCCCTCTTGGGACCTCGCAGTGGTTCTATCGGCACTGCAGAGGACTCCCTTCGAACCCTTGCTCTCAGTTGAGGTAAAGTTTTTTATCTTTGAAAACTTCGCTCCTGACGCTTTTGGCTTCGGTGAAGAGGGTCGGGGACCTGCAGGCATTTTCAGTTGATGAAGCGTGCCTGGAATTTGGGCCGGCTAACTCTCACGTTATCTTGAGACCCCGGCCTGGGTTTGTGCCCAAAGTTCCCAACACTCCTTTTAGGGATCAGGTGGTGAACTTGCAAGCGCTGCCCCTGGAGGAGGCAGACCCAGCCCTGGTGCAGCACTGTCCAGTACGTGCGCTCTGCACCTACGTGGACAGAACTCAGTGCCTTAGGACCTCAGACCAGCTCTTTGTCTGTTACGGAGGCCAGCAGAAGGGAAAGGCTGTCTCCAAGCAGAGGTTATCCCACTGGATAGTGGATGCTATTGTCCTGGCTTATCAGGCTCAAGACCTGCCATGCCCCCTAGAGGTGATAGCTCACTCAACAAGGAGTGTAGCTTCCTCCTGGGCGCTGGCGCATGGTGCCTCGCTAACAGACATCTGTAGAGCTGCGGGCTGGGCGACACCTAACACATTCGTGAGATTTTATAATCTCCGTGTAGAGCCCGTGTCCTCCTGGGTACTCGCCCCTTCGGGCCAATAAGGACCTGCTCGGTGTCAATCCGCTTGCTGCGCCATTCCACTCCGCGGACTGGATGCGTGTACCATTCCCCGCAGGTGAGTTCCTCAGTCAGAACCCTGGGTTCCTCCAGCACTGTTAATGTCCAACACTTGTGTACATGCCCCTTGGTCAGCCCTGTGTGGGACTAGGTGCCTCCATGTGGTGTGATTCCCCTTTCTGGGCAATCCCACATGTGTATGTCCACAGTAAGTCTCTCCACAGCATGTGACTTTCCCTTGGCAAGCCCCTTGCAAGTTCTGTCATTGAAACTTCTACCCTGCGGGCTGGGTACCTCAGAGTTCTTATGTATCACCACCTGGGTGGATACCTGCCTTCTGTAAGTCCTCCCACGGGCAGGCAGCCTGCTAGCATACGTCCAGCTGGAATATGCTACCCAGTGTATTCTGTGTAAGGTATGAGCCCTCACTCGTGCTTGCCTCGCGACAGGGTGCTATCACTCACACGGGTCGCTGGAAGACAGCCATGTGGCGTTTTGTAAGGGACCCCATTCGTAACGTCGAACATGACCGACTGAAAGGAAACGTCTTGGTTACGTATGTAACCCTCATTCCCTGAAGGAGGGAACGGAGACGTTACGTCCCCTTGCCACATTGCTGTTCCGCTGAATGGCTGGGTCACTGGCTCGGCTCCTCAGCGAAGACTTGAATGCGAGTTGCTCGCGTTGCTCCTTATATACCTGCTCTGCGGGGCGGAGCTCGCGATGCAAATCCCGCAGACCAAGGTACTTTGTGTACCATTGGCTCGTTTTGTACCACTCGAAGGTGATTGGGCTCTCGGGCGAGATCCCCATTCGTAACGTCTCCGTTCCCTCCTTCAGGGAACGAGGGTTACATACGTAACCAAGACGTTTTGTATGCTGTAATGGATTATAAGATAACTAACAAACTGGGAAGATCTTAAAACATTTATTTTATTGCCTTAATTATTTATGTGGTGGAATGTTGTGTAATAAGTGATTTGACTGCACCATTTCCCTTAAATGTCCATCTAGTTTGAACTTGCTGCTTGCTCGCAACTGCTGTGTTCACGGAAGATTTGATTTCAAATCAATATTCTGTGTCTATTGATTTACTTATGTGGCAAGTAGCTGTGTAATAAGTGGGATAATGTACATCCAGCTGACCGTAAAGTAGAGAGGTTGAGATAAAGGGGTTTGAGTTACTAATAATCAACATTTAACCTGAAAAAAAAAAAAAAAAAAAAAAAAAAAAAAATTATATATATATATATATATATATATATATATATATATATATATATATATATATATATATATATATATATATATATATATATATAATGTTGTCTTATATTTCATCTGCAATAGAAATGTAAACTTTTATAATCATCAATTTGGTCATTTTAAATGTATCATTAGCAGAGTTCTCTGCATAAATTTATTAATTTTATTTATTAACTTCCTACCATATTCAGAGAAAAGAATTGATCTGCGAGCCGTGTGTCTTAAGATGGAGGATATAAACTGTGACAAGATGATTGACAGGCCAGTTTACAGTGACAAGATATGTGTAACTATGCGAGTGGTCCATTAAAGACACAATTGTATGATGTAATATTTCCCTTAACTACTCTGCTACACACTCTTCTTCACTAAAAAAGTTCATACTTTAAGGGCACAGTACGCCTATAAGTACACACATTGGGACACTGCAAGAATGTCTAAGTCACGAAAACATTCAATCAGCCTATTCGAGCAAAACACCTGATTCATTCAGAAAGTAAACAATTGAGTAGGTGCGTGGTTGAATCATTGAATCAACCATTTTGTTCAGATTAATCAGAAACTACTGTGTCTGTTGCATCTCTTTAACCTGGCTTACACATAACATACTAATATGCTTTTAATATTCAAATCCGTTAAAGGATTTTTAGGCTGAATTAATTAGGTAAACCGGAACCGGAAACACTTCCCATAACACCCTATGTACTTGCTACATCATTAGAAGAATGGCATCTACGCTAATATTTGTCTGTTTCTCTCTTATTCCGAGGTCACCGTAGCCACCAGATCCAGTCTGTGTCCAGATCAGAGGGTCACTGCAGTCACCTGGATCCAGTACGTATCCAGACCAGATGGTGGATCAGCACCTAGAAAGGACCTCTACATCCCTGAAAGACAGCCGAGACCAGGACAACTAGAGCCCCAGATACAGATCCCCTGTAAAGACCTTGTCTCAGACGACCACCAGGACAAGACCACAGGAAACAGATGATTCTTCTGCACAATCTGACTTTGCTGCAGCCTGGAATTTAACTACTGGTTTCGTCTGGTCAGAGGAGAATTGGCCCCCAAACTGAGCCTGGTTTCTCCCAAGGTTTTTTTCTCCATTCTGTCACCGATGAAGTTTCGGTTCCTTGCCGCTGTCGCCTCTGGCTTGCTTAGTTGGGGTCACTTCATCTACAGCGATATCGTTGACTTGATTGCAAATAAATGCACAGACACTTTTTAACTGAACAGAGATGACATCACTGAATTCAATGATGAACTGCCTTTAACTATCATTTTGCATTATTGACACACTGTTTTCCTAATGAATGTTGTTCAGTTGCTTTGACCCAATGTATTTTGTTTAAAGCGCTATATAAATAAAGGTGACTTGACTTAGAGACATTCCTTTGGACCTTTTCATTAGGATAAACAAAAATACCTAAGGTAAATATTTAACAGTTGTTTTATGATGAACCTGTTGCCCTCTTGAGAAAAATTCCCTCAGAAAATAGTAAGATGTCAGACAAATGTTTGTAAAATGCTGTTACCATGGCTCACAGACCCATTAGTTATTTATATAGAACATCTTTTACGATTGGAATCCTGCTCACATACTGTGTATTTTTGTGATATAACAGTTTCCAGTTGTCACCATTCAAACCACAGTTTGAGCTACAATCATCTCTGTGACTC
Source organism: Carassius carassius (assembly GCF_963082965.1). NCBI lineage: Eukaryota > Metazoa > Chordata > Actinopteri > Cypriniformes > Cyprinidae > Carassius > Carassius carassius. Next base: position 19,133,083 of record NC_081787.1, on the reverse strand, counting down.
CATCAAATAAGACACGAATGCGTGAGTGTGTGTGTTTGTGTAATTGTGTCTGCCGACGGGAGCTGAATTTAAAAACACTACCCCTTGCTCTCTCAGTAAACAGCATCCCCTCTCATGTATATTCAACACTGAATCTAATTAGCATGCATGGTGAAGAGTAGTAGATTACATTCAGAAATCAGAAAGAGACTATAGGTCGCTGACCCTGCCTTTCACTCCCCAGTCCCACCCACACATTAGTATATGATGGAGGTTTAGGGTGTTGAAGCACGCGCGAACAAGATTTATGGCAGTGTGGCCAGGCTGTAATCAGAGACCTGAGAGCAGACGCTGTAGCGGAGGATAAAATTTATACAGAAAATAAAATGCTATTACTTGCCCTGTTATGGGGATGGGGGGTCGGTTGGGGTGCTTCCTTTCGTGTTCTTCCACGAGTCCCAAATTAGGATTAATTTGTCTGCATGAAAGATGGCTGAGTGTTGTTTTGTTGATATGAATCTCCATAATGAATAAAAAAGTCTATGCACCATTAGCAGACTGATATCTCTTTTTATTTAAATCATTAAAATGGGTTGGAGGGAGATTACTTTTTGAAGCTAATGTGTTTTTCTGTCACAAGACTTTTCTCTGCCTGTTATTGCACATGGCAATAAAGAGAGTTTTTAGCTGTGAGCACATCAAGACCTTAAGTGCGACTGTTGGCTTCATAATAGTGCTATAGCATTTCTGAATGCAATGATAGTGTTTGTATTCTTTGTGCAATGTGCTAAGGTTCACTTCCCTCAGAAATAGTCAACCATGATCACTTGAAAACATCAGAGATGAACAAAAGATGCCAAAAGTGATCTTCATATATTCTATCTATCCATCCATCTATCTTTCTATCAATCTATTCTTCATGCACAGAAAGCTACACATCCTTGTCTGCCTATCTGGTAATTATCTAAATACAATCTTAAATTTAATATAATCTTTAAATCAACCCCAACTCCAACCAATGCCTCTTATTTTTGTCTTAGTCTTGTCTCTCTTTCAAAATCTAATCTTGGAGGAATTCAACAGTAAAATACCTGCTTATCAACGTTAGTTTATTTGGATCTCAGGACAGATCTGATATTTAATATGTGTGTGTGTGTGTCATGTGTCAAGAAAACAATATCTCCCTTGTCGTCTCTATCCAATCAAATGTGGAAGACTCTCAGGAGTGGAAGAAGTTGTCAGATTAGGCACCAGGTGGTGTTTTCCCGCTCATAGCAACAGAAAGCCTTCAGCTGTTGAGCGCTGAGGTCTCAAAGGAATGAATAGTGAGCATTTGCTCCCCCTTTTTTGTTATAATTGTGCCACTGTAGCAGTCACCCTTCTGCCTCTCTAACCCTTCCTCTTGTCTCCCTGTCACTTATGGTGTGTAATTAGAGAGAGAAGATCTTAGACACCACCTCGACACAAAGCTTGACTGACAGCAGGCCTCTTGAGCTGTATATGTGTTACACTTTCAATAAATATGGTGGAATGTTTATGCACCAAACTAGTGACGACCATTAGTTGGGAAAGTGCACATGTTCCCACATCAAAAAAAAAATTCTGATTGATCTCTCAGTATACACTCATTGGCCAGTTTATTAGGTACACATGGTCAGCAACAATACTCAGGTAGGCTGTGTCATTTAAACAATGCTCAATTGTTACTAAGGGGCCCAAACTGTGCCATGAAAATATCCCCCACACCATTACACCACCAGTAGCAGTCTGAACTGTTGAGACAAGGCAGGATTGATCCATGCCTTCATGCCAAATTCTGACCGTACCAATTAAATGTTGCAACAGAAATTGAGACTCAATGGCAACTTTTTCCAGTCTTCTATTGTCGTATTTTGATAAGTCTGTGCGAATTGTAGCCTCTGTTTCCTGTTCTTAGCTGACAGGAGTGGCACCCGGTGTGGTCTTCTGCTGCTGTAGGCCATCTGCTTCAGGGTTCAACGTGTTCTGCGTTCAGAGATGGTATTCTGCATACCTTGGTTGTAATGGATGGTTATATGAGTTACTGTTGCCTTTCTATCATCTCTAACCAGTCTGCCCATTCTCCGCTGACAGCAACAAGGCATTTTCATCCACAACTTCCGCTCACTGGATCTAAATCACTGGACAGACTAAATCCAGAAGAACTGTGGCAATGTCTCCAAAACGCTTTAAGAAACCTGCAAAGCTACAGTACTGTGCAAAGTTTTAGGCACTTGTGTAAAAATGCTGTAAAGTGAGGATGTTATCAAAATAATGCCATAAATAGATTGTATTAATTAACTTCTATTAACTAAACTAAATTAAATCAACATTTGGTGTGTCCACACTATGCATTAAAAAATGATTTTGTCCTAGGTGCACTTGCGCATTGTTTAGAGGTAGGTTTGCAGGTAAGTTTCTTGAAGTTTCTTTTGAAGAGACATTGCCACAGTTCTTCCTGGATATAGTCTGCCTCAGTTTGTTCTGTTTCTTCATGTTATTCCAGACAGACTGATGATGGTGAGATCAGATCTCTGTGTGGAGCACTCCTTGTGCAAACAAACATCTCACTGGATTATTGAAATTAATGGCAAAAATAATGTTTGGAAATGTAAACTGATATTTACTACTGACACACTACAAAAAGACTTCACTACGAAAGAAATATCTGACTTAAAACCGTTTTTTTTTTTTTTTTTGAAAATATTAGTGGCCTAAGACTTTTGCACAGTACTGTATATATATATAGCAGAGACAGAAAGCAAAGAGTGATTGAGAGGAACTGTGAGAGGAATGCAGGAACAGTGAGCAGAATCATGTTCCTACTCATGGATACAGCAGGATTAAGGTGACTGGATGCACAAGTAGCTGTCTCTGGCTAGGTGGTTGATTTTGTTTAGGACAGCAGTCATACATGGTTCATAACGTTTCATCGGCCCTGTAGTGATTAAGTTCGTCTTCGTTTTCAAATCTCACAGTTTTTAACATTTTTATTATTTTAACATTTAATATATATTTGGAATTCACTATTAGGCAAGTATCACTACTACAATTTGTCATTTTGTATTAAACTTTGACATGATTGTGGTAAACAACCGCATAGCAAAATGGGTCAGCACCATATGCATGGGCATGGGCAAACACCACTCACATTATGTTCAGAATAATACAAATCTTGTTTAATGCATAATCTCTGAAATATTAATAAATCATACCTGCAAACTAGACAGGTGAAAATGTTTATCTTGAAAAAAAAAATGCTTGTAATCAGCAGTTTTAATATCAGAATATAACTACATGTTGTTTAGGTAGCAACATTGTTTAGAAACAACTACTTAAACTTAAACTTAAAATAACCATAAAAAACTATGGTTTAAACAACTTTACAATTCAAATATTACGTTTTGACAAAAAAAAGTGGGGGGGTAGCTTTATGAGATAAAGCCTTATATTTCTGCCTAATAAATTAATAGGTATGTTATGGATAACAAAATACAGATGGCCTGAAAAATATAAAAGAAATTGCTAGTACATTTCACAAACAATTACAATGTGTGAGTGTGTGTTAAGTAACATGTGGCCAAGTATGGTAAACCATGCTCAGAATTTGTGCTCTGCATTTAACCCATCCAAGTGCACACATAAATTGTAAACACACACCCGGAGCAGTGGGCAGCCATACTGCTGCAGCACCCGGAGATCAGCCGGGGGTTTGGTGCCTTTCTGTGCTGCTCATTCACTCCCCTGATGACAATTCCTGCTAGACCTGAGACCTGAACCTGCAAGTCCAACTCTCCAACCATTAGGCCATGCCTTCCCCAGCGTGAAAAAAAACCACTCAATCATTCTCTATTTTCTCTGTATTGTGTCCACAGCATCTTCAATCAAAAGGCAGAAAAGCCCCCTATTCCCTTCTTGAGTCCCATCAGCACAAAGCATGCATATGGAGGCCAAAAAGGTGTCACGTTTAGTGCCCCTCTAAAATCTTTATTCTGCACCTTTGTCATTCCTGTCTTGAACCTCCCAGACACAAAAGTGGGGGTGGGGGGATACCCGGCTTTAGGTATTTTTCCTGGATTCTACATCCCAGGGGAGGAGAGGATGGAATGCCTGGAAGAAAGAAATTGCATGTCCGTAGTGAACAGAAGACATTGTGGGACTAGATAGGAGGACAAAGAGGTTTGAGATAATGAATTATATTAAATGGGGAAAGTTGAGTTATGAAAAAAGTTACACAAAGGCAAAGAGAAAACAACAGCAGTACAAAAGGGCTGGTGAAAAAATTGGCACCCTGATCTATTTTGTAGCTTCAGTGAAGCAATTATAGCCATTGTACACATTGAATGGTGCTATGAATACATATTATGAGTGCAATGAAAATGTTTTACTAATCCTCAATTATCTTTTTTTTATAATTACTTTTTTTTTCTCTCTCTGTACATAATGCCTAAGAGGAGATATGTCACACTTAAACACACACATTCTAAAGGTCATAGCAGTTTTCCCATCAGCGAGTGTGAAGCATTAGTCCAACACCTATGGACAATAACCGTTTTCCATCTTCATTCCCCCTCAGGTGCATTCAGATGCTCTCTTACAGAGGTCTCCAAAGCATCTCACAGTGCATTAAAACACACAACGCAGGTGGATGTGGATGCCTCGTGTTACACTCAATACACAGGCCAATCTTATGATACTCAGGCTCATTTGCATGAAGAGCAAGGGTTTGTGGGTGCCATTAGTTAGATTGATGATGTTGTGTTGTCTAAAACAGATGTGGTTGACTTGCCTTTGACCTTATTTAAAAGACAACAAGGTTTGAATAATCACAAGCTCTGCCATTTATCCCAAAAGGCAGATTAGGAAGTACTTTAGAAGTTTTTTTTATTATTCAGTTGTCATTGGGATGGAGCTCTGTGCCGTACCCATTGTTTGTACAGGTTATAAATGTTATCTTGATGTACTGTGACAGGTTTGTTAGCGCGAACAACAGACGAGAGTCAATAAAAGCTGACCTCTGACCCGCTGGGAGGTACCCAAGGTACCCAAATGACTTCCAAGAGAGTTCTGAAAGAGTTTTTGAAGCATTTCCATTGTTTCACTCAGGATATCATAATTATGAGTCACCATGGACACAAGTTATCATGTTTATTATATTTCCTTTTTTGAGAACTGTAATTAATTGTATGGTTTGAATTCTGTTGCTCTAAAAATAGTTTATACAAGCTATAGGTTTGTTCTCAAATCGTAGAAAAATTTTAGACACCGCCAAGGTTAGTTCAAGTTAGTTTGCACCAATCCTGGGTTTTAGGAACCATGTAAGTGGCTTGGCTTTTAGCAGCATTCATTGCCATACTAACTTACACTCCACGGCTAACCTGCTCTGGGGCAGGTAATGTTCTGGGTTAGAGATCTCAAACTGAAGTTGGACCAATCAGATGTGAGAGAAGTGACACAAAGTCTCTCCCCCAAGTTTATCTTGCTCCAAATTAAAGGTCAATAATGCTAAAAAAAAATAGATTTATATAATTATTATAATTCATATTATTATTTATCTATTACACACAAGCAATTTTAGTTTAATAGTTATTATAAATCATTTATTTTAAATAAATATTTATGTATACAGATCATGTAATATAAATGAGCTGTAGTATCAATAGATTGCTCTATTTAAAAAATAAAAAGTCTCTATCACTATATATTTTCAAAAGTATAACTAACCAAGTTTCACTTGTAATAATGACGTTTAAATTTGTCATATTCTTAAATCTCCTAACCTTTAGCAAAACCTTTAACCTTTAGTTTTGAAACTTGCTGGGTCTCTCGCGAGAAGTAAATCAAACTTGCTTTGTGTTGCAAGGCTCGTGATTGGCTGTTCGCCAGTGATGTCACACATTCATATGCATGCGCTCCACAAACTCAGGATCAAAGCCTGAGTTGACAAAGAAAGTAGATGATCAGCATCATGGTACCAACAAAGCCGGATTGGAGAGGTTTGGTTTTGTCAACTCAAAACTAATCCTGTAACTCTGAATTTGTTCAGCTATCATCATGGTACAGACCCCAGGAGAGTGGGGAGCCAACAATTCCTTCCACTGTATGGTTTAAGTAGTGCAGCAATCCTTCCCATCACCAACCAGCTCAGGCCTCCTAATCAGCTCCACCTGTAATCAGTTAGAGTAAAGAGGGAGAGACAGAAAACACAGGGGAAGACCTAAGCATGCGCACACAAACGAATGATATACGGATATCCCTAGCAACACACAAATTTATTCGTAACATTTGTGACTTTGACCATGAAGGAACCACTTAGAAAACAAAAATATATATATACAATATACATATGAGGTTAAATATGATTATTCTCTCTCTCTCTCTCTCTCTCTCTCTCTCTCTCTCTCTCTCTCTATATATATATATATATATATATATATATATATATATATATATATAATAATAAAATCATCATCATGTTAAACATGAAGGGAAGACATTCATCGTTTACACAACAACGCTAAACGTATGAACGTATGAAGTGTTTTGAATGAGGTGATTTTGGCCAAAAATGTCATGTTTGTCCACACAAAAATGTGGAATCGGAGGCAGCGTTTCGGGGGCAGGGACTGATGTTATTCCTGTTATCATGCCTACCCAAAAAGCTCGAGATGAGATTGAGGGTCTTCCTGAGGTAGTCTATCTGCTATCGAAAATACTCAAGTAATGAAGTGCAAACAACCACGGTGAGAATTTCTGATTTCAGAAATATTGATATAAATGGAGAAATTGCTGATTCACTGAATGTTGAAAACATTTATGTCCATGGTTTGCACACTGTATTTGGTACAAGCTGTATTCTGTGTAGAGTTTGTATTGCAGAGTGTGTGGTGGAGAAACATGGAGTTGACATGCAATAAAGAATGTACTGTATGGATGCATGGATGAAACATTTGTCAAATGAGACTATATCTATGCATGATTTAGATTTATGCTCACAGGGAGATTCTCTGTGTAGTGGTAAGGTGATAATTCCTCATTGTATACTTTAGAATAGATTCATGCTTTTCTAGATTATACATTTGAAAAGCAAGTGAATTTGAATTTTATGAACTTTGAGATCTTAAGAAAAAAGAAAAGGTTTAATTTAAAGAAAAATGTAATTGCAATTAGAAAGTATAGAAAAGTAGAAAAAAGGAGAACGTTACAATTTTGACCTAGCTGACCTATTTCATATATCACGTGGGGTCTCTTTTTGCAATGCTGTTTCTATGTTTTTCTCCTTTCCCTCTTAAAACTGCAGGGGAAAATAATAATAAAAAAAAAAGTTTTATGAGTAGGTTCTCTTAATATAAATGAGGAGAGGGATATGCACAAACATGCATTAGTATTTGAAATTGAGAGCAGAGATATTTATCTTCAAGAAACACATCGTGATGTAGGAAATGAAACTGATTGGGGATTGTGGTGGAAAGGGCAGTATAAATTAAGTCATAAAACGAATTTGAGTGCAGGAGTAGCAATTTTCTTTTCACCTGATTTAAGGGTCAATGTTTTGAGTACAGACGAACCAATAAATTGTCGTCTCTTGGTAGTTAAAGCTGACATTGATGTGGAAATGTATTATTTCATCAATGCGTATGCACTAAATGTATGTTTTGAAAGATTAATGTTTTCTGGTGTGTTAAGTAATGTGTTTAAAACATGCCTTAATGATGGGGATGTTATAGTCGGGGGGGGGGGGGGGGGTGGAACTCTACAGAAAATTTTACAGTTGATCGAAATACAGTTGTATCGAAGAACCACATATACAGTCATCATCTTGTTTATCAAAGTTAATAAGGGCAACTGATTTTTTGCATATGGTTATGGACATATAGGTTAAAGACCCCAATATGAGGCAATATACATGGGTGAAGGTTACTGCTGCTTGCTTGGATAAAATGTGTGTGTCTAAACAGACGAGTAGTCAAATTATTGATTGCTCTATCAATCCAGTGGGTTTTACAGATCATAATCTGGTGTCGGTTGTAATAAGCAAGTACCACAGTTCAAACAAGTCCTCTTTTTGGCATTTTAATATTAGCTTGCTTCAAGATAAAGAATTTTGTAGTTTTATATATATATATATATATATATATATATATATATATATATATAAAGAGTTGACAGCCGTGCTTGCCTGGGCTCACCGAGAAGACCCCTGGAGATGCTCGGTCAGAGTCGTGCTTTCTTTCCTGCAAGGAAAGTTGGAGCGTAGGCTGTCACCCTCCACCTTGAAAGTGTATGTGGCTGCCATTGCAGCCCATCACGATGCAGTGGACGGCCGGTCCCTGGGGAGGCATGACCTGATCATTAGGTTCCTGAGGGGTGCCAGAAGGTTACATCCTCCTAGGACACCCCTGATTCCCTCCTGGGACCTCTCTATTGTCCTGGCGGGACTTCAGAGGGGTCCCTTTGAGCCACTGGATTCAGTCGAGCTTAAGTTCCTGTCTCTCAAGACAGCGCTCCTGATCGCGCTCACTTCCATCAAGAGGGTCGGGGACCTCCAAGCATTTTCGGTAAGTGAAGAGTGCCTTGTGTTCGGGCCGGCCTACTCTCACGTTGTCCTGAGACCCTGGCCTGGATACGTGCCCAAGGTTCCCACCACTCCCTTCCGAGACCAGGTGGTGAACCTGCAAGCGCTGCCCCTGGAGGAGGCAGATCCAGCCTTGGCGTCGCTGTGTCCCGTAAGAGCGCTTCGCATATACGTGGACCACACCCAGAGCTTTAGAAGCTCTTAGCAGCTCCTGGTCTGCTTTGGAGGTCAGCGGAAGGGGAAGGCTATCTCTAAGCAGAGGTTGGCCCACTGGATAGTGGATGCCATCGCCTTGGCTTACCATTCCCAAGGTGAGCCGTGCCCCCTAGGGGTGAGGGCCCACTCCACGCGGATTGTGGCCTCCTCCTATGCGCTGGCGCACGGCGCCTCTCTGGCAGACATCTGTCGAGCTGCGGGCTGGGTGACACCTAACACCTTTGCGAGGTTTTACAACCTCCGTGTAGAGCCAGTTTCTTCCCGTGTGTTGGGTAACAGGTAATTGGCGGGAAGGGCTGGCTCGGTGCCAAGCTTGCTGCGCCATTCCCCCCAACACGGGGATGTGAGCGCCTTTCTTCTCCCAGTAGATTTCTCCGGTTGGCGTACCCTGGTTGAGCATCCTCCAGCACCCTCGGCAGTCAGACTTGGCGGAGCAGTCTGTCGCCAGGCCCAGTACTGGCGTTAGCATGCCCGGAGTTCCGGTCAGCCCCTGTACTGGGCTAGGTGTTCATATGGCTTGGTTCCCTACGGGTAATCCCATATGTGTTTTCTTCCACGGTAAGGTTTCCCTCTTGGCAAACCCGTGTCTTCCCTTGACAGACCCGTTCTGTCAGTCTCTTCTGGCAGCCATTCCATCCCTACTCCAAGGTAGGACCTGCCTCAGAGACCCCTTCCATATGTAGTACTGCCCCCTGGGTCAGTCCATATCGGTATATCCACATGTCACCTCCCTACGGGTAGGATGTGGTCTCTGTAGCGACCTTTTCCTAAGGCTCGCTTCCCCATTGTCTTGCCAGCTGAAAGAACAAATAGGGAAGATTTGAAGCAATCTTTCTCTGAAGGTTGAAATCCCTTCCATTAACTTTATGTGGGCGGAACAGCAGCGTGGCCTTCTCCAGCAGCGATGTACTCACCCTTTAGCCCCTTTGGTACCAAGGTCAGTGAATTTGCGCTGGGGCTTTGGGAAGGTTACGACCTTAAGCGTAGCTTTTGTGGCACGCCAGGGCTTGTCGACAATTGCAGAGCCACAGGGTTGTGACGATGTTCAGGTTGTGCTGTTTTCGGACCCCATATGTCGTTCGACATAACTCGTAGTGACCGACAGATAGGGAACGTCTCGGTTACATACGTAACCCTCATTCCCTGATGGAGGGAACGGAGACGTTATGTCCCCATACCACAACCTTGAACCGGTCGCTGTTGCCGGGACACGTTCTCGGCTCCTCAGCGTAAACCCTAATGAGAGAATGCACCTGTCGCCCTATTTATACCCGTTGGCACGGGGAGTGGCTCAGGTATGTTAAATCCACTAGCCAATTTTCATTGGTGTTTTCTCTTAAACTCAGAGATGATTGGCCTCCCGAGTGAGACTCCATATGTCGTTCAACATAACGTCTCCGTTCCCTCCATCAGGGAACGAGGGTTACGTACGTAACCGAGACGTTTTTTTTTTTACCCACTCATTTCTTCAAGATTTTTATCATCTGCGTGTTTATGTGTTTATGCTCACGGCTGGTGGCTGATGGATATACGAAGTTGGGTCATGTACTGAGTAGCAGCGTGGAAGTTATAAGCCAAAGAATCGAAGTGAAATCTGCAAGAATGATACAGCAGCTTGTTGCAGAAGTACATAGGAAGTTAAGAAAGGAGATCGTGTGGACAATACAGAGATGATTCACGAGTGGAAAGAAGGGTTTTATGTTTTTTCCTTAACTCATTGTTAGAGCTGCTGTGGAGAATTGGGAAGATGATCATTGTTTATTGACATTTAAAACCCCAGTTTTAGATTGTTTTGAGTCAGCTGGGAAGAATGCCATATACTTGACTTGTGTGAAAGTATTAAAAGCCAGGTTGTTGACTGGTGTTTCTTTGACAAAATAGAGAAACTTTTTTTGGCCTTGAATCTTCCCCTATAGGCTGCTGGTGCACTCTGTACAAATGCCCAATCAGTAAGCGGACAGGTGACGTGCAGTGAAGAATTGTACATGGAGCAGTAGCTACAAACAGACATGTGGTGCATCTTAATCGTAGAGTTGGGGCAGGTTGTCCTTTTTGTTTGGAGGCAGAATCTTTGTTACATTTATTTGTCCAGTGCTCATGATTATGGGATCTGTTTTCCCTTTTAAGTAATTGGTTTTCATCTTTGGGGGAGGTATTTTCTTGTGAATTGTTTATTTATGGGCCTAGGTATTCTGTTCAAAGGAAAAGGACTTTGGTTTTAATTTTAATATTAATATATATATATACATATATATATATATATATATATATATATATATATATATATATATATATATATATATATATATATATATATATATATATATATATATAGTACAGACCAAAAGTTTGGAAACATTACTATTTTTAATGTTTTTGAAAGAAGTTTCTTCTGCTCATCAAGCCTGCATTTATTTGATCAAAACTAAAATTTGATCAAAAAATAAATTATTATACTTTTTTTTATATATTATTATACTTTAAATTATCATTTATTTCTGTGATGCAAAGCTGAATTTTTAGGATCATTATCACATGATCCTTTAGAAATCATTCTAATATGATGATTCATTATCCAAGTTGGAAACAGTTCTGCTGCTTAATATTTTTTCAGAACATGTGATACTTTTTTACGATACTTTGATGAAGAAGAAAAAAAAAAAAAGAAGCTATGTTTTTAGAATATAAATATTTTGTAAAAACAATATACACTACTGGTCAGTAATTTGGGGTCAGTATTGTTTTTTCTTTCTTCTTTTTAAATAAAATCAATACTTTTATTCAGCAAGGATGTGTTAAATTGATAAAAAGTGATAGTAAAGAAAATATATTATTAGAATATATATTATTAGAAATTTTTATTTTTATTTTGGATAAATGCAGTTCTTTTTAACCTTTTATTCATCAAATATATTAGACAGCAGAACTGTTTCCAACACTCATAATAAATCAGAATATTAGAATGATTTCTAAATGATCATGTGATAGACTGGATGTTACATGTGACACTGAAGGCTGGAGTAATGATGCTGAAAATTCAGCTTTGCATCACAGGAATAAATTATTTTTTTAAAGTATATTCAAATAAAAAACTATTATTTGAAGTTTTAATAATATTTCACAATATTACAGTTTTTTCTGTATTTTTGATCAAATAAATGCAGGCTTGATGAGCAGAAGAAACTTCTTTCAAAAACATTAAAAATAGCAATGTTTCCAAACTTTTGGTCTGTACTGTATATATATATATATATATATATATATATATATTAAATGAAATAAATTTTTTTTTTTTTTTTTTTTTTTTTATCTGACACTGCAAAATTAGTAATTTGGAAAACAAGGAAAAAAAAACTCATAGGGCAGGATGCAATAAGTGTGGTCCCTATGTTTTTAGGGCTTGTGACAACTAGACTAAAAGTAAAGTTTGCTTAGCCTACTACAAATTGGTGTACTGTTTACCAAAAGTTTATACTGTAGAAATCTGGGGTGTTAATGAAGTATTGTGTACTCTATATGAAAACAATGAAATGATGTTGACTTTTTAAACGTGTATGTGAAAAAGAATGAAATGAATGTGTGTTTCTGAATGAAGTGTGGATAATTGTGTATTTTAAGAGAAAATTGTTATAAGATACATTTAAAAATAAGAAATTCACTCTCAGCACAAACGAATTGGGTAACACTTTACAGGATTCAATTAATGTTAATTCCAACATTTAACTATATATATATTTTTTAAATGGAAAGCTGTATCTGCTAAGATTATTTAATGCACTTTGAACTAAAAAGAACAAACAATAACCAATTGCATTTTATTAATTACCATTAACAAAGATTAATAAGTGCTGTAAAGATATATTGTTTATTGTTAGTTCATGTTGGCTAACGCATTAACTAAGGTTAACAAATGGGACCTTATTGTGGTTACCAATATTGGTTAATGGGACTGCAAGCACCACTCACATTTTATAGGAACTTTAAAAATCACGTTTTGATCGGATGAAAGAACTTACATAATCATGTTAATATATTGTTCTCACTGCTGTCACGATCTTTAGCTGGATCCTGGTATGGCAAAATCTTCTCTAACATGGAGTCAAAAGGAATGCGGCTCCATTTGCAGCTTTTATTTATCACGGTCAGAAACAGACAAGATCAATCACCAGTATCAGGGATGACACATAAAATCCAGAGACATAGACATATTCCAGGCAGAGATCGGGCAGGCAGCAATCAGCATAACAGAGTCAAAACAAGAGCAATGGCCAAAGGGGCAGGTGGCATAGAATCACAATCCAGGTGGTACAAACAATCCAAGATAATACACGGCAGGAACAAATAAAAGGACACCACTCAGAAATGTCAGACTGGGCTAAACATTCAATCACCAGCCATGTTAGCATGTGTGTGTGCTGTTCTTATAGTGTGAGACTGATGAGGTGATGAGAGACAGTTGACTGGCATTGATGATGAGTCCGGGCATAGGATTATGGGAAATGGAGTCCAGGGTGAAATGGCAAGAGTCTGGAATGAAGTGCCCTCTAATGAAGCTCACAGGCACTCCAGCTAGAGATCGTGACAGCCTGGTGGGTTGTCTCGACCGCACGGCTGTGGTGGTCTTCTGCGCCGCCCTGGTGGGCTTCTATCTCGACCGCACGGATGTGGTGGTCTTCTGCGCCGCCTGGGTGGGCTTCTGTCTCGACCGCACGTATGTGGTGGTCTTCTGCGCTGCCCTGGTGGGCTTCTGTCTCGACCGCACGGATGTGGTGGTCTTCTGCGCCGCCCTGGTGGACTTCTGTCTCGACAGCACGGATGTGGTGGTCTTCTGCGCCGCCCTGGTGGGCTTCTGTCTTGACCGCATGGCTCCAATTCCACCTAGTCCCACTCTGGATTCCTGCCCTGTCGGTTCGGCCCTGGGCCACTGAACTTTCTGTTCCCTCCTGGACTTGTGTTTTGTTGTTGTTTTGTTTTAGTTTTTTTTTTTTTTTCTGTTTCCCTATATTAGCTGGCCCTCCGTCCGTCCCCCTGGTCGTCCGCCGCTCCACCTCCCTCCTGGTCTGTTCTTGTGTTTGGGTGGAGCATCTGGTAGCTGCTCCGTGGAGGAGGGGGTAATGTCACGGTGTCTGGTCTCTGTTCCCCGGGGTCTCCACTAGTGGTCTCACTTCTCCATAGGCACCTCACCGCAGGCACTACAATTCCCACAAAGCCTTGTCCCTTCATCACAGTAATTGCACTCCTGTTAATTGCACTCAGGTGTCTTCACTTGATAGTCATTACCCTGCCTATATTAACCAGTCTGTTTCTGTTTGTTTTCATGGAGTCCTTTCTTTCCGTCACCCAGTTTCCTCGCCTTCAGAGTTTCAAGTTCCTTTTCCTGTTCCTGTTCCTGTTCCTATCCCTGTTTGTTTGGATTGATTTTTGGTTTTGACCCCCTGCTTGTTGGATCCTGAATTTGGATTACCCATTAAACTCACACTGCATTTGGATTTGCTTAAAGTAACATAAAGTTATGTATGTGTTTGTTATTTGCAATTTTTATCATTAAAACCTACTTCTTTTGGATTTTTCGTCTGGTACCCTTCATTTAAAGACACACACTGTTACAGAAGGACTGACCTAAACCGAAAAATGAAGGCTGAGGAAGCACCGAGGGGTTTGAGGCAGAGTGGTCAGAGGTTGGAGTGATATGTAGAGGATGTCCTTGAGCTCGCCAACCGGGTGGGCTATCACGACTCGTCCCTGGGCACTTGTTTTTTGCTGTCTGCCTTCCCAAACCCTACCACCCCAGTAGCCTCCCGAGCTCAGCTGTCTCCCTCAGCTCGTCAATGCGGCAGCCTGTGGCAGGTCAAGGCTGCCTCGTTCAGCAAAGCCAATGCCACAATCCCCACTTTCGCCGCACCGAAGACACGAACGCCGGTGACTATTATGGCAAGCCATATTTATATTAAACAACCCTCTCCCCCAGAGCAGCCTCCATCGCCAGCCCCCAGCTATAATATCATAGACATGGCATTACCCCCAAGTTTCTCCGCACCCATCCTCTCCCCAGATTCCCCTCTAGGGTCCTTCCCTTCACCTCCTTCACCTCCTAAGTCTCATGTGTCTCTGCTGGTTCTGCCCAGCCTTAAATCTCCTGCGTCTCTGCTGGTTTCGTCCAGCCTTGAATCTCCTGCGTCTCCGCTGGTTCTGCCCAGTCCCGATCCCCAGTTAAGCCCAGGATGGACTCTCGATCCCCTGTTATGCCCAGAAGAGGCCCCAGATCTCCTGTTTTGCCCAGAAGAGGCGCCTGTTCCAGAGTTAAGCCCAGAAGAGGCTCCCTATCTCCTGTTAAGCCCAAAAGAGGCTCTTGTTCCTGAGTTAAGACCAGAAGAGGCTCCCGATCTCCTGTTATGCCCAGAAGAGGCTCCCGATCTCCTGTTCAGCCCGGAAGAGGCTCCCAATCTCCTGTTCAGCCCAGAAGAGGCTCCCGATCTCCTTTTATGCCCAGAAGAGGCTCCTGTTCCTGAGTTAAGCCCAGAAGAGGCTCCCTATCTCCTGTTAAACCCAGAAGAGGCTCCCTATCTCCTGTTAAGCCCAGAAGAGGCTCCTGGTTCTTGAGTTATGCCCAGAAGTGGCTCCCGATCCCCCATTAAGCCCAGCAGGGGCTCCTGATCCCCCATCAAGCCCAGGGAGGGCCCCTGGACCCCAGAGCTTGCTCCTGTGTCGGCTCCAGCCCCAGAGCTCACTCTTGTGTTGGCTCCAGCCCCAGAGCTCCCTCCTGTGTTGGCTCCAGCCCCAGAGCTCGCTCCTGTGTCGGCTCCAGACCCAGAGTTTGGGGGGGGGGGGGCATAGGGATCCAGCCGTAGAGACTGAGGTGGGGGTTGGGGCTGCAGCCTCGGCGCCAGATTCGCCATGGCCGCCCGGGTCTCCAGATCCGCCATGGTCGCCCGGGTCTCCAGATCCACCTTGGAGGTCCTCCTCAACTCCACCCTGTTCCTGTCCAGCACCGACCTCCATGATGCACACCCCCTCCTCCCCGGTGTTTCGACTCAGGACAAGCCTTCCAGAAGGGGGGAGTAATGTCTCATTCATGGACTTCCATTTTCCTGTTCCTTTTGAGTTTTCTTTATTTGGTCACTTTCCTTTTCTTGTTTAGTTAATTGATTACTCCCCATCTGTTTCTGTTCTTCTGATTACTTTTCTTGCGTTTATAAACCCTGTCTGTGTAGTTCTGTTTTGCTGGTCATTAAAGTAACTTAAAGTTATGTACACTGTAAAAAATTTTCCTGTAAAATAACAGTAAAGAGCTGGCAGCAGAGACGCCAGCAGTATACCGTTATTTTTACGGTATTCATACGTAAAATTATTTTACGGTAGTAGTCTGTAAACCAGAAAAATGGTATATTTCTGTATTTCTATAATTTACAGTAAAGAGCTGGCAGCAAAGACGCCAGCAATATACCGTAATTTTACAGTAGTAGTCTGTAAACCAGAAATACAGTATATTTCTGTAGTCACACTGTTAAATGGTTTCAGTCTAATACAGTAAAACAAATGCATATTTCTGTGATTATTTGGAAATTACAATATTGTTTAGGTTGTTACTTTAACTTTTCACAGTTTACTTTAGACAGGTACAGTAGATAATACAATAACTAAATTTATAAGTTTACTAAAAGTCTTCATTGCAATCAGTATTGATTGCAATAAACTTCATTATTCTCAGGCCTATAGACAGTTGCTTAAGATATACATTATTGTGAATATTGTGCAAAATAAGCAATACAAACTTCACAATCAAATACCTTTATTTCAAAGAGCAATGTTAACAACATGAATACAACAAATGGAAAAGTAGTGTCTGCTTTAGACTATGGCAATAAACTTAAACTCTTAGATTGCTCGTCAGAGACTGCCCCTAACCCTTTACCAAATGGGAAGGGCATGATCTATAGATGACTTTATCTTATTTAAAGGGTTAGTTCACCCAAAAATTCTGTCAGTAATCACTCACCCTCATGTTGTTCCAACCCCGTAAGACTTTCATTCATCTTCAGAACACAAATTAAGATATTTTTGATGATATCTGAGAGCTGGATCACTCCTCCATAGGTTTCTAAGGGATTGAAACTTGCCACCCCAGAAAAGTTATTAAAGACATTGTTAAAATAGTCCAAGTGACTCCAGTGGTTCAACCATATGTTTATAAAGTGACGAGAATACTTTTTGTGCGCAAAAAACAAACAAAAATAATGACTTTATTCAACTATTAATTTTCTTCTGCGTGGGTCTGAGTATATTCATGTAGTGTAACAGCGCAGCGCATCTGTGTTGTACATCACACGCATCACACACATGACCAGCTACGGCCAATAGTGAGCCCACGTGGTGACGTACAACACAGATGCGCTGCGCTGTTACACTACATGAATATACTCAGACCCACGCAGAAGAAAATGAATAGTTGAATAAAGTTATTATTTTTGTTTGTTTTTTTGGGCACAAAAAGTATTCTCGTCACTTGATAAACATATGGTTGAGCCACTGTAGTCACTTGGACTATTTTAACAATGTCTTTAATGACTTTTCTGGGCCGGCAACTTTCAATCCCTTAGGAGCCTTTGGAGGAGTGAGACAGCTCTCAGATTTAATCAAAAATATCTTAATTTGTGTTCCGAAGAAGAACGAAAGCCTTACGGGGTTGGAACAACATGAGGGTGAGTGATTACTGACAGAATTTTCATTTTTGGGTGAACTAACCCTTTAAGACATAAGTTTGAACACTTAACAAATTCTCTTGGAAAACTACACTATTAAGACAACATTAAGACCTTTTTTGATTAAATAAGTAAGAACATTTAGCATACAAGCATCTTTGCCAATGTTTTTGGGGGGAAAAGCCCACAGGCGCATGTTTTTCCTCTTAAAATGCAATGTATTGCCTGTAAAAATATACTTTTATAATAACATTTTGAACATGCAGAATTAGCAACATTTCGAAAACAAACTTGAGAACATTTTGAAAATGTGCATTAAGGCCATTTTGAAACTATTATAGTACAGTAGAACATTTTGACAATATGCATCAATAAAATAAAATAAAAAACATTTAGGGATGAAATTGTAAGGTAGGCATCTGTGCCACTAGACTTGCAGGTTACCTCTTAAAATTGTCCTTTGAGGTAGGCTTATGTTTTTACCTCTGAAAATAGTCCTGTGAGGTAGGCTTGTGTTTTTACGTTTTGGTTCTCGTGGATCCAGGAGAGATGACCATCACTTTGGTAGCTGTTCCTCTCTGCAGCATTATTCCAGTGTTGCCACTGTCAAACAACAGCAAACAATCATAATCATAATAATAAATAAATTATACAATAAGTACAGTATACATTCCAAGCTAATGTTTATGAAGTAATAATACCAGTTCTCTTGTGGCTTAATGTGTCAATGCCAGACTGTCAAAACAAAGAGAGTGAGATTAAAGAGCTCACCGATCTATATGAAGTTCCATTCAAAGTCAAGGAGATTCTTCAGTAGCATGGCGACGTGTGTATTGACTGCAGAAGACTTCTTCTGGACGATCACACCTTTCTTCTTGGAGACAACCTTTCCCCTTTTGGCCTTTGTCCCTCTCTCTGGATTTATACCAATGAAGCGCCTGAAATCAAAATAGTCTAAAATCAGAGTGGGGTTGCAACAACTTACTGTTTTGTGTTACTGTTACTGTGTGTGTGTGTGTGTTTTGTGGCTTGAAATGTACAGTACTAATACCATTTTATGCAAAAATACAAATACAAACACATACACATTAATTTAATTGTATATCCATATAATGATGACAAGGAATGAAGGGGTTTTTACCTCTGAATGAATTCCAGAGTGCAGGCTGCTTCATCTTGATATTGAAGGTTGAATATATAGTAGATTGCAAACACAGCAGCAAGTCCCGTTGCAAATGTTGGTGTGATGCCCTCAGATATTACACGCCCCTCAAAAGTGATCATCCAACCATTAATTGTGACTTGCCCTGTTGCACCTGAAACTTTAAGTCATAACAACATGGGAATGCATGTTACCTTGTGTAAACATTTGTAAACCTAAGATGAATGGTCGATATGATACTGTATATAATGTGTCTATCAAGGAATTTAAATTAAATGTATACCAGACAGTATCAGGCGTGGACTTGCAGGAAGACTGAGAGTTGTCTCAACGTCAGCTGCAGTGGCAGACACCTTTAGGGAACAAATATATTATGCTTACCATAATACGATTTTTAAGAAGAAAAATTGTAAAAAGGTCAATAATTAGTAAACACTAGGTGAGAGTAACCTAGAGGTGAATAAGGTAGGCTTCTGAAGTACAGTCAAACTGCTAAATAGATTTGCCATTCAAAATTGGGTAAAGGGTAACAATTTTATTTGTACAGGTCTTGGCGAGTTCTACTGCAAATGTCTAAAAAGTAGTATTCACCCTTTTGTGGCTAAATAAAAAATAAAACTTACATCTGTAAGGAGGATCAGTCCGGTTAGGTCCTCTCCAAAGTGTGCCATGAGCAATTGAACAACACGAAGTGCCATCTCATTATCTTCACCATTAGAGAGGATATCCTTGACATCTTTGTTGGTAGGTTTTCCCCTGAAGTATTCTGTGATGGCTCTTCCACATTCCTCCATACTGAGTTCCAAGCTACGAAGCACATTGATGTCTGTGAGCAACTCAAAATGTGCGTATATATACCTTGGCATGAAAAGAAAAGGCCATTTGCCTTTCATATCTTCAATGTCAGGTGGTGGAAGTGTATTTATATGGCGACGTTGTAGAGTGAATGTGAGCTCCATTAGATTTTTAACTTCTGCTCTTTCTGCTCCACCTGCACCCTCTTGTCTGTAAATCTCCTCCAGTCTCTGGCGGTGCTGCTCCACAGTGTCATCGGTTTCTTCTGGGGGTAGCTCTGGCTGAAAACGTGTACAACCATATGTGTTAGTTGGACCCCTCTTGCCTGTAGAGGATCGGTGGCATGAGAAGCTTCCGTCACGGTTCACATTCTCAATGCGGTTTTTCAATTGAATCAAAAGTGATGTATAACCTCCACACAGAAGTGACCCATCTGGTGCAATATCAGCAAAACTCTTTGGGTACTGCCTGATGATATTTCGAACCACAGTTAGGCACTGTGCGCGAGTGGGGTTAGCTTCATACCTTCTCATTTCATCCGCGAGTACTCGTACCATTTGGCGTCGCTCAACTGGTTTAGGTCTCTTGCCATCTGCAATAGCAGAACGAATTTCCTGTGGCATTTGTTCCCAAGGGACCTGAAATGTTTCTGGCCATGTTTTCATTATCTGAGATGTGGAAGGTCTGTTGATTTGCTCGCTGTTTCTTCCCTGGCTTGAACATGATGAAATGGTCGATAGCTGTGATGAGCTAGAATTAGGCGGAGTGCATAATGTTGGTGATGAAGACCCAGACACCGACCAATCACTACTCGCCATTGGTGACGAAGTTGGAATGACTTGAAGATCCAATGTAACTGCCTCAGTTTCTAAAAAAACAAACAAACAAAAAAAAGATTAGGGCACATAACTAATAAACTATATCAGAGTCACTACAGACATTTGGCCAAAAGTCTACTTAACTCTCCTTATATTAGGCATATTTAAAAAGTTTAAAGGTGCATTATGTAGTTTTAGAAAAAAGAAATTCCACAACTGAATAAACAAGAGAATATAACAAGAGAATGGCACACTAAATTAACCATACCTAACTTGAATGCATCCAGGAGTTTTCTGCGCTGGATAACAGGTAACAGATCAGCAATGTCTTCCTGTTGTACATATTTTAAGTCTTCTTTTGATTCCAAGCCAGAGCTCTGAAGTTTTGATATTATTTGTAACTGGGTTTCTTTAGACAGATTTGGCAAGGTCTTGCAGATGATCTCTTTGATTTCTTCACTCATGTTCGCCATCATTCTGGACTAGAGGGAAAGAATGGTGAAGAATTATCAGTGGTGTGCCATGGACAGTGTACTCAGGCAAGGGATAGTAATCTAGCAGATTCTCCTGATTAATACAACAGTAGCTTCTCTGCATCAGTGTGAGGCTGTAAACACCCATGTCAGGAATACGCAGGGCACGATACTTTTCAGCAATAAAATATACTGCTGAATCCTTATGAACGAGAACCACTTTGATTTTTCCAGTGACAAGCCCCTCATCATCATCATCATCAATCACAATGAGCATGTTCTTTCTGTATTTTGTCCCCTTCACAGTCACTTCATTGGCTATCAGAGTGTTTGTGGAGTCAAAATTGTGATGTGCAACTGCTTCTATGATTACATCATTGTAGTCATCTGAGAAAAACTGTGTGCCCCTCTCCACTGAAACACCTGGAGGGAAGAATGTACCAGCACTCAGAAAGGCCTGCAGAAGCTGATGTCTCTCTGCAAGGGTAGAACATGGATTCTTAAAGTTGCGCAATTTTCTCAAACACTGCTTAAAATATGCGTGTTTGCTCTCGAATCTTAAAGTCCATAGGCGAATAAGTGGCCCAAACTGGATAATAAGCTCAGGATAATGACTGACATAATGATGTTTGGGCTTCAGTGGGTTGTCAGGAAAGGTTTGTATTCGGCAATGCAAATATTCATCAATCAGAACTCTTAGGTAGGCTATCTGACCAATTGAAATTGCAGGTGCACAAATGAGGTCCACAACTTCTCTAAGTTGCAAAACCAACTGCCATACTTTGTTGTCACCTGGATTTTTTATTTTGTCTCCAATCAAAACGGGCAACATTCTCAGCAAACACCAATTCTGCACAGCATGTCCCCCAAGTTTTCCACCCTCTGGATTAACCTCACACGGTTTGTCATTAGCATCCCTACAGAGATACTTGAACTGATTTATTCGTCGATTCAACTCAATATAGCTAAACATTTTATCCACCTTAACAAGATGGTTAATGTACAGTGCCAGATCAGAGGATACAATACCTTCAAAAAGATCATGGCCAAGACATGGAGGCAACCCAGGCTGACATACATGGAAGTATTTGAGCGTATTAAACACAGAGTCAAATTTAACACCTCCACTAGATGTAGACTGTCCTTCACTGCTCTGAACATGACCACTGTATGACTGCACTGTGCGTTTTGTGCCCTGGATAAGAGGATCTGCATGGAATGCTTCTCTGCTGATATCACAATATCTGCAGAAGTGTGAACTCCTGCTGAAGTTCTCCACAAACCCTCCTATGTTATGTGAGCCTAGGTTGTCACCTGCAATGGCACACAAAGTTCCCTTGTAGACCTTTCCATCAGACAGGGTAATACCATTGAGCTCAAGATCTTTAAGATCATTGACGAGTGTGCCCATAACCAAGTCTTGACCAAAATACTTAAAATCGTTTTCTTTACAGAGAAGAACAAGTTGCATTTGATCAGTGCTGGATCTGTTGTGTGGCATTAAATCTGCAAGAGTTAGATACACTGCAAGTATCTTGTGTTTTTTCTTTCCAGATCCCAGTGGGTTTACCACTTCAAATGCATCCTGATACAGGATCAAGCTCAGTGATGAGCTCTCCGTTTGGAAGAGAACATTCTCAGCCATATTTTTGCCATCCCACACATCCTTAAGAATATCTTTAGAACCAATACTGGAGTGTACTTGCTTATATTGTTCCTGCACTGACTGGCAATGGAATAGAGAACCAATTGTCTGTTTAATAGGAACATACTGAGCAAAACACTCTTTGCCTGCCTCATTCTGACCTAGACAGATCTGAACTGGCTCAACATAGTTGAAGCTGTTCTTGAAAACTGTTTTTCTTTTCTGATCAGTTTTCAGTGGCTGAGTGTTGCAGGTCCTAAAGAGATCCTCAGTTTTCATGACATCAATCACATTGTTTGTGTCAGGTTCAGAAATCCCAAGTGTAATCAACTTCTCTTTTAGTTTGAACAGCAAATGTGACTGGCTTATATCATGTATTTCCTGAAAATCTTCAATAATTGTTTGGATGACAGAGGATGGGAGCAAACACTTGGCTTGCAATTTCAAATAAAAAAGGGCTAAATTTTTAAAGAACTGTGATTCATCAGCAATCTCTGGGTAAATCTCTTGTTCATCACCTGCATCACTGGGAGGATCAATCTGCATATCAGACTGATCTTGTTCACTCTCATGGGAAACGCCAGGATTTACAACGGACTCAGCCAAATTTTCCTCAGCACCATTTTTATGTTTCCGACTCATGTGTGATGTGAATGTTGATAAAACTGTAAAGCTCTTGCTACAGTGTTTATAAGGACAAGCGACTGTTTTCCCCTCTCTAATGTGTGTTTTCAAATGAGAGTAAAATAACGTCAAAGTCTCACACTTTGCACTGCAGATATCAACATGACATGTTAGTTCAACACCAGACAAAGTAGGCCTAACTACACGTTTGTTATGTCTGTAAGTGTGACACTTAAAAGTTGAAAAGTTTTGAAAAGTCTGACTGCAATCTGGCAAAACACACTTAAAAGTTAAATTAGGTGTATTTTTATGAATTCTCATGTGCCTTATGTATGTCACTATTGTGGCACAATTATGGCAACAGATCTTACAGGGAAACATTTTGTTACTGCCAGATTGATTACTGCTGCTGGCTTTAGTGACACCGTATCAGTCTTCACGCAGAAATGTTTAACCTTAACCGAGTTGCAATGTTAAGATTGTGAAAGAAAAGCCACAGATGAAGCCAAACGGTTTGACAAAACTCTCTAAAACAGTTGGTAGAAGTAATGTGAGACGCGCAGCGACATATAAATAAACAAAATGCATTCACAAAGAGTCCAGAAAGGCAATATTTTCTCACCAATTTTCCGTTTAAACAGAAAAATGTAAAGCCTTGAGGATTCAAGTGTCTCTCTTTAACCGAACTACAATTAACATTAGCTTAATATTCTTGTTAACTGTTTGTAAAACACATTGCATTAAAAGTCGACACAAACAAAATAAAACTCACCAAAACCATCGGTTAGTCGATGTTCCAGTAATCTTATGGTTTGGTTGAAATAAATCAATCACCGGGCAAGATGTAAGCTAATTATTGCTAATGATATTTTCCTGCTGCCTCCATCTGCCGATTGCCTCTCTTACCGGTTAACAAGTGTTGTTTCTCGGATGCAGACGTTCGACTAATGTTTCAAAATTAAAAAAAAAAAAAAAGTAATATTGTTTTGGCTATTCAAATCTAAGCCTCGCTGATAATGACATGTTAACATCCCTAACAAGACAAGCTCCTGATAATCAGTTTGATATCAAACATTCTTGGCAATATGAATAAGATTTTAATTACCTTTTAATTTGTAGAAGACCCGATGGATGTTGATGAAGAACACTCGATGATGTGTAGCATGTACGTCATTTAAATTGTGCGTCCTCTTCTGGAAAATCTCCTTTCCAAACGATCGTTCCTGAAGTCACTTCAGGAGGAGTTGATGGCAAATTATTTCTGTATTTTTTTCAAAGAAATTTTACCAAAACAAAAGCAGTAGCCTCAATTTAAAAGACTAATGTTGTATCAAACTTCTGACCGTGCTCCAAATTCTCCAGTCAACGCAGTTTCTAAAAAATACTGTAATTCCCTGTAATTTAAAACATCAGCATACTGTTTAGGGCCTCTGTCCTGTCGCTCCAAGTTAAGCAACCCACAATGCATTGCTAACTACAGTACTAAACTGTTAAACATTAAAACAGTATTTTAGTGTTGAAAATTGGCTGTAAATTTACAGCAATTGCTTACAGTGTATGTGTTTGTTCTTTGACATTTTTATTTTTAAAACCTACAACTTTTGGAATTTTCGTCTGGTACCCTTCACTTGAAGACACAAACTGCTACAATATATATCTATATCTATATCTATCAATCTATATCTATCTATATATATATATATTAGGGGTGTAACGGTTCACAAAATTCACGGTTCGGTTCGATACGATACACTGGTGTCATGGTTCGGTTCGGTACGTTTTAGATACAGCAAAAAGAAAAAATTGGCAGATAAATTTCCTTGATTTTTAAAAAAAAATTTATTTATTAAAACTAACAAAGTATGTTTTTTTTTTCTACATTGAACAATGATGGAGCTATTCTTTACCCATCTTCTATGGTGTTTTCTTAGCAGCATACTGTATAAAACAAAAACAGCTCCTTATAAAAAAAAATGAAAATGTTATATTATTGTAGTAGTTATGAACAAATACAAAGATGTAACTTTTTATATGGAACTCTATAACTCTTTATATTGAGTGTGTTTTTACTCAATTGGTTCTCTATAGGGCTTATGTTTTTTGGAACAAAGCAGGAATTACGGTCTGTCTGAAATGGGCTCGTGAAGGAATATTGTAACGGGGCTCAATTACATTAAGCATGTTCTTAAAACCTACGTTTTCCACTACAGAGTAAGGCGCTCGCTCACTCAGTACGCGCTGAAGGCTCGTTGCAAAATGGCCAATGCGTTTAACAGACCAGAAATAGAAGATCCTCCAATAACCAACAGGTCTGGTGTTTGGGTGCACTTTGGATTCCCTATAAGCTATAATGGTGATGATAGAATGAATGGTAAATAGTAAGGTCTCATATCCGCGGCTATAACGTAAATGCAGCCTACCAATGGCCGTGGTGATGTCTTTTGCCCTGTTTGAATCCGTTGGAAATGTCTGTCTAAATGCTGCGGGGATAGTTTGTTGTATGTTTCGTGTATGTTTCTCCTTTTTTTCGTCTTTTCCCAGATACTGACACACTAAGGTGATGTCGGCGTAAATGAGTTGACATGTTTCAAGTATTCCCGCTGGTGTTTTTTTTTTTTTTTTTTTTGTATTCCCACTGGTGTACCCTAGATGTGACATATCATTGTTTTTTATCCACCACTCTCTTGCCATCACCATTATAGCTTACAGGGAATCCAAAGTGCACCCAAACACCAGACCTGTTGGTTATTGGAGGATCTTCTATTTCTGGTCTGTTAAACGCATTGGCCATTTTGCAACGTGCCTTCAGCGCGTACTGAGTGAGCGAGCGCCTGACTGAGTAGCCTAACATAAACATATAAGTTGGTGTTTTTTTCTTCTTCGGGGGTGTCAGGGGCGTTGCCTGTTACGTCGTTTGGGTACCTGGTTGAACGCATATCATTATATTTGACAATTTTTTTTTTCCAAATATAATTAATTAGTCCAACGAACCATTCGGTCCATAATGCGTACCGCGTACCGAACCGAAAGCCTCGTACCGAACGGTTCAATATGAATACGCGTATCGTTACACCCCTAATATATATATACATTTATTTTATGGGAAGATTTAGTTTGACTTTTTTTTGTTACACACTCAATAGGCTGGCATTTGGGAGAGAAGTCAAGTTTTAAGATTTACTCTCTCAGTAAATAAATAATAGCAAAATGATTTGGAATAAAATATAGGGGACATGTGGAGATGCAATGGAGATAAATAATAATTAAATAATTAAATAATTAAATAATTTAAATTTCTGATGGATTCCCTTGTTAAATATTCAGAGAAATGTTACATAAATAGTAATGCATATGCCACTTTATGTTAAGAATTTTTTGTTACATACAGAATCTTCAGATCACTGTATTGTTGTTGTTGTTGTTGTTTTAGTAGTATACAGTAGATAATTTCCCAAATAACTACACAGAAGACTATTATCCTATTACACCAGACTATAAAACATTCATTTCATACTAGAAGCTTTATTTTGAAGGGTGGGACAGTGTCCAGCATTTATCTCGAGGTGATTCGGCCTTGTTTCCAACTGAAAGTGGGTCATTGTAAGGATGAAGTGTCTGGTCCCTAGCTCCGCTTGTCCTCAGGCCCATTTATTTCACTCCACTCTGTGAACTCTTTCTGACCATTGAAGGGTTTAATTTTCACTTTGAAGCTGACTTTCTGAGTTCTGAATTCTGAGTTAACATCTCACAACTCTGAGTTTCTGTCTTGCACAATTTGAAACTATAGAGCATTCAAGACTTGCAAGTAAAAACCCACTGCTGTGATTGGCTAACAGTTTGGCTTCTTAAAATAACAGATGGACACTGCTGTGACATAATCTGAAAACAAAATGGGCTATTTTTCAGAACTTGCCCTACACACTGTTTTGCAATCTTGTAATGTCAATCTGTAGGGTTCTGTTGATTGAGTAATCCTGTGTTTGCCTCACTTGAGTATTTCCTCTCTATCAGTGGGCTGGTTCTAAAGAGGCAGGCTTTGATCTCCTGCGGAGGCGGTGCTTAGCCACACTATTACATTATAAAGTGGCACATTCCAAAACAAGTCATTTTCTGAGCTTGGTTTCAATAAAAGCTGTTTTTAAACTAACAAGACGATTTTGAATTTTGAAACTTACAGGATGATTTTATAGTAAACTGAACTGTTACATGTCAAAGATCAAGGGAAATTTGATTTCTCAGTTTATGACCTCTTTAAAATATGTTTTTGAAATGCAAAATACTGTTGAGTAGCATCAAACTGCTTGAAAGATCAAAGACAATATTTTTAAATGACTCTGAACGGATTTTTATGTAAGAAGAAAGTCAAATACACCTAGGATGACTTCAAG
The DNA here is from genome assembly GCF_963082965.1 of Carassius carassius. NCBI lineage: Eukaryota > Metazoa > Chordata > Actinopteri > Cypriniformes > Cyprinidae > Carassius > Carassius carassius. Next base: position 19,105,691 of record NC_081787.1, on the reverse strand, counting down.
GTGAGTAATTTATGTTTTTTTTTTTTTTTTTTTTTCATTTTTGGTTGAACTAAACCTTTAAAGGCCCTTACACATGGGATGCAGCAAGCAGTGGAATCACCCCACAGCTGCCGGTTTCTCTCGTAGTGGAAGCGCTTTGTGCAGTTTTTATTTTAAGCATTTTAACCTTTAAACAAGTCCAAAGTTGATGCTTAAAAAAAAAAATGGTCAAATTTACATCAAGTGATTGTGTTCACCCATCTATGCGACACCACAAAAAAAAACTGCAGCTTTTGATTTTATAAATAAATAAATAAACTAGTGTTAAGTAGTGTTAAATGCAATCTAAATTAATTTTAATTTAATAAAATCACATGTATTTTTTTAAATACAAAATACTGTGTTTGTGTTTAAATATATTTTTTCCACACAGTATTTTGTATTTTTATTTTAAATACATTTTCATGTATTTATGCACATCTCTGGTTGTAGTTAACGTGGCCACCTGGATCAAATCAGCATAGTAAAGCGATTCTTGGCTTTTCTAGAAACAGCTGGTTGAGGTTAATTATCCGTGCTCCAAATCCTGATGAAGATAAACTCATTAACGGCCTTGGCCAGGGTTATCAGCAACAGGAAGCAAGCAAATACATTTCTTCTTCAACCATTTACTAATACCAATCATGCATGTAACTCATTTCTCCACCAGACACACACATCCAATCATATATACCTCCAGTGACTGCTTTTACCGGTCAGGATGATGTATGTGGATAAATTATCCATGACCCTTGAAGGTCAGGAAACCCACTAAAGATGAGAGGTTTAAATTGTGAGTTGTCAGAGGTTGTGAAGATGTCATCACAACACAAAGGCTCTTGGATGGCCACAATTTCAGGAAGGTCGATCATCCTTATAGTGTTCAGCCAGAAAGAATTGACAGCATGCAGATTTTTTGCTGGACTAACATACTGCAAATGTGTCTATCGCTCTGTCATCAGATTCTGATTAGTGAGTGATGCCCACCTTTAGTAGCCGAGGGCTTAAGGACAATGGGAATCTGATATCTCTTATCATTGCACAATACACCTGTAGTATCTGATGCAAATTCCTAAGTACTTGTACCTGTTACTGGATTGCTGGTTGCATGCAAACCATTTAATTATTTGAAAACATTACAAAACTACTAAATTATTAAAAGAATCTGATGATTTGCAAAAAAAAAAAGGCCTAATATTATCAAATTTAATGATACTGACTTCATTAAACTAAAAAAACAAAAGAAAAAAAAAACATAAAAAAGTCAAAACAAGTCAAGTCACCTTTATTTATATAGCGCTTTAAACAAAATACATTGCGTCAAAGCAACTGAACAATATTCATTAGGAAAACAGTGTGTTAATAATGCAAAATGACAGTTAAAGGCAGTTCATCATTGAATTCAGTGATGTCATCTCTGTTCAGTTTAAATAGTGTTTGTGCATTTATTTGCAATCAAGTCAACGATATCGCTGTAGATGAAGTGACCCCAACTAAGCAAGCCAGAGGCAACAGCGCCAAGGAACCGAAACTCCATTGGTGACAGAATGGAGAAAAAAACCTTGGGAGAAACCAGGCTCAGTTGGGGGGGCCAGTTCTCCTCTGACCAGACGAAACCAGTATTTCAATTCCAGGCTCCAGCAAAGTCAGATTGTGCAGAAGAATCATCTGTTTCCTGTGGTCTTTTCCTGGTGGTCATCTGAGACAAGGTATTTACAGGGGATCTGTATCTGGGGCTCTAGTTGTCCTGGTCTCCGCTGTCTTTCAGGGATGTAGAGGTCCTTTCTAGGTGCTGATCCACCATCTGGTCTGGATATGTACTGGATCCGGGTGACTGCAGTGACACTCTGATCTGGTTACAGACTGGATCTGGTGGCTACGGTGACCTCGGAATAAGGGAAAAACAGACTAATATTAGCTTAGATGCCATTCTTCTAATGATTTGGATATTAAAAGCATATTAGTATGTTATGTGTAAGCCAGGTTAAAGAGATGGGTCTTTAATCTAGATTTGAACTGCAAGAGTGTGTCTGCCTCCCGAACAATGTTAGGTAGGTTATTCCAGAGTTTAGGTGCCAAATAGGAAAAGGATCTGCCGCCTGCAGTTGATTTTGATATTCTAGGTATCATCAGATTGCCTGAGTTTTGAGAACGTAGCGGACGTAGAGGATTATAATGTAATAGGAGCTCATTCAAATACTGAGGTGCTAAACAATTCAGGGCTTTATAAGTAATAAGCAATATTTTAAAATCTATACGATGTTTGATAGGGAGCCAGTGCAGTGTTGACAGGACCGGGCTATCTAAATGGTTAATGGTCCCACCTAGTGATCAACTGTAAAAATAACAAATGTTACCTCTTCCCAACAGGGAAAACCACCAACAATCAAGAATCTCACACACACACAAACACTATAATTTGCTGTTATACTCCATATAACTCCATATACAAGCCAGAAACTAAGCCTTTTTTTGCACAGGCCTATCTAAAGGGTTAATGGTCCCACCTAGTGATCAACTGTAAAATTAACAAATTTTACCTCTTCCCAAAAGGGAAAACCACAAACAATCAAGAATGCATGATTACATGGTGTCATGGCTTTGCAATCAAAAAATGTCATTATAATGGAAGTCAATGGGGCAAAAACAGCCACCAACAACAAATTAGGGAGAAAAAAAATTAAATCTAATGTTGCACAAAAACTAAAAATGCATCAAAGCCAATGTTGCTACTTATCTTTGACATGCCCAAGACTGTTATAAAAAGTAAAAAAAAAATCCAGCCACAATTACTTTTATATTGAAAATAAGTCATTTTGTGTGTTTTTCCCCCCAAATCAGTTACATCATTTATGAACTTGGCAATTAAAGAGTTAAAATCTTGGATTTTTTAAAAAACATTTGGTAGTTTTGATCAGGACTGAGGTTGATTAACAGATTTATGCAAAAAAAAAGAAAAAAAAAATGAATCTGATACATTTTTACAGCAGTTTAATTGAGTGGATGTTTTCATCCCGAACAACTCGAAAGGGTAGTGAATTTGAACAATCCACAAGGGTTAAAGTTTGGATGCGTGTCTCTAATTCTGAAATCTTCTCTTTCAGCCTAACTATTTCCCTGCATTTATCACATGTGAATCCCTCATCTGCAAATAACAATAGCAGGAGAAGCCATTACTCACCGTGCTTGGTGAAATATTCTTACCACAGTTGTTTGATGAACTTGTGAAAAACTGGAGCGAGAGAGAGGAGAGGAGAAAAGAAAACAGCGATAGGTTCAAATGAAAACGCTAATGACAAGCTAACGAGTGCTTGTCGTATTCAAAATGTATAATTCCATTTTTAATTTTCGAAAAAAATTGAAATAGTCAATTTTATTGTCAAAGCGTTTTACAAAATAAGCTGTTTATGTGTTTTATTTTTAAAAATAGTTGCTGTTTAGATATGGTAAAAAAAATTCAAAGATGTATGCATTTTTTTAATTTGGAAGTTTTTTTTATTTTATTATTATTATTTTTTTTTTTTTCTAAAGCCATGATTCTAACCTTGAAATAAGGATCAGACAATTTGTCGAAATCGGCTGAGAATTCAGCTTAGAAGAAGATTAAATCTTGTCTTTTTGGCAGTTTATTGGGGATTTAAGGATAATACAGGACAAAATGTTTGTTGAAAGCAAATAGAGTGTTTGAGTGCCTCCCCCATGATATATAAATAACTAAATAAATAAATGTGCATATATTGTATTGTTATTGTTGAGAAAACCTAATTCTAAGATAAAAGATTATTTTACGATGATCAGTGAATTAGGTGTACCAAACAATCACTAAGCAAAGAACAAATAAATATCTAGGGTGTACAATGTTGACAAAACATGATATCTCTATATTTTCTGGGATTTTATAGATAACCATTGACAATCAGGCAATATTTTACTGAGTGTGTTGCACTGACTTTGTGTGGTGGTCAGTTCACAGTAGTGACAGAAATTAATCATTTAAAAATGTCTACACTTGTATAAATCTGGTCTGAGATCAGGTAAAAACCATATAGACATTGGTTCATAGAGATCGTCCTTAGCGGAGAACCACTGAAATGTTATCATGGCATCATGGCATAACAAAGCCTCATTTATTGAAATCAAGTGACATTTAGCATGATATGCTCTCCAATTTACTGGTTCAAAACAAAAGATTTACAAGCTTCTCGAAAAAGAGTTTCATAGGTGACCATCACAAAAATAAATTGATTTGGTTTTTGATATTATTATTATTTATATTTGTACATTTTATTTGCTAATAATGAAACTTTTAATAATAATAATAATAAATATTATTATTTGTTTTATTTATTTATTTATTTATTGCATTGTATACTTTGTATTAATATAAACAATATAATTATATTATATTAAGTTAAAATTGTGTTTGTGGATGTTTTGGCAGCCTAATCCTTTTCAGACTCCAAATCTTTTAAGAAAACAAGACAAAATAACCAGTCAAAAGTTCTCTTACAATGTTCAGGGGTGATGTAGGGTCACAGTTGTACAGTAGATGAGTGCTTTGGTCCACTCATCTTTGTGCTGTAGGTCCCTCCATGTCTTTGTGGGAACAATTAATTTCAGACATTCAAAGTGCATCTATTGGGGGACCGCAGGACATCAAAGGTCAACCTCCTCAAAGGCTTACAGCGGATAAATGGCCCTCAAAACTCCAGCAGGCCCTCTAAGGCACAGGGAGAGTCCTATTTCTATGGGCCAGTGAGGAAGGGGAAGACCTGCATGCTTTATGAAAAGACCTACTAACATGCAGGAAAATCTCCATGGGATTAAAAACTTCCATTCAGAGTGGTGAGGAATTGCAAGGTGGATTTTCTAAAGATCAAAAAATGCCCAGTACAAGAAGTGAGTTTTCAACACTGCCCATTCATACTACTGAGCTTTGTTCACTGGTGTGGACCATTAAATTCCATCATCCCTTTTTTTAAAACCAATGCCACTGAAAGACTGTGAACACCTGTTTAAGTAAAAGAAAAAAAGAAAAACAAGAGTGCACTGGGGGCGTTTAAAACCCAGATTAGAGAAGAGGGTACAAATGGGAAGTATTAGGATTTCTGGTAGCACTTTATTTTACAGTCCTGTTCCTCATGTACATACTATGTACTTATTATAGTAATTACAATAACTATGTAATAACTAGGTACTAACCCTGAACCTACCCCTAAACCTAACCCTACCCCATGTAGTTACCTTGTATTACAAGAACTTTCTTAGATAAATACATTGTAAGTACACTATAAGTACATGTTAGTACACGTACTGTAAAATAAAGTGCAACCGGATTTCTTTTATGCCTTTTTTTTAATTAGCTGACCTACATGCAGTCATTTAAGTTAAACAAAGATGGCTGTAGCGCCCAAATGACCGGCTGTACGATTTGGTCATGAGCCACAAGGCAGAGAGTTGTTAAAAGGCAATAAACCATAACATTTCATTCCTTCTCAATGCAGAGTTAATTTTAATGATCAAAAGATTGAGATTAGCACACTTTCTTTCACCTTTCATATTTTGTAAAGTATAGGAAGTTGTCGTTTAGCAGATGCTTTTATCCAAAGTGACTTGGAGATTTTGATGCAGACTTAAATCCATTTGACATCAGATTTAGTGGTTTGTTTGGCTGCTCTGAAAGACATTTTCCGAACTTGTGTGTAGTTAATCAGATACAATAAAAGATAGATGGTCTGCTCGTGCATTTATAATCAAGAGAAAATACAAAGCTTATTAAAGGAGCTTTGGGAATGAAATGCAGGGCTTTTACAGCTAAAAGAGCTGCTTTTTTATTATTATTATTTTTCTGGAAAGAGCGTGTGCAAAAATAAATAATTAAACAATTAATTTTTTTTTTCTTTTTTTCATATGCCTATCAAGGCTAATTTATTTGATACATTCCTAATAACAAAGAAATTCCTTTATATTAATACAGTACATTATATTCCCCTTTTTTACACACTTTACAGTATATTGTGCACAAGAAACATTTATTTTCTTCTTGTTGAAAACATTTGAGCTGCTTAATATTTTAAATAGAAAAAAAAAACATTTGTGAAAACTGTGATCTTTTAAGGTAACAATGTAAAAGTGTTTATGTATTCTTACTGAGATAAAATAATAATAATATAATATTTTATTTTTATGCATATACATACATGCATACATACATATATATATATATGAAGAGTTCAGATGCAAAAGCCTCTAAATACCATTTGAATTGTTCTTCTAAGATTAGAATATTTATCAGGCTCCTATGTTTATGTTCAATTATTTAACTTTAATGGCAATGAAAAGAAAGAACCTAGCCACTGAAATTACTGAACCTTCACATAGGAGCCTGATAAAAATGCTAGTTTTAAAAGAATATTTCAAATGGCATTTAGAGGCTTTAACTTCTGAACTCTTAATATATGTACATATCTCTATCTATCTATCTATCTATCTATCTATCTATCTATCTATCTATCTATCTATATATATATATATATATATATATATATATATATATATATATATATATATATATATATATATATATAATATTTGTGTACTGCATATATCGCTGGTTCTTACTTGAAACTGCTTGTGATGTTTCTTATTTCTCAAGTTTCTGGGTAAAACCATCTCATAAATGAATAATAATAGTAATAAATGTAAAGCTAAATAAATAAGTAATAATAATATTAATAATAATAATAATAATAATAATTATAATAATAATAATAATAAAATAATAAAATAATAATAATAATAATAATAATAATAATAATAATAATAAAGACTACAATGAGAAAAAAATAAAAATAACAAATGATGGCGGGGTTACAAATGAACTCTAGTTTGGACCAAGTGTGAAAACAACTTTGGTGTAGCCTGCACTTCCCATCTAGGCTACTGAGAGGGTAAACAAATATGTTGCAGAGCTACCATCTTTACCTGTGGTCTGCAGCCACAGCGACTTCCAGCTGCTCACTGAGAATCCTGTAGACTGCAGGTTACTTTCTGTGCTCCTTGTTTTTGTTTTTGTCAGGCCCCTCAGTCCTTCTTTTGTGACCTCAGTGCATGTTTCTGGCACGTTAGAGATGCTTTCACTCTGATTAGGGTAATTACAAACCATCTCTGCTTTCCCTGCTCCTCAAACTCCACTTCAGCACGTATTCATCCATTTGTCTTAAAGTAATTAAATCCCTGGGGGAGGGGCAGGAGACACAGCATGGCAGGGCACCTAATTTTGGCAGCTATTAAGTAGCGAACGCGCTACTCGCTAGCACTTTTATTACTGTGCTCGTTAATCTCGGAGCCTTTCCACTCCATGGAGCCGCTGCCATTGTGATAATCGCAATAAATCACACCAACAACTGCTGCAGCCCACCGTGGTGCAAAGGAAGAGAGCAGAGTAAATGCAAGAGCCCTCTCAGATGACCCGATGGTACTTTCTGGTAGCATGCATTTGGATTTGAGTGTTTTTATATATAAGGACTTTTTTTCATTAAACCATGTGTAACGTTCGCAACAGTATTGTGTCTGGCACTAAGAGCACATTCAATGTGCATCCCAAATCACATATTAATGCTCTATTTTATATGACATTTTGTAGTATAAATAGTAGTTACTTTTCACCGATTTGATGTCGAGAGTGACCAATGAATTGGGATCTCACTTCGAGAGACCACTTTACTTCGAGTGTAAACTAAACGAGCCGATGCACATTGGCATGCAATTATTGCATCCAGTTGCAGCTGATCACAGCGTGAGCATAAAAAGGCAACAGAAGCAATGCATATCAGCTTTTCGCTTCAGAGCCGAGCAACAACATTGTTCTGCTCCATCCAGTCAAGTGAGCTACGAGTTCAATGCGCTCTTGGAAGCTTCTGGTGTTGGCAGTACGGCGCTTCAGCGGTGGTTATTCCATGTCGAGTGGGTTTCTGGATGCGGCCGTTACCTGGCACCGGGTGATGGTCACGATCGCTGTCTCACGTGTCTCTGCATTAAACACGCTGAGTTGAAATTTGTGGATGACTCATGTTCCCATTGCGGGGAGATGACCATCTCAGAGCTGCAGATAAGGCTTTGCTTACACCAGGAGGAGAAGTTGCCTCTGCTGCAATCCAAGGCTCGTCCTGGCAGCTGCCTGGCGAGAACTACCTCCGGCAGTAGCACGGGCGGTTTGAGAGTCACAGTGGTAGCAAACCCCTCAGGGAACCAACCCTCAGGGGCCCATCACTCCTCTAGCACCTCCGATCCAGTTGAGCAGCCAATGGAACACACATAGCCCTCTTCAAAGAGTGTGACAGGAGAAGTTTTGAGAACAGTGTTAACCGAAATTGAGGGGATCCTAAACTCAAAACCTCTCAGCTACACATCATCTGACATCTGACATCTCTGACATCGACCCAATCACCCCCAACTGCTATTGGATGAAGAGATGCCTCCTTACCCCAGGTGGTGTACCAAGACTCTTGAGTGCTAAGTCAACACCGCTGGAGACACAGCCAACTGTTGGCTGACCATTTCTGGAGGCCAGCATATACTCAATCTGCAGCTAGCCTTGTCAAGCTACCAGCCCTATCTGATAAAGAGTAATCCAGAACCACAACTTTGCCATCAGTAAACTATTTAATGAGATTCAAAAGTCTGGGGTGAATTCTTCAAGTTAGAAGTCATTATACAGTTCTGACCAACTGTCTGTAGGGGTTCAAAGCCACCCGAATCAGTTCTACAATTTAAAATCGCACTTATAAAGTGTGTACCAGCGGTATCCTGTGGGGCTCCTCCCAATGATCGGATGTCAATCACTGCATCGGAGGTAGAGGTCTCTGAGGAAGATTTGGCTGTGCTGCAGCCATCGGATCCAGAGATGACAGCTATGCTTTTCCGGGCCACTGAGAAAGTAGGGCTCGAGTGGAAACCTCCTGTGCATCCAGAGCCTTCAAGGCTGGATGATTGGTTTCTCGAGGTGGCCTGCACTGGTTCTCAGCACCCAGCCCCGGTGCCTTTCTTTGTGGAAGTGCATGAGGAGCTCACCAGGTCATGGATGGCAGCCAAGCAGCATCGTGGAGCCCCACCTATTCAAGCCCTTGTCAAACCTGGCGGCAAGTGGAAGAGCAAACGGCCTGAGACAGAGGGATCTACCCTTTGGGAGATGGTGAACGCACCACTCCTTCCCCCAGAGGAGGGCCGGGTGGAGAATCTTTTGTTTTGTTTTACCCCGCTGTCTGCCTCAAATTCAGCGGTACACAAATTCTCATCAAAATAACAGTTTTCTCTATCTCTGGGTCCCAGGAGGGCACAGAGAGTTGGGGACGGCCCAACACCGGACCTCTCTCATCGTCCTCCGTAGCCAGCCGGCAGCAGTGGTCTATTAATGAGCATAAACAAAGGCCCTACTCACGCACCCTCTGCCAACTTGTGGAACCAGGGTAATCTACTGCCGCGTTTCCACCACAGGAACTTTACCCAGGAACTAGGGACTTTGGCCTGGTACTCGGTGTGTTTCAACCGCAGGAACCAGGAACTAAATTAAGTTCCGGGAAAAAAAAAAAAAACTCTTAGAAAGTCCCTGCTGGCGAGGTAGTACTTTTTCAAAGTTCCCGAACTTTCGGGGGCGGGACTTGAGCGCTAAATATCCTGATTGGTTGAGTTCATGCAGCATTGGTTGAGTTCAACCACCATTTATTCGGATCATTTTCAAAATATTACTGTTATTGTGTCATACAATGTAATTTTAAAAGTGAAATTTTCAATGAAATTTTCAAGCGGGAATGTAGTTGTTTAAGACTCAAATCTGTGGTTTATTTATAAAGACAGCGCCTATTTAAAAATGTGTTTCGCCGATCTCGGAGACATGAGCTCCACGCGATCAGCAGGAGCTCAGTCCTCATGTATCCGCAAAGAGCAGCCTCACCTCGGCTAGACCTTCTGATATGTGCCGCTGGCTCTGATGTCTCTTTAGTGGTTAAACATAAAATATAATTTGTTTTGGGTAAATCTAACAGGTTATCTTTGGTCTGTATTCAATTTACTTATATGTTAAAATGAAAATAAAAAAGGCAAATTTATATAATATTTAGTTTCATTGTAATGACTGTATATACACATTTCCCTGAGCTAAGTACATTTCTGCAGCTGTTATTATGTTTAAATGAAAACGAAAGGAGGCAGTGGTATTTGATATGAATGTACTTGTTTAAAACTAAATCTGTGGTTTATTTATAAAGACAGCGCCTATTTAAAAATGTGTTGTTTTGCCCATTTTGGAGACGGTCAGCTCCACGTGATCAGCGGGAGCTCAGTAATCATGTATCCGCCAAGAAGCAGCCTCACCTCGACTAGACCTTCTGATATGTGCCACTGGCTCTGATGTCTCTTTATTGGTTAAACATAAAATATAATTCGTTTTGGGTAAATCTAACAGGTTATCTTTGGTCTGTATTCAATTTATCTAAATGTTAAAATGAAAATAAAAAAGGCAAATTTATGTAATAATTCGTTTCATTGTAATGGCTGTATATATACACATATCCCTGAACTTAGTACATTTCAGCAGCTGTTATTATGTTAAATGAAAACGAAAGGAGGCAGTGGTATTTGATATCCTATTTTGTTTTATGAAAAACAGTAAACAAGTTTTACACAAAACATTTAATTTGTCTTAATTAATGAAATTTAAATACATTTTATTTTTTGGTAAATAAAGAGGATTTGCTATTAAAATTAAAACATGGAAGAAATATTGTGTGATTTATTTCTTTAAAAATAAAATTTTGTTAATATTTTCAACAGTAGTAGCAGTATCACATACATTTCACTAACTGATAGTAATATTTTGAGCACAATGCCTTTATGTAAAAATTGAACTTTTATTTTCCCAGCCTCTACGCACACCTTGGCAATATAATCGCCATTGGCAAGTAAAAGTTTTAGTTTAGGCGCGCAGAGCATTTAAATATCACCATCAAGTAATATCACCTTATAAAATACATGTAAATGAGGTAAATCACTTACTTATGGTGTTTTCCTTTGATAAAAAACTAATTCCCTGTCTTCATTGCGAGTGGAAGAAAATATCTCTCTTGAGAAAAAGTTTTGGAGTAAAGCACATAAATATCGCAAAACCCAATATGATGTTATTAAATGAGTAAGATTATACACTTATTCCGTATTCCGTCCTCATACGAGCCGCGTCGTTAGCAAAGAAAATGGCGTCTGTGTATTTCAGATAGGTCAGGCGCGTGCACACGAGCAAATGTCCCGGATGTGACTATTAAAGATGCTCTAAGTGATGTGACCACTGATCTATATTATAGAACTGGATTGCTCATGACGTCATGAAAGTGAAGCCGCTGCGCCGCCATATTGGTAATCCCTAGTGTGCGTAAACGTTCCATTGAATTAATAGGAATCTAAAAGTCCCCAACACTAGGATTTCAACACTGGATAATTTGCTGTGATGAAAAAAAAAATCTCTTCCTCTTTACCTCCAATCATTACAATATTGGACTGCACCTCTTCAAGTTTTCATCAATTTTACGTTAACATCAGGGACACAACAATAAAATCCGGAAATCACAAATTTACCCGTGACTCCATGGAAAATAATTCGCAATTTCATATTTTGTTTTTGACTTTATGAACCGTTGGACATGCCTTGGCATGACACTGGAAGCACCAGGCTGCAGTCAGTCATGCTAGTAACAGGCAAAACTTGATGATATTGAGTTGTTTGAGCTCAAACACATAATTACAATAAGATAGGCCATTACAGTTTTTCTCGATTGTTTACACACATTTTCTGAAAGCATATCTCTCTACCTCATATTCTCAAAACTCTACACACAAATTCAAAAACACACACACAATGGGCAAAACCCCTCAATGCTCCTGCAAAATGAAACTTTACATTCAAAACAATGCTATTTCTTCTCAAAATGGTATTTGTTTTCAAATGACACACACAAACCATCATATGAATAGACATTTATAAGAACCATTTGAACACTGATGTGCTCAGTGTAAAACACTATGATTAATGGAAAACACTTATTCTCCATTCATCATAATCAGTGTTACACTTACTACAGACAGTACATACATAAGTGTGTTGTAAAATATTTGAGAATATTGTTTTTACAGAACACACAAATACACGGTAACAAATATATTTAATTTTTCCCACAAAAACAATGTACACAGTGTACATCCCAACCAACACAAAGTAGGACATACAGTGGTCTACATACAAAACAACAGAAGAATTTACTGTATACAGTTACAGTAATACTGTAAAAAAAAACACTATGCTGCATCCTCTCTTCTGTTGCGGTCTGGCCACAGCACCTCATCCACATCACAAGCAATGTTTTCCCTGGCCAAGCAGCGGGGGAAATATCGCCTAGCATGGCGATTCCAGCCATGAAAAGCATCAGCTGCTATATCTCCACACGCGTCCTCCATAGCTTGCAGAAGAGGTATACGCGTTTGAGGATTTCGGTCATACACTTTCCATCTCCAGGCAGAAAAAAATTCCTCAATACGATTGAGGAATGGAGAATATGGAGGGAGATAAACAACTAAAAAGCGTGGGTGGGCAGTGAACCAGTTACGAACCAGAGCAGCCCTGTGGAAACTTACGTTGTCCCAAATGACAACGTACCTGAGCTGCTCTGGGCCATCTACCTGATCTGGTGGAATGAGTGTGTTGTGTAGGGTGTCCAGGAATGTGATCAGATGGGCGGTGTTGTAGGGGCCAAGGGTAGCATGGTGATGGATGACGCCGTGATGGGTAATCGCTGCACACATTGTGATGTTCCCTCCGCGCTGGCCAGGGACTTCAACAATGGCACGCTGGCCGATTATATTCCTTCCCCTCTTTCGTCTTTTTGTGAGGTTGAACCCAACCTCATCAATGAAGATGAACTGGTGCTCCACTGCAGCCACCTCTAGCTCAAGGACTCTCTGAAACACACATGACAATATCAGAAATAGACATGGAGTGGTCACTATTGTGAAGCTCAATCATTATGATTACAATATTGAAATATGTATAATTTACAGTAATGTATACAGTGTTGAGAGTATGCATCAATTGTGGGACTCACTTGCACATAGTTATGTCGCAATTCTTTGACTCTATCTGAATTGCGTTCAAATGGCACCCTGTAGACCTGCTTCATCCTGAGATGATTTCTGCGCAAGACACGGTCCAGTGTTGATAAGCTTACCCTATCAATATTTTGAAATATGTCATTGTTTTCTATTATCTTTCTTTGTATTTGCCGTAATGTTATGGCATTGTTTTCTAGGACCATGTTAATGATTTGAGTTTCCTGTTCAGGAGACAGAACACGTTCCCGACCGCCTTGTGTTGGTAATCTTTCAGTTCTGCCAAACAAATACATAGTAAAATAGTGTAAATACAAAGTAGGTATACATTTCCTATATACATGAAGCATACTTTACAGCATTTTTACAGTCCTACAGAACAGTCCACAGGCAATACTGTACTACTGTACTCATTGAATACTGTATTTATATGTAGTACTGCAATTTTCTAGTTAGAGTAGATTTCTTACCTATTCTCATTTCGGAAAGTCCGGATGATGGATGCCACAGTGTACCTGCTCAAATTTGGCTGTACTCTTTGCCCACTTCCTGATAGATCTTTGTGTTTTAGGTAGAGAATTGTGTGTAGTGTTCTGAAAAAAGTGTTTTATGCAATTGAAAACTGAGTCAAAGGCTGAGAAATAGCTTATGGTTTTGAAGATTTGGCATGTAGTTTTGCACTTTGAGTAAGAGGTTTCAAAAATCGTGTGACATGAAAAGATTTTTCATCAAAGTAGTCCATGTGACATCAGAGGGTCAGTTAGAATTTTTTGAAGCATCGAAAATACATTTTGGTCCAAAAATAGCAAAAACTATGACTTTATTCAGCATTGTCTTCTCTTCCGTGTCTGTTGTGAGAGAGTTCAAAACAAAGCAGTTTGTGATATCCGGTTCGGGAACGAATCATTCAATGTAACCGGATCTTCTTGAACCAGTTCACCAAATCAAACTGAATCGTTTTAAACTGTTTGCGTCTCCAATACGCATTAATCCACAAATAACTTAAGCTGTTAACTTTTTTAATGTGGCTGACACTCCCTCTGAGTTCCAACAAACCAATATCCCGGAGTAATTCATTTACTCAAACAGTACACTGACTGAACTGCTGTGAAGAGAGAACTGAAGATGAACATCGAGCCGAGCCAGATAGCGAACAATAGACTGACTCGTTCACGAGTGAAGAACCGGTTGCATCAGTTTTCGGATCCCCAGTAGTTCTTTCGGACACTTCGATTCAATAAATCGGTTGAAGAAAACAGTTCACCGGTTCTTTTGTGCTCGACGTATAGCGTCATTGGCAATGATTGCCCTTGATTCAAGCCTTCGTTTACCCGCGCTCATAACATTAGCACAGAATCAGTTCAGAATCAATCACCAAAAGAATCAGTTTGATTCAGACGCTCTGTGTGTCAGTCTGCTTCACACTGAATCACACATGTGCAGTATCATCAGCTCCTCGGTTCTCGAATCGGACGCGTCTGACAGAAACGGTTCTTGACTCGTGAACGAGTCATTATCTGGCTCGGCTCGGTGTTCAACTTCAGTTCTCTCTTCACAGCAGTTCAGTCAGTGTACTGTTTGAGTAAATGATTTTCTCCGGGATATTGGTTTGTTTGAACTCAGAGGGAGTGTCAGCCACATTAAAAAAAGTTAACATCTTAAGTCATTTGTGGATTAATGCGTATTGGAGATGCGAACCGTTTCAAACAATTTAGTTTGATTTGGTGAACTGGTTCAAAAAGATCCGGTTACATCGAATGATCCGTTCGCGAACGGGATATCACAAACTGCTTTGTTTTGAACTCTCTCTCACAACAGACACGGAAGAGAAGACAATGCTGAATAAAGTCGTCGTTTTTGCTATTTTTGGACCAAAATGTATTTTCAATGATTTTTGGGTGAACTATCCCTTTGTATTTATTTTATATTGTTCTCCAGCAATGAATTAATGTATCCCTTATGGTAAAAAATAAAATAAAATCTTATGTTGTTGCCAAAAGAATTAGTTCTAACGTTACCGCTGTATTTTCTTTTTTTTTTTCTGATTAGGGTGATGCAGTGCAAGATATGCAGATTTGAACACCCTGCCCAGGAGGTCCTTTTTAAACATGACCAATTGTGCCACTACCAGGGAAGATACTGCCAACTACCTGCCTCTACACAGATTGCATCTGCTCCTTTAAAACCACTGGTTGAAGTCTCACCTTTTAAGATCACACTAGTGCTTATCTTCACGTGAGAGTCACTTAACATTGAATGGTGAATTGTGTGACTTTAAGGAAATTTGTAAAACACCCTATTACTCCAAACATATAAGGAGCCATTTAAAAAAAAATCATGAAACTTTAAGGTGCCCTTTTAGCCAGTGTGGTTTTTAAAACACATTTGATTTCATCATCCAGTGTTCACAGAAGTCAAAAACATTGCAGCTTTTCCATTACAGACTTTAAAGCAAATATCATTATTCAAAATTCAGAACCAAAAGACAGTGAGCAACAAACTCTGTTGCTATGCACACACTTTTATTACCATTGCAGTTAATTTTATATTGCTTGTGATCGATATGATGGACATTGACTGGACCCGTTGTTATTTTTGCACATTATTTTGGACTTGAATTTTGTGATAGTTTTTATTTGATGCTTTCCCAATTTAATTAACTGTGTAGAAGTTTTTAATTTTGCAACACAAATGTGACAAATAAGCTCTTAACTTGAAAAAACTTTCTATTGTAATTTATTTTATTGCGAATGAAATTACTTGATTTGGTTTGTGATATAAACTTGCTGTTCTACAAAAAAATCATATTGATGAAATAAAAAAAAATGTGATTCTGTCCATTTAAAGATTTTTTTGAGGACCAATGTTGTACTGAGTAGCATTTAATAAATTAATTCACTCATGTTGGTTTGACAGTTTTGTGCTGAACTTTAAACTGCTTGAGTAAAACCTAAAGTTCTGAAGCTGCACTGTAAAAACCAAAAACTAAAGTTGAGAGCTCAAAAACCTTCGGAAGCTGGTTGCCTTAAACTTAAGTTTTGTAAACTTTTGTTTTTTTTTAAAGCAACTTCAACTATCAGGTTTTGTAAACTTATGGAGTTTTTATTATTTAAGAATATATTTCTAGTCAACTAAACACAAAATTGAAAGTTTAACTAAAAGTTCACTTAATATATTTTGTTGATTAAACATGCACAAAAGTTTGTACAACTAATTGACCTTTAAGTTGAGTAAACTCAAAAATCTGCTGAAGCTAGTTGCCTTAGTCATAAGTTGGGCCAACTTAAAATTTTAAGGCAACAAACTTCAGCAGATTTTTGAGTTTACTCAACTTAAAGGTCAATTAGTTGTACAAACTTTTGTGCATGCAATCAACCTCACTATTGAAAACAAATTTAAGCACTAAAAGCAGCCCACACTCTTTGTTCTCTTTCATTAAAATAATGTTCATTTTCATGCATACATTTATTATTTATGCATTTCTTTATTTATTTCTTCATATAGGCAATTTATTTAATTTATTTATTCATGTAGGCTATTTCTACATTTATTTATTTCTGCAATTAAGTATTTATTTATTTATTTATACTTAAGTCATTTTTTTTAGTCGTCCATAATATATAGGCTACATGGTTGCGATAAAATTTTCGTTAAAATTTTTAGGTGTCATTGTTTAAAATTTGCTTTATTGAAAGACGTTTCATAGAGGTTCAGTTGTGCTTTCAAATGTTATGACATATTGTATATATGTAATTTTACAGTTCATCCATCTCCTAAATTATTACACCTATGTGCAGTCACAATTCCAGTCACAAGTGGTAAAATTTACTGTGCAACGTGCATTAAATTGTTTGTATGATGTCTGAGGATTTAACTGATGAATTCTCTTTGAAAAAGAGCAGAAGAAGCCCTTTTAGTGGTGAGTGATATTTAATAAATGTTATTTGTTGGGCTGTTTCTGATTTTTAAGATTATTGTTCGATAATATTGTTTAATTTATGTAAATTATTTTTAGCCTCCTATGGGATTATGACGTGTGCATTGTGTTAATGCACGTTTATTTCAGAACATGCACGTCTTTATACGCAACTTGTTTAATGAATATAACCGGCATATAACAAGGGAGGGGGTATGGGGGGGGGGGGGGGGGGGGTGGGAGGGGCGGGGGGCTGCTGCGTTAGCCCAGGGCCCTGCAAAGGTGTAACGGGGCACTGCTACCAATAGTGAAAATGTAAGTCCATCTGTTTCAAGAACAGTGCCATATTACCTCGCTTGTGAGAAATGATGCAGTTTTTAAGTTTTTGAGGTATTTTACTGATAAAATTGTTAAAGCAGTGCTAACAACACATTTCCGTGTGTGCGCATGTGTGTTTGTACTGCATGTGTGTGAGTTTGAGTCAGACAAAGAGCGGGAGAAAGAGTACTAGAAAGAGTTTTCTAAGCTTATCTATGCTTTTGATGATCGGCTGGAGTCTGTGAATTTTCTGGTCCCCTACAGGCCTCTGTTGAGCTACAAAAATCATATATCTTTCACAGTAAGCTGCTGTTGCATACTGTACAGTCCAGCTAAGCTGACATAAATAAGACCATATGCAGTGATATTCTTTCGGACCCAATGGCCCTAATGAAGCTCTTTTTTTTTGTGTGTGATACAGCTATAACACTGACGGCACCTTGGCAGTGTGGAAAAGCTTCGCTGCTGTTAACATATCTGTAGCTTGATATATGACTCCATATGGAGGAGTATCACGGCACAGTGAATGTAAGCAAAAAAAAATAAGCTGGTTCAGATCCTTCTCTAATTAACTGGAGTTAATATTTCAAACACAGCATTATATTTACAGCAAAACTTTATGCACAGTATGTTCCGCTTTCTGTGCTGGAACACATGCTTGCGTGTCGAGCAGCATTGTGTTGATTGATGTGCGGGGAAGCTGGTGTCAAGAGGTGTTTATTTCACAAGCGATGGGCTCTCTGACAGTCCTTTCATATGAGTGTGAGATATACAGCCAAGACAAAATTCAGAGCAGCCATGCACAACTACAGAACCTCTTTGAAAAGCTTTAACCCAACAAGTGCAGGCACCATGGGCCTCAAGAGCGATATGGCAGGCCTTTGTTCTGCTGGAGCAAGGCTTGACATGCCATTAGTCACCAGCAGGTCAACAGAGACACACCGAGCAAGAGGGACACATTTTTCCAACACATTAGACCAGACTGAAGAGAAGAGTGCACAGAGTACAGAGACACTGAAAGAAGATACAGAAAGAGAGAGAGAGAGAGAGAGAGTGCATGCTATCTAAACTTAAATATCTATATAGACAATGTCATTTTTTTAGGAAGACTGAATGTCATAGAAACATGTCCAGGTCACAGCACACCCCCAAATCACAAAGTCAACAAACACATGAGCGTATATTTAACATAAAGTAAATGAAACCTATTTATATGTCCATTATTTATTTATTTATTTATTTATTTATTTATTTATTTTTACTGTGTTAAAACTATTTTAAAGCAGTACAAAATGTGTTGTGTCTGTTTATATAATAGTATGTTTATACAATTTATATAATATAATATGCACAACCTTGCATACACGTGTGTAAATATACATATATAATGTACACACACACACACACACACACACACACACACACACATGTGTCTCCTCTACAGTTTCAAAAGAGATCTCATATTATGTTTTGTGCAAGACCCTTTTATCCAAAGTGACTTACAAATGAGGAAGATCACAAGCAGTTTAAAACACACAGACAACAATAATGGCAATACCACAATTAAATACACAAAAACACGTGACTTTAGTACATAAAGGAGGTAGAGCTTTTTTAACATTTGGCTCCCAAACTCTGGAATAGCCTTCCTGATAACGTTCGGGGTTCAGACAAACTCTGTCTCTGTTTAAATCTATAAAGACTCATTTCTTTGGCCAGGCATTCAAATAATCATCTCATAATCTTGTACTGCAGTTACAGTATATCTGATCAAATGCACATTATTATTCTTAGCTTGGGTTAAACTAATTAATTTTACTTGGTTGGAACAGCAGCTACAATAATTATTTATTTATTTGTTTCTCGGTTTTGCCACGGCATTTACATCCCTTGGTAACTAGGATTTACACAAGCCTCAGTCTGGATCCAGAACACCTGAGAAGAGATGATGCCGACCCCTCAGAGGACCCCAGATGATGCCTGGGGTTCAACCCTGAAACAACATACAGAACTAACAAATATTGCTATGAGTTTGATTGTGTCATATAATAATTGCTGTTAATAGTGTTCGTCTGTTTGATTACGTCTGTAATTTATTTTTTTCATACATTTCTGCCATATGCACATAAATTGACAGTCACCACTGATAAGCTACAACTAAATATTGTAGAAACTTAGTTTTCTGTAAAGATGCTTTGCAAAGATTTGTATCGTAAAAAAGTGCTATACAAATAAACTTGAATTGAATTAAATTGAATAAATATATAAAGCATACCAATTAAGCAAAAGTGTAAAATTATGTTATATTTACGCAGTCACAAGCCTAAATTTAAGCATTTGGAACAATATTGGTGCTATTATTGACAGTGGCTTTTTGGAAATTTACTGACATAATGATATTCTTTAAAAAGCTGGTAATAATGCAGAAAAGTTAAAAAATTAAATTAAAAATTAAATAAAAATAAACATTTAGATTTGTTCGATTTACTAACGTGTTGTTCACTGCTGTCTTAAAACACAAATCTATGAACAAATTAGTTTAAATGCTAGACAATGAATTCTTACACAGACAAGTTCAATCCTAAATGAAAATTGTCATGTTTATTTTTATTGCATTTCCAGTAAAAATATATTGGTGTAATAATCAACACATGCTTGAGTTTATACTGTATTATTTACACTAACAAACAAACACAAGTACGGTCTGACCATAGTCATGATGTGAGTCAGAGTTAAGTAGAGTTATAGTACTGGTAATGTCTTTGCCCTTCAAATAAACCAGATGGCACAAGTGTCTTTTTTTTGCCATTGTTTGGTAAGCATTGTCCAACATCTGTTCTTTGACTTCTGTTACATAACTCTGATACATGCAGTCACAGATTGAGCACCACTGGCACGATGTGTGGTCTAAATCCCAAGGGGCAGGATGCTCTTAATAAAACCTGACCCATCCGAACTCAGAACTTATTAAACCACAAGCCAGTTATCTCAAACATCATACAGGCATCTATGCTTTTATTGTTCATGTACTGTCTTTTGTAGCAGCTTCAGTTAAGTATGTTTCTTGTTTTTTAATTTTTAACACCTATATCCACATTACATTTGTTTTCTTCAGATGTTTGTTACCAAAGCAACTTGACAAAAATGTTGGCTTTTCAAAGATTATTGCACTTACAAAAAAATTAAAATAAATTAATTAATGAATGAATTAATAAATTGGTTATGGTTTTTATATTGCTGTGGTATTACATTTAAAAAAAAAAAACAAAAAAAAAAATGTGTTACACGTTTGTAATTGTAAGTTTGGGGTCTGTAAGATTCTTAAATGTTTTTGAAAAAGTATCTTATGCTCACAAAGGCTGCATTTATTTGTTAAATAAGTGAAATAGTATTACCAATTAAAATAACTTTTCTATTTGAATATATTTGAAGAAAATAAGTAATTTACGATGTCAAAGATGTATTTTCAGTAGCCATTACTCCATTCTTCAGTGTCACAAAATCATTCTAATACGCTGACCAAGAAACATTGCTTATTAATTAAAGCAATCAATGCTTAAAAAGTTGTGCTGCTTCATGTCTTTTCTTTTTAACATTATGTATATATATATATATATATATATATATATATATATATATACATATATATATATATATATAAATATATATATATATATAGTTACAAGTTGGGTGTGTGCTTAACGTAAGACAAAGTGCTCGAGGAGGATAGTGATCAAAATGAGGAGTTTACTGGATGACGACGGAGAATACAGACTATACACAACACCACATTAACTTCACAATAGGTTAAGATACAAATACATTAAGTTACATTCACATTCAGATGCACATTCAATCATGGACGAAGAAGAACTCAACAGACAGGGTATTTAAGCACACAGAAGGTAATGAGGGAACTGGAGACAGGTGGGGAATAATCAATTAACCAAAACAAGAAAAGGAAGGTGACCAAATAAGGGAACAGAAGTTCATTAACGTAACAGTTCGCCCCCTCCCGGAACGGTGCGTCCTCGCACCGCAAGAGGAATACCAGCGGAGGGAGGGTGGGGGTTCTGGAGGTAGGAACCAGGGCGGAGTGGGGAGGAGTCAGGGAGGAGCCCGGAGAAGGAGGAGCCAGATGGTCCTCCAGAGACCAGCCAGGATGGAGATCCAGGGTGGAGTCGACGGCGGGAGGAGCCATGGTGGAGAATGAGCCGACGACACCAGGGGGCCAACAGGTGGAGACTGCACCGGTGGGTGAGGAGCCCAAGATGGAGCAGCGCAGCCGCAGAGCCAGGGTGACGTCGAGGATCCGGAGGGCCTAGGTGGAGCAGAAGGCCCAGGCGACCATGGCGGAGGCGGGGTCCTGGAAGACTGCTGTGGAGCTGGAGTGACTGAGGATGGAGGTGGAACCAGAGGGAAGGAGGAGCCTGACAGAGCTGGAGGGATGGAGTGATGAGGTGAAGCCAGAGGAATGGAGTCCCAAGGCAGCGGATGGTCGACGACTGACCAAGGTGGAGCCGGAGGGACGAGGGAGCCTGGTGGAGCAGGTGGGATGCCAGGCCACGGTGGAGACGAGGGAGCTAAGAGCCAAGGTGGAGCCGCTGAGTCGAAGGATCGAGGAGGCTCGGAAGCTGGAGGCAGAGACAGGGCCTTAACACGCCAAGGCGGAGCTGGAGACTGGCAGTCCAGCGGCAAACCATCGCACCCAGATGGCGCGGACTGAGGGTGAGCTGCGGGACTGACTGGCACCAGCAAAGATGACGTCGAGGAACTGGCTGGTCTAGGAGGAGGAAAGAGAGGAAGGATGGGAGGAAACACAGGAGGATCAGGGCTGGAAGGAACCAGCGGAAGTGGAGCAGAGGGACTGGCAGGTCTAGGAGGAGGTGGGAGAGGGAGGCTGGGAGGGAACACAGGAGACACAGGAAATTCAGAGCTGGGTGGAACCAGCGGAGAAACAGGAAATTCAGAGCTGGGCGGAACCAGCGGAGACACAGGAAATTCAGAGCTGGGCGGAACCAGCGGAGACACAGGAAATTCAGAGCTGGGCGGAACCAGCAGAGACACAGGAAGTTCAGAGCTGGGCAGGGAGCTGTGGAGAGCTGTGGAGACACAGGAAGTTCAGAGCTGGGCGGAACCAGCGGAGACACAGGAAGTTCAGAGCTGGGTGGAACCAGCGGAGAAACAGAAAACTCAGGGCTGGGCGGAACCAACGGAGAAACAGAAAACTCAGGGCTGGGCGGAACCAACGGAGAAACAGAAAACTCAGGGCTGGGCGGAACTAGCGGAAAAACTGAAAATTCAGGGCTGGGCAGAACCAGCGGAGATGGAGCAGAGGAACTGACTAGAGGAGGTAGGAAAGGGAGACTGAAAGGGTATACAAGGGGATCAGGGCTGGATGGAACCAGATGGATCCATAGACCAGTCCATAAGATCTAATAGTTGCTCCATACAATTTCCCGAGCCCGCATAAAGCTCACCCTCAGTCGCGGAAGTGTGGGCAGGGCGTTCCTCCACGCCCTCGATCTCCACTAAGACTCCCACGATGCACGGTGTTGCCGGCTCACACACCTGGTCAGTCGCGCTCTCGAGGTCCTGCACCCTGTTGGTGATTGGCTCGGGCTCTGCGGCTGCGGTGGGCTCTGGCTCTGTGCGGCTTGATGGTGGCTGGCTGGTCTCTGGGTCGAGAGTGGGGCTGGAGATATCCTCTTCAGTGGTGCAGATGGTCCATGAAGATCCATTTTTCTCCAGCACCCACTCCACAAAAGCGGCGAAATCCTCTCGGGGACGGTCGCTGGTAGGCGTGCCTTACACCGCTCGCTCAGGCCGGTGTAGTAGAAATTAGAGAGTGAGCGGTCGGGGAAGTGGGTAAGGCACGCCAGATCGAGAGTCCCTGGTATGGTCCTCCAGCGAACGGTCCAGTTGCTCCAGGCATTGCAGATACTAGTGTTTATCTGTTTCTATGTGTATTATCACACTTCTTACGGCATCTTTGAAATGCTGTACACATATACTCCAAAGACTGACAGTTCCTTTGCATTGAGGTCTCTTTAACTGTGTCATTAACCAATTATTTAAATTCAATTTAAATTACATTTTAATATATTCAATTTCAGACGTCTCACATATGCTTTAACTTATTTCCATAATGTTTTTTGAGTGTATGCACATTTATAGGTGATCGTTTTAGTTATGCTGTGTGATATAGCAATGTGATATGTGTGTATACGTGTGTATTTTCATGTTAAGTGTGGTTCTACCACTCGTACAATGACTTACGTTTTCATACACACAAAAACGTACAACATTGATGTATTTATAGCACTATAACGTACAAATACTTAAGTAGCAGTAGCAGTAACATAAAGAATGTATATGAATTCCCATGTATTAATATTGAAATCGTGGCTTTAAAGATTTAAATCGTTTGTATTCAATTGTCATATCAATACATGTTTGTTGAATTTACTGAAAGCAGTTTACTCATCTCCTTAATAGAAAATTAAATTTCTGTTCATGCTGCAAACTGGTTTCGGGGGTTACATAATGTTAAACCCTGTTTCGGGGTTATTACATAATGTTAAATAAGACTACACTTTGAAACCTTAAAATTAATAAAATTTCTGTAATTATTTAACTACTTTGTAATATTTTGCTGCACAATTTTCTCCTATGCAGTGACTGACAATACAAACATAAGATACACCAAAGCGCAACATAAAATTACAAATCACATCTATTTTATTTGTTTGGTGTCCTCAATATCTTTAGAATCCATATGTTTGCAAAGAGATCCAAATTCAGCCCTTTATCAATCGATCTTCATCTTCATTCTCAGCGAAAGCGAAATTTGAAAAAAGTGCCAGTGCGCCACCCTCGGGAAACGTTACGACATGGTTTACGGCACTGATATCGAACGCTCATTGGTTCTCACCTAATTCCTCACAGATTGCAACATGCCGTGTTTCAGTTGATTGAGATTTGAAATTAGTATCAAGCCTTCACGGAGAGAAGACAGATTCATAATTTCAAGGATTAATAAATAAAATTCTGCTCTGTAACGTTACCCTATAAAAACTATTACCACCACAGAGGACTGCGACTGGAACTAATCATCATTTGAACTACTTTTGGTACCCCTTTTGACTTTTTGCAAAAAAAAAAAATCATTGTGATTAACGTTATGCTTGTTTGTCTGTTATTAATTTATTTATAACAGTATGTAGTTTTAAGAAATTATTATGGGTAGGTTTAGGGGTAGGTGTAGGATTAGTGGCTCAAAATACAGTTTTAATGTTATATTTTTACTAAAATTGTTATTTTCCTACACATTTCTGTCCATTATGTTTTATTCTTTTAACATTATGTTTAAAATGGGTAGGTTTGGGGTGGGGTTTAGGGATCTTACATTTATCTAAAAAATTATAAAAAGGGAAAATATACATATATTTATATGACATGAAAGATTTGTAAATATTTTACGTTTTATTCGCTGTAAAAATGTA
This sequence comes from Carassius carassius, assembly GCF_963082965.1. Lineage (NCBI taxonomy): Eukaryota > Metazoa > Chordata > Actinopteri > Cypriniformes > Cyprinidae > Carassius > Carassius carassius. The sequence goes on along the minus strand of NC_081787.1, from coordinate 19,080,785 downwards.
AGTATTTGTACGTTTTGGTGCCATATATTACGTCAGTATTGTATGTTTTACCACCTTTCAAAACGTACCAAAATTTATGTTTTGTGTCTTTTAAAGTTACGTATTAATAACTACGTATTAACAATGAGACCAGCTGATGAAATGCACACACACACATGCACACACACACACACACACACACACACACTTACTGTGCAAATATTTATACACAAGTGCTTGTAAATATTTGCACATTTACAAGCACTTACACACACACATTATTTATATTTCTGTCAGGTTAATTTGGAGTCGTTTCAGTGGGGAGTTCATAGAAGCAAAAGAGTGTGGTGGAGAAGCCGACGGAAACAAATACTCAGGGCTGAAAAAAAAAAGACTAATAATAATAATGAATATCTTCTGGGGAAATGGCACATATACTGTCATTATGAATGAAATTTTAAAGAAATATATTATTATAATTCACAATGCGTTACCCTCATAGTGTTCCTTTCATTTTGACCTGGAAAGGATTTTCTTTGTCCTGAAATTGTTAGTTATTGTTATCACACTGGACTGAAACTTGCTTACTGTTTGACATTAAACTCAGGTCTTTCATAATGAAAACTGTACTACCAGACTGTCCCATTGCACAATAATTGTGTGCCCAATAAGCCAAGATTTCCGGTCGCACCCCCCCCCCCCTCCCCCCAAAGAAAATGTGCTAAAAAATAATGTCCTTCTTCCGAGCACGTTAGATTCCAGTATGTAGCAGTATTAAAGTTTCTGTTCACCTGATTATGTATTAAGCCAAGAATAGAAGCAGCTTCCAGCTCTTGAAAGGTCAGGAAGGAAGGCATGCGGAAATGTCCCTGTCCTGTGGCTGTTTTCCTTTCACCTTTTAAGGTTTCGGAATCAGATTTTTTTCCACAAGATCTGCTGCTGCGGCAAACAGTCAAGTCTTCTTGACAGTAACTTATTATAAATTTAGAGTGGACCAGATAACGGGCTGGAGGCTCTGTTAAAAATACAGAGAGTGATAATGCTTTATGTGTTACGGTTTTCCATAAACCACACATTTATTCCACAGCGTTGTTGATAATATGAACTTATTCTGATCTACAAAGGTAAACATCTTATATTCATACACTTAAGTATAAAAATTTGACATTTATGTGCTATTCTATTCAAGAGCTAATCACATTCATTCATATTACAAAAGTAATAAGAGAGGGAATGAGAGTACAAGAAAGAGCTTAGCTCCCAGCTTGGATATGTTTAGCAGTTTATTATAATGAGTTATTAATGGGTGTCCCTCATTCAACATGAGCTCAGCAGACCACTTAAGGTGTCGCAGCTTATCCTAATCAAAATAATGAGAGAGAGCCTCGTGACCTTCCTTTCCAGCTAAAAACATCTCATTCTGCGTCCACTCTCCTCACCCTTCACGCATCACTGACCTTCAATCTGTCACATGGAAATACTCAACATCTACCGGATGCTAATCTGAGTGGTCTTCCAGGCTTCAGATTTCATGAAAACATTTACAACAACATAAAGAGAAAATAAAATAGTTATAGCTTTAGCAGGGGATCTCATGGCTAAATCTGAAATGTAGGACATCACAAGATCCAGATATAATCATCTGAGGGAACAGGAGGTGTTACTGTTCTGTTGAATAACTCTGTCAAAACACAATAAAATAAAGCTGACGATTTGACCAATCAGAACGGATTATTCCTGTGGGAATCTATCAAGGGAAAGATCATCTTTTAATCATATCACATGGCTTTGGGATTTGTTTGGGTTTTGTTAGTATTTTTGCTCACAATTCTGAGATAAATAAATTCCGAATTATAACGTCTCGGTTACATATGGTAACCCTCGTTCCCTGAAGGAGGATATCGCAAAATGGGATATCGCTTTGATAGACCAATCTACTTTGAGTGTAAACTAAACGAGCCAATGCACATTGGCATGCAATTATTGCATCCAGCTGCCGCTGATCAAAGCGTGAGTATAAGAAGGCAGCAGGTGCACTGCATACCATACCAGGTTTTTTCTGAGGAGCCGAGCCGGAGACCTGGCAGCTCAACGGCGGTACAGCAACCATGGCGACGGGACGTGGCATCTCCGTTCCCTCCTTCAGGGAACGAGGGTTACCATACGTAACCGAGACGTTCCCTTTCAGTCGGTCACTCTCGATGCCACGTCGGTGACCGACGCAAAATGGGATCTACCAAAGCGCCATGGGTGCTGCCCCTTCCAGTGACCTGTGCGAGCCGCCTGCACCCCTATTAGGTGTAGGCAGGGGCTCGGAACAAGTAGTTCCACTTACCATTGTCAAAGCACTACCTCACTGGGTGAGATTGGATAAAACTGGGAAAACGTACCCGTTCTGCTTGGGACAGGGATGCTGCGGAAGCCCAATCCTTCCCGAAGGAGGTCTCGGGAGCAAATACACATATAGGATCCATTTAGGTGTATATGGAGAAATTTTAAGGTGATTAAAACCCTCTTGGGAAGGCAGAAGTCTGCCGGGGAAACACAGGCTCTAAGGCTATACCGTGGACTATACATATACGAGTACCGCTTAGGTCTCAGTACGGAACCCAGCCTTTCATGGTTCTCACGGATTCATCATGAAGGTGGTCTCAACAAGGTCTACAGTACAGACACTCTGGAGCAGTTTAAGCAAGCCGACACTAACCGGGGCCTCTCAGTGCCACTACCCGTTTGAGGTGAGAACACAGGAGGATACCGGCTCTACACGAAGGCTATAGAACCTAGCGAAGGTGTTAGGGGTTGCCCAGCCCAAAGCTCTACAGATATCTGTCAGCGAGGCGCCACGAGCCAGCGCCCAGGAGGATGCAACACTTCTAGTTGAGTGAGCTCGCAACCTGAAAGGGCAGGGCACACCCTGAGCCTGATAAGCCAGGGCTATGGCATCCACAATCCAGTGGGCCATCCTCTGCTTAGAGACGGCACTCCCCTTCTGCCGGCCTCCGTAACAGACAAAGAGCTGGTCTGAGGTCCTGAAGCTTTGTGTCTGGTCTACGTAGCACCTCAATGCTCGGACGGGACAGAGCAAAGCCAGGGCTGGGTCTGCTTCTTCCAGGGGCAGCGCTTGCAGGTTCACCACTTGGTCTTTGAAGGGTGTAGTGGGAATCTTGGGCACGTATCCAGGCCGGGGCCTCAGGATTACCTGGGAGTTAGCCGGCCCAAACTCTAGGCACGAATCGTCGACCGAAAATGCATGCAGGTCCCCTACCCTCTTGATGGAGGCCAGTGCAAGCAGGAGCAGAGTTTTCAATGAAAGAAACTTTAGCTCAACTGAATGCAAAGGCTCGAATGGGCCCTGCTGTAATGATTTAAGCGGCAACCTGGACTTTGAGGGTGGAGGGAGACAGCCTTCGCTCCAGCCCTAGCTGCAAAAAGGAAAGCACGACTGCAATCAGGCACCTTCGGGGTCTTCTCTGCGAGAAGAACACCACTCGACGAACAGTCAACTTCAAGGCATAAGCGTGTCTCGTAGATGGTGCTCTTGCCGAAGTGATGGTGTTCACTACCTCTTTGGGTAGGTCACCTTGAACCTCCGCGTCCCGTCCAGGGACCAGACATGGACTTTCTAAAGGTCTGGACGCAGGTGCCAAATGGTGCCCCGTCTCTGAGTCGGTAGATCCTTCCTCAGAGGAATCGGCCAAGGAGGGGCTGTCGAGAGGAGCACTAGTTCGGGGAACCAGTTCCGAGTTGGCCAATACGGTGCCATTAGCAAGACTTGCTCCTCGTCCTCCCGGACTTTGCACAGTGTCTGTGCGAGAAGGCTCACTGGGGGAAACGCATACTTGCGCAGACCACCTTGTCGGTTGATGTACGCAACGGTCGCTGTGTTGTCCGTTCGGACCAGCACATGCTTGCCTTGTAAAAGACCTTTTAGATGGTTCAAGGCAAGGTGCACTGCTAACAACTCTAGGCAACTGATTTGCCACTGCAGCTGCCCGTCCAAACCTCTGAGACTGCATGCCCCTCGTACTTGGCCCCCCAGCTGGTGGTGGAGACATCCGTGTAAACCACAGCATGCCTGGAGATCTGCTCTAGGGGCAGCCCTGCCCGGAGAAATGCAAGATCTGACCACAGGGTGAGGGTTTGGCGACAGGCCGGTGTAACTTGGACCCGGTGTGTGCCGCGCTTCCACGCCCACCTCGGGACTCGGCCATAAAGCCAGTGCTGGAGCGGTCTCATATGTAACAGGCCGAATGGTGTAAATGCCACTGCAGCCGCCATATGCCCCAGGAGCCTCTGAAAAAATTTCAGTGGGACCGCTGTACTGCGCACGTTCCTCTGTGAGGCATGCTGTCTGTTCAACCGAGTCCAACTCCACTGTAGTGAAGCGGATACCGCGGAACTTGGGGGGACACCGGGCGAACTGAATCGCATAGCTTAGGCTGATGGTCGGTAGAAGCCAGCGAGATGGGCTGGGTAGCGCTGACCAGGCGCTTAAAAACCGTACAAGCAGGACCAGCGGAACCACAGCCGTACCCGCAGTGGGGCAGCGAGGTGGAACACAGGGGCCCAACTCGGGCGGCTTGTGAGCAGGCCAGAGTGTGGTGCGAGTGTGGGGTGCAGGGCTCACCTGGTTCCATGGGTTGGCAGAGGGTGCGTGAGTAGGGCCTTTGTTGACGCTCTCGAACCACCCACCGCTGCCATCTGGCGAAGGAGGAGGATGAGTGAGGTCCGGAGCTTGGCCGTCCGCAACTCTCCGTGCCATCCTGGGACCCAGAGATAAGGGAAACTGCTCTATTGTCGAGTATTTGGGTACCGAAAAAATGAAACAAAAGATTCTCCACCCGGCCCTCCTCCGGGGGAGGGAGTGGTGCGTTCACCATCTCCCGAAGAGCAGATCCCTCCATCTCTGGGTCACCTGTCTCAGGGCCGCTTGCTCTTTCGTTTACTGCCAGGTTTGGCAGAGGCCTGGACAGGTGGGGCAGCCCGCCCACGCCCGGCTCCACGGTGCTGCCTTGCTGGAGGCTGCTGCAGATGCGGCGCGGGAGCGGGGGCAGACGCGGACACAGGAGGCTGCCCTCGGCGATGAGCATGCTGGGTCACTGTGGCCGGCAGACGGGAGGAGGCAGAAGGCGACCGCCCTGGCAGGATGTGTTGTATCGCCTCAGTCTGCTTCTGGGCAACTGAGAACTGCTGGGCGAAGCTCTCGACTGTGTCGCCGAAGAGGCCGGTCTGGGACACAGGGGCATTGAGGAACCGGACCTTGTCAGTGTCCCTCATGTCTCCCAGACACAGCCAGAGATGGCGCTCCTGGACCACAAGCATGGACATCGCACGACCCAGGGAACTCGCGGTGACCTTCGTCGCTCGGAGCGCGAGGTCAGTGGCGGTTCGGAGTTCCTTTAGAACTTCTGGGTCATGACCACCCTCGTGCAGGTCCTTCAGTTCCTTAGCCTGGTGCACCTGCAGTAACGCCATGGCTTCCCCGCATGCCACATAGGCACTGCCGGTCAGACCAGGCGAGTGCCTACAGCAGCACCAGCATGCGCCACCCCGATAAAACCAATCATCCAGCCGCAAGGGCTCGGGACTCGGTGGAGGATTCCACTCGAGCTCTACCCTCTCGGAGGCCCGGGAAAACATAGCTGCTATTTCGGGATCCAACTCAGGCTTTGTCACCGTCCCAGAGGGCGGCAGCACAGCTGCGTCTTCATCCGACAGCTCTCCCTCCGATGCTGAGATCAACATTCGGTCAGGGGGAGGCCCATTGGATACCGCTGGTACGCTCCTTGAAGAGGGCCCTGCGCGTTCCATGGGTTGCTCCACTGGTGCAGGAGGAGCGGGGGTCCTCAGAGGGTTGGTTCCCTGCGGGGTTTGCCACCACTGTGACCCTCAAACCACCCGCGCTACTGCCGGAAGTGATACTCCTCTGTCGGCCGCCATAACAAGCTCCAGATCGCGGCAGCGGTAACGGGACTCCGCCCCCCTGAAGGTAGCGGAGCCTGGTTCTCAGCTCCGAGATGGTCATGTTCCCTCAGTGAGAACATGACACATCCACGAAAGCCACCTCAGCATGCTTGACGCCCAGACACGTGAGGCAGCGATCGTGACCATCAACCGGTGCCAGGTATAATAAAGCTGACAGGATTGCGCGATTCCCTCCGCATTTTCTGCATCGCGGAAATCATAGGGCCCTAGTTGTGGTATGCCAGCTCTATCTTGCAATGGATACACGCCACAACATTCTCTTTACGTTTGCCCGCACCATCAAAACGCTGCTGACTCCTTGAAGTTTGTGATTTCGGACGCAGCGCTTGTGTCTCCTTCCGCTTTGTGGGTGATGTAAACGCGTTGTGTCATATTAAAAAAATCATTGCGAAAGAACCTGACGTGAGATTTAAAATAAATTTAAAGAGGCTTCGAGGCAGAGGAATTTGCCTCGATCATTTTTTTGTAAACGAGTTACTCGAGGAATAGTTTCAGCCCTAGTGCATAGTGAGCGTTTTTTCAATAGAAAAAGCTCCGCTCTTGTTCATCTCTCTTCTGAAAGAAAAAGAAAAAGAAAAAAGAAAAAAAGGCAGCCATCTGCTTCCCGGGGTTCAGGACCTGTCGCTGCCGAGGCACAGAGGAGAATGAGCTCGTGAGAATACAGGTGGATCTGTCTGAGTGGTTTAAAGAGGGACTTTCCCTTTCGCGCTCGTAATGGCGGCGGACAAGAGAGAGCCTCGGGAGGATGATGTTATATCTTTAACACTTTCTGATACTGAGGTTAGTGCTCTGCTGGGTTTTTACCCAGGAAAAGCAGGAGATATTTGACGATGGTGAAGACACTGAGGCTGAGCCTTCTCAATTCTCCTGCCCTGTGTATGTAGAGCTGTTGGAGGTTATCTAGCTTTTTGATCATAGTCCTCCAGCTCAGGTGAGCCTTCCATTTCTGCATGATCTCCATACAGAGATCAAAAAAAAAAAAAAGAAAGATGCCGTTTTCTTCTCGCATCCATCGGTTTCGGCATGAAAGTAATCTGCCGACATCGAGGTGATGTGTGAAAGCGGCTATGAGGGGATGCCCCCTGTAGAAAGAGCTAAAAAAAAAATCTGCTTTTTTGCTGAGATGTTTGCTTATTTTAGCACATTTTAGGCACTTTGCTGTAGAAATAACACTTTACAGTCTCATGAGGATTTAAAATCCAAGGATCTTCTGCTGAAGAATCTTCTAGTTCAACAGAAAATCAAACTGAGCTCAAACACAGAGACTGTTTTAAAACCTAGTGGCAGGCCTCGCTGTCTGATGCCTACATAGGAATCTGCTTTTTTAAGGGAGCATCCTTGATAAAATGGAACCTTATAAGTGATTTGGATGAATCTACATACAGGCATGCAGCAATTTAAATAATGCTCCTCATGCCAAAGAAATAAATACTTTTATTCAGCAAGTTAATTTGATCAAAAGAGTAAAGAAATTTATAATGTTGCAAAAGATTTCTATTTGAAATAAATGCTGTTCTTTTGAACTTTCTATTCATCAAAGAATCAAGAAAAAAATATATATATCCTTGTTTTCATAAAGCAGCACAACGGTTTTCAACACTGATAATAATAAAAAATGTTTCTTGAGCTGCAAATCAGCATATTAAAATTATTTTAGAAGGATTGTGTGACACTGAAGCTGAAAATTCAGCTTGGTGTCACAGAAGCAAATTACATTTAAATATTTAAAATAGAAAAAATATATTTTAAATAGTAAATATATTTCACAATGTTAATGTTTTTACTCTATTTTTAATCAAATAAATGCAGCCTTGGTGTGACTTCTTTCAAATTGCTTGAAAAAAAAAAAAAAAAAATTCAACATTAGTGTTTTTTTGTTTTTATTATTATTATTAATTTTGACTAAAATTAGTCAAATCAATAACTAATCAAGCCAAAGCCAGCTTCCAGTTCACTTTCGCTGTAAGAAAAAAAAAATAAAGAAATAAAGAAATAAAGAAAAACACAAGGATATTGTGCAAAATAACTCATTCAGAGTTCAATGAAAATAAATAAACAAATAAATACAATACAAGACAATACAATAAAGTCTTTATTTGGAACATTACGAGCAACTTTCAACTTTTACCTTGTTGAGAGAAAGGAAGAACTGTGCAGTTGTGTGAGAGGATGAGTTCAGTTCATCTGGTGAATTTCCATTTCAGCTGAAGGGATGCAAAAAAGTGACCAACAGATGGAGACAAGCACAAGGACAGTCAGACAGAAAAGAGAGCCACTGAAAGCAGGGTTATTAAAATTACCAGCATATAAATAAGTGTCAGTAATGTACTGCAATATTAAAACTACATTTGTCTAAGGATTATTCAAAAGGGAAATGAGTTATGTACTTAAAATAACTGTTTTATGTATGCTGAGACAACGAAGGAATATATATTTTTTTTTTACCCTCACGCTTCTTCGAGATGAACCCGAGTCCAGCGAACATGACCTCTGCTCAAGTATCCCGACCTCCACTTGGCATCCACCTCTACACACAGATAGATAAGTGATATCTTTCAGAAAAACAAATACAGACCACCACCATTCACTCAATACTAATCCTATGTAATTGTGCGCCGCTGAAAGACTCCTTTACATGTTCGCGGCTCCCAGCATGCTCTCCAACATAAAGAACACATTTTCTAGAAGCTGGAGCACAGCGGTGAACTGCTCTAAGTGGCCACCTTTTGTTGGTTCTTTTAAGCTCACCTTTTCTCTATTGCTTTTTCTTTTTATTTTTGACCATCCAGGCAGCAGCGACAGGGAATCAATCCCTTAGAGACCCCTAGTAGGTAGAGCTCCCGCTGCCTGTCTCTCTCTCTCTCTCTCTCTCAGACTCCCTGTTGATCCGCATTCATCAGGCACATCAAAGGGCAGCTCAGGATGTTGCTGTGTCCCTGGTTTGCGGGCCCCTCCTGGTTGATTCTGCTGCCCATCAGGAAACAATCTCCCCTCTGCCGCACAGACTCATCTAATCAGTGTTGAGGTTTATGACTCTATGCGTTCCTATGAATCGTGCGAAAAGCTAAGGCCTGTGAGGTAGAAAGGGTCTTAGGAGAGAATGACTGCACATCGAGACTCGAGAGAGATTTCCACTGCATCGGATCCAACCCACGAAAAATCACCAGCTCTTTAGTCTCAGCTGTTTCTTCAAGACAGCATTGAGATCAAATTATCCTCAGATTTTTCTTCCGTCAACCTAGTAATGTCACATTTCTTTACTCAGATTTGCCAATAAAGCCTGCAATCAAATGTGTTAATATGAACTCTAGCAATCTGAGCAATCAATCAGTTTTTACCCTGGAAATGTATTTCTCGTAGGAAAACTTAAGGAAGAACATGCAACATATCAATTGTTAATCCTAGATAGCAAAAACTTACAAAAGAAACAGAGAGAGAAGAAAAAGCCAAAAACTAATCTCAAACTGTGCTTAAATCCATCAAAATGTGCAATTAAAACTCTGAGATCTCCATATGAGATAATGGGGTCATGAACTGAGAAATCAAAAATCACTTTGTCTTTTGACAGATACGAGTTCATTATAAAAACATCTTGTAAGTTTCAGAACTTACAATTTTCTCGTTAGTCTAAAAACAGCTTATATCGAAGCCAATCTGTGAAATGACAAGTTGTGGAATGTGACACTATGACATAATAGTGTGACCAAACCCTGCCCCACTGCAGAAGATCAACGCCTGCTTCTCCATCACTGTCCATTGTTTTGAACATGTAGTGGGGAATGCAGTTCTACACAGAAGTCAAACGATAAAGCTGCTCCAAATACATGATGCTATACAGTTGTGCAATAACAGTCTTTGCATTGCCTTCCTTCAGATCCCCACATTAGATACGAATAGATGAACATTATTTTTAAAGATGTTCCAAACCACTTCAGTAAGAACTTGGTCCTTTGATCACTTTATTTTACCACAGCTTCGTTTACATTTAAGAGAAACATATGAGTCAATATTGATCTCTGAATTAATGAAACATAACTGAAAACATCATTAGGTCTTCATCAAATTACTTGAAATTATTTTCTAATAGGGAAGCTTCAGAAAAAAAAAACAGATCCAAAAAATCTCTAGTTCCCTTTCGAGGGAACTTTGAACTGCGTCCTCTAGGGGTCGCTTTGGGGAACACCTCGTTATGACCCGTGTCTGAAGCATACATTGAAAAAACACCAACTTGTTGGCCGGCGACAGCCTCCGACAGCACTAACGCCACGACTATAAACAAGCACCAGGAGAGCATGTCATTCATCTTCTTCATCTTCACTGACTGTTTTGTTTGAAGCGTGCATCTGAAAGAACCGGTAAGAGGGATCTTTCTCTGTTTATCATGGCGACAACTAGCAAGCGTTTAGACAATGTGTGCATCCGTGTTGGCGTTATTTGACACCCGATGACACACGCGATCTTTGCGTCATTTGTTTGGGTGAAGAGCACGCACGCGATGTCTTTGAGGAGGCAATCTGCGTGCATTGTAGGGCTGTAGCTATCAAATATTTTAGTAATCGAGTATTCTACCAAAAATTCCATCGATTAATCGAGTAATCGGATAAAATGTGTTTTTACTTAATTAAAGTGCAATATCAATTATGCAAGAGAAAATACGAAAATAAAATGAACAACTAAGTATGCAATGCATACATCAAAAAATAAACATTTAATTATTACCCATTGTTTCTCTGTCTGTACCTGTACTGTAAACAATGACAATAAAGCTGACAGATAAATTAAGTACATTTAAGTGCCATTCAGTTGGGGTTTTAAATAAAGCATTTTCTGAGATGCACATTAAACATTAAACACATGAGACATTAATTTAATTTATCTTTTAATTATTGAAAATTAAGCAAACTTAACTTTTTGGTAAACAAAGGGGATTTACTATTAAAAATAAAACGTGAAATGAAGTGTGAAAAAAGAAATGTTGTGTGATTAAACCTAAAAAAATGTTTGATTTTTTTTTTTTTTTTGTAGTAGGCTATATACATTCTGCTGAACAACAGTAATACATATCTGGCAAATACTTGTCTTTAACCCTTTCACGCATGAATTATGATAACCTCGGTCAGGATTTTTTTCCTATGTGTTTTTATTGCTCTTAGGGCATGAAAAACAAGAATTGATTTTTATTTTATTTTTTTACAAATTTTTCAAAGAGATCTTCAGATGTCCACTTGAGTGGACAGCATGCGGTTGGTTTAAACTGAAGATATACTGTATTAAATATAAGACAATAATCAAACAGATAAAGTATGTGAATTTAACAAACTAATCAATGCAATTATATCAAATAATGTGAAAACTATAAAATATATGCAAAAAATATAAATGCAAAATATTGCAATGGCTTCATACAACTTCATACAAGTTGCACTTCGCGTATCTATGATATCAGAACATGAGGACGTGATTCCATCAGAATTTTCTACAGCCTGTCAAGGTACAACTGTGGAAACCACTCAGATGCTCCCTCCAGTGCACCAGAGTATGGAGATTTACCCTTATAAGCTGATAATTATGATTATGTTCAAGATGGGCATGCACATTTCTATCATAGCCCTCCTCTGAGAAAACCTAGCGATACTTTTTTTCAATCTCATCTGAAATGATCAGTGTTGGGGGTAACGCATTACAAGTAACATGCATAACCCATTCAGATTACTTTTTTGATGTTACAAGTAAAGTAATGTGTTACAAGTAACATGCATTACCTAATCAGATTACTTTTTGATCTAACAAGTAATTAACTACAAGTAATGTGCATTACCTAATCAGATTACTTTTTGATGTAACGAGTAAAGAAACGCATTAAATGTAACATGCATTACGTAATCAGATTACTTTTTGATGTTATTAGTAAAAAAACGCATTACAATAACATGCATTATAAAATCATATTACTTTTTGATCTAACAAGTAAAGTAATGCATTACAAGTGTCATACATTATGTAATCACATGACTTTTTTCGATGTCAATGAAAATGACATTCTAATAATACAAATACATTTATTTACAGTAGAAAAAGTCAATGCATATTAAGTTTTTAAATTTTAAATTTCAAAAACAATATTCACATTATAATTATGAATTGTAGCTGAAATATAGCCATTGCATGCATGACGTCCACTACAATGGACATGTGATTAATCAGAGTTTTCTCTCAATCTAAAATCAAAACTTGGAAAATTTTACTGTGATATGACTCATTAGATATTGCTTTATGCTGCAATATTTTTTTTACCTACAAGAGTCTCCCAGGATAGAAGGAATGGGTGGATATTCTGGAGCAACTTGGCATGTCTGACTGACCCTTGGCCATCTTGGTTTGGAGGGGGAAAAATCGAAACACAAAGGCTTGCCACTTGGTTGCAATTTATAGGATGATGCACCAGGGTCCAATGAAGAGATTGATGTGCAACTTTGCCATAAAAACCCGTGCAAATTCAAGAAAATGCTTTTTTAATAGCTGTCCACTGTAGTGACCACTATGCGTGAAAGGGTTAAAACTAAACAGGACTTTTATTTTGACGGGTTTATGTACCTTTACAGTTCAGTGTATGTGATGTGACGCTAGTTTTACTCAAATCAAACGGTCAAATGCTCATGAAGTGACTGTCAGAGCAGTTCTGGAGATGTTGTTCATGTGTTCACGTCCTTATTTAGTGAGACAGCAGACGCTGAAATCACTGCAAGCATCACGCGCGCTTCAGTGTGTGTGATAAAGCAAAATGTGCTTCTGCTCCATTCATTTACAGAGACACGCAGAACATGCAGGATTCATAATTAAATAGACTGTTCCAGCTATATCGTGATTTGATGTAAGTTCAATGACCTATTTTTGATAAATTAATTCATAATTTGGCAAATTTCCGTGCCATTCCGCGTTAAACTGTAAAATCTGTTTTTATGACTGGATTGCGCGATTCCCTCCGCGTTTTCTGCATCGCGGAAATCATAGGGCCCTAGTTGTGATATGCCAGCTCTATCTTGCAATGGATACACGCCACGTTCTCTTTACGTTTGCCCGCACCATCAAAACACTGCTGACTCCTTGCAGTTTGCGAGTTCGGACGCAGCGCTTGTGTCTCCTTCCACTTTGTGGGTGATGTAAACGCATTGTGTCACATTAAAAAAATCATTGCGAAAGAACCTGACGTGAGATTTAAAATGAATTTAAAGAGGCTTCGAGGCAGAGGAATTTGCCTCGATCATTTTTTTGTAAATGAGTTACTCGAGGAATAGTTTCAGCCCTAGTGCATTGTGAGCGTTTTTTCAATAGAAAAAGCTCCGCTCTTGTTCGTCTCTCTTCTGAAAAAAAAAAAAAAAAAGGCAGCCATCTGCTTCCCGGGGTTCAGGACCTGTTGCTGCCGAGGCACAGAGGAGAATGAGCTCGTGAGAATACAGGTGGATCTGTCTGAGTGGTTTAAAGAGGGACTTTCCCTTTTGCGCTCGTAAATGGCGGCGGATGAGAGAGAGCCTCGGGAGGATGATGTTATATCTTTAACACTTTCTGATACTGAGGTTAGTGCTTTGCTGGGTTTTTACCCAGGAAAAGCAGGAGATATTTGAGGATGGTGAAGAAGCTGAGGCTGAGCCTTCTCAATTCTCCTGCCCTGCGTATGTAGAGCTGTTGGAGGTTATCTAGTTTTTTGATCATAGCCCTCCAGCTCAGATGAGCCTTCCATTTCTGCATGATCTCCATACAGAGATAGAAAAAAAATAAATAAAAGATGCTGTTTTCTTCTCGCATCCATCGTTTTCGGCATGAAAGTAATCTGCCGACATCGAGATGATGTGTGAAAGCGGCTATGAGGGGATGCCCCCTGTAGAAAGAGCTAAAAAATTTTTTTGCTTTTTCTGCAGGAGAAACATCCTCTCTTAATCTCCCTCCTTGCCATTTAAGCCCCTTCACAAAAATCATCTCGCTTAAATGGCAAGGCATACGCAGTAGCAGGTCAGGCTATGGCTTTATTACACACGATGCTGGTGCTTCAAGCATATCAGACTGATCTGCTAAGAGACCTGGATAGAGGCAGGGGCCTTTTTTCTGATCAGATAGCTGAGCTGCGCCGCACCACGGATCTCTCTCCGTGCTACCAAGCAGGCCGCCTTCGCCATGGGCAGGATTATGGCGGCCATGGTGGCAGTGGAGAGACATCTGTGGATGAACCTGGCAGACATGGGGAGGAAAGAAAAGGCTTTCTTCTCAATGCTCAGGTTTCGCCTTCTGAACTTTTCGGTATTTCGGTTGAGACGGCGATTTGAGAAGTTCAGGGAGACGAAGGAGCGCTCTGCTGTTTTCAGATCCTTCATTACACGAAGGTCCAGGTCTGAGCCCGAACAACATAGGGGTCCTGGCCTGTCTCGATCTGAGGATCAAAGACGGGCACAGAAGGCTAATGTCGCAACTCACTCTCCTCCCTGACCTGCGGGCAGGGGTTAGAGGAATCGTGGGTCACGAGGAGGTAAACAGAAAGTCAAAGTCAGAAATCTGTATCTAAGTAGGAGCTTAACAACTTCTCAACAAAACCTTAAGAAAGCAATAATAATTTAATATTGTATGTCAGTTGTTTCTACCTGACAGCAATTAAATTAAATGATGATCAACTTGAGATTTTAGCTTAAGTCTTTCTGAGAAACTGTGTTCAGATTTGCCAAGACACCAAAGATTGCCATCTATGAACTCACATGCTTCTCATCAAATTATTTTAAGAACTAATGATCTGATTTTTAATTGCAGACTTTGATATCTACTGAGCTCGGGTGATCAGATAGCCTTATGTGTCTGTTTTTATTTCTAATTAGGACTTTAGGAGAAACATCTTTGTAAAGAAATAGCAACATCTGAACAATTAAACGTTGCTCTAGGAAGCCTTTTCTCACAGAAAATATGCGTATCTCTTATCTCAACTGTTTCGTCCTTGACAGCAATACGATTTAAAACGCAGAATCAAATGGAGATCTTACTTAAATCTCCTGAGGAAAATACTCCAAAAAATCTCAAAATGTGCTCAAATCACAGATCTTGATATGAGCAAAAATGCACTTTGGATATTGTATGTCAGTTGTTTCTCTCAGATAGCAATGATATTGAAAGGGATCAAATGTAGACTTTTGGGGTCTCCTGAGAAAAATACCCTGTGTAATCAATGCAATCAAAAAGAAAAAAAAAAACTGCAGTCCGAACTCATATTTCAAATGAAGTCATTTTAACATGAAATCTAAAAGCAGATTCATCCCAAAGATCTTAGCTGCTATTCTTATTGATTTATACCACTTTATATATCAAGAAGGCAATCGTAGGAGAAACATCTGAGACAAAGTTGATTTTGAGTTGAAACAGAACTAAGAGCTCAAGTCTCCAGAGCTATAAAAGAGCAACCTCTGAGCAATAAAACGTTTCTTTGGGGGGTCAGATAGGGAAACAGGTGTGTTGATTGATTGCAGGGTCATGAGATGGTCAAGTTAAGTAGGGATGAGGGTTGTGTAAGAGACTGACTTCATGCTGTGGTCATCTGACCGCGTTTGAGAGGGGAGGAGATCACTGTTCTGTGATCGAGAGACAAGCCGAGACAGAATAAAGCCTGAGAGACAGATTACGCTCAGCTCCAAGAGAAATGAGAAGAAACATCTGAACTCTATCTGCAGGGGCAAACAAAAGGAATGAAGGGATTAGAGCAGCCATGCAGCCCTTCTCTTTCTCTCTCTCTCTCTGTCACACACACACACACAACAAGTTTTTATACCTTGCTCAACCCTTAAAATAAGTTATTGAAAGCACAGAATGTTCCATATGGTTCCAAGAGGATTTGGTGTGTGTGTGTGTGTGTGTGAGAGAGAGAGAGAGAGGCTGACAAAATCAGGAGCGTTTATGCATTAAAGTGTGTTCAAGACATGTCTGTGGGAGTTTATTTATACTTTGGGGACAAATTTGTTCCCAGATGTGAGCTACATTTGAACAAATTTGCATCTAGGGACATTCCTATTTGTAAAAACAAATACGATTTTAATTAAGTATTTGAAGGAAGTGTCTCATGCGTATTTGTGCATATGAGTATATCTTAAAGGCACATATTAGTACCTAAATGGTACATATTAGTGGCTTATGAAAGGGCACAGTCCCAGTGACACCTTTTGGACTTTACTTCTGAAAATGTTCAGGTCTGTAGCACATACAGTGCAGGAATGAGGTTTTAATGAAAAAATATATATATATATCTTAGCAAGCACCACAAAAGACAAATTTAGCACTTATAAAACAAGCAGATAAAGAATTATTTAAAAACTTTTCAATTGTCTCTCAACTACACACCATACTATACCTCTCCCCTTTACTCCTGTCTATAGTATCTTAGCCATACTATAAAATTTTCCAATCTCCAAAAGAACTGCATTTTCAACGCTGTTCAGATAATGCTCTCTGAAGACAGTGGTAAAATACTGAATCTTGAGTTCCTGTTCACTGCCAGAGCATTTTTTTTTATCAGCATGCTCAAACGATCCGGTGTGGAATCTGCGATTGGGCCTCAGTTTGATCAATAATGCAACAGCACTTGCAATCCAGCCACCTTACAAATCAATTAAAACCCATTACTGGCTCCGTGTGCATTCACCCGCAGCTGTGTGTTTATTTAGGTCCGTCAGCTCATGCTGGGAGAGTCTGATCTCTTTGCAGTTTGTGCAGGTGGGACTGAGAGGAGACATGTGAAAAGGAGTCATTGTGCAGATGGGAAAGTTTGAGCCTGAAAAATTCCACAAATGTGCATTTCAACCACACTTCACAATCCACCCGCTTGTTTCGGCTGAGTTTGGTTTGGCCGATCACTTGCTGGTGGCCATGACTTACACACACCTTCCAGCAGGAGCTGTGATTGAGTCCAGGCCTCTCTCTGTTGTTCTCCCAACCATCCACAGGAGTGTCGGCTTTCCTGAGGGGAACGTGTTTGTAACTCTTGGCAGTGGCAAAAAGCCAGAGGCATTACCATGGACCGATGATCAAAACTGAACTCCAAACCACCCTTTAGACCATCTCTCTTGCTCACATGCGATTCACATACACAGGCTTTTTTTTTTTCTTGCATAGAATACCTGAATGACATTTACATTTATGCATTTGCCAGACACTTTTCATTTATCCTATAATGAAACATGCTCAATTTGGATTTCTATTTATATATATATAATTTATTTTTTATTTTTTTATTTTTTTGTAGACAGTCTACTTTAAACTGGAATCGTGTTGCTTCAAGCCTGGTTCAAACAGAGTGTTATACAGCGGTGACAGATACTATTTGAGGCAGAAGCCTGAATTATATTTAGTGTCTGACCTTCTTTTTGTGCTCAGAATATCCAGGCTAAACGTCCCTCAGCCAGACAGCCCAGGCAAATGAGCTAAAACAGTATTGACACTGTATAAACAGAGGAAATTCCTCCCACAATTTAGGTTACCGTTCTCTTAAGTTAGAGATGTTTTTATTTCTGAGCTCTTCAAGCAGTGTTCTCTCTCTCTCTTTCTCTCTCTCTCACACACACACAAAGCACTGATATACATCCCCCCCGCAGGAGATGAACATTGTGCTGGGCTCTCATGATTGACTGGCTGCCCATGTTACTCTGAGAGTGATTGCCATAAATATTTCATTACCAAAATTGCTTTGTGCCATAAATACACAGCAGAGAGAGATAGAGAGAGAGAGAGAAAGGACATACTTCCTCCTTATCACCTCAGACAATTAACACACTACTTCATACATCATTCTAGAGCCATTTAAGTGGACATTTCTCACTCTTGCCTTCCTTTCTGCTCGTTCACACTCACGTTTCCTTTAAAATACACAAACACAAAACACTTTTAACAGTCAAGCCTCGTTTACAAGCATGAACACAAAGGCGCAAAAGAATAAATTATTATTTATACTGCACCATAATCCATTTTAAAATGTCTATTTTATTTTAAATTATATTTAGAAAAATAATTAAATAAAAGTATAACAAAACAAATAGATATTTTCTGAACAATTAAACAATACATTTCTGCTCATTCACTCACGTTTCCTTTTATATGTACAAACACAACACGTTTAACATGCAAGTCATACATATAAAAAAATAAAATAAAAAATAAATAAATATTAACTATTAATATTAATAAACTAAGGTTTTTATACTGAAACTTAGTTTATTATTTTTTTAATGATTTTTTTATAATAATTTTTTTAGATACAAAAATATAATTCTCTATTTAACATTCTAATACAGAAACATAATAAAATAAAATAGTAAAATAAAATAACAAAAGTATTTTTTTTTATTAAATCTCAAATTTCCTTTTAATTACATAAGCAGAACACTTTAAAAAGCCAAGCCACACACACACACACACACACACACACACACACACACACACACATAATCCTATAGGAGAGTGTATATATATATATATATACATACATAAGAACACAAATGCACAAAAATATTTTGTTTGTTTGTTTGTTTTTTAGTGTTATATCATGCAACATAAACATTAACAACATTAACAAACATAACATTTTAACCGTGTACTTTATAAAATAATGAAGTAAATTATAAATTATTTACATAACTATTGTGAACAATTGCTCGTTCACACTCACATGTCCTTTTAATTACACAAACACAACACTTTTAACAGTCAAACCTGATATATGCATAAACATGAACATAAATGCACACAGACGTGTAGTTCTTCATTGCCACTTGACTAAAGAATAGAGCCTGACATATCTGCTCTCCGTAGCTCCTCTGGGTACCAGATACAGTCCTTGTGAGTTTATTAAACACATGAAATCTCAATGTCATAAAGCCAAATTATACTGTAAGTGTTCGGCTGAACGCCTACCAATAATCCTACTCTCAACTCTGGCGGAGGTCTGTCCAGCACTTGAGTTTGAGATAGAGACAATTCCATTTCCATACAGCTCTTGCTACATAGAACTGTCTCTGCAGCAATAAATGAGTTTAAAATTATGCTTTTTTTTATAACAAAATAATTAAAATTAATAATTAAAATAACAAAAGCCATCAAAATACATAACACAGTGTGACATCCCAGAGAAACACTTCAGTAACGATTCACATGTATGCATGCATTATAAAGAAATGCATAAAAAAGTCTTCATAATGCATTGCAATGAGACGTTCTTTTGAATAATCGAAACCACAGGTAAAATGCATTAAAATACATAAACATTATACATGTATTTTTTTTAATTATTATTATTATTTTTTTTTTACTGCAAAACAAATCATTTTATGTGAACCTTTTAAATACTTTTAAAAATTATAATATAATGTAATATGATATTTTTAATATTATATTATAGATAAAGCAATAGAATAAAATAAAAAAAAATGTTTGTTTACTCATTGAACAATTATTGTATGCTTGGAGCACATTTCATGCTTGTAATAGGTCAGTTTTTTGAGGAGACAGAATGCTAAATTCAAATGTTTTTTATGCTTCAAATGAATTTAGATTGTGCAACATTCTAATGCATAATAATTCTTATACTAATAAATCAGTTTAAGATTTGCTATGGATTACAATTAACAATGTTATAAAAAATATAAGTGTTTTTAATAATTTAAGTTCATATTAGATGAAGAAAAAGGAATTCTAAAGAGGATGCATTATTAGATATTAAACTCTAAATTAATGCATTAGATTGTGTCAATGTTGGGGGTAACGCTTTACAAGTAAAGCAAGTTATATAAACAGATTACTTTTTTCAGTGATTTAGTATTAATCAAAATAAAATGCAGACTCAGAATATGACGCAAACCTGCAACAATTAAATGTTAAATAACAGAAAAGTATCTAATCTCATTCTATTAACTAATGTCTTTGCTGCTGACCTTTGATTGTTTTTACATTTGCTATAAATAAAACTTCTTACATTAAAAACAATCAAGGACTACTCATATTTAAAAAGTAATGCAAAAGTAAAGCAAAAGTAATGTAACGCATTACTTTTCATAAAAAGTAATTAAGTAACGTGATTAGTTACTTTTTTAGGGAGTATCGCAATATTGTAATGCATTACTTTTCAAAGCAACTTTCCCCAACACTGGATTGTGTATTATAAAGCATTGTGCATGTCTTTATATAATGCCTTCAAGGAAAGTGTAACAGGGACCTCTAACACAATCATTACACAATGCAGGAGAGGAAAGTATCAGAACCATAAGGGAGAACCTCTACTAATACAGGGATTATCAAACTTCATAATCACAGGCAAACTGCACTCAACTCTGGTCAGCTATATTTGCCCAGGTGTGTTAATTTGATGTAAACTGCTTTGGTATACAAGGACAGCATTTAGTGAGTGTTTCTGAAGAACACAGCAAACTTCATCCACAGGAGCTACCTGAACACATGCTTTCATGTTTGTAAATAATTTGCATCATGCATTCAGCTCTGCAGCCACCAGGCAAATGACTATGAGCTTTAACACACACACACACATGATCTATTATGTATGGATCTTCTATTGTTTTACTGAGCTAATGGTATTTTCTATCCCCTAACCCTTCCACAAACTGTAGCTATCTAAGCTATCTTTTAGCTATCTAATTGGGGACATTCCATAGGTGTAATGTTTTTTTTATACTGTACAAACTGTATATTCTATCACCCTACGCCAGGGCTATTCAATTGGCGGCCCGCGGGCCACATGCGGCCCGGAAGCAACCTCCAAATGGCCCAGCCCGTGGTCCCGCCAAAAACGCACATCCCTATGTAAACTCATTCAGTAGTACAGACCACGTAGCCTAGCAACAACGCAAACAATGCAGAGCGCGTGCCGGTAATGTTAGTAGCCTAGATTACTATCAATATGTCTTTCTCAACACTGAAACGTAAAATTGCCAATGAAAACCGCCAGTTTAACCCTGCCTGGACTGACAAATACTTGTTTATTTTACCGCCACATCCAAACGCCAAACCGATGTGTTTAATTTGTAACGAGTGCGTCGCAGTATTTAAAGATTACAATGTGCGGAGGCACCACGTTGAGAAACACCAGACTTTCCGCACCAATTTTCCCGAGGGATCTCAAGAGAGGGCAGCAAAAGTGCAAAGTTTGATTGCATCTTACAACCGGAGCAGTACTACCATGGTGCGGTCATTTACTGCCCAAGAGAGAGCTACCGCAGCATCCCTTCGTGTTTCCTGGATTTTGGCAAAAAAGAAAAGGCCATTCACAGACTCTGAAACCGTGAAGGACTGTATGCTGGCTGTCGTGGATGAGGTGATAAATGACGATAAAATCAAAACGAGCGTGGTATCTGCTATAAAAAACGTACCCCTGTCAGATACTTCCAACATTCGTAGGGTTGAAATTCTTGCTGCAGATGTGTATGAAACACTGTTAGGAGACCTGGTGAAAGCTGATACTATGTCTATAGCAGTAGATGAGTCCACAGACAAAACTGATACTGCTCAGTTGTGCATATATGTCCGTTTTTTTGACAGCAAATGCTTCAGAGAGGAGCTGCTCTGCCTACTGCCTTTAGAAGGACACACAACGGGCGATATAGTCTTTGGGAAAATTTCTGCTTTTTTTAAAGACAATGGTCTGGATATGACGCATGTGTGCATGCTTGTAACAGATGGGGCTCCATCCATGACAGGGAAAGTGAATGGTTTGGCAGCACGTTGGTCCGCTGTTGCACCTCAGTTGATCTCGTTACACTGCATTGTGCATCAGGCGGTGTTGTGCGCAAAACTAAGCGGGACGCTCAAAACGATCATGGACAACATGATGGCTACAATTAATTTTATTCGCTCCACATCAAGCCTCCAACACCGCTTGTTCCGCATGCTGCTCTCAGAAATGTCTGCTGAGCACCATGACCTGCTTTTGCATAATGACGTGAGGTGGCTGTCAAAAGGCAAAGCACTGGAGCGTTTCTGTGGTCTCAGAGAGGAGATCATAACTTTTCTCCGCAACAGCAAGCAAAAAAAGGCAGAAACACACTTGAGTCGCATACTGGACGACAACTTCATGGCAGATGCCTGCTTTCTGAGCAACATATTCAAACACCTGAATGATCTCAATTTGGCACTACAAGGCAGAGACAAAACTGTAATCGACCTTGTGGAACAGATGCGCGCATTCCCAGTTAAACTGGACCTTTTCGCAACAGATTTGAGCACAGGCCGAATGCTGCATTTTCCGACACTCCGCAAATGCACCTCATCCCCCGCTCAAATCACGGATGTGATGACAGAATTCATTGCGAGGTTGAAAATGAACTTTGCTGCTCGATTGGATGGAATTGTTCTGCCCACAGAGATGGCAGTTTTTGTCAGAGACCCGTTCACTGTTGCAATAGAAGGGGACTTATCCGCCAGAGCAAAGCAACTGGTTCCTTCCATTGACGAGGGGAAATTCGCACTCGAACTTGTTGACATGCGGTCATCTGTAACCATGGCACAGGAGCTTTGCACTAACGGGCCTACAGTGTTTTGGACTAATGTCAACGTACATCAGTTCCCTAACGTTAAGAAAGTAGCGATCGTCATGCTCAGTATGTTTGGATCAACTTACACATGTGAGTCAAGTTTTTCACACATGAACTCCATAAAAAGCAACTCTCGTTGTTCCCTGACTGATCGAACTCTCCACCAATGCCTTCGGATTGCATTGACAACTTACGAGCCTAAAGTCACTGCTCTCGTTCAAAACAAAAATTGTCACTTCTCCCACTAAATTAGCTGGGTAATTGTAGCCTACATTAATATAATGTTGGATGTGTAACAAATGCATGCCTAATCACAAATGTGGTGATTTAAAATATGTTCCCTCAGTATGTGCAATATGTGCAGTAGTCCACCTTGTATTCATGTGTTAGTTTTAGCCTAGTCGTGAATACTGTGCACTTTTTATTTTATGCACTTTGTGATGTTCCTGGGTCAAATGTGAGCAAGATGAGTATTTTGTTTCAAAAGGAAACTTAATGTTATTGCTTATCTACTACTGTGCAGTATTTGTTTTTTGTTTTTTTACTTTTTTTTTTTTGCACTTTGAGATGTTCCTGGGTCAAATGTGAGCAAGATGAGTATTTTGTTTCAAAAGGAAACTTAATGTTATTGCTTATCTACTACTGTGCAGTATTTTTTTATGCACTTTGAGATGTTCCTGGGTCAAATGTGAGCAAGATGAGTATTTTGTTTCAAAAGGAAACTTAATGTTATTGCTTATCTACTACTGTGCAGTATTTTTTTTTTTGCACTTTGTGATCAGATAGGTCAGTTATGTAGCCTAGGTAGGCCAAGGCAAGAGATGCTTAGGTCAGTTTTGTTTTTTGTTTTTTTTGTAAGTGGAAAAATTAGGGGCTACCTCAGATTCTGTTCAGTTAGCTCTTTTATTGTATTTGTATGCACCTTTTGATATGCAAACTGACCAAAGTTAAAAGAGAAACAATGAATAAACCTTACATGTATTCAATACATTTGTTTGTGTTGGTTTAGAAATGTGTCATTACGAGTTTATTTCGCCGCTGAAATAACTGGCCCAGCTAACCTTCTTGGTTTGAAAATCTGGCCCAATTGAATTTGTAATTGAATAGCCCTGCCCTACGCCTAAACCTACTCCTCATAGAAAAACCTTCTACATTTGTTTATTTTATTTGTATACCAGTTTCACAAATGAAGACATCCCCAAAGGGACATTTTTTTAGATTTTTTTCAGGTTTAGCTCACTTTTGGGTACAAGTTTGTCCCCAAAATATGGCTAAGTAGGTACACGCTCGCACATGCACACACTCACAGCAGTCCATTTCGGGAGTAATGAGAAGAGGCTTTCAAATGAATTCAAAACAGGTGTGAATCTAATTCAGGAGCACAGGGGGGTGTTGATTAAGAGAGACAGAGCTTATGCCAGAGAATAGAGATGAAGTCATTTCTCTCTGTCTGTCTCTGCTGGTGTACCAGACAGAAGCTGGATGCAAGATGACACCATTACAGATAGTGAGAAAGAGCTACTCTTTCATAGTGAGATCATCATACAGAAAACACAAGCTGATACAAATGTTATATATACTTTCTATTGCAAAATAAAAAGTGCACGATTGAGATTTACAAAATCAGAATTGCATGATAAAAACTCTCAAAAGAAGTCCCCCCCCCCACCCCTCTTCAGGACTGAACTTTACAACTCTCAATAGTGAGTTTATTTCTCAAAATTCTGAGAAAGGAAGTCATAATTGCTGAATGCGAATTTAGAATTGCGAGAAAAAAGTCTTAAGTGTGAATATCAATTATTTTGCTTTTATCTTTTAAGAGTAAAAATTTTCTGGCGTGTTTTTGCCTAAAACAGTAAAGGTCAAAGGTCACTTTTAGCAGGGCAACAGCCCCTCTGAGTTAAAACACAGGAAAATACCATTACTGAAGACTTTCCCGAACTTAGAGGTGAACTGCTGCCTTTCAAAGAACAAATGAGACTTTTTGAATGCCGAGGGCTTAAATCAGCATACCGAGATGACCTTCCTTTCGTTATTTACAAGCCAGAGTGCAGCTGTCATCATTAATTAGTTCTTTTCATTAGTGAGACGATGGATACATACACTTTCCTCTCACCTTGTATTTTATTCTCTATCCTCTAGTGGTCTAATGAGAGCTAGATATAGAGACATCCATTGGGCTGTTTTTATATGCATAAGTAATGTCTGAACTGGTTTCAGATGCAGCTTTAATGATTTCAGCACAATAGGAGAAAAATAAAAAAAACAGAATCCAGAACTCCAGAGACATAAAGCCTAGTTGGAAAGTCCTTTTAAGTGTGTGTGTGTTCTGGAGGTGGCCTTTCTCAGGCCTGTGTCATTTATGGGTCGTAAGCAAAGAACCACTGCTCCATTAACTGTACAAACGCCCATATATTCTTGTGAAGGAAATGTCTGCTGTTTTTACATACATCTTCCAATGGTACCAATAACTCAAACACACAACACACACAAAAACAATTTCTCACAATTTACACCTGTTTTATTGGGCCAGTTTTGACACTAGTGTTCATGATGGATGGTTGTGTTTTCTTTCTGGCTTTCCTCTTTTTGGGGCTATAGTAAAGTGGGCAAGCCAAAAAACACGCACACATGGCCCTTTCCGTCCACCTGTTCTCAAACAAAGGAAAAGGAAGTGACTCAAAGAATGTGGAGGTTTAGTGTGTAACTGATAAGATGAAAGTACGCAGATAAGCATGAAACCGCTCTTAAGGCTCTTAATTTGTCATTGATACCTTGCAGCACTTCAACACGACAGCAGAGAATACCTCCAAATAAGAGTCTGATTGTCTAATTGGTCACTGTGAGTTCCATTAATTTGGTTTTAATTGCATGCAGTATCGGGTTTGATTCAGACTTATGAGGAATAATTACCATTTAAGACTTTGGGGGAGGAAAGTGATTTAATACAATTAAATATATATAAGATAAAATATTAAAACAAAATATAAAATGTGCCCGGATCAAATTTCTCTTGCCCACCTCTTCCAATCGAGCCAAGAACGTCTAAACGGAATTATCACCCTAGTCAAATGAACCAGGCTTTGGGGGTCAAACATGCTCCGGCACGGTTAAGATTGCCTAGTATGAGCACACCCTAATTATCCTCCCGGATATTTAATTTAATAACAGTAATGTTATATAACAGTTCTTATATGTTATATAATGTTATATATTTGTTCATATAACAGTAGGCCTACTTAAAAAAAAAGCACATTACACTGTTTTTGAATGCATAGTTAGTTTTGTGCATGACAATGCGATTCATTACGATTTAAGCATTTTTTTATTGTTGCCCATCACTATATAGATAGATAGATAGATAGATAGATAGATAGATAGATAGATAGATAGATAGATAGATAGATAGATAGCCTAGACATGATCTTGATAAACTCATAAAATATTCAGTGGTGTTTAATCCACAATTATAAATTTAAATGCTGACTCGCACAGAAACGAAACATTAAATCTAATTAGTTTGTCCTCTCTAGAGCATCGCATGTTTAATCTAATCATGCTTCAATGAGTATGATTATAAAGTTAAAAAGTTAAACATTCATTCTGCCATGAGTGTTTTTATTCTGAATCATGCATATGGGGCCTGAAATTTGAAATGCATCAATTACTGCAGTCTTTGCTAAACTGTTTATATTCTGCTCAATTCCAAATCCATGTAAACATCACAGACAATCAAAGACCTCCAGGTATTTCAAATGTTCAAGATTTCAACTCTTATCCGTACTGGATTGTACGATTGGATACGGCCTCCCAGCTTTGAGAAAACTAAGATGTGTCAGGCAGGTCTGAACAAGATAAAGGAAAGCTGGTTCTCTCCTCCTCGTTAGTGGAAAAATTTTAATAATAGCGCAGAAAACTGCAGGCCTCCCAGACCCAGTGACAGCCGTAGAAGAATGAATAATAAGAAGTTAATTTACAGTTCCTCCAACAGATGTATTAAGACAAACAGCACAAACACCCAGCTCTCAAAGTTCATTTTAGAGCCTGAAAGCCTCGGGGACCCTCCTCTTGTTGGAATGTCATGGTCTTGCATGCAGCAGGCAGCATTCAGGGATTTGCAAATAGATTCCCTTTGAGGCAGATTAGTGAATATGTATGTGCTCTCTCTCTTGCTTTCTTTCGTTCATCAATGCACTCTCCTCATTCAGCTCACTGTGCCATGGAAACACTGAAACCAGAGGAGGAAGCCTTGAACTGGAGGATGGCCGAGGTCACACCATTCAGTGGTGTTAATCTCCAGTCATTTATTTGTAAAGCAGAAATAAATGGGAAGAAAAATCATTATGTGTTCCCTATAACATGATTCCTTTTGAATGTTATCCCAGGGCATTTTCTTATCAAATTAGTAAGTGACACATGTCATTTCTTTAGCTGTAATTTTTAAAGTCAATGCAAATTATTGCAACTCATTGTACTCATACCGTACTGAAGCTTGTTTCTGCCGTCATCTATCTATCTATCTATCTATCTATCTATCTATCTATCTATAATCAGACTAATTTTGTGGACTCAATGGAGCTACGCTTTAATGCATTTCTGACTCAAATTCAATTCTTTCTTTCTTTCTTTCTTTCTTTCTTTCTTTCTTTTTTTTAGGTTTTGCAGAATTTAGTTTTGGGTTTAGATATCTGAGTGCACAATAGAATAGAATAGAACAATGTTTTTTTTTTTTTACCTCTTTTTTTACCTTGTATCTTCAACTGAGATTTTTAAAAGGATTGTTTGGAACAGAACATTTCTATTTCTATTTCATGATTCAGCATGTCCAAAATGCTGATTACTCATTTCATCCACATATTTCATGGTGCAGACAACCTCTTTTATCAATGAAATGCATAAGTCATTTACAGAATGAATCAAGAAAATGCAGAAATTCCAGAATAACTCCTCCTTTTGTGCTTTCATGAAAGCAAGCAATACCTTTGAATGACATAAGTAAATAATGAATTTAAAATGTGGGTGACCTATTCCTTTAAGAAGATGGTCCTGAGCTACATGATTGTGTCTCAAGGCATAAAGGACTTTATTCTCTATTGCTTCTGCCCCTGTGCCCCTTTCATTTTGTTTATTAAGTTCCCCTTGACAGCTGATGGGTCTCCCTGTATTTCTGAATCCCTCGGGAGATTCCTTTCTTTCAAGCTCAAATGTGAATGTTCAAAATCAAATGCTATTGGGGTCTGGAGCCAGCACTCAAACGCTCTTGGCGAGAGCATCGCAGGCATGGACTCAAGTCCACTGACAGCCGTGATTTGGTTTTGCAACTGCAGGGGGAAAAAAATGTAATTAATAAATGAAATCAAATCAGTCTGGAGTGGGTGAATCTGAATTATTCATGATGATCTCCTTCACCCTGTATAATTCCCCCAGTTTTTATGTCTTTCACAAAACAAAATGTGCCAACAGACTCAAAAATTCAGGGCATGATGACAACTGATAAAATATTAATTGCCTTTCAGTTGTTGCAGTTAGCTGCCATCCTCTTCTCCTCACTAACCGTCCCTGAGCTGAGGCAACCACTGCTTTATTTGATAGGTCATTTCAACAGTCAATGTTGGGAACATTACATCAAGAACTGGTGCATTACAATGGTGTATTAATGTAATTAACAAAGACTATGATTGTTGACAAGCTTTTTTCCCATGACTAAGGCCAGACGAAGAAGAGACGACAATAAGGTCAGTAAACAATAACTATGACTATATCAACATGCAATTCTGTTGACGAAATAAGACGAGACTATGATATACTATAATAAAAAAAAATATTAAATAAAAAAATAAAACTAACATAAACCTCTTTATTTTTTTCCAAAAAATGAGACAAAATGTTATTGTGGACTGCTCTACCTCTATACGCGAGCTTTCATGAGTGCGGTTGCCAAAAGTTCAAATCCCCGAATCAGGGCTTTGCTGTTACAAGTATACATTTTCTGCCTGGTGTTTTCTTTATTTGAAGCATTGCAGAAGTCCCACCACCAATGATCTGAAAACGCCGACAAGCAAGCTGAAGTTTTGCGATCTACATGAAAATGGTTAAAGTGCAATGCCTGAAATGCAAAAGTAAATTTCTCAAATGACAACAATCATTACGATTATAAATTTGAGCAAAATCATTTATATCAGTTTAACCATTATACAGCATGATGAAAATGTGACTAAGATTTGACTAAAACCTTACTAAAATCCTCATACATTTACATTTGCATTTAATCCTTTAGCAGATGCTTTTATCCAAAGCGACTTACAAATGAGAACAATAGAAGCAATCGGATCAACAAGAAAACAACAACAGTATGCTACAACAGTATACATTTCATTGACTTATACTTGACAAAACAAAAACAGGACAAGGTTGACTAAATGATATCTAACATTTACATTTGAGTAAGAATTAATAATAAATGGCTGCCAAAATTAATACTCCTGTACGGTTAATAATAATTAATTATTATTATTATTATATATATATAAAAAATATATATATATATATATATATATATAAGCAATTCCAGTCTCATTGGAAAAACATGCTTGTGGCATTATTTTGTAAAATTATCTAACATTGCTTCTTGCATGTTTTACAACATTTTAAAAGTGTAATGTCTAGTAAAATAAGCATGTAAAATTTTACAAAAATGTGGATCTGACAACATTTTATTACATTGGTTGTTGTACTAAAAGCTAAAAGGATATTGCTCTATCCCTTTCAAAAATAATGTACCACTTAACCTAAACTGTTTAACCAGTAAATTTATTGTGACTCATGTTTCATGCACTTACTCAAGTACTTCTCATTGCAAGTGAATGCTGTACCAGGTGAGCTATCAAGCAAGTTTACTGCATCAGAAAAGCCACACATAAAGAGATTGTTATTCAATACAGACATCATGTTGCATTAATTTACAAACATTGGGAAAGTGTCTTGAGGCCATAACATAAGACATAAAACATTTCTGACAACAAAAGGAACCACTAAAATAAATCTTTTCACACAAAAATATGATTAAAAGGCAGATTATTGATTAATAAAGGAGCTGTTCTACTGCTTAGTGTTAATTTAAAATGGAATGATACATTTTTATAATTAAAAATAAATAAAAAGAAAAATAAATAAAAAATATATATATATATATTATGAAACTTGTGTATTAAATAAATTCAATGCACACAGACTGAAGTACTTTAAAGGGTACGTGACATACACCATTTCACATAATCTCATGTTAATCATGAGTACCTATAGAGTAGTACTGCATCCTTCATATATACAAAAAAATCTTTAGTTTTATCATATTTATAAAAGAAAAATACAGCTTTCCGATCTTTTCCAGAAAAAGTAGAGTTCCTGGAGGCATGCCATGTGGGGAGCTACAATACTGATGTTTCGTGTTGTTTCCATTATCATATATTCACTTATGTGCTGATTTCCAACAAAAAAACAGAAATCTGATGCAATTGTACTTACAGTCATCAACTGCAGAATTTAAATCATATTATCACATTATATGTCATATTATCACACCTATTCAGTATTTTCAGCCATTTAATGCTTATTTAAAATTTCCGACATTTAATTAGCAAAACCATACATTTACAGTTTGTAAAATATACACTGATGTCTTTGGAAAAGGCAATAATGATCCATACAAATATAATCTGACGACATGTTTTTATTGATATCATATACAGATTTTGAAGGTAACTAAAGTTTACTCTGCTTTTCTCCCAGTTTACCGTGGGCTTACTTTTATGTGTTTTCGGGAGAAGAGGATGAATGTGCGTGTTGTGAATCCCACAGCTTGGATTCAGCGTGAACTAACATGGCGTCATCCATCACCCGGTATAGATCAACTATCCACACGGTCGATATAAAAGTGTTTCAGCTACCAAATATATTTACTTGCACATATTTCTGAATCGGAATATCAGAAATTTCATAATATAGTGGGCATGTTTTGGGAACATTTTGAATAAAACAGGAAAAACTAAATAAAAGCGATCCATATGTCATACAGATCTATTTTTGCTGTGTTGTGTCAAATGACAAGCATGACACGTCGCCATGTGACCAGAACACACAAAAACACTTGATACACTCTGTTGCTGCCCCAGAAACAAAAACAAAAACCCACCAATTCGCTGTCTCAACAAATTCGAACATTGTGACATGCCAATCAGCTAATCAACCCAAAACAGCTGCAAAGGTTTCCTGAGCCTTCAAAATGGTCTCTCATTTTGGTTCACTGGGCCACACAATCATGGGGAAGACTGTTGATCTGACAGTTGTCCAGAAGACCATCATTGACACCCTCCACAAGGAGGGTAAGCCACAAACATTCATTGCCAAAGAAACTGGCTGTTCACAGAGTGCTATATCCAAGCATGTTAACAGAAAGTTGAGTGGAAGGAAAAAGTTGCACAACCAACAGAGAGAACCGCAGCCTTATGAGGATTGTCAAGCAAAATCGATTCAAGAATTTGAGTGAACTTCACAAGGGATGGACTGAGGCTGGGGTCAAGGCATCAAGAGCCACCACACACAGACATGTCAAGGAATTTGCTGAATCACAGACAATGTCAGAGGCATCTTACCCGGGCTAAGGGCTAAGTTCTTTGAAGTCCAGTGTTAAGTTTCCACAGTGATGATTTGGGGTGCAATGTCATCTGCTGGTGTTGGTCCATTGTGTTTTTTGAAAACCAAAGTCACTGCACCCGTTTACCAAAAGCACTTCATGCTTCCTTCTGCTGTCCAGCTTTTTGAAGATGCTGATTTCATTTTCCAGCAGGATTTGGCACCTGCCCACACTGCAAAAGGCAACAAAAGTTAAATGACCATGATGTTGGTATGCTTGACCTGCCAGCAAACTCACCAGACCTGAACCCCATAGAGAATCTATGGGATATTGTCAAGAGGAAAATGAGAAACAAGAGACCAAAAAATGCAGATGAGCTGAAGGCCACTGACAAAGAAACATGGGCTTCAATACGACCTCAGCAGTGCCACAAACTGATCACCTCCATGCCACGCAAAATTGAGGTAGTAATTAAAGTAAAAGGAGGCCCTACCAAGTATTGAGTACATGTACAGTAAATGAACTTACTTTCCAGAAGGCCACCAATTCACTAATTTTTATTTTTTATCTTTTTATTTTATTTTTTATTTTATTTTTTATTGGTCTTGTGAAGTATTCTAATTTGTTGAGATAGGTAGGTTTTTGTTAAATGTAAGCCAAAATCATCACAATTAAAAGAACTAAAGACTTAAACTAATTCAGTCTTTGTGCACTAAATGTATTTAATAGGAGTTTCAGTTGAACTACTGAAATAAATGAACTTTTCCATGACATTCTAATTTATTGAGATGCACCTGTACATTTTGGTTTAGGATGAAAGAAAACTCTGTTCTGTTGCTCTGTTCTGTGAATCACTGATAAGCATGACACACTTTGACAAATTTTTAAACTTCATGCTGCAGCTTGATTCCTTTCGAACTTGCGTCTGATTCATTTTAACAGCATATGGACAGTTTATAGGACAGGCCAGTCTTTCTCTTCTACAACTCTGGCTGATTGCCCTGACTTTTTGCCCCTCAAATAATCAATATGCCTGATGAAAGGCACTTTTAGCCTAAAACCATGCTTTTGGAGTGAGCAAGCGAGAGAGAGAAACTCAATATTGAATATTTTCTTGTGAGCACTAGACTTGCTATAATGAGTGTCTTTGCCGCTTTGCGAGACCTGAATACTTCAGTGCATGGTTCTTGCAAAGGAACAAAAGGAGGCTTCTTCTGCACCACAGTGCCGTATCACTCATGACATCCAAAACCGGAGACACAAAATATTCCGTAACTGGAATGTCATTTCCCAGTGGACCAGCATCAAATGTAAACATAAAGTATCTGCAAGGCTCTGAAATGTTTTGACAATGGTAATCTAAATTTTACCTTCACATTGTTTAAAAAAGGGCTAGATGGAAATTCCCACTCTTACTATGCACACGTCACTGGTGATTCATGCCAAATCAGCTGTCAGGCTTTTATTAGACATCTGAAAAATAGAACAAATGTGTGTTACATACAGACTTAACAAGAGCTAAATTGGATATGAGGTTCTAAATGGTGAACAAACATATACCATCATTTGCAAACATTAAAACCATGATGCTTCAAAACCATTGCAAATCATGCGGTTCAACCAGTGATTGCAGAGTGCATATCAAACTGCGAAAGCCACATGATTTTAGTAAACAAGGTTTCAATACATCATAAGGACGTCTGTGTAACTATGACAACAAGCTTCTATAAAGTTTTTACCAGATCTTAGATCAGTTTTATATATTTGTATAGAATAGAATAAGGGGAAACTCGGATGACGAGAATGCTGCATACACGAAGGGTAAGGACTCCATACAAACAACAGGGAAAGACAGGTATTTATAAGGAGACTAATGACAATCAAGTGACTGCACCTGGTGCAATTAACCGGAGTGCAATTACTGTGAAGACAGGACCAGACTAGAGGAATTCTAGTGCCTACGGTGAAGTGCCTAAGGGGAAGTGAGCCCACTAGTGGACACCCAGGGAAACAGAGACTAGACAGCGTGACAAGAATAGAATAGAATGAGCTTTTATTGCCTTGCATGAATACACATACAAGGAATTAGTTTTTGTGACAGAATCTTCCACAGTGTAACAGGATGACCGTAACAGAACAAAACACACACACACACACACACACACACAAATAATAATAGAAATAGAAATAGTAAGTAAATAAGGAATAAAAATATACAAATTGACAATTGTATGTACACATATATAACAATAGACAGTTGTATGAACAGGTATATTTATATGTGCAAATTGAAATGTAGACTAAGTATGTGTGTTAGATAAATAAGTGTATAAGTGTATAAATAGTGTGTGTTCCACGTTTATTGTTAAATATTCATGAGATGGATTGCCTGAGGGAAGAATCTGTTCCTGTGTCTGGGCGTTCTGGTGCTCAGAGCTCTGTAGCACGGACCAGATGGCAACCATTCAAAGAGAGAGTGTGCTGGATGTGAAGGGTCCAGAGTGATTTTGCCAGCCCTTTATGCCCAATCTGGATGAGTCCAGTTCTTGGAGAGAAGGGAGGGCTGTACCATTGATTTGCTCAGCAGTCTGGACTACCCTCTGTATTCTTCTGAGTTCACATTTGGTAGCTGAGCTGAATAAGACCGTTATTGAAGTGCAGAGGACGGATTCAGTGATGGCAGAGTAGAACTGTTTCAGCAGCTCCTGTGGTAGGTTGAACTCCCTCAGCTGGCGAAGGAAGTACAACCTCTGCTGGGCCTTTTTAACAATTGAGTCAATGTGATTGTCTCACTTCAGGTCCTGGAAGATGTTAGTGTCCAGGAACCTAAATGACTCCACTGCAGTCACAGTGTTGTTAATGATGGTGAGTGATGGGAGAGCAGGGGAGTTTCTCCTGAAATCTATGATCATCTCCACAGTTTTGAGCGTGTTTTGAACCTCCAGGTTGTTAAGACTGCACCAGACAGCCAGCTCTTTAACCCTCTGGAGTCGATCCCTGCGTATACACTTTGAGGCATTTTCCCCTGATAACCCCAAAAATAACTTAAATTACACTTACAGCTGTGATCGTACAGATAAGCGCAATACAACAATTGAATCTGTAAAGGGTCTACTTTTATTTTTATACAGACATAATAACAACAAAACTTTGTGCATTTATAAAATAAAGATAACAAACGAGGTGTGCCGTCTGTAGCCTTCGTCTGTTGTGATCTTCATTTAGAAATGGTTATTTAAAATGAACTGTAATTCAGTGAATACTCAATGAAGAGGCCTGAGAGATATATCTATAGAAAAATTACATGTCTACTTTTAAACTAAACAAGTGCTATTTGTAGTAAGGAAGAGCTAGGATCCAAGTGCAAATGAAAGAGTTTATTGAGAGAGCGATGACACAAGTCTCTGCAAACGGGAACACAAGTAGCTGCAGGTTATGCAGAAAAAAGTCACTCTTAACTGAAACGGCAGATAGCTAAGGACAAAGGAAAGATCACAGGACGGTCTCCGTAGAGCAGTGTTTCTCAACCTTTTTGGAGTATTGGACCCCCATAATATCTGAAACCAGCCTCATGGACCCCCTACCCCAGTTCTCATCTGCCATCCACTGTTTTCTTTCCAACCACAATGATTTTCACAGTTAAACGCTATGAATGCAATATCAGTGAATGCAAGTTAAGTAATTAAATTTTTTTTAATGACTGGCAACTTGAATTGCATCTGGCCATTTAATTTGATTGCATTGAAATGGCACAACACATTACACAATCAATCACAACAACATTGTCAATTTCAGAACAATATTCTACTGTATTCTGTAAAACATTACATGTCCATTAATGTCCAATTTGAGATTAATATTTTAACAACGTCCATTTGAATGTTACTTTCTTTTGTAAAATTTACACTTTTTAATACTAAAATTTAATTTTACTGCATTAAAATTACAC
Organism: Carassius carassius; assembly: GCF_963082965.1. Lineage (NCBI taxonomy): Eukaryota > Metazoa > Chordata > Actinopteri > Cypriniformes > Cyprinidae > Carassius > Carassius carassius. The sequence continues at coordinate 19,045,681 of NC_081787.1, read as the reverse complement.
AACACATGCTTCATCTACAACCAATTCTTTGGAACAACATTCTCTTTCAACACATGGAACAGTTTCAACACTGCCATCTATCTAATTTGGCTTTAACTTTTTAACACATCCATCTGAATGTTATTTTGCTTGAATCTTTTGTTTAATGTGAAATTTGCACCTGTTTATCACAAATAAGCTTTTGCATCCTGGGGTGAAGTGTAGCAACAGCAGCAATAAGGTTCCTCTCCAAGCTGAGTCTGTTTCTCTGTTTTGTTTTTATGTGTGCCATGGCTGAAAATGTGACCTCACACAGATAGGTTGATCCAAAAGGCAGCAGTTCATACAGAGCATGTTTCCCAACATCAGGGTACTCCTTTTCAACATTGCACCAAAACTGTGTCAGTGATGTTTCTGAAAACATTATTTTCAAACCCCTATCTGAGGACAAATCAATAAGTCTTTCCTGGAGGGTAACAGGAGCGGTCTGGGTGCAGGTAGACACAAAAGGGTTCCTTATCCAGTCAAGTGCAGAATTATGAACCTCAATGTCAGGAAAATATGATCTGAATTCAGAGGAAATTTTGTCCAAGTGTGCCTGTACTGTCTGCAGAATGCTCACTTTTTCAGCTCTAGCATTAACAAGGCACATGTCCAGCTGAGGGAAACTACTGACATCCCCATTCTGGCATTTCTGACACCAGAGCTCAATTTTCTTCATGAACCCTGAAACTCGATCATACAGGTGTAGGACAGTTGTGTCTTTTCCTTGCAATTCCAAGTTCAAGTCATTCAGCCTGCTGAAAACATCTGCCAGGTAAGCTAAATATGCCAGCCAGCTGTTGTTCTTCAGCAGTGGTGCAAGTGAATGCAAGTGCTCAGTAAGAAAGTCACTGACTTGATCCCGTAACTCAAACAGTCTCTGGAGTGTTTTCCCCTTGAGAGCCAGCGTATATCAGTGTGAAGCAATAATTGCTGGTGTTCAGAATTTGCTCCATCACATAGTTTTTCAAACAATCTGGCATTTACAGGTCGGGATTTAATGAAGTTGATGATTTTAACAGCATCATTAAGGACTTCGTGTAATTTGGGGCACATACGTTTTGAAGCTAAAGCTTCCCTGTGAATTATGCAGTGAACTGTCTTAATGCCAGGGTTTACCTGTTTTGCGCGTGCGAGGAATCCACGGGTGCGCCCCGTCATTGACGCTGCACCGTCCGTGCAGATATGTGAGCAGCGCTGCCAGTTCAACGAGTGCTCCGTGAAAAAAGAGTCCACAACATTAAAAACATCCTCGCCGGTAGTTCTGGCCAGCATTGGCTTGCAGAAAAGAATATGTTCGGTGATATTATCTGTGTCCTTGAAGCGAACAAACGCTACCAGTTGTGATTTGCCACTAACGTCAGTTGACTCATCTAATTGCAAAGCAAAATAGTCAGACCGCTTTAATTTTTCCACCACTTGCGCAAGGATATCCGCAGACATATCATCAATCCGACGGCATACAGTGTCGTTGGATAAAGGCACCGTTTTAATTGCATCTGCTGCCTTCTTGTCCAACATTGTTTCTGCTAGGATGGCAGCTGCTGGCACAATTAATTCCTCAGCAACTGAGTATGGTTTTTTCGATTTGGCTACAAGCAAAGATACCTCATATGAAGCAAGCAGGGAAGAACTGTTCATCTGTGTTGCCTCTTTTAGTGTGTCTTGACTTTTCCGAAATTCGGAAAGTTTTCTGTAAAAAAAGTCTGCAGATTTACCTACATATGAAGCATGTCTCGTTGTCAGATGTCGCTGTAAATGGGATGGTTTCATTGCGTGGTTAGACAGGACCTCACCACACAGAAAACATAATGGCTGTGGAGGCTCAGTCGTTGTCATGGTAAACCCAAACATTTTGTAACTGTCTTGATATTGACGTTCTTTTGGTCTGTCCTTTTTAATTCGCTTTTCTGGTGGGCTGGAATTTTCCTGTCTTGTGTCAGACCCGCTGGTAGATGGCCCATCATTTTTTTTAAGCCACCTGTCCATGATTGCTGCTCTCCCCTATGTGACAGTTCTCTGACTGAAATCAACGCGCTGTAAACATACTGGATTGAGTAAAATGGCGGCAAATCGCGGCAAAAATAAATTAGGTCATTTAAAATAATTTGTAATTTCAACCTTAATTCTGGTTTTAGTAATACTAAACAATAAAGCTAAAAAATAAATTTAGGATATTTAAAATATATATATTTTTAAATGGTTTTACGGACCCCCTGCAATTATGCCACGGACCACTTGGGGTCCGCGTACCCCCGGTTGAGAAACACTGCCGTAGAGGGTCCTCGATGAATGGGTCAGTGGCTCTCTCTCTTGGTTTAGTGAACGGCTGGAATGCAGCAGGTTAACAGGGAGACCGGCTAGTGGAACTTTGACTTCTCGTCCCCATGTACTGAGCGGCCGCTATGCTCTGAGCGCAGCTCAGGGATATCGTCGACAGCGGGAGGGCTGGACACAGTAGAAGAGAGGTTAATAGGCAGTGATAAGGTGTAGCTGACCTGAACCTGACTGTAGACAGAACTGCGACAAGACTGTGACAAGACTGTGACAAGACAAGACAGATACAGCAGGGTTTGTAGAAAGCCACCAGCATCATACTCCGATGAAATAATCCGAAAACTAGCAAGAAAACAGAGGACATTAAATAGCAAGCGGGTTAGAGAGGGAACAGGTGGAACGGATCAGCGAAAAGGATACAAATGAGAAACAGCTGAAGAGGGAAAGGGAAAGAGTGAGGTAATGACCAGCAGAGGGAGGAAAAGGAAAGGAGAAGTCAGAGGGAAAAACCAGACTCATAACACTATTGAAAACAAATATTCTGTGATAAAGTAATCCATATGAAAACAATGCGATGTCCGTTTGTCATGTCTCCCTTCATTATCTCTAATGCGACTACGCCCACGTGCTGAACAGCTATTGTGATTATAATGTTTCACTTGAAGTTGCAGCTTGTAAACGCCCATACAACAGAAAACAAAGCAGCGAGAATGTTCTTCAAGATTTTTTTATTTTATTGTTTGCTTCACAATGAGAGGAATAAGACATAATTCACCCCAAGAAGATGTGATGAGGATTACCTCAGGATTTGAGTTTTGGATTTCCTCAGAAAAAAAATAAGGAAGCGCTTTTTTACAGCAGAGATCATAAACATGAGTAAGTCTTTTTTTATGTATACAATTGTACTAGTTTCACATAACATGTAAACATTTTACTAGTTAGACTTTTTCCAAACTATAATTCCTGACTAAGTGTATAATCAAGTGAAACATGAAGTTTCAATAACAATATACACTATACCAATACCAACCACATACTTCAAAAGCTTGATGTAAATAATAAAAATGTAGCAAATAAATGTAAATGTAACAAATGTAACAAACAATGCTGTTCTATCAATTTATCCCCCCAAAAGACAAGAAAAAAATATTCTCAGCTCTTTTCAACATTAATAATAATAATAATAATAATAATAAAAAAAGTGTTTTTTTAATAATTTTTGTTTTTTGGGGGGATAAAATCTAATTGTTAAAAGGATTTCTGAAGGATTATGTGACTGGAGTAATGATGCTAAAAATCCAACTTTAAAAGTCAGCTTTGATTGTTCCTAATAAACTGTTTATCTGCACTACAAGTTAATATCAAATTATTTTGTGGGATAATTAAATATATTCTAAATAAACTACAAACATACAATTAAATACATTTATTTTGTCCTTACATTCTTTCTTGTAACTCTTCCCTCTCAGTCACACACCTGACTGAAAGGTTCATCATGCAGCTCATTATGCGGGTCTTTTTTGTCTTCTCAGGTCTAAATCACAATATAACGCTGATAGTTCACGCCCTCTCGCACAGACCCTTTCTACACAAAAAGTTTCTTAGAAAATTTAAATCAATATATATTTTTTTGTGAGTGAGTAAACAAGATGATTTTCACATAATTTAGAAAGAAAAAATCTAGGCTACAAGCTCCATTTCTCAAAAGCCCCGGGAACCAATGTTCTGTATGTGTTTTATGGCCTTATTTAAGTGATTTAACGTTTTTAGTTTTTCACTAACCACGCATAAACATTGTTTTCTCAAAAACTCAATCATGTACATACATGCTGCTCTCATATTATTATAGCCCAGTTTGTGTTGATTACAGTGATATTAGACATTTAGATGTTTATAAGCAACTGAAAAAAGCACAGATGTTAGGGCATGGCAAAACTTCTCCAGTCCCCCAAAATACCCTTAGACCTCAGTGGGTTAACCTCCTGTCTGTATGCAGTCTGTCACTGTCTTGAATGAGGCAGATGAGTGTGGTTTCATCTGCAAACTTCAGGAGCTTGACAGAGGGGTCTTTAGATGTGCAGTCATTGGTGTAAAGGGGGAAGAGCAGTGGGGAGAGAACACCGCTCTGAGGAGCTCCAGTGCTGATCATATTAGTACTGGATGTGAGTTTTCCCAGCCTCACTAGCTTCTGTCTGTCTATCAGGAAGCTGTTGATCTACTGACAGACGGAGGTGGGCATGGAGAGCTGCGTTAGTTTGGACAGGAGTAGGTTTGGAATAATAGTGTTAAAGGCCTAGCTGAAGTTCTCAAACATGATCCTTACATATAGGTCCCTGGTAGTCTAGATCAGTGGTTCCCCTGCCCTGCCAAATTTTGCATGTCTCCCTAATCAGACACACTTAATCTAGTTCTTGCAGTCTCTACTAACAAACTGATGAGTGGAATCAGGTGTCTTGGATAAGGGAGAATACAAAAGGTGCAGGGCAGGGGGGCCTCCATGACAGATTTGGGAAGCACTTGTCAAGAACAGGAACAGAAGAGGATGTCTTTCTTCTCTTGTTCTTTCTGAAGACCTGATGCACATCTTCTTCTCTGATGACTGGTGATCTCCTTCAGACATGTCCACACTGATGCTGAGTTGCTGTAAGTGAACTGAGTCCTTAGTTTTTCAGAATAATTGATTTTTGCCACTCTGATCTCCTTCTCCAGTGGTATTTAGCCTGTTTATATGGTTCCTTATGGGGGTTCTTGCTCCCAATTTAATTGAACATACAAAAACTTACACATTAACCCCCCAAACATAATGAGAGGGATTACTGCCTGAAGAAGAACCCCCCAAAACCATCCTTTTTCCATTCCTGCAAAAGAGAAAAGAAAATATTATTGAGATATTCTTAATGCAGCCTACTGGCTAGCAAAGGGGTATTCTCCCCTCAAAAGGAGGGAAAGAATAGCAGTCCCCTCTTTAATTAAAGTAGCGAGGGGATGAACAGCGGCCCCTGCAGTCAAAGCAGCAAAGGGTGTTCTCTCCAGCGGGAGAATACAGCGGCTCTTTTCTTTTTATCCCTCGCTGAGGGATAGAACAGCAGACACCTGTAGTTATAGCAGCAAGGGTGTTCTCTCCAGTGGGAAAAACAGCAGGCCCTTTTCTTTTCATCAGTCGCTGAGGGATAGAACAGCAGACACCTGTAGTTATAGCAGCAAGGATGTTCTCTCCAGCGGGAGAAAACAGCAGGCGCTTTTTCCTTTTTGAGGGGAGTTCGTCCCTCGCTGAGGGATAGAAGAGCAGGCCCCTAGTTATAGCAACAAGGGTGTCCTCTCCAGCAGGAAAAAACAGCAGGCCCTTTTCTTTTTGTGGGGTGTTCGACCCTCCCTGCAGGATAGAACAGCAGACCCCTACAGTTATAGCAAAGAGCAGGCCCTATTTATTTATTTGTTTATTTATTTATTGTGTAAATGTACGTTTTATACGAAATATCCACTTAGTCATCACCAACTTTCTACATTTAGCTGTAGATCATGCTGTATATCATTACTCTGCCCCAGAAGCCTGTCCAAAATCAGTTCATGAGGTGACTTCATGCAAAAAAACGCTGCCTGCAAGTCATGGTGTGCGTTCAACTTGTTCAACTACAGACAGCGATCATCGAGAGCAGTCAGTGACAGTGTTTGCATACTTTATCACAGATGAAGTAAATAAAATGCAGTATTTGTCAAATATACAGACGTTTCAGAAACGGTTTCATGAGCAACAGAAACACTTTTTATATACTGCTTAATACAGCGCCATATTTTCAAGAATAAAGTTCACCATAATCAAACTATTTAAATAATAATACAGTGGGGTATATACACTTTTATCTGTGTTGTATGATAAACGTGACTCAATACGAAAGTGCTACTACAATAAAAAAAGCTTTTACTATTCTAAAAACAAAGATTTGTGGCCATTATTGGAACTGCAAATGTTGAATACACCCTGAATCACACGTGATCGCTGTATGTAATGTGATGAATGGCCAATCGTGAAACAGCTGTGTCATCATCAGCGCTCCTGCAGTCACTCTGGAGAAACTGTGGCGAAACTTATTTCGGACGCCGCTACGAATATGGGCGGGAGCAAGATTAACAGTCTCTCCTCAATTATCACAACATGGATTAATATGTGCTTGTATTGTGTCTTTTGGGACGGCGTCGAAAGCGTCTTATTATATTGTACTCTCTGTATCTCTCTCTATATAAATAGATACACACTAAGCTATAAAAAATTATAAAACATCCTCATTCAAATGTATCTGTTCCATCCATCTGTTCCTGTTTCCACTGACACTGCGAAACATGCACCTTCTTTTTTTTTATAATCTTTTAAATATGTATTATATAAAATAGGATGCTGCGCTACAGCTAAGTTATAGCGATTCCTTAGTTTTGGAATTTCTGTACAGAGAGGTCACGCGGTGACGTATCTGTCTTCTACTGGTCCCACATCTTCACATGATGCGAATTTGCAGGTCAGAGTTTACCCAACTTGAACTTTGGAACGCAGCGAAATGCGATTTTTTTTTTTCGCATGAGCTTGCGTTTCCGATCTGACGCATTCGCATGCGTATGAATGGAAGTCAATGGAGATAAAAGTGCAGTGTGACCGCCCCATCAGCCGGCTGCTCTCGGAACACTGTCGTGGTACTTTTTATGACTTTTTTTTTGGTGGGGGAATGACAAGTCATATTCATACATCCTTCAAAAGGTAATTTTTGTAGCATAAAACAAGATGGTTATTCCATTCGGGATTTAAACGTACAGAACAAACATTGCGTATCGATATGGATGATTGATGTATTGATACGGCAGCAAATGCTGTGATGCAGTTTTGAAAAATAAACAGATTAGAAAAGACAATTTTAAGATTTAAAAGTAAATATATATATATATATATATATATATATATATATTATTTCCACCTAATAATAACTCTGGGATTAGAAACTGAAATGTCTTAAATTGGCCCAACCTAATGGCTTTTCTCTGTTCTACAGAATAATTAAGAAGAGCTGTTATAGTAAAAACTATAGAAAACACTCGTGCCTCTACATTTCCCTCTTTCTCACCAGCCTCTGACTCCTGGCTTGCTGTTCCCTGCTCTCTTTCTGTCACTTGTGCCTCTACATTTCCCTCTTTTTCTTCCTCTATCTCCATCTCCTCATCTGACCTATTACTTTCCACTCTATGTCCATCTAGGAACAAGGCTCAATTTACTATTTCAGCATTAATCTATTATTTTAACCATCACTACTACTCTTGCACCTAATCAATAAGTCCACCTTAAATATTGATACAAAACATTAAACAACTGATACACTGGAATTTAGTGATTAATATTATTATTACTGTTGTCTGAAATTGAACACATTTGCAATGTTAACAAATGACAGGCTACAAGTGTTATTCATCTCCTTCACAATGCACTTTGATGTCATGTCAGGTATATTATTCATTTTATATTGACATTGATATTTTTACATTTATTTCCAGAGAGATATTATTGAGTTTACAGGCTAAAGTGGTCTTGCTGTTGTAAACACTTTTGCTATTATAGAAAAAAAAAATATTTGTGTTACATTTAAAATATAATTCTATTTTAATTCATTTCTGAATTGTTTTTATTTTCATAATGATAATTCAGAGAATGAAAAAATCTGAATAAGCCTTACCAATGTTGGGATAATTATTTTTAAGGCACTCTATGTGTTAAAAAATAAATAAATATTGTAATATAATAATAGTTTAGTCAAATAACATAAAAAGACCAGGCCCCTCGATCAGGGGCGTCATGCATTCATGATTTTTGAGGGGGCACATTTGGGGGAGGGGGGGGGGTATAAGTCATTCTACGAAAGCACTGTATAACTGATAGGCTTCTGTTTTTTTTTTTTTTTATTAATTTTTCCTTTTTATTCAAAACAATTCCAAACATGCTTAATATATCAGGAAATAAACTCCCATTAAAATCACTGAAGCACTTTACATTATGAAACGAATATCTTACCTTCGTACGCACATCTGCACTTTTTGTTGTTTCTGATGAGAGAATTCGCTAAATAATTCAGTCAGCGATCAAGTGAAGAAAACACCGCATTTCAGTGATGACTCTTCTGGACGTCTCTGATTGGCCATTGCATCCATAAGCGCAACAGAATAGTTTCTGATTGGTTATCATGAAGCATTGTACAAACGCGTCCTTCTCTGGCTCAGCGCCAGTCAGTGAACGCAGATTTGAATTTAGCAGCTGATGCTGTGCACTGAACGGTCTAATCACACTGCTGTGATTGTATCAAATATATAAAAAAATATTATTCTGCAATTTTTTTTTTTTTTTTTTTGTCGTTTGGAAGCTACATTTAAAATCCACTTGGCTCAGAAATCAGCATGACGCCTCTGCCCTCGATGCCTGTGAAACGTTTCTCCCTCAAACAGCACGCTAACATTACTTCTACACTACAGGCTACACACAGCAATATAAACAACATATCTGCATGTTCTCACATCTTATTGTTCTTGTAAAATAATAATAAGTAAATAAACATCAAAATCACTTCGCTGAGAATGAAACACCACTTACCAGCTTGTTGCAAATATATCCTCTGGCAATTAAAAAATGCGTGCGCGGCGTGAGAAAACATCACGGTCGAATGAGGTCGTCAGCGTCAGGTGAAAGGTCATCATGTGGGTCATTTTATTGATCGTTAAATTATTATTCAGAAATTGTACGAATATTTAGATTGGGCATGGGCAGGAATTCACAAAATTGTATGTTATGACAAAAAAAAATTGAGGAAATTTTGCTTTGACAAAAGGGCACTTTGGGCACCAAGGTACTTTGAAAAAGGTAGATTTTTTTTTAGAGTGTCAAATCAAATCAAGTTTTTCTCATTGTCAAATCAAATGACATTCGAGAGGAGTGATTAAAAAGCACTTTAATACTGTTGATTTGCTATAAAACTCAGTTTATTCTGGACTTTCTTTGCTTATCATAGGCTTTCAGTATGTGTGTTTTTTGCCTTGGCCATAGAGGGATGTTTCATTGGCGAAAGAAAAAAAAAGAATAAATTTGGTCATAAAAATACATTATTCAATATCTAATCAGCAATGTTCAATGAATCTTTAAAATGTAACTTTGTAGAACTGAATAAGCTGAATAACTGTTGATTTGCCATTCACCCATTTTCCTCACATACACATGTGCAGTACGTGTTGTTTAAAAAAAAAAATAATAATAAAAATATGAAGGATTTACTTTGAAACAATTTTTAGAAATTGCTAGTAAATTTCACAAATAATTAGAAAGAAACAGCAAGTAACACATTGAATTATACATTACATTTTGAAGTAGAATGATTAAAATTGATATTTTTTCTTGTCAAATGTACTGCAGTAATATTTTATTTACAACTTTGAAAAAATATTTTACAGTGTATATTTTTGCTTATCAATACATTTCACATTCTTATTAAAACTGTGTGTTGTTACATTCAGTGTGCATTAAAGTGATTTAATTTACAACAAATTTTGGGTTCATTTAAATATTCTAACCTAGCGGTTTAGTCATTTTTAAGTTCAGCATTTTTAAGAGTATGATGTTTTCAGCAGGGAAGTGAAGTAAAATCAGGCTTCTGTCAACTGAGAAGTTTAGCTGTCATTAAACCTGCTATTTTATCTCAGAAAAACTTTTTTTGTTGTTGTTATCCTCTTTAAAAGTTAATTATTTTTCCACTACACAAAAGATAGTCTGCTAGTCTGCTGATTTCAGCTATACTTTTCCAGAGAGGTTGTGGCAGTTTAACTCAAAACATAATGGACACAGTACAGACATCCCATTGAAAAGTCTGCTTATGACAGTTCTGTCCCATGGGAGGACAAGGAGCAACTTTCGAAAAACCTATTTAGCAAAGTGCCCCGTTTGTAGTAGCATCTCCCATTGGAGCGAGCACAACCTCACGAAATGCCTTGAGCACATTCACAGCTAAAAAACCAAAAGACGTCAATACCTGCTGTAGATGTCCTTCGGGGGACTAACAGAGAACATGATGTGTCAATCCTTATAATCAGAGACAAACAGGAGCTGAGAGGATCAACCAAACCTAGAGAATGGGGGAACATCTCACACACTCTGTTCTAGGAGCACCAAAATGACGACACTGTCATAAACATATAAACATACAAAAGGAGGACGTGACCATATACTCTTAAAAATAAATGTTCAAAAAGTTTTATGTATATATTTTAGTTCAAAAGTTTGTGGTCAGTGCATTTTTTTTTTTTTTAAGAAAATAAATATTTTTTATTTAGCAAGGATGAATTAAATTAATCAGAAGTAACAGTAAAGACATTTTGTAATTTTAAGTTTCCACTGCTATGCTGATGATAGTAATATAATTTATCATGACCAGATTCCTAACCTATTTATGTTGACAAAATGTGTTAAAGATATAAAATATTGGATGACTCCTGCTAAATTCAAACAAAACTGAAGTGAAACCTGAACACAGAATTTCTGGACTTTTTTTAGTGCCTAGGATATCCACTAAATCCCTTTAGTCCACTAAAGGAGGGAGATCATTTTCTCATCTGGCTCCCAAACTCTGTAATAGTCTTCCTGATAATGTCCTGGACCTGAACGAACAAATACAAATCGCAGTTGTTTAAACCAACAGAAAAGGATGTAAAAGAGCCCAATTCAGCACCCGCGGTGTTCTGGTGTTCAGGGCTCATGCAGAAAGAAACCCAGAATTTGCCTCTTTTTGCTCTTAAAACATACAAAACATGTTGAAATACCCGTCTTGGAAAGTATGTTAAAAAAATATATACCATATACCATAAGATGTATACACTAGGATTATAAGGAACACCTGTTCATTTTCTCATTAATGGAATTATCTAATCAACCAATCACATGGCAGTTGCTTCAATGCATTTAGGGATGTGGTCCTGGTCAAGAAAATCTCCTGAACTCCAAACTGAATGTCAGAATGGGAAAGAAAGGTGATTTAAGCAATTCTGAGCGTGGCATGGTTGTTGGTGCCAGACGGGCAGGTCTGAGTATTCCACAATCTGCTCAGTTACTGGGATTTTCACCCACAACAATTTCTAGGGTTTACAAAGGATGGTGTGAAAAGGGAAAAACATCCACTATTCAGCAGTCCTGTGGGCTAAAATGCCTTGTTGATGCTAGAGGTCAGAGGAGAATGGGCCGACTGATTCAAGCTGATAGAAGAGCAACTTTGACTGAAATAACCACTTGTTACAACCGAGGTATACAGCAAAGCATTTGTGAAGCCACAACACGCACAACCTTGAGGCGGATGGGCTACAACAGCAGAAGACCCCACAGGGTACCACTCATCTTCACTACAAATAGGAAAAAGAGGCTACAATTTGCACGAGCTCACCAAAATTGGACAGATGAAGACTGGAAAAATGTTGCCTGGTCTGATGAGTCTCGATTTCTTATGAGACATTCAGATGGTAGAGTCAGAATTTGGCGTAAACAGAATGAGAACATGGATCCATCATGCCTTGTTACCACTGTGCAGGCTGGTGGTGGTGGTGTAATGGTGTGGGGGATGTTTTCTTGGCACACTTTAGGCCCCTTAGTGCCAATTGGGCATCGTTTAAATGCCACGGCCTACCTGAGCATTGTTTCTGACCATGTCCATCCCTTTATGACCACCATGTACCAATCCTCTGATGGCTACTTCCAGGAGGATAATGCACCATGTCACAAAGCTCGAATCATTTCAAATTGGTTTCTTGAACATGACAGTGAGTTCACTGTACTAAAATGGCCTCCACAGTCACCAGATCTCAACCCAATAGAGCATCTTTGGGATGTGGTGGAACGGGAGCTTCGTGCCCTGGATGTGCATCCCACAAATCTCCATCAACTGCAAGATGCTATCTTATCAATATGGGCCAACATTTCTAAAGATTGCTTTCAGTACCTTGTTGAATCAATGCCACGTAGAATTAAGGCAGTTCTGAAGGCGAAAGGGGGTCAAACACAGTATTTTCAAACAGCACTTTTATTTTTATTTTTATTTTTTTTTTTTTTTGCTTTCATATTTCTTTCTATATGTCTCTGGGTGGCACAGAGGAGCTGCTCTTGATTAATGCAGCAGAGGAAGATTTCAGGTGGCACAGATAAGAATTGAACGTCACCTGTGGCAGTGCCACAGATTCAAGAGATTTTTATCAGGATTCAGATAAAACTGAGAATATGAGCAAAGAGAGGCAAGGGAGCAAGAGGAACTGCTAAAGACAGTGATTTTGCATAGATTATCTGAGACGAGGCTGAACTGCAGGAGAATGCTATTGCATATAAAAAGCTCCACATGTGGAATGGGTTGAATTCACTTTTTTTTTTAATTCTCTCTCTTTCTTCTTTTTGGTCTATCCGCAAATCATTCAAGGCATGTACTGAGCTGCAGTAAACTCCAGATCTGAGCCATGTAGAGTAATGAAGTTATGTGTACTGGGAGCTAAATAAATGCTTCCAGGTGTCTGTGCTTGCTCTGTCCTTCAAAGATTAATGAATAGAGGGGCAACAAATGCTGCTGAGATTTAGATCTGTTTGTGATCATACACAGAACTGAAGCAGAACAAAAAGATAAGTAATTAAAAAGAAAAGAAAAAATAGTTAAATGCAAATGTAACAATTTACATCTTCTGTAAATTCTTATCAGGTTGATAACAATGTATTGGTTTCTTGTTCAAATCGTTCCTATATAGTGTAACAAAAACAAACAAACAAACAAAAAGTTAATAAAAAATGGTTAAATGATTTTCTTCAAATCAAAAAATATTATTTAGCATCACTGAATTAACCAACACTCCCTCACCTGAATATTAATCATCAGCACCAGTTCACCAATTATCAATCTTCCCCAGCACTATTAAGGAACACACCTCGGATCCTCACTTGTCCGATCTCGTGACTACCCAGCGGAACATTACCCTGCTAGTTACTTGAGTTGACTCCTACTAATACTAACCTATTGTGTTTACCTTCTCTCTCAGTGATCTGCCTTCTCCATCCCGTGGTCCCAGTTTTTCTCCAGTGTTACCTCTATCAGTATCTCCTCTACTCACCATCACCGAGGTGTGTGCTCATCATCCTCCACTCTGGTCACCTTCCCCGATTACTCTGGTCACCCCATCCGGCAAGTTCATACCCATTGTCAAGGATCCTCCTTTTACCTCCACTTACTATTCAGCTACTGTTGCATTCTGCCTCCATCAATAAATACCAGTTTTTATAAATCCTCTGTCGCAGTCAGTTTGTTACATATATATTATTTTATGGGTTAAATCAGGTAAAAATCGATTGTTAGCAATTGCAGTTTAAAACTTTTTAACCTGTGTTCAATTTGCACAATCGTTTCTATAAATTCTGCAATGTAAATACATGTAGAAGAAGCTACCCTTGGCAATTTATCGTGTTCACCTGCTAATGCATAGGAGAGAGAGAGAGGGAAAAAGAGAGAGATTAGAGACCACCCCCCCCCCCCCCCCCCAATACACACACACAGATTAGAACATTGAGACTGTCATATGATGCTAGATGATCATAATGCATCATTGAGAATGAAAGGGAAACATCTGCTTGCTTAAATGTGATATGCATGACAACTTCTCTCTCTCATGCTTTCTCTCTCTTTATAATTTCTGTTCTCGGTCAACTTACAGTATATTTATGTCTACAGAATTGACATAATTCTGAAGGAATGCTTGTTTTACAGCTAAGCACACATGCAAAAGGATTAATCTCACATAAATATTTCTAAATAGGAAATATTTCTAAAAGGAAAAACAAAGCCTATACTTAGGAACTTCACAGTATATATGTAGCATTGTAACATTAGTACCCTCCTAAACATTATTAACCCTCCAAATTGGCATTATTAAAATACAGCTACATATATATATATATATATATATATATATATATATATATATATAGTACAAAAACAAACATATAGTGCCTATACACACACACATACACAGAGATAAAGTGAGAGAGACTCTCCACCATTTCTTGATTAACTGGATTGAGGTAAAATATATATAGAAATTGGAGGGCTGGGTGATGGGAGAGACAAATACATTAAATTATAGAGAAAGTGTGAGAAAAAGGTGAAGACAGAGGTGAAAGAGTGACAGGAAAATTATGAAGTGAGGGAGAAGGTGGGAGGAAGAAAATAATGAAATAAAGGAATGAATGGAGAGGCAGAAAAAAAAATTGAGGGAGACAGGAAAGAAAGAGAAAGCCGATATTTGAGTGTTGTAGGAGGGCTGAGGAAGCGATTAACCCCTCTGTTCTCTGGACGTTGCTCTAGGGGAGGAACTCTACAGGGTGGCTCGTCATGAGGCATCTTCTCAACCAGGGGTCATGACCTCATCCTCTGAAGATTCAATTCACCTGTTTTCATTTGATTTTCTCTTCTCCCTCTTTCACCTGAACCTCCACGACAGCCCTGCAATCCTAAACTGAATGCATGCTTTGTAAAAGTAAATTTTGTTTAAATAATAAATATGCATTTTGAACAAAACAATAGACAGTGCTGAATATATCAGTCTGCTCCATTTAAATGCTCACCTATCTCTCAAGTTGACCATTGACACATGACTTTTGATTTCACAGCAGTCTTACTTTCATGAAATAACTGCTCAGAGAGGCACTGCTGATTTTTCCCTCTTATTACCTTTCATTCTTTTCTTTTTTAGAAGCTGAAACCATTCTATACTTGCTCTTTACCTCACGAACAACCTTAATACCTCAGGCACTATATCCTCAGGCCAGTGTGTGCGCTTCAGCTTTTAATCCAACCTAGAAAAGTATTCACTCAGTCAGCATTTCTCCTAGCTCCTGGCATGATGTTTGTCTAGGCTGGACAACGGGCTGAAAGGCTCGGATAAATATCCACAGACCCCCGGAGGCTTCAACCATCAGGACCTGTCACAACATGAAAAAGAGCTAGCGGAGTGCTGGGCCCTCGTCTCGTTTGCCCCAGATTCCTCTCAGCTCACGGATCAACAGGCCCAGAATGGTTTCAGGGCCAGTTTTTGAGGTCCTGCTGGCATGAGTGCTGAGCGAAATTGCACAAAGCCATGACATCTGCTCAGGGTCAAGACTCAGACAGCAAACCACATTACAAGACCTGCTGATGTTTCATACAAGATTATATTTACACTAAAAAGATTGTGTTTGATGCATATTGAAAATAGATCAAAAGTAACACATTGAACAATGAAATTCCTCATTTAAATCAAATGCAAATATCCACTAGAGCAATCTAAATAAGAGTTTGTGAGATTCACCGAGCAGAAATTCAGGATATGTATATAAACAAATCACTGTTTTCAAGATTTCAAGATTCAGTGGCTACAGTGCACCCAAAAAATTGGATTGATGACTCAATCTGACTGGAAAGCCTTCAAGTCAGTTGATCTAATTGAGCTGGCTCTGAATGTAATTTTCATTGCATTGAAATAATCCAAACAAATAAGCATGTAAATTCTCAGTCAGATTCAAAAATACCCTGCTAAATACCTATCTTGTACTGTTTAGTAGCATGCACTTATACAGCTAAATTGCTACATACTGTACTACATACAAATAATAAGCTGTAATATACTATTTATTACAGCTTATTAATTGGTCAGTGGAATATTTAATAAATTAGCTTTTCTAACATAGTTGTCAGCTTTCTTTTTAGGTATGTCACCGTTAGGGTTCATATAAAGAGAACTTTCAAAATCTGAAACTGGATGCAGATGGGAATTAGTGCATGTAAATACATCTAGTGTTGCCAGATCTCACAACAAAAACAAGCAAACGTTTAAGACAAAACAAAATAAGTGAAAAAACAAAGCCTACATTCTTAAAAATAAAGGCTCAAAAATGGTGTTTTCTCAGCAATGCCAAAAAAAAAAAAAAATCCAAACAAAAAGTCATTGAAAAGTTGAGTCACTTTTTCATCTATAGCAATTAAAATAAAACAACCATAACTGTGCAACACCAGTTGTCATATCCTCTATTATGTTCTTGGTGCTTTGGGCTATGTTTTGCCTCATATAGCAAGCTTTGTTTTTCAAATCCATGTAAACTGTCAGAGCTCAATCACATCTTAAACAAACAGCTGGATGCCGTTTTTCCTCAAAGAACACTGAAATTTGTGATTTGCAACTACTCAAAGCAAGTATCAAAAGTGCAAACACTAAGCAGCTACAATTTAGGGCTTTTAAAGAAATAAATACTTTTAATCACCAAGGATTCATTAGAATTTTCAGAAGATACAGTAAAGACATTTAAAATGGTATAAAAAAAAAAATATCTTTCAAATAAATCCTGTTATTTTGAACTTCAGAATCATCAAAGAGTCCTGGAAAGAAAAAAGAGAGAGACACACAAAAAAAGACAGAAAAAATCCACAGTTTAAAAAGGTTAAGTAGCACAACTGTTTTCAACATTGATAATAAGAAATGTTTCTTGAGCATCAAATCAGCATATTGAAAGGATTCTCTGAAGGATCATATGGCAATGAATGAATGATGATGAGAATTCAGATTTGCATCAGTTATAAATTACATTTTAAATATATATTCAAATAGAAAACAGTTATTTTAAATGATAATAATATTTTATATTATTATTTTTGTTCAAGTAAATGCATCCTTGGGGAGCATAAAAGAAAATCACATGACCCCAAACTATTAAATGTTTGAGGTTTTGTCAATTTGTAAAATGCATGTATATAAAGTGTAATGAAAATATCTTATGTATGTAACTAGATGATTTCCTCAAAGATCTGCATCAGGGTCCACTGGCACCTTTGATCTTCCAAAGACTCCCTGTGTGTGTGAATGCGAGCACTCTTTCCCAGGATGCATTGCTCAGTCTGGGGAAGTAATGGATGGTTTTGTAGGGGCTTCCCAACCACTGAAGTCATTCAGTTCACACGTCAAGGCAATCAGGCGTTTCTCTCAGGTGACTGTGCTTCCTCAGATCACCTCACGACTCCTTTATATGCCTCCGCTCTTGTTTTGAGTCAGATTCCACTTGATGCAATAGTACATGACATCAGCAAGCCGAGTTCAGCAGGTTTGCGCAGGTGTCCCTTTACTGAGCTAAAAAGCTTTTTTAGGCATTAGTGAAGGCCTTGCAGTAAGAGAATTGGTGATATTTAAAGCTGCAGCAAAACACTGGTTGATGTAAGTGTTGACATAGAGAAGATGTTTCAAACTTACCAAAGTTACAATGTTGTAAAAAGAAACAAAATGTACATTCGAGTCGACCACACTTGAGATGAATTCTGTATGTGCCAAGTTTTTTTTTTTTTTTTAAACCATTAAATCAGTTACATTAGCCAGCAGCCAAAGAGCTACACCACTAGTCAAATTTTGAATACCTATTCATTTGTTAGGATTTTCATTTTTGGATTATAGCAAATCCATCAGAAGAAGTGACATAAAAAGAGTTTTGGTTACATTACAGACATACATAAACACATAAACAAATGTTTAATTAATATATATAATTAATTAGCTAATTAAGAATCAGTATATATATATATATATATATATAATGTTTAAATGTAAATAAATATATGTATAATTCATTCAAATTGAGCTTATTTTTCTTGATTCTGAAAAAGAAAAAGAGAAAATATTTTAAAACTTAAAAGATTAAAAAAAATGCTTTGGTGACTAACTTAAAATAAGTACAAAAAATTATAAGCTATATAATAAGCTAAAAAAAACTAATAAACATTACAAATGCATATAACAAATATTAATAAATACTGTAAAAGTACATAAATACTAAAATAACTCTCTCAAAAAACGTTATTTTATTTTAAATAAAATAAAGAAAATGTATTTAAAATAAAATTAATACATTTTAATGTTAGAATGTAAAGAAAATATGTGGGTGGATTTTGATCTTTGTTTAACTGATTTAAAAGAAAAAGGAACAACATTTGTTACTGGGGCAGTACCTTTTCAAAAGGCACAGCTTTGTACCTAAAGAGTCCATATTGGTAAAGAACTGCACAGATACAGATATTCTAACAATCTATCGATAAACACACACCTTGTGTCCTCTGTTTCTGTTTGAGTCCACTCGCGCTGCTCTGCGCGGTCTGCGGATTGAAGAGCGCGCTGAAAGACGTAGAGGAGACTGGTCTGATGCCGGTTTTTATATGAAATTTAAGTGGACTGACTCTGAGGCGATCACAAATTTGAGTATAGTTTATTAAGCTAAATGCTGTAGCCCCGCTAAAAAAAGCCTAACGACGCCCATGCTTCTTGTGTACATTTCAGAGAACCAGGTCAAATATTTCAAGCAATCGCTCAGGCATTTAAGAGGCACCGAAATGAGGCACCGAAATCGGTACCCAACCCTGTTTCGGTACCCAACCCTACTTAGAAGTAGCGCACTCAGTGCACCCCCTGACGAACCGTCTTACATCTCCTGCCATGTTGGGCCACCAGAAGTGGTCTTTCAGCAGCGACAGAGTAGCGTCAGCCCCAGGGTGGCCAGTGCCTAAGGAGGTATGAGTGGTCAGAATGAATGGAGTGTGTTGGGTTCGTGGAACATACTGACGTCCAGGGGGGCAGCCCGGCAGAGCAGCAGGAGGAGCCTCTGCAACGACTGGCGGTGAGGTCCACTGAATAGGGCTAGACATTAGTTGTGTGGGGATTATGTTTTCAGGCTCATCCGTACCATCCTCAGGAGCATGGAGTCGGGACAGGGCAGCCCCTTGATGTTACGAGGACCAGGTCTATAGGAGATGAAGAAGAGAGCCCATCTAGCTTGGCGGGGATTTAGAAGTTTTGCTTCTCTAAGGTATTGTAGATTTTCATGGTCAGTAAATACGGAGAACGGATGAGCCACGCCTTCCAGCCAATGTCGCCACTCTTCTAAGGCTAACTTGATAGCCAGTAGTTCCCGATTCCCGATGTCGTAATTCCTTTCCGCCGGGCTGAGCTTCCTAGAGAAGAAGGCGCATGGATGAAGTTGAGAAGGAGAGCCTTGCCGCTGAGAAAAGAACAGCTCCCACTCCAGTGGTAGAGTAGTAAATGCTTGCTTCAAGGTGGCGAAGGCTTCAGTTGCAGCTGGAGTCCAGGACAGAGACTTGGGCATGTTACAAAGGAGGCTGGTGATGAGACTAGTGATGGTTATGTAGTTCTTGATAAAACGGTGGTAGAAATGTGCAAAACCTAGGAATCTTTGGAGTTCTTTGATTGTGGAGGGTTGTGGCCAGGAGGCAATTGCTTCTATCTTCCCCTCGTCCATGTGGATACCTAACTTGCTGATGATGTACCCTATGAAGTGCACTGATGATTGGTGAAATGATAGGACTCATCTTTTGGCCTTGAGGAAGAGTTGGAACTGTCTGGGTTTGGCTAGGATGGTCCTTACATGCACGCAATGTTCTTCCAGGCTCCGGGAGTAAATGAAGATGTTGATATATACTATGACAAAGCGGTTGAGGTACTCCCGGAGCACTGCGTGTATGGATTCCTGGAAGATAGAGGGAGCGTTTACAAGGCCATTTGGCATGACCCTGTATTCATAGTGGCCAGTAGGGGTCACAAATGCCGTTTTCCATTCATCCCTTTCTCGTATGTGGATGAGATTGTATGCACTGCGTAAGTCTAGTTTGGAGAATATGGTGACTCGTCGGAGTTGTTCCAGTGCAGCTGGGACCAGGGGAATATTGATAGAATGTTTCTCAGGAGGGCTTTCAAATGGAGGTGGGGTTCAAGGTTAAATCTTGCTGGGGTGATTTCACAGGAGCTGAGTGATTGGGAAAACATGAAGGGAAACACTGATCACCCCACCGTAAGATCTCGCCAGAGGTCCATGATATTATAGGGTTATGTTGCACCAGCCAGGGATGATAAAAAAACAACATCAGCCATCGAGCCTTCGAGGACTAGGAGCGCAATGGATTCTGTGAGTAATAGGCTGAGTGTTAAGTGGACTAGACCCACACATGACTGGACATTCTGATTTGTTTGCCTGTGATGGATGCCACAGTAGAGGCATAAAACTTGAGTCAATCTTCTTTGATGTTCTGTGGTTGTCAGCCGATTGCTATCAATCTGCATGGGTTCTGGGTAAGTTTCAGGAGGATTGTAGATATCAGCTTGGTGGAAATGAGATGTTACGCTGGCTGGTGAGCATTCCTGGAGGGAAGATCTTAAGCGGTTGGAACATCTGGTGGCTTGTAGGATGAAGTTTTCAAAACCCTTCGAGTCATTGAATGACACCATCTGGAGGCGGAGTCAGTGTTCGAGACCTTGGTGAAAAGCGGTCATCAAGGATGCTTCATTCCACCTGCTGGCTGCTGCAAGAGTTCTGAACTGCAGGGTATATTCATGCATAGACAGTTTGTTTTGATTAAGTTGGTACAATTGCTCACCAATTGAAGAATCACCCCTTGTAGTACCAAATACCTCCCGGAAGTGTGTGATGATGTGGTCAAAGGATTGTGTGGCGGGACCATATTGTTTCTGCCCACATGAGTGCGGGACCTGTAAGGGAGGAAATCACAAAAGGGATTTTAGCTTGCTCGGTGGAATATAGTTGAGGCTGGGAGTGTATAGTGAGGGAACATTGAGGAAGAAACACGAATCAATGCTGGTAGCATTATACAGGAGAGGTCCCGTGTAATGGCTACGAGATCGGACAAAGGTAATGACTGAGGTGTGAGCTTATGCAGGGGTGAGCTGATGAGATGATCGTAAAGAGGTGCTGGTGATTATGGGGGGAGAAATGGGGGGAGAACCACCAGCACCAATGACAGATGAAGAGACAGTCAAGTAGTAGAACTTTAAAATTCAAAAGAAGAAAGAATAACTGTTGCTTTTGTATTTGTAGAAAATAATCCTCTTTGACGGATTTGTGACCAGGAAATTCTCAGAAAGAGTGTAAGATTGACGCACACTTTCCTTATCAGTCTGCATAGAGTAGCCTTACTAATATGCAGTGTTGGGAAGGTTACTTTGGAAATGTAATAGGTTACAGATTACAAGTTACACTGTTTAAAATGTAATAGTAGTGTAACTTTTTCAATTACTTTATTAAAGTAATGTAACTAATTACTTTTGAGTACTTTTTGATTACTTTTCTAATTTTGTGAAAATTAAAGAATAATAAATAAAAGCATATACATCAACTTAAATACAGTTATCTAATAAGCATGTGATGTATTCTGTGTAATAAACTCCTAAACATTGGTGTTTTTTTGAAACTGCTGTCTCTGTATATGATGATAGTTTTCTCAAAATAAGTAAAATGCACATGAAGTGACACAGAGCAGTTCTAGAAATTATGTTTATGTGCTCGTGTACTCCTATATTGAGGCGGCAGAGGTTGAAAACACTGCGAGCTTCAGTAGGCCAATGTGTAGTAAATGAAACCATGTCTTTGCCATTAATTTACAGGAGGGGCGGACTGGGAAAAAAATTCAGACTGGAAAATTCAAACTCATACAAACAAATTCATGGACAAAACTATTTTTTGTATGGACCTGACATAAAAAAGGTTTAAATATTTAATTTGGGGACATGCAAAATAATTAAAAGTTCTCTCCTGAACTGCACCTTCACTTCCACAGTCTCTTTATTTTGCCCTGTTATCCATCTCTCTCATGACTTTAATACTCAAGATTGAACAAAACTATACTTTACAATACAATACTCTACAATACTACAATATCTTTATAGAAAAATCCTAATACTGTACACGAGTTATGTTTTTCCCTTACAAAAAATTACCATGCTTTTATTAGCCTATATAAAAGTAAAATAACCTTGTTTTGTTTTTGTTTTTTTGCAAATTGATTTGTATTTATTTTTAAATAAATACATTTGCAAAATAATTTTACATTTTTGGTTATCACAGTTAAACAATAGTAACCATTTTCTCTGGATTTATAGTTAAATATTAAAATGTTAATTTTCGTAAGGGTTGCGTTGTTGTCTGTCGTAGCTCCCCCTAAACCTATAAAAAAAAAAATCTGAATTTTTTTTCAGCTAAATTACTACTGTAACATTACAACTGATAATAATGATGTCCTTTATATAGTATTTTGAGTGATGACTGATGAGCAACGTGCTGCTGCTTGATTAAATAAATAAAAAAACAAAGACATAAAAGCATCTTTACAGATGAAACTGACCTGAAACCCTGAACAGTAGTTCTGCTTCTCTGCTCCAGCTGTGCGCTTCCACAGTCCACTCTATCTCTCTCTCTGAGTCTGATCCAAACCGTTTGGCGGAGGCGCGGAGAGCGCGGGAGTCATGACTAACACTTCATGACTTATTAGAGATTTAATTATCAAATGGCGGATTCGCAAATGATCGCTTTAGTAGGCTACATTCGGCAGGCAATTATACAATAATGATATTAAATAGTGGGGCAAAATCGGCTGCCAGGACACCGGGAATTGTCCCGGTTCTCCCGGTGTCCAGTCCGCGCCTGACCACAGACACGCAGAATGTGCAAGTCATATATTGCATTTTTGGGGCTTTATATTCACAGACACTAGTCGATGTCATGTTTTGATTCAAGTGTACTGACTTACTTTTGATTTAGTCATCCAAAATGTGGCATATTCCGTCCGCGTTAGGCATTTCGTTTTTATGACTGGATTCTACAGACTGTATTTCCGCATCCCGGAAATTATTAGGGCGGTATTTCTCAGAATAGTCAGCGCAATTTGGGAAAGAAATCAGTTAAATCTGTATGTGGATGTGTGTTAATATTCAAATGTAATCCCCTTTGTAATCGTAAGAAATTTCATAAGTAACTGTAATTTAATTACTCATTTTTTCGTAGTAACTGTAACTAATTACAGTTACAACAATTTTGTAATTAAATTACGTAACGCCATTACATGTAACTAGTTACTCCCCAACACTGCTAATATGCTCTGCATCTCTGATGTTTTTTTTTTTTTTTCTGGAGTCGATTAACGCGGATACACGTTTTGAGTCATTTTCTCCTGATAACCCCAAAAAGAACTTAAATTACACTTTCAGTTTTAATCGTACATATAAGAGCAATACATCAATCGGATCTGTAAAGGGTCTACTTTTTTTGGATACAGACATAATAACAACAAAACTTTGTGCACTTATACAATAAAGATAACAAACAAGGTGTGCCGTCTGCAGCCTTTGTCTGCGCTGATCTTCATTTACAAACACGTCATTAAAATTAACAGTAACTCTGTGAATACTCAACGAAGAGACATGAGAGAGATATCTATAGAAAGCTTGACATGTCTACTTTTAAACTAAACAAGTGCCGCCGAAAACAGATATTCTGTGATAAAGTAATCCATATGAAAACAACGCGATGTCTGTTTTTCATGTCTCCCTTCATTATATCTAATGTGACCACACCCCCGCGCCTAATGCTCTATTCAGATTCAAACTGAAGCGGGCGGCTTGAATACGCCCACACAGAAGAAAAAGCAGCAAGACTGTTCTTCAAGTTCTTTTTATTTTACTGTTTGCTTCGCAATGAGAGGAATAAGACATAATTCACCCCAAAAAGATGTGATGTGGTTGAGGATTTGAGAAATGGATTTCCTCAGAAAAAAAAGAATGAAGCACTTTATTCAGCAGAGATCATAAACATGAGTAAGTCTCTTTTTATTTATTTATATACTTGTACTAGTTTTCACATATAGTGTAAACATTTTACTAGTTAGACTTTTTCCAAATACTTTTTCCAAACTATAATTCCTGACTAAATATATAATCAAGTGAAACATTATGAAGTTTCAATAACAATATACAATACTATGCCAATCAAAAGCTTGATGTAAATAACATAAATGTAACAAATAAATAACTGTAACAAATGTAAAAACAATGCTGTTCTTTCAATTTATTCCCCCTAAAAAACCTAAAAAATATTCTCAGCTCATTTCAACATTAATAATAATAATAATAATACTGATAATATTAACAACAATAATTTTTTTTGTAGAAAATAAAATTGTTAAAAGGATTTCTGAAGGATTGTGTGACTTGAGTAATGATGTTTAACTGCTCCCCCAAGTGGATATTAAAGTATGTTGTGGGATAATTAAATATATTCTAAATAAACTACAAACATAAAATTATATAGATTTATTTTGTTCTCACATTCTTTCTTGTAACTCTTCCCTCTCAGTGGCACAGATGACTGAAAGGCTCATTATGCAGCTCATTATGCAGGCCTTTGTCTTCTCAGGTGTAAATCACAATGATGATATTCATGATAGTTGACGCCTACTCGCCTATGACTTTTACCAACAAAAAGTGTCTTAGAAAATTTAAATCAATATATTGTTTTCTGTGAGTGAGTAAACAAGATGATTTTCACATCATTTAGAAAGAAAAATTGTAGGCTACATGCTGCAGTTCTCAAAAATCCCGGGAACCAATGTTCTTTATGTGTGTTATGGCCTTATTCAAGTGATTTAACATTTTTAGTTTTTCACTAACCACGCATAACATTTTTTTTTTCTTAAAAATACAATCATGTACATGCATGCATTTCACATATTATTATAGCCCAGTTTGTGCTGATTACAGTGAGATTAGACTTTACCCATTTAGATATTTATAAGAAACTGAAAAAAGCACAAATGTCAGGGTATGACAAAACTTCTCCAAGCCCCAAACATACCCTTAGACTCCAGAGGGTTAAAGAAAACTACCATTTAAAATGCTACCATTCAAATAAATACACATGTGAATTTGAAGTGTTATTTGAAGAGTGCAATGTGTGGGAGTGAGGAGGAAGAAACAGGGAGAAAGATGGTAAAAAAAGAAGAACTGACACGGAGATAGCAGTGAAACTCTTGTAAGAACAACTGAACAGGTGTTAGATGGTGTAGGATTTCAGCTGCAGTGAGAGAGAGAGGGAGACAGAGAAAGAGTAGAGTAAAGATTTGTTGATCTTCACAGTTGACAGAATCGAACAGGTCATGGAGCAATCTGCTTTTCTAGAGGGAAATATGTTGGCAGTACTCATCTTTAACAGAAGAATGAAAACATCTAATTTCTTTAGCATGAAACTGATTTAGTTTTTCTCATTCTGTCTTCATTTTAATATGCCACAAACTAATGGAAACTTCTATTTCTTCAGACCTGTTTTTGGTTCTTGGGTTCTTCAAAGCACCAAAACTTAATTTTTTTTCTAAGTACCTCTTAAAAATAAAGTTTCTCCTATGACAACAGACTGGAAAATCATTTTTATTTCTGAATGAGTTGAACCATGAATAACTCGTTAATCATTTAAAGAGCCTCTGGCGTTCTTTCATAAACAGTCATTTGTGAGATAACTGAAAGCAGCTGTTGCAGTGAACTGAGATCCAGTGCATGTATTAATGTGACTCGTATTAGAGAAGCAAGAGATTTACTGGAGTTTGTAACACAAACAGAACTCAAGATGCCCAGAACTCAAGATGCTCAAAACATAATAAACAGGAAACACTTGACAGACTGTGTTTGTTATATGTTACTTTTTTTCCTTCTCCATTATGGTGGATGTATACAAAATCTGTCTGGCACTGAAAGATAAGAGGTGGCTTTACAGAAGAAACCCATTAAGGAAAGCTCCATAAAAACTAGCACTACAAAAATACATTACGTAAAAGCATCTTAAAGGAACGTCTATAGACTGGCACTTTGTTCCTTTCACGAAATGTCTCACATTTGAGTTTATAAAAGTCCTTTTCTGGTTTTGTTCCCATTTTTCTTCTTTATTATAGCCTGCTGTGATAAGAGAGCCTTGTTAAGATTAATTGTTCTTAAGAAAACATCTATGACTAGCGCTGCAAAGAATCCGGGAGGTTTCAGTTTGTTAATGGTTGAAACCAGTACTTTGATCTGATCTGAAGAACATGCAGACATCAAGGACATTTTTTATGTTCAAAGAACCATATATAGCTCAGCCAAAAATGGTTAATCTTAAGAAGCTGGGTCTTTGCTGAATCTAATCTGCTCAGGGTAATGTGTTTTTCAGTGTTAAAATACCTTCTCATATCTTTGATACATATATAACTAGTAAGCTATCTTGTATAGGTCAATTTCCTGGTGTCTCTGTTGTGGCATCAGAATATTGATCCAGGAAGGTTTTTTTTTTTTTTATTAATTTTGTTTTATTATTATTGACTATCCCAAATAAAGCAACATTATCTCAAGACCTGTTTGTCTGACCATTATAGTGATGCATATTTTTGTAGGCCAAACTGTAAGTTAGCATCCCTCTGGTTCCCTTAACTAAAATCCAATAGAAATAATAAAAAAAAGCTTCAATTCGATGGAACTGGAAGTGATTTCATCATGATTAAGCTTTGCATTGCATGATGAGAAAACATGCAATTTACAATCTCAGATTCCCCAACCGTAACAACAGCATGCATAAAGACCAAACTGGCCAAACTCCTCATTTCTGGCTAAACACCACATTTCTTGCACTCTATGACCGATGGATGGTGTGCTCGGGAAACCTGTTTGAAAACAGTTATTTTTTGGTAAACCCAGTGCTCCAGTACAATATTAGACATTTAAGGGTATTATTTTTTTTCTGCAAACAGCATGAGATGAGAAATTAAGGTGAAATATGTAGTAGATGCCACTGTAGTGTGTTATAAAAGAGCTTGTGTACGTGTGAGCTCTAATTGTGTTGGTGGTTTTAAGGGCAACAGCTGTTGAGTGAGTTGGCCGATCCCTGTCCTTTGAGAACATCGAACACACACACACACACACACACACACACACACACACACACACACACACGTTTGTTTTTGTGAAAAGTGGGGGCATCCCATAGGCGTAATGGTTTTTATACTGTACAAACTGTGTATTCTATGGCCTTACACCAACCCTACACCTAACCCTAACCCTCACAGGAAACTTTGTGCATTTTTACTTTCTCAAAAAAAAAACTCATTCTGTATGGTTTATAAGCATTTTGAAAAACGGGGACATCGGTTATGTCCTCATAAGTCACCCTCTCCTTGTAATACCTGTGTCATACCCATGTCATTATACAAAGTTGTTTTGTTATACAAAACTATGGCCTTGTCCACACTAGTACATTTTCCTTTGTCTGTCAGTTGTTGCCTTCAACCGACACTGAGATCGTGTTTGTCAAAGAAAACAACGCTTTTTGAAAACGCTTCCCACAGTGGATAAATTTGAAAATTTAAGAGTGGACTGTGAAAACTGAGGTATTTGGAAATAATGAGGAGTTCAGTCATGTTATGCATATGGTACCAATAGATATCTATGTTATCTATGTGCCTGTTATGTGCTATTCACTGTTACACAGTTGCTAAAGTTATGTTACTTCGTACAGTTCTCTTACGAGAGTTCTCTCGTACTGCGTCTTAGCTAAGACGCTACGGGAAAAGTCTCTTTTCACGAAATACTGAAGCAAAAAATTATCCTTAATTTTGAATTTTTGTAAAGCGCATTTGCAGCAGTACACAGCCATAGGCGAGACGGCTCGCTCGCTCATTGGCTGCTCTGCAGCAAGTGCACAGCCTATCGAGCACAGGCTGATGCAATATCAGACCAATTAGGACGCTTCGCGCCCATCACGCCACTTCCCGCCGAAACGGGTGTGGCCCAACCCTATAAAAGGAGCTCGAAAAGGCTTACTCACCTGATTTTTCATCTCTTCAGTGAAGCTCACGCATCGCTGGATCACGGAGGAAGCAAGCGCCGTCTGAGAGGCATATCAGCGAGATGAGCCATTCTGAAGCTGCTGGCCTCGCCGCCTTCCACTGCCGTTCCTGCTGCGCTGTCCGGCGCCTATATCCTTTGTATCCTTTATATCCTCGTGCGGCTCGTGCAGAGCCCCGCTCAGCAAAGGAGATCGTCATGTCATCTGCGTCTCCTGCCTGGGTGAGGACCATGCAGCGCTCGCTGACGGCGGCTGCCCTCATTGCGTGCTAATGCCTATGGTGACTCTGAGGACTCGCCGGGCGTTCTTCTCGAAGCCTGCATCATCTGCTGCGCCGCAGCGCCGTAAGAAGCGCCGCTCGCAGCGTCTACCAGAACCGCCTCCAGCTCTGCGGAGCTCGCCGGTTCCCTCCGCTTCGCCGGCCTCCCCGGTCCACTGTCTGCCGACGCGTCATCTGAGGAAGTGGATCTCAGGCCCGCGTCGGAGGAAGAGGACACGTGCTCTCTGCTTGCTTCGGGCAGTGAGGGTTGGGCGAGCTCCGTGGATCTCGCGCCCTCTGCTCAGAGGCCCAGCAGACGGGCGGATATCGATAAGGAGCTGATACGAGTGCTCGCGCTGGCCGCGGCGAGCCTTGGCCTCGAGTGGTCTGCACCAGCGCCCCCTTCTCGTTCCCGGCTGGATGGTAGCTTTCTCCCGGATGAGCGTTTTTCTCCAAGCTCAAAGCACACCACCTTTCTTCCTGAGCTTCACGAAGAAGTGGCGAAAGCTTGGAACGCTCCCTTTTCGGCGAGAGTCCGTTCATCTGTTTCACCATCATTCTCCACACTGGACGGTGCTAAAAACAGAGGCTACCTGTCACTTTCGCCGGTGGAACAGGCTATAGCAGCGCACCTTTGCCCGCCCTCTGCTGGACGGCGGACTAAGGCGGCGTTGCCATCCAAAGCCTGCCGCATGACGTCATCGCTGCTCGCAAGGATCTTCTCTGCTGCTGGGCAGGCTGTGTCTGCGCTGCACACCATGGCCACGCTGCAGATTTTCCAGGGCGATCTCCTCCGCAAGCTGGATGAGATGGGACCTGAAGCAATCTGTCTCGCGGATCTGAGGAGTGCTTCGGATCTCTCCCTCCGCGCTGCTAAGTCTGCTGCACAGGCCATGGGGCGGGTTATGGCTTCCGCTACGGTGGCTGAGAGGCATTTGTGGCTGACGCTTTCTGACATCAAGGAGTCTGAGCGCGCTGCGTTCCTCGACGCGCCGCTGACTCCTGCTGGCCTCTTCGGATCATCTGTCAACGAGTTTGTGGAGAGATTCGCCGAGGACCAGAAAGCTTCGCAGGCGTTCAAGCACTTCTTGCCAAAGCGCTCCGGTTCTGCAACTAGCCGCTCTAGACCGGCCCCACAGAGCACTCAGCCATGCCCACCGCCTCCAGCTGCGTCATCGCGACAGCATCAGCAACGCAGCTCGGGACCCCGTTCTCGTTCTTCAAGCCGTCGCCCCGCGCCGCGGGAGCCGCGGCAGAGGATTGCGGTGAAGCCAGAAGCCCCGAAAACGTCCTAGCACTGCTAGGAAAGCGCCGGTGTACAAGTTCCGCTGCGGCCGAGCTCTCACCCAAGCGCGCCGCTGTTGCAGTTCCAAGAATTGTGACTGCCTCAGCGTCTTCTGCAATGCGCAAGCCTGCACGAGTGCCCGCTTGCCTGCACACAAAAGCCGTTATCACGGCTACCCAGATGTTTCACGAAAAGAGTGTTATTTCTGGTGTTCCGGCCATGGCCGATGGTGCTATAAATGTAGTGACGATGCCCACTCCTCAGTGCCCATCTCCGCATATAAGCACAGCCCTGCACACAGGGCTCGCGCCTATAAGATCGACTCAGATCGGTCACACGCACCACAAACTTGCCCACTCCTCAGTGCCCACAAACACTATGTCACACACGGCGCGTGGTTTCTGTAAAAACGAAGCCCGTGCTCGTACGATCTGCCCAGGCAGACAGCGAGTCAAAAGCAGTAAATGTGCACATTTGCAGCCCACAGTTACTCGCAGACATCATGAGTCCCATGGGACCCGCTTAGCCCTCCCTCGATCGGTTAAGCGCCGAAACGGAGTCGAGGAGGAGCGATCTGCCCGTTGTGATCAGCGCGCTCCCCGCCTCAAATGCCACAGGCGCGACGCCCATGTTGCAGCACACCGAAGCGCCGCCGTTGCCCAGGCAACAGAGCGCGCTTCGCATCCAGCCCTTAGCCATTCATGCGGATGCATGGTCAGCGCTTCCAGGGGTTTCGGATTGGGTGCTAGGCATTATAAAGAGAGGCTACTCGCTACAATTTTCTTGACGCCCTCCGCGCTTTTTAGCGCGCGTCGAAACCACGGTAAAAACAGAAGTAGCACACCTACTTCGGGCCGAAATATCAAAACTGTTGAGCAAAGGGGCTATAGAGCCTGTGTCTCAAGCTCAAAGCGAGGGGGGGCTGTACAGCAGATATTTTCTGGTGCCCAAGAGAGACAGGGGTCTCAGGCCCATACTGGATCTAAGACAGCTGAACAGGGCGTTGATGAAACGCAGTTTCAGAATGCTTACGACCAGGAAGCTCCTCGCGCATGTTTGCAGAGGAGACTGGTTCATGTCAATAGATCTGAAGGACGCGTATTTTCAAATACAGATAGCGTCAAATCACAGGCGATATTTGAGATTTGCCTTTGAGGGCCAGGCATACCAGTTTACAGTCCTGCCGTTTGGCTTGTCCGTAGCTCCTCGTAGGTTTACGAGGTGCATGGACGCAGCGCTCGCTCCTCTCAGACTCAGAGGCATGCGAGTGCTGAACTATTTGGACGACTGGCTAATTCTGGCTCAAACACGGGCGGAGCTCGTGGAGCACAGGGCCGTTCTACTCGATCACCTCGAGAGACTCGGTCTCAGTGTCAACTGGGCAAAGAGTTCGCTGAACCCCAGCCAGATGATACTGTTCTTGGGTTTAGCTCTGGACTCGCGTTCCATGACGGCGCGGCTGTCACCACAGCGCGAGTTGAGCATGCAGCGCGCGGCGAATTCTCTCCGCTGCGGCGTGCCTTTTCGCTCAGAGAATGTCAGAGGATGCTGGGTCTCATGGCCTCAGCATCTCCGGTCCTGCAGCTGGGCCTGCTCCGCATGCGCCCCTTACAGTTCTGGCTGAAAGCGCGGGTATCTGGTCGACTGCGTCTCAAGGTCAATCAAGGCTGCATTGCAGCCCTGAAACCCTGGACAGAGATCGACTGGTACCAATCAGGTGTAAGCCTGGGGACTTCCTCGACAGTGAAGATGGTGTCGACGGACGCCTCCACGTCGGGATGGGGAGCCCTGCTCGAGGGCAGACCGTCCTTTGGCCTGTGGTCAGAACGGGAAAAGCTCCAACATATCAACTGTCTGGAAATGTTGGCAGTGGAAATCAAATCCCCAAATCAAAGGCCACCACAACTTAGTCCGTTCGGACAACATGTCTGTGGTGTCCTACATAAATCGCCAGGGCGGTCTCGGGTCCTGAAACCTGTACAGGCTGACGGAACGCCTCCTGGTTTGGGCTCAGTGCAACTTGCGCTCGCTGAGAGCAGTGCATGTGCCTGGGCTACAGAATCTGGGGCCAGACAGGCTGTCCAGAAACAACATTCCCACGGGCGAATGGTCTCTACACCCGCAAACAGTCCGGCTGTTGTGGGAGAGATTTGGCAGGGCGGAGGTGGACCTCTTCGCGTCCCACGAAAACGCTCGCTGCCCCGCGTTCTTTTCCAAGAACGAAAGCGCACTGTCACGGAGATGGCCGTGCTGCCCGCTTTATGCTTTCCCTCCCGTCTCCCTTCTTCCGCAGGTGATAGAACGGGTGAGAGAAACGAGATGTTCCATACTGCTTGTAGAGATTTGAGAGCCCAGATTTGATGCGGTTAGCAGATATCGCCCCGTGGCCAGTGCCTTGGAGGAGGGACCTCCTATCGCAGGCCAGGGGCTCGATTTGGCACCCTCAACCGGAGTTGTGGTCCCTCCATGTGTGGGCGCTCAACGGTTACCCGCTGATCTCTCAGTGGGAGTGCTAAATACTATCACTCAGGCTAGGGCTCCGTCGACGGCTATATGCCTCGAAGTGGTCGGTGTTCTCCAGCTGGTGTACAGCTCGGGGATGTTCACCCCTTAGTTGTGAGGTGACGGAGGTTCTCTCCTTCCTGCAGGAGCTGTTGGATAAGGGCAGAGCCCCATCCACGCTCAAAGTCTATGTGGCGGCCATCGCAGCGTTTTCTGGAACGCCGCTGGGTCAGTCAATAGGAAGGAACGATTTGGTCATCCGCTTCCTTAGAGGAGCTAGGAGGCTGTATCCTCCCAGACCTCCATCAGTCCCTGTATGGGACCTCGCGACGGTTTTGGAGGCCATGAAGGGTTCCCCCTTTGAGCCTATCCAATCGATTAGCCTCCAGCATCTGTCGTTCAAGACGGTATTCTTGTTGGCTCTCGCTTCAGTGAAGCGTGTGGGTGACCTGCACGCGCTCTCGGGGAGCCAGTCGTGCTTGGAGTTTGGGCCTAATGACTCTAAGGTCATTCTCAAACCTAGGCACCGTTATGTGCCAAAGTCCCTCAACACGCCGTTTCGGGCCCAGGTTATTGCCCTGTTGGTGTCAGGAGAGCATGGAGACTCGAGTCTTCTTTGCCCTGTTAGGGTTTTAAGAGCTTATGTGTCTCGCTCTGCTGTTTTTCGACAGACTGAGCAGCTGTTTGTCTCGTTCAGTGGACGTTCCAAGGGAATGGCTGTTTCGAGACAGACTCTATCCAGATGGATAGTCGACGCCATAGCGTTAGCTTACGCTTCCAAGGGCCTTCAGTGCCCACTGGGCGTCAGAGCACACTCCACAAGAGGCGTCGCCTCGTCGTAGGGGCGTGGTCTACTGGGGTCTCCTTGCAGGATATTTGTATGGCGGCAGGTTGGGCCTCGCCGTCTACATTTATCAGGTTTTATAACCTGGAGGTTCCCGCCTTGCAAGCAAGGCTGCTGTCGGTGTAGCCGAATCAGGGCCCTGATGGGAATTCTGAGTTTGTGAGCGTTATGCGCTACCGACTGTTATATGGGCAGTATTGTGTAATACCCGTATTGCCACATTGGTCAGGCCTTGCCTCGACTGTGTGATGATTGTATTGCCGCATCTACGGATGCTGCTAGATATGGGACGGAAGGCTTCCCCCCCCTCTCCTGTCCTGGGCTCTCTGTGAGTCCCTCGGGTGACTGTGCACTGTAAATCCTGGGCGTTGCTTCAGGTTTATTGGTGTGTGATTCCTGCGCGCACGGCGTTTTACATGGGGTTCCCGTAGCGTCTTAGCTAAGACGCAGTATGAGAGAACTCTTGTAAGAGAACGTACTCGGTTACTTACGTAACCTCGGTTCTCTCTAGAAGAGGGAACGAGTACTGCATTCTCTGCCGTGCATACGATTCACTCTGGTTCGCTTCGGCGATGAAATAAATCAGGTGAGTCAGCCTTTTCGAGCTCCTTTCATAGGGTTGGGCCACACCCGTTTCAGTGGGAAGTGGCGTGATGGGCGCGAAGCGTCCTAATTGGTCTGATATTGCATCAGCCTGTGCTCGATAAGCTGTGCACTTGCTGCAGAGCAGCCAATGAGCGAGCAAGCCGTCTCGCCTATGGCTGTGTATTGCTGCAAATGCGCTTTACAAAAATTCTAAATTAAGGATAATTTTTTGCTTCAGTATTTCGTGAAAGGAGACTTTTCCCGTAGCGTCTTAGCTAAGACGCAGTACTCGTGCCCTCTTCTAGAGAGAACCGAGGTTACGTAAGTAACCGAGTACATTTTCAATTCACAGTCCTACAGAGATGACAAAGTTCACTCATAATTGCTGTCTTGCGGCAAAACATGAGAACACTGTAGACCAAACAAACAACTTTGATTCAGTGCAACCTGTTTTTTCAGCATTTTCCGACATTTCAGTGTTGATTTAAAACTTCTGGAAAACACTTGTTTCTATAAAGATTGTTTTTAAATGATAGCTTTTTTTATATAATTGTTTTTATATATCTGGAAAAAAAAGAATAAATAAAAATTAAGAAGCTTGTGTTTCTAAAAGTTTGAATTAAGAGAAAAACTGCAATAAATAGCACAATGCATTTAATTCTACAGCATTATTATTTATCTAAGAATGTCAGGACAGATAAGGACCCAAGAGCAGATGAGGCTGAAAATGGTAACTTTATTAACAGATGGAACATCCTAAGGTCCAAAAAACCCAACTCTGGAAAAAACTCAGTCTTAACTTCCAACTGCACAGCGGGCAGGTCGTGCACTCAGCCTCCGAGAGCGCCAGGAGAGGAGGAGCAACAAATCCAAAATGGCAGGCAGGAGAATGGTCGAACAGACAAGGGGTCAAGCGAGGTGCAGACAGGGCGGAGAACGGCGGGCAGTATCAAGGTCAAAAACAGTCCAGGTCGAGTACCAGAAGAGCAGTCCGAAATCCTCTGAGGGCAAAGCACACATTACACCAACCGGGCAGACAAACCAACGAGCGTACTGACCAGAAAGAAGGAACAGGACAGAACCGAAGCCAAACGCCAAAACATCACAGAACACACTGACAAGGAGGAGTGAAAATCAATCAGAATAAGGAGGGTGAGTAACGAGATAGAGGGAACAGGTGCGTCAGACAAGTCGCAGCCTAGATTGCTGAGCGAGATCAGCTGGCGCTAGAGCGAAGGGAAGAAAAACCAGAGAAAATATATAAAAAGTCAAAGAGAGAAAAAATGGAAACAAAACAAATACAAGTGTAGACAAATGAGTAGAAACTGAAAAAAATATAAAAAATAAACAAAGTAAAAAAAAGGAAGAAAAAAGGACAGATCATACCCGAGTCCTGACAAAGAATCATTTTACATTATCTTAGCCTGTGGTTTTCTTCCTTCTTTCTCTCTTTCTATGAAAGCATGTCTTTGTGGTTGTGTCTTCGGGTTCAGCTCTCACTCTTTTCATCAGCAGATATTTGTAATCTAACTAACCCTATTCATGGTCTGCCAGCTCAGCCTTTCTCTTGCCTTCACTCAGCCAGTGTTCATGCCACACAAAACAGATGGCCTGGTGCAGGGGAATCTCAGGAATTTGGTCCAGGAGGCGCATGCGGCTGACAGCTGGTTTCAGCACTTTTTTCTCCATCCCACTGTAAGGTAACAGCTCACCGACCACTGACCATCAACCACCGCAGTTCGACACCATCTGTACACCTATCGTGTTTGGCTCAGATCTGACTTTCCCAGGTTTAGTATTACAATCTGCACTTTTATGCAGCTTCTTACAGAGCATCCTGATAATGTGCATGTGATGGTTTCAGATTCTAAATGCTTAACTGAGCTAATTAGGATCATGGTTCTGATATCAGTACAACATATTTCGTCTGCAGATTTCTGTTGAAGGTTCAAACAGTACAAATTAGTTTAGTGAACAGATGGGGGAACAGAGACCAGTTCTGTTGTTTAAGAGGCACAACGACAACCTTTAATAATGGAGGACGATGCGACAGCCAGCCATAACTTCTGAAAACTCTTTATTCTATATTTCTTTCAGTACCGTAACACACACAGTATATGTCACTCCCATTTCCTGTGTATTCAAAACTATCGTATAGAACCTAATACTACATCCCCATCTCCAAATAATACTTCTCCTTTAATCCTTGAGGGGAGCAACATAAACTTGCAATGCAGAAATATTTATCTTCTCATTAGACAATTACCATTCTTAAACAAAAGGGTTCAAATAACAATTCTGTACATTTTGAACAATACAACAATGTTTTTTTTTCCACAGCAAAATGTGTTCTGTATTTATTGTTTCTCTAAACTAGAAGGATGGGGTAGACTGCCCAAAACCTTCAACTGAGTGTGGGGATTATTCTACCCCATTGGCCACTCAGTGTTTATCCGGGGTATCTCTAACTACATTCAAAGTCCTTTAGATACCCAGGAGGTGCTCTAATCCTGGAAGGATATCGTCTTGTACCTTGTGCAGTCGGCTGGCATACCTTCTGACTTTCTGGTGTGACCATTAAACCTGCAGAGTGTGAAGATGCCTGCATCTCTGTCAGGTCTGGAAGATCCGAAGAGATCACAGGAGAATTCGGAGTTGGAGATAGGTGAAACCTGTTTCTCCTCAGTGTACCCCTTGGAGTCTCTACAAGATAAGATCTGGGTGTGCCAGCTGTAGACACCACAGTACCCCTTTCAGACATGTCTTTGACCCATACATGATCCCCTGGTTTGTGTCTTCTGTCGAAATTTTGTTTCTGTTTACGTTTGTATATCAGCTCTTTCTTTTTCAGCTTTTCCAAATCTGGACACTTTGGACTGAGCTGAGACGGGATCAAAGGAACTAGTGTCCTTATGTTCCTTCCCATGAGGAGCTCAGCAGGACATAACCATTAGCAAGAGGAGATGCACGGTAAGCCATAAGTGCAAGGTAGGGATCACTTGCCTTTTTGAGGAGATTTTTAATTGTCCTCACCGCACACTCTGCCTGTCCGTTACTTTGCGGAAAATGAGGACTCGACGTGACATGGTTGAAACCCCAGTCCTGTGCAAACACGCGGAAACTCTCCGAAGCAAACTGTGGCCCATTATCTGAGTGCACCACCTCTGGGATTCCATGACGTGCAAAGATGGATTTAAAGTGTTCAACCACAGCCTCCGAAGTTGTTGACGTCAATTTCGCAATCTCAAAGAACCTGGAAAAGTAGTCCACAATGACCAAGTACTGCTTGCTGTCTTTTTGAAACAGATCCGCTCCTACTGTGGACCATGGCCTTGATGGAAAATCAGTAGGCATCATTGTTTCTCTGAGGTTAGTTCTCTCACGTGCACAAGTGTCACAGTTCTCAATCATTTTTGTTAGCTCTTTACTGAGACCTGGCCACCAAACTGATTGTTTGCCCTCTCCCTGCACTTTGTTATGCCCAGATGTCCCTCATGCAGTTTCTTTAGTATCTCGGGTTGGAGTGAAGCTGGAATTACAATCCTGATTCCATTCAACAATAGTCCATTTTGCACAGAAAGTTCTCCTGCAAATGACAAGTAAGACTGAAAAACTTTGTCAATTGAGAACTTATCTGGCCATCCTGACACACAGTATTTCTTTAGCTGCTGGAGTATGGAATCATCATCTTGATGTTTTTGGATCTCTCTTAGTCTTTTTTCTGTAGCTGGCAAACTCGCCATAACAGAGTCAGCATACAGATTGATGTCCTCTTCAGGAAGCCCTACTGCTGTACTGCTTA
This sequence comes from Carassius carassius, assembly GCF_963082965.1. Classification (NCBI taxonomy): domain Eukaryota; kingdom Metazoa; phylum Chordata; class Actinopteri; order Cypriniformes; family Cyprinidae; genus Carassius; species Carassius carassius. Next base: position 19,008,347 of record NC_081787.1, on the reverse strand, counting down.
TGGGAGCTCTAGACCAGGGGTTTTCAAACTGTGGGTCGCGACCCACTCGTGGGTCACGGAATGGAACAAGGTGGGTCGCACAAAGTCACTTGGCTGCAGCTAATTTTGCGTTTCAATGACACACAGACACTAACACAGTTCAGTCTAGGGCTGCACGAATGTGACGAGTGGGGCGGGGCCTAGTGCCATGGGAACAGAGCTAGGCCGGTGGAGTGATTGGGAAATGAGCAACACTCACCGGTCTCAAGAACCACGGAGGAGATCGGAAAGATACAAAAGAGGAGCGATGACAGTGAAGGACGAGAGAGGACCAGGCCTGGGTTTTATTTTGTGTTTGTTTTTTATTTGTGCACGGCAGTCATCCGAGAGGGGCTGTCGCGCTGTTTTGTGTTTATTTGGTTATTAAAACTTTGTTTGATTGTCCGCCGGTTCCCACCTCTTTCCACGAAGGAGTCATCGAGGCGGTGGGCTGGAGTGAGTTCGCCCCCCACCCCCCCCCCCCGGCAACTCACTCCAGCCCACCACATCGAGCACCCTCGGCGGCAGACTCCTTCGCCCTGCTCGATGGCACTGCGGATTCACCCCAGCGGCGAAGGATCTTCGGCAGCGCGCCCCTCCTTCCTCCCTGGCTTCGGCACCAGTGTAAAACATTAAAATCTTCACAATCACAGGAAGAAGGAGGCGGGAACTGGGAACCCACTCATCACAACGATATAGCCCACCAACATTAATAATGAACTGCAATATCCTTAGTGTGATTTTCAAATTGCAATTAAGTCCGTGTGCGTTGCGTGTTTTGAAGGTCTCAGAGCAATGTCATTAAAAGGTTCAATCGGTCTTTTTTTACCTATTTCACAATTATTTTAATCTCCAAACTGTTTTAGATAGTTCTGCTTTGCTTCTTATGCTTTTCTAAAAAAGTGTTGGATTGTGCTCCGTTCTCGCCGACACACACGGAAGGATCATGAATGCAACAAAACACAGCAGCGCAGATCACACTTCACTGGAGTGAGCCTGCTTCACGTTTTTATGGACACTACATATTTTAACGCCAGTAAACAAAAATTAAAACTTGTAAATTTGTAGTGAAATTTTCAGTTGTACTCTAAAATAAAATGGTTATTTTTCTTAAATACTTAATTTCTGTCATAAAAATTTTAAGTAAGATTAGGTTTAAAGTAATTTCACTCGTTGTTTTTTTTTTTTTTTTAATATTTTGGTGGGTCGTGAAATATATTACACTTGTCTAGGTGGGTCGTGGAATGGAAAAGTTTGGGAACCACTGCTCTAGACAACACATCCGCTGTTGCAATGTTTTTGCCCGCCACATGAGATATAGTGTATGAGAATCTCAACAACCGCATACGAAGCCGCTGAATGCGTGGAGGGAGTTCATCCAATTTCTTTGAGCTAAGCAGAGGAACTAGAGGTTTATGATCGGTTTCGATGTGGAAATTTTTCCCAATGAGAAACTCGGCAAACCTCTCACAGGCCCATGTGGAAGCCAGCGCCTCCTTTTCTATTTGTGCATACCGTTGCTCTGTATCACTGAGAGACTTTGAAGCAAATGGATGTCAAATGGATGACGTGCTTGTCTGGAGGTCCACTCAGAGTGAACACGACGAGAGGCTGTGAAGGGCGCTCTCAAGACTTCAGGAAGCAGGTGTAACACTAAATGAGAAATGTGAGTTTTCCAAGCGAAAAATAAAGTTTCTTGGACAAATCATTGAGGAGAAAGGGGTGAGTGCAGAACATCGTAATCAGCCGCTTCTTCTGGACTCAAATGCATGGAAGTTAGTATGTCTTCTGCTTCCTCACCCATCACGTAGATCAAGGCATTCACTTGATTTTCATCCGCCTGCGTCTCCAATCCTGACGCAATTCGAAATCTTTCGAAGCGTTTTATCCATTTCAACCAGTCATCCGCTTTAAATGTGAATTTTTCTGGCGGAGAAACCTGAAACTGATTCATTATGGTGCCGCTAACTTGTCCAGGCAGCCCCCCCTCAGCTGACAGAACAAAACGAAACTGAGACTAATCGAACTTCACAACTTCAATAACTCACTTGAAAGTTGCATGTCTGCACTTCTGACACCATGTTCTGTTGTTTAATAGGCACAACGACAACCTTTAATAATGGAGGACGATGCGACAGCCAGCCATAACTTCTGAAAACTCTTTATTCTATATTTCTTTCAGTACCGTAACACACACAGTATATGTCACTCCCATTTCCTGTGTATTCAAAACTATCGTATAGAACCTAATACTACAAGACCAACAGAGATGCTAGCTGATGCTAGCTGACGCTAACGTTTATGCATTTGGGAGACACCTTTTTTCATATACCATTTACTTATGTATACTTTATATAATGCACATATATTTCAAAAGTATTAATTTGTGACATTTAGGGGTAAATAAGATTTAATTTTTTTTACTGAGAAAGTAGTACATAACAATAACTAAGAATAGCATATAATAAATAACGTAAGTGTTAGGAATCAAGAACGTCTCGATTTACGTATATAACCCTCGTTCCCTGATGGAAGGAACAGAGACATTATGTCAAACGACATATGGGGACTCACTTGGAAGGCCAATCATCTCTGAGTTTAAGAGAAAACACCAATGAAATTTGGCTAGTAGAGTTTGCATGCTGGGCCACTCCCCGTGCCTACGGGTATATAAGGCAACAGCATGAACCCACTCATTCAGGTTTTACCCTGAGAAGCTGAGAATGTGTCCCAGCAACAGCGAATAGTTCAAGACTGTGGCATGGGGACATAATGTCTCAGTTCCCTCCATCAGAGAATGAGGGTTCCGTACGTAACCAAAACATTCCCTATCTGTCAGTCACTACGAGTAATGTCGAATGACATATTGGGTCTATGGAAAACGCCACAACCTGAACACTGTCACAACCCTGTGGTGCTGCAATTGTTGACAAGCCATGGCGTGTCACAAAAGCTACACTAAGGTCATAACCTTCCCAAAGCCCTAGTGCAAATTCACTCACCTTGGTACCGAAGGGGACCAAAAGCAGAGGTGGGTAGTAACGAGTTACATATACTTCGTTACATTTACTTGAGTAATTTTTTGGGGTAACTAATACTTTTTAGTATATTTAAAGATGGGTACTTTTACTCTTACTTGAGTAAATTTTTAGGGAAAAATCGGTACTTTTACTTCGTTACTGTGGGCGACGCTCCCCTCGTTACTTTATCTTAATGCAATAAATGTTATAAATGCTTCAGTTTATTCCAAACGCACCGTCTACTTTTCTCTGGACAATGAGCGATGCCCATTCGCGAATAATTCATTATTTGAGTCAATTCTGTTCAAAGGCTTGATCAAACCAATTGGCAAATGAGTGAATTGGTTCATGAATCAGTTTGAATGATTCGTTCAGTTCCCTGCCGCACGCGCTGAGCGTCTGAAGCAGTTCACTCAGAGTTGTAACGTTTAAGAACATCAGCAGCGTTGAAAACGTGGCTATGGAACTGCACTGAAAGCAAATCTGCAAAGGCTATTATTTGCTTGCTATGGAGATCCTTATTAGATGAACACCGCGTGTGCTGTCTACTGTTTAACAGGTAATAACTTAGGCTACCTTCGATTACAGTAGACGATACCACTGTGACATTAGTTTGTTGTACATGTGTGGCTTATAACAGAGGGGAGTCAAGTTGAATGCAGCTTCCAAAAGACAAAAAATAGCCGATTCAGATTTTATTAATATTAATACAATCACACCAGTGAGAGTACGTTCAGCAAGTCATATCATCAGCTGCTAAATTCAGATCTGTGTTCGCTTGCTGGCGCTGAGCCAGAGATGGATGCGTTTTTACAGCGCTGCGCATTATAACCAATCACACAAGATTCTGTTGAGCTTTTGAATGCAATGGCCAATCAAAGGTGTTCAGATGAGTCATCGCTAAAATGCCGGTGCTTCCTACACTCGCTCGCAGACTGAATTATCTCTTTTTGGCAAATTCTTTCATCAGAAACAACAAAGTGCAGATGTGTGTACGAATCTATAATTAAGATATTGATTTCACAGTGTTAACAGTTTCAGTGATTTTAATGGGAGTTTCTGAGAGTGATTGAACTCTAGACTGTCAATGAAAATGATCTTTAATAATGTAAATGTTATTTGCTCTCTTTATGAACAATGAAAGATTAGTAGCAATTTTTATATCACATTAACTTTCAATGTTAAATTCACATTTAATATAAAGTCAGTCAATTAAAAATTTGTTATGGCATGACACCTATATCTGTTACTTAAGTAAACAGATAGGGTTTTTATAATAAATTACATAAATTGGAGTAAAGGCTGATGAAATATATACATTTATACACACACACATACATTACATACATTTTATCTATATATCTAAATAAAAATAGGCTCAGTATACATGACCCAAAGTAACTAGTAACTAACTACTTGAGTAGATTTTTTATCCGATACTCTTTTACTCTTACTCAAGTAACTGTTCAGACTAGTACTTTTACTTTTACTTGAGTAAATATTTCTAGAATTACTTTTACTTTTACTTGAGTACAGTTTTTGGGTACTCTACCCACCTCTGACCAAAAGCGTAAGTACATCACATCTGGAGAAGGACATGCTGCTGTTCCATCCACAAAAAGGTTTCCAAAGGGATTTCATCCTTCAGTGAAAGATTGCTTCAAATCTTTCCTATTTGTTCTTTCAGCTTGGCAGAATGATGGGCCTTAGGGAAAAGGTTGCTACGGAGGCCACATCCTACTTGTAGGGAGGTGACATGTGGAGATATTGAAATGGACTGACCCAAGGGGCAGTAGTGCATATGGAAAGTCTCTGAGGCAGGTTCTACCTTAGAGTAGGGATGGAACAGCTGCCAAAAGAGAATGACAGAGCGGCTCTGTCAAGGGAAGACACCAGTTTACCAAGAGGGAAAACTTACCATGGAAGAATACACATATGGGATTATCCATAGGGAATCAAGCCATATGGACACCTAGCACAGTACAGGGGCTGACCGGGACTCCAGCATGCTAACACTAGTACTGGGCCTGGCGTCAGACTGCTCCGCCAAGTCTGACCACAGAGGGTGCTGGAGAATGCTCGACCAGGGTACGCCAACCGGTGGAACTCTACTGGGAGAAGAAAGGCACTCATATCCCGTGTGGGAGGGAATGGCGCAGCAAGCATGACACCGAACCAGTTCTTCCTGCCAATTACCCTACACATGGGAAGAAACCAGCTCTACACAAAGGTTATTAAACCTTGCGAAGGTGTTAGGTGTCACCCAGCCCACACAGCTCGACAGATGTCTACCAGAGAGGCTCCGTGTGCTGGCACATAGGAGGAGGCAACACTCCATGTGGAGTGAGCCCTCACCCCTAGGGGTCACGGCTTGCCTTGGGCCAAACTTTGCTTGGAGACAGTCTTCCCTTTCTGCTGAGCTCCAAAGCAGACCAGGAGCTGCTCAGAGCTTCTGGGTGTGGTCCACGTATATGCAAAGCACTCTTATGGGACAGAGCAACACCAAGGCTGGATCTGCCTCCTCCTGGGGAGGGTATCAGGGGTGTCCTAGGAGGATGTAACCTTCTGGCATCCCTCAGGAACCTAACGATCAAGTCATGCTTCCCCAGAGACCGGCCGTCCACTGCATCATGATGGGCTGCAATGGCAGCCTCATACACTTTCAAGGTGAAGGGTGATAACCTACGCTCCAACCTTTCTTGCAGGAAAGAAAGCACGACTCTGAGCAACAATCTCCGGGAATCTTCTCGGCGAGAAGAACACCAATTCATAAACAGACTCCACTTCAAAGCATAGGCCTGCCTCATAGAGGGAGCTCTAGCCTGAGTGATAGTGCCTTAGGGCTGCGGTGTACCATCCAGAAGCCAAACATGGAGGTTCCAAAGATCTGTACGCGGGTGCCATATAGTGCCCAGCCCCTGAGAGAGGAGGTCCCTCCTCAGGGGGATGTGCCAGGAAGGGGCTGTCACGAGGAGCATGAGTTCCAAAAACCAGGTCCAAGTGGGCCAGAATGGCGCAACCAACAGGACCTGTTCCTCATCCTCCCTGACCTTGAACAGTGTCTGTGCAAGCAGGCTCACTGGGGGAAACGCATACATCTATAGAGCCTGAGGCCAGCTGTGTGCCAGTGCATCCATGCCCAGGGGTGCCTGGGTCAGAGAATAGTACAGCTGGCAGTAAGCGGAAGCAAACAGGTCTACCTGGGCTTCTCCGATTTGACTCCAAATCAACTGGACCATTTGGGGATGGAGTCACCATTCCCCAGGGAAAGTAAGCTGCCATGAGAACACGTTGGCTGCACAATTGAGCTCACCCACTGCCAGCAACTGATGATGTGCCAAAGCAGTCAAGGTCCTGTCCAGGACCCCAAAGCTGCCTGCGTGTTGGATGGGCTGATTGGGTGGCAACACATCGGTGTGATGCGGTGCCATGCCCATCTCGGGACTCTGGAGTGTAACCCGTGCTGAAGTGGACTCATATGAAGCAATCCGAGCGGCGTGACTGTGGCGATTCAAAATTCAAACAGGACAGCAATCTCCTCGTGCAAGACAGAGGCATCCCGGACTGCCTCTGAAGTCTCGAGTACGCCATTGAACTTGGGAGGTCACCGGGCGAACTGAATCACATAGCCGAGTTGAACTGTCCGAATGAGCCAACTGGACGTGTTGAGCAGCGCAAGCCAACAGCAGGCTCTAACAGCCACTCGAAAATGAGAACACATTACTCCGATCTTATTTTCTCTACAGTGGTTGCCAGTATGTTTCCAAATAGAAGTTAAGCTTTTATTGTTTGTTTTTAAATCATTAAATGGTTTGGCACCGCCTTACCTCACAGACCTTCTACAATGACACACGCCTACTAGATCCCTTTGGTCCTCTGATCAGCTGCTTCTAATTGTTCCTAGATCTAGATTAAAACTGAAGGGTGACCGGGCTTTTCGGTAGTTGTACCTAGACTGTGGAATTGTTTACTTCTGCATGTTAGATTTACATTTATTTTCTTTATTTACATTTAAAACTCGGTTAAAAATGCATTTATACTCTCAGGCTTTTGATTCAAATGGGCATTGAAAAGTGTCACTGAATTTATCGTTGTATGTTGTTGTTTTTATTTTTTTCTACTTTTTTGTACAGCATCTTGGGCAGCAGCTGTTGTATTAATCTGTGCTTTATAAGTGAAATAAACAAACAAACAAACATGCCACGACCCCAAACTCTGTATGAGTGGCACCAAAGGGACAGTCAGCATACCCGCAGTGGTGCAACTATGGGCAGTCATGTTGGATGGCCCAAAAAGCATCGCATTCTGAGTCATCACAGGAAAATTTCACGTGTTCCTGGAGGAACAGGCCAGAGACACTTGGAGAGGCATTGCACGAGGAGATTGCATCTCTGAATGAGGAGGCAGTGCGTCACTCATTGTCAACCCACAAGCCTTTCAACTCAGAGGAAAGGGAAATTTATCTTTTATTAAAAATGTGGGTACCGTTGGCCATTGGACCAGCTGCAGAACAAAAAGAAAAGAAAACGGAGGATTCTCCACCCGGCCCTCCTCCGGGGGAAGAAGTGGTGCTGTGTCCGCCACCTCCTGAAAAGCAGTCGGGATGTTGTCTTCTTGGAAGATTTCACAGCCTGATGTGACATGGGGGGCAACGCTCTCCTGCATGGGGCTTGATGTGCCAGCCTCGAAGAACTCTCAGAGTGGGGTGGAGCTGGTGGGGAGGACACAGGGGGGCGCCCACTGCGACAAACAGGTTGAGGCACTGCACCGCGACGGCATGGTGGCAGGAACATGTCAAGGCAAGATGTTCCTCCAAGAATTCCTCCAAGTGGCGGCATTTTGCAGGCACAAGTGCACTGCAACCTCTCTCTCCACCTGGGGAATGTCCACGTACCCCCTGTCTGCCCCGCCATCGAGGGTGGTGAGGATAAAAGAGGGAGACGAACGGCTTCTGGGCGTAAAAGGGGCCATCCACAACTTTGCAACAATGTCATGCTCATACGCCCACAACAGATGCATGAGTCATCCACGAGTGCTGCTTCAGCATGTTGTATGCCCAGACACTGATCGTGACTGTCAACCGAGGACAGGATACGACCACATCCAGAAAGACATGGACGAAATGGCATCTTGAGAAAGACGCGAATCATCCATGACCCATCACCCATTTGCTCTTTTAGAAGGAAACTGCTCTTGAAAGTGAAAGTGACGTGACATACAGCCAAGTATGGTGACCAATACTCGGAATTCGTGCTCTGCTTTTAACCTATCCAAAGTGCACACACACAGAGCAGTGAACACACACACACACACTGTGAACACACACCCGGAGCAGTGGGCAGCCATTTATTCTGCGGCGCCCGGGAGCAGTTGGGGGTTCGGTGCCAGATCTTCCCCCTTTCAGTCGAAGCACCCAGGGGAATCACTGCTGCAAGGAAAACACCAACACCGTAACACTAACCAGGAACAGCCTTCGACGACACAAAGATGAATTGGCTTTGCAGTGAAATGCATCAACTACTTGGCTCCAAAAAAAGCAAAAATCTGAATTAGTGGATGCACGCTGTTGCCTTATATACCCAGAGGCACAGGGAGTGGCTAAGCATGTAAAATCCTCTAGCTAATTTTCATTGGCGTTTTCTCTTAAACTCAGAGATGATTGACCTCCCAAGTGAGACCCCATATGTTGTTCAACATAACTTGTAGTGACCGACAGATGCTGGTTCAATCAATCAGTCAATCAATTCTTGAGCTAAATGACATAAATATCACTTCTGTTGTTTATATAAAGGAGAAACAGAAAATATAAAAAATAAAAACAGTTTTTATATTTTAATAAAACTATAATAGTATCTTGTAATATTTTTTTTTTTGAAGATTGTTTTGAAAGCCACAGAACTACTGTCAAGTTACTGAAAAACAGGTATTGCTATCGCTCTACTTTCGCTCTTACTGCACCTTCCACAAAACTAACTTACACTTACAGTTCAAGCTCAGTGCATTTCTCATGTTTTATAGAGCAGCAGGGTTTATAAGTGAACATCTGTGTGGAATTTACTAGTGGGTTGTAGAAGCCAAATGGCACAAGCTTAAGAGCGTCAGCAGTGAAGTGCAAACAACCAGCGCTGCCATCTACATTCAGCTGCCTGTTTGCCAGCCTCAGACAGAGGAGCCCTTAGAAAAATGCTAGAGGAAAATTTGTCTTGCTTTTAAGGCCAAAAGAAAGGCTTTTTTAAATTAGTATTATTATTTATTTATTTTTTATGAATGGTGAGGCCTTGAGACTTCTGAGATTGGAAGTCATGTTACCCTCAGGATAAAGATGAAAATACACAGGAGATCCTAACTGATAGCATTTGGAGATCCAGCTCTAGAGATTTTTCTAACACCTTCCTGTTCCAATTTGTCTTTATTATATATGGAATATTATCCTGTACTTAAAGGTCATAAGGAGTTACTAATGTAATGGTCTGTGCTGGGAAGAAATGAGTCTGTGTTTGCCGCTCACATGTTTGATTAAATTGCCATGCAAGAATATGGCAAACGTCCTACTTATACAACACAGCCATATAAGGTATAATACATCAAAATTAAAGGAAAAATGCCCTAAGACGAATAATAAAACTGCTGTAAAACACAAAATTACGCATACTTGTGCAGTACAAAAGTATTGTGATGGTATCATGTTATAATGATGGTTGCAGGTAAAAATACACTGATATTTTGATATGGTACCCTTGTAGTGAATGAATATAAGATTTACACTGTAAAATGAAGTTGGTATATATATATATAGATGACAGACCAAAAGTTTGGACACACCTTCTCATTCAAAGAGTTTTCTTTGTTTTCATGACTATGAAAATTGTAGATTCACACTGAAGACATCAAACAAAAAAGTGTGAAACAACTGAAAATATGTCATAATCTAGGTTCTTCAAAGAAGCCACCTTTTGCTTTGATTACTGCTTTGCACACTCTTGGCATTCTGTTGATGAGCTTCAAGAGGTAGTCACCTGAAATGGTCTTCCAACAGTCTTGAAGGAGTTCACCGAGAGATGCTTAGCACTTGTTGGCCATTTTGCCTTCTGTCTGCGGTCCAGCTCACCCCTAAACCATCTCGATTGGGTTCAGGTCCGGTGACTGTGGAGGCCAGGTCATCTGGCGCAGCACCCCATCACTCTCCTTCTTGGTCAAATAGGCCTTGATGCCTTCAGTGTGACTCTACAATTTTCATAGTCATGAAAATAAAGAAAACTCTTTGAATGAGAAGGTGTGTCCAAACTTTTGGTCTGTACTGTATATATATATATATATATATTGTGACGAGTCATCTGCCTCCTCCCTGATTATCATCGGCACCCGGTCCTAATTCGCCGTCCTTCACAAGGCTCCCGACAGGAGTGGGTGTGTGAGAGAGGAGGGGCGCTGGATAAGCCAGAGCTGGTGGTGTACGTGTGATGGGGCACACCTAAAATAAAATAAAAGCCTCTCCAAGGCCTGACGCCACGCCCACGGTGTCTGTCGTTTGGTCCTCCCGCCACAATATACGTGTATATGTATATGTAGCATCACTGAGTTAACTTAAATACATTATTTTCTATCAACAAAACACATTTTTATAGGTTAAATGAGGTAAAAATGGCTCTTTCAGGTAACCACAATTTACAGTGTATATAAATCTGATATTCATTCACTACAAGGGTACCATATCAAAATATCATTGTATTATCACCTGATACCATCATTATGGCATGATACCATCACAATACTTTTGTACTGCACAAAACAGTACGCGTAATTTTCTGTTTTACAGCAGTTTAATTATTCGTCTTAGGGCATTTTTCCTTTCGTTTTGATGTACTATACCGTATATGGCTGTGATGTTGAGTTGCATGGCAAATTAATCACACATGTGAGCGGCAAACAAAGACTCATTCCTTCCCAGCACAGTCCATTACATTAGTAACCCCTCATGACCTTTATGTACAGGATAATATTCCGTATATCATAAAGACAAATTGGAACAGGAAGGTATTCGAAAATTCCCTAGAGCTGGATCTCCAAATGCTGTCAGTTGAAACCAGAATATATAGACTCTTATCGGGCGATAAAAAAAATATCGCCGTTAATCTATTCTCAAAATTGGGTTGGGAGCTGGGTCTTTACTACACAAGCTATGATGACTTTCACCTTGATATTTTAGCGTGGATGTATGCCTAACCGAATTGCACTGTAGGGGGCGAGAACGAGTCTTTGAACCTGTGTGTATGCCTACTGTGAAATTACCATATCAAACGTGACGTGCTAATGTGGATGCAGCTGAAGCCACTGGGTTTGCTTCAGGGATTTTTTTTTTTTAAGAAGCTTCCCAATGGAAACCTTAACAAGACTCACACCCGTTTCACACATAATCCATCTGCAGTGTGTATGCAGTCCGTGTGCATTTCGTATGTGGTGCAGAAGCAGCACGGACTCATACTCATTGTGCTTTCACACAGGACGCGTTTGCAGTCCGCTACTCGGTACGTAAACGATTGTTGCCCTGCTGCAGACGCAACGCTCCTGGAATGCACAGACGGACTGCAACCGCATGAACGCTGGAATCCATTAACATGGGTGCATAAAAAAATATGCAACGCATATGCACTGCAGACAGATTATGTGTGAAACAGGCGTAAGGTTGTTTGCACCTTGTGCAATGTGGAATTCGTTTACAGCTTTCTCAAGCAGTTTGTGATGCATTTTGGAAACAGGAGATGAGCCCCTTTTCTAATGCACCACCTGGCTTGAGAAACCCTTTCTCAAAGACTTACTTTTAGTCATTATTTCATTTGGGTAGCACACATATTCTGAATGCCTTCGGCAGAATTCAAATGAGCCATTTTAATCTAGATTAATCTAGATTAATTCCAAGATTACAGTGAGATTAATCTAGATTAAAAAAAATTATCTATGCCAACCACTAATATATAGCAACTTGGGATGTGACGACATAAGGATGTTGTTACCTTGACAAAATTATCATGTGGCCACAACATATTATCGTGTTCCCATGAGTTATGTCATGGCCCGGGCACCATACGTTTCCATTCAGAAATAGAGGTTAAGGTGAGATTATGTTGATAAGCACACCCACGCACAATCAGTTGCTCTATAATGAAAGGCTCATGGGTAATAATAACCGATGGTAATGTGCACAGAGAGATGTTAGGTACATGTCCTCTGAAACTCCATGTTTGACAGTTTGATTGCTGTTAATGAAACGCATGGCATAGTATTAAGCCGTCATCAAATTGACATCTTTAATTAAAGTGGCAGTTTAATTAAAAATCCAATTAACTGTGAAATTTTAATGAATAGAAAAAACGCAAACGTAAGACTTGACCTTCAAATCAGAATGCTCCAGATTTCAACATGCCGACAAATTGCTTCTTAAGTGAAGCAGGAATCTGAACCTGCAATGTTGCCCTGAGACAAAAAATTAGTTTGTGTTAGGTGTGTGATTTAATTAAAACCAGATGTTTTATTGTTATGACTGACAAACTGTCAGTGTCAACACATCAAAAGTTTAAAACTAAAACAAAGATGGTGTAAGATGAAACAACTGTGTAAGGGAAACAGGTCAATTTAGCTCAAAGGGAATCATTTAAGATTTTAAAGGGAATTTGAACAGAATCACTGTTTCATGGCTGATCACTGAGACGCCCTGCGATTCACTGAACGAGCCGTTTAACATCAAATCTGCGCTGGATATTAATATCCAAAGTATAGTGAAAACACTATCAATTAGCACAGTAACAAGATCGGCAGTTTAAGACATTAACTTGTAAGCACAAAACACAAGATACTTCTCTTTTCAATATGAATAAGGCTTTATTAGATAAATCTAAGACATATAAACTAATCTAACACATAAACGCACGCACTCATACATTCACACAAGTTGCAGAAAGATCGAAAGTTAGGGAAGGATGAGTTTAAGAGAATGAAAATGTGAAATCCCAAGTTTACAGCAATACGTTAAATTGCATAGACATTAACAACCATCAATCACTTAATTAGCCCTTGCATTGAGTTCCTCAATGAGGTTAGAATTATATTAGATACACCGGTACAAATGTCTGGAGGTAGTACTTGCGTCTCCTGTGTTAAGTTGTCGTTGAAAGGGGTTTTTTCCCGATGTCGCTGATTGGCTGGAAGTTCAGTAGTCGTTGAAGTGACGTCTTGGGAAGCCCGTTGGTTGGGCGTTGGCTGAAGATGCAGAGTTGTGTGGGCTGGTTGAAGTTGAACGGGCAGTCGAGGTCCGACACGGCGTTACAAAACTTAACTCAGAACACGAAACTCTCAAACGGAAAAGAAAAGAAGTAAAGTTTGACGAGACTAGGTGGTGTTTCTTCTCATCGTGGCTAAGTAGCAGCAGGCAGGCCGAAGCACACTGGAACCGCGCTCAAAGAACAGTGATGACTAACAGCATGGCTAAAAGCTAAAGCTAAGAAGCAAAGCTAAACGCAAACTAAAAGCAGGCATGACTAATAGCAGAAGCTAAACGCATAGCTGAAAACGCATAGCTAAATGATGTCTTGACCAATCAGATATTGTCTTGGCTCTGGGGTATCATAAATCATATGTTATCTTACCAAGCATGTGGTCCGAATTTTCCCGCTCTTGCATGGTCTAATTTTAGACATGATTCGTATAACAAGAATATGATACATTTGACAAATAACTGATGGTCAGTACTATTTCAAGCAAGCAGATTCGATTACATAGATACTAGACATGAATATGTATCCTTAAGCTATCCCATAGTTATTAAAATACATACACAATAAATGATTATAACATGATAGTCAAATTTGTGGGTTACATATAAATGAATATGGAGTTAAGCGATGGACTGATATTCATTTAGAAGTCATTTTGGAGTTCATTTTGGTCCATATATATGTACAAAAGACAGTTTCTTTGTCATTATCTGACAAAGATTTCTGTGGAGACCAGAGGTTCAAAGCCCCCCCCCCCCCCCCTTTAGGAATTTCAGTCTGGTTCTGCTAGGTGGGGGAAGTGTTTAAGGAAGTGTTTAACTCTCATGGGTTTACATGTGATGTCCGACGTTGCATCTCACTTACGAACAACAAATTTGAAAATCTCTTCTGCGAATTAAAATTGTCAATAATTGTTCTAGTGGTGTTAATGTTGAAAGCTGTTCTGTGAAAGCATTGGTTGGTTGGTTATCTTGCTTGGGACTTGTGGCACAGAATGTTTTATGATTTCCGGTTGCCTTACTGAGGAACTCGGCTCGTGTTTCAGCCACAGCCCTGATCGACTCTTTAATTTGTCTGGTTCAAGTAATTTCTGCTACAACTGTCATTTTAAGATGTGGTTTGGGCAGGCTTTTAAAAGAGCAAAACTTCAATATCCAAATGTCAGTGTAGGTACTAATGAAAAAGCAAAAAAAAAAAACCCTTACCTTGGCTATTCTGGATATTCACTGTCATTATATTGTATTTTATAGTTCAATAGAATTGCAATTTACTATTTTTAGATTGTTTGATCAGTTGATTTATTTTGGTGTTTGGGTGAGAAGCAGTTAGTTGGGTTAGAAAGTCTCAGAAGCAGCTGACTAAGTGGACCTTTTTGGGGGTTTCAGTTCCTGGGTTTGTAGCGCTTTAAACTCGATTTCAAATGCATCCAGGATTTAAGGGATTTTTTAAATATTAATAATCAGTGGAAATCAGACTAATTCTGCCTAACATACGTTACTGGGTGTTCTCCTTCGTAATTTTAAAATCATTTTGCATTATTCTGTGTGTAGGCCTTGGATGTATGTCCAGAGAGTGGACCCCGCACATCACTTTTATCAAAGATTTATGTCACGCCCGAGCTGGAGGTGCGGAGGCACTACCTACCAACCGACACCAAACTACCACACCTTCTTGAGGAGCTACCCCGTACCAGAGAGAAAGACGGACAGCAAGAATTCAAAGTTAACAAATTATTATTATTTTTTAAAATGAATTTCTAAAAACAGTACGAGCTTCCTCTCACAGCCGAGTGGCCACAGTGCCAGATGGCAAAGGCTTGGTGGCTACTCCATTCTTCGGGTCCACCGGCTAGTTAGCAACAGCAGCTGATTCCGTTCAGTGGCTCAGTGGAGCTTCAGCACCAATTCAGTGGCTCTGCAGGTCTTCAGCACAGAATGAACTCAGTTCTTTACATCACAGGGTTCTACAATGACGACAGATTCACAGCTTTAGCAGGTTCTTCACTGAGCTCAGACAGAGGTAAATACACTTCACAGCTTTAACAGGTTCTTCGCTGGGCTCAAACAGAGAGTAGAGAAAGGTAAATATACTCCACAGCTTTAGCAGATTCCTCGTTCACAGCTTTAACAGGTTCTTCGCTGGGCTCAGACAGAGACTAGAGAGAGGTAAATATACTCCACAGCTTTAACAGGTTCTTCACTGGGCTCAGACAGAGAGTGGAGGGTACATATAGTTCACTTTGCAGGTTCTTCATTCACAGTTTTAGCTGATGCTTCAGTCAGGGATTAGACAGAGGGAAGAGGGGTAAATACACTTCACCGCTTTAGCGGATTCTTCATTCACAGCTTTAGTCAGGGATTATAGGTTGGTCGCCCACACACTCTGCATCATCCCACACTCGTTTATACACTACAACACACTCAATTCACACGTGATAATTGAAACTCAGCACAGCATGCACAAACCTCAGATCCTTAAGGCAGAGTGCTGGTTCATACGACAGTCACAACCAATGAACTCTCCATATACTGATACAAAACAGGACTCTCACTACAGTGTCATTTCCAAACGCATATTTTTCCTGCTTCCGTGTATCCCCGGAACCGGCCTTGTGTTACTCTGGAAGTGCTCCCCGCCACAACAACAACCTCTGCCTATAGTTCCGGCCTTCGTCACCCCGTGACATTTACATCAACTTGGAATTGGTAATTCAATATTTTGGATTATTTTTCTTTTTTTTAATGGCATATAGAGCTTTTTGAGTTTTATCTTTGAGAGCATTCAATGTTTCATACTGAAACTCCACGTTGCAGTGATGAACAGGTCGAGGTAAAAATACTGCATCATGTGTTCTAGGGTGGTGCTGCCTGTGGAACTGATATCTGTGTTCCTGGCATCTGGGCTTTTTCTGAATGACTATAATGTTGTTCTTTTTGAGGTTTACTGCCAGGGCCCAGTTCTGCAAGTAGTTCTCCAGCAGGTCCAGGTGCTGCTGTAGTCCCTGTGGGGTGGATGACAGCACACTAGATCATCTGAGTACAGCAAAAGCTTGATGTTTTTGTCCTGTAGAGTCAATTAACATCCATGTGGACAGATTGGTAAACTGAGCTTCAGGACAATGACCACAAGAGGGAGAACCACCTTCTAACATTAGAAAACTGATGGGATATCAAATATAGACTGATGTACCGAGTACATTATATACACAGTAAACATCTGATAATTAAAATTTGCACACACAACTAAATATTATCCTGAATTCACAAACTCTTTATTTATTATTGCATTAAAAAAACTCTCCTACAGTCCAGTCAGTCACCATCAGTCGCAACTCGCGCGCATTTATTTTAAAGATGACGTCACTCATTGACGACATTTTCATAACCAGAAAAAAACTTAACAAAAAAAAAAAAAAACACTTTGACCTGCTCTGCCTCTAAATGGCTAGTACTCATTGCCATCTGGGTCAGAGTCATTTTGAAGCAGGATGTGGGTGGGAAAAAACTCTGCTGTCTCCTAAAAGGGAGGGACAGAGAACAGGCTAGAACTCCTACGTTTAAATAACATATAGAAAATATCTGCTTGATAACATATTATGGAGCTGGGAACAAGCCAAAATAAGCAACTACACTTTAGAAACAAGCCCAAAAAAACGCGACCCGCGACTACCAATATTTGTAAGCGACTTTACAGAAAAACAAGCCCAAAGTCGCGTATAATAAGCGGACTTGGCAACACTGATGTAGAACAGTGTTGGGCTCAGGCTACAGCCCTGTCACACTCCTCTCTTCTGGGTGAAATATTATGTGTTTATTGCCAATTCGTATTGCACATTTGTTGTTTGAATACATTGATTTTATAATATAATTTTTACCCCCTACTCCACTTTTTGTTTGTAATATAATCAGTCATATAATTAGTCATGCCAAATAGAATACAATTCTTTTTTGAAATCGACAAAGCATGAAAATATTTTTTTATGTGTGTTTGCTCTGTTTTACATGTTTATTGATTAGGGTGTGTATAGGTGTAAATGTGGTCAGTAGTTCTATGAGTTGGAAGAAAGCCAATCTGACTAGGTCACCGTGTTCATTAAGGAAGTTCAGTATTCTATTTAAATTTAAAATACTGCTAAATAACTCCCCCAGATAACTGCCTCTTAAATGATTAGGGTCCAATTTATCTCCACTCTTGCGAATTGGGGTAATAATTCCTTGGCTCCAGATGATAGGAAAATAGCCAGAATTAAGTACAAGGTTGACTGAAGCTCAGGTGTGCTGTGTTTCAGCATTTCACCTTGAATTCTGTCAGAACCTCAATAATTTTTTTTTTCATACATTTTTTATATGTAATTGTAAAGTTGAGTGGGTTTAAATTTTATATAAAAATAAAGGTTTGATTATTAATAATTGGGTTTTCTTTTTTTTTCAGATTATTCAACATATCCCAGAACTATTTATAATTTACTTAATATTCTATTTCTTGGAAACCTTTGGTCAGATGGTGCTTCTTTTTTGCTCTGATTATGCCTTTTTATTGTTTTAATTTTGAACTGTATTTAGTTCTTATGAGTTGTTTGGTTCTTTATGTTTCAGATTTTATAATTTTAATATATTTAATAAAGTTGTTTTCTTAAAGTTTTGCTTTCTGAGTAAAAAAAAAAAGAATCTCTTGATTTTTTTTTTCAGCTCAGTTTTACATGCTGCTTTTTTATATATGCAATTTATATAATTAATAGCCAATTTAACACTATCTGTAGGTTGTTTTTTTTTTTTTGTGAAATTTAGAGAGGAGATTTTACAGCTCACCAGAATTGAGGGATTTAATAAATTTGTCTGTGTTGTCTGAAGCCCATTGGTATCTTGATACATTTTACAAGATTGGATTATGTTTGGATCCTCTCTCTCTCTCTCTCTGTGTGTGTGTGTGTGTGTGTATGTATTTCTGTGCATTAATTAAAGCAGCACATTAATATATAACAGTGATTAAGATGACTTGGAACTATCATTAAACAGTTTTAATGCACACCTGCCACCCAGTCACAATCGAGTATTCAGACAGACCATGGTATAATTCCTTATATAACAGGATGACAATAACTAGCATTTTCTAAAATGGTGCATTTATTCTTAAACTTTTCTACCTTCAATAAGAGCTGATCTACTCACAGGAGGGAAATGTTTCTGGGGGATATAAAAGCTGGAGAAATCTCTCTCTCTCTCTCTCTCTCTCTCTCTCTCTCTCTCTCTCTCTATCATGCTCTGATTATCATGTTTTTGTCAGGCTGTTGAACACTTGTGACTAGAAAATACCGGCAAGGATTGTGAGTCCTCCACAGTCAGCCAGATCGTCCACTGCTCTAATAATCAAACTAATGACCATGCTAATTATGAGCAAGCTGCTCTAGTGGATACTTTGTGAGCTGCTATCAATTCTCATGCATTAGCAACCAGAAAATAACACCGGCTATATTGGTTCTCAAACCAAGAGTAAAGAGAGCTGATGCTTTCCATTAAAAATAAATAAATAAATAAAAAAGATGATTTTTTACACCATTTATTATTATTATTATTATTATTATTAGGTGAAGATCTAGTCAGCTGTAGTACCAGGACATAATACCACATCAACATTGTGTCATGCTACTACAGACCCCTTCTGTCACATTATGTAAATATAAAAAAAAATACATGAAATTATTGCCTAAATATATGCAAAGTATATGTTGTATTATATTGTGGCTTAATGAAATAGATAGATAGATAGATAGATAGATAGATAGATAGATAGATAGATAGATAGATAGATAGATAGATAGATAGATAGATAGATAGATAGATGTGATAGGATCCTATATAGGGTATTTGAATGTGATAAATAGGCGAAGTCAACACTTTTGTAAACTTCTAAGTTTCCAACTTTTAATTAAGTTCAACAACAATTTTGAACCATATTTCTAAAGGAAAACACAGGTAATTCTACCATGACACACCTTAAGATTCAGCCTTGGGTTTTCTTTGTTGGAATCCCACTAGCTAAAATTAGACAAATTAAGTTCCACTGACCAAATTACATAAACGTTCCTTGTATTCAGCTTCTTAGATGTGCAACCTGATCCGCTTCAAGCTCAGTGAGCAGAAACAGAGCTATCCCTGCCCCGCAGAAGCATTTATTCATTTATCCTCAGGTGTTTGTGCTTTGGACTTCAACAAACCTTGCTGGATGGTGACTATTATAACTGAACACCTGCCGTCACCCACAATAAATAACCCAGAGCCCAGGGTCCAGGCTAAACAGAGTGACTCAAGATCAGTGTGGAGAAATGAAAATAAAGGCCTGGCTGTGTGTTTGGCAAAACGGGTGGTCTTCTGTCATATTGCGTTTATGCTGGCCAAGTGCCATTTTCCTTTCACTCTGCCCTTTAATCATAGGCATAATGAACAGGCCCTGGACTTCGGTGATCGTAATGTGATAATACGATGGAAGGTGGAAAACAGAGAATTGGCTGTATAAAAGGTGACCGACTGCTGTCACCCACCGCTTGGACTCTTATTATATTAGTTTTCTACCTTTCTGCAATGCTAAAAGGTGAAGACATTTCAGTATTCATGGTATTATACTAATGTTGCCAGATTCAGACAGGACAAATTGATGTATTAAAGGAATTTTCTAGCAAACTAATAAAAATACATGTCATTACAAGCAGCTCTTTTCCATGCAGTTCAGTGACTACCAGCGATCTGTCAAAAAGGACAAAAAGCATACAATATTTCAAGTCGTATAATAAATATGTTGATGTTCAGTGAAACTAAATTTCTACTAAATCTCTACTAAATTTGAAGTCAGTAACATTTGGTTACAAAAATGGCATTTGCATCTAACAGTTTTCAGTTGTTACAAGTGAAGTGCGGGTTAGATTTTTTTTCCAACCTGTGGGTACCGCTTTTATTAAATTATTTGGCCCGGACAGCAAATAAAGTACAATTTCTTTACCAGCCGTAAGATCAGGGCAGGCGGCAATCAAACAACAACAATAATCCAATACGAGGTAAACAGTCCAAGTGGCAGGCAGCAATAGATCAGTAATGAAGGCAGGCAGGGTAATAACAATAGGCAGTCCAAAAATACAAGAAACAAATGCTCAGAAATGTGCACCAAGGCAAAACAAGACTTCACAAAGAGCCTGAGCGTGGGCCTGCAATAAATAGCTGAGTTAACGAGGTGATCAGTGCCAGGTACGGGGCTTATGGGAAATGTAGTGTGGGGTTAATTATCAAATCTCCGGTGATGGAGGTCATGGGTGGACAGACATACCCACTGGCCAGGGGTGTATTCCAGGCTGGAAAGGCAAAGCTGGTCAGCCTGTTCCTTCTGTTGTCTGACTGCACGCTGAAGATGATGAGCTTGGTTCCATGTATCCTGGCTCCTCTGAATCCAGTTGTTGACTGCTGGGACATTTGTCGGTTCTACTGACCAAGGAAATAGGGGTAATTGATATCCCAGAATGCACTGAAATGGGGTTAGACCAGTAGAGGGTTTGCGAAGGGAATTCTGAGCGTACTCTGCCCACATCAGGTAATGACTCCAGTCCTGTTGGTTCTGACTGCAGTCGGAATGGAGAAATCTAGTGAGTTCTTAGTTGAGTTGTTTGAATTGCCCATTGGATTATGGATGGTAGCCTGAAGTCAAGCTCATGTTTAACCCCAACGTCTTGAAGAATGCCAACTATAACCGAGAGGTGAATTGAGGACCTTGGTCAGAAACTATATCCTAGGGTAAACCATAGAAGAGGAAGACTAGTTCACACAGATTCTCAGCAGTTTTTAGTGCAGTGGGAAGCTTAGGTAGTGCAATGAGGCAACAGGCCTTGGAGAAACGATCTATAAAAGTGACGATGGTATTATGGCCACTGGAGGGGGGCAGGTCAGTTACGAAGTCCACGGCGATGTGCGACCAGGGGAGTTGAGGTATGGGCAGTGGTTGAAGCAGCCCTGCTAGTAGCTGACTTGAATGTTTTTGTGTGTTGCAGACGTTGCACTGATGGATCAGATAAGTGGTGTCCCTCCTCAGAGATAATCACCAGAATAAATACTGGAGAAACTGAACGGTGGCATTGATTCCTGGGTGGCCTGAACAGAGTGAAGTGTGCACCTGTGATATTGTTCTCTCTCAAAGACTACCAGGAATGAATAATTTGTCCTGAGGACATTCTGGCGGCACCTCCAGCTCTTCATTGGTCATTTCAATTTTGGTGATAATGTCCCAATGAATGGGTGACAGAATGATAGATGGGGAAATGATAGTTTCTGGTACCTTGGGATCAGGATTGTCCTCAAACTGCCGTGACAGTGCATCTGCCTTGACGTTCTTAAAACCTGGCCTATATGTGACAGTAAAGACCAACCTGGAGAAGATCAGGGACCACCTTGCCTGCCTTAGGTTGAGTCACTTGGCCGTCTTCAAGTACTCTAGATTTCAGTGATCTGTTAAGAATGTTAATGGGTGTTTAGCTCCCTCCAACCAGTGATGCCATTCCTCGAATGCCACCTTCATGGCCCAGAGCTCTCTATCTCCAACGTCGTAATTCCTCTCTGCAGAGTTCAATTTACGTGAGTAGAAAGCGCAGGGGTACATTTTAGCTGGAGAGTCCTGACGTTGAGACAGTACGGCCCCATCCCAATGTTGGCATCAGTTTCGACTATGAACGGTACACTGGAGTCTGTGTGGTGCAGGATGGGTGCAGTGGTGAATTGTAGCTTGAGTTCCTCAAAAGCCTTACGAACAGGAAGTGACCAATGAAGATGACTTGAACCCCTCTTAATCATTAGTGAGGGGAGCTGATACTGAACTGAAGTTTCTGATAAATCTGCGATAGAAGTTGGCAAACCCCAGGAAGTGTTACAAATCCTTGATGGTGACAGGCACTGGCCAATTCAGGACTGAATTAACCTTACTCTCATCCATGGCAACCCCTTCCTGGCTGATCACGCATCCTAGGAAAGAGACGGATGTTAGGTGGAACTCACAATTCTCTGCCTTGGCGTAGAGTTGATGTTCCATTAGGTGCTTGAGAACTGCTGGATGTGCTCCTTAAGGCTTTCAGAATAAATTAAAATGTCAATATGAACGGTAAGGAATTTATTGAGCATGTCTCTGAAAATGTCATTAATGAATTACTGGAATACAGAGGGACTGTTGACCAGGCCGAAGGGCATGACCCAGTATTCATAGTGGCCAGAGCTTGTGGAGAAGGCCATCTTCCACTTGTCTCCCTCTCGAATCTGAATGAGATTATATGCACTGTGTAGATAGAGTTTGGTGAAGAATTTGGCGATTCTCGGTTGTTCTAATGCAGAGGGAACCAGAGGCAGGGGATAGCCGAGCTTAACAGTTATCTCTTTGAGACCTCGATAATCAATGCAGGGGCGGAGACCTCCATTCTTTTTCTTCACAAAGAAGAAGCACGCTGAAGCCGGGGAGGTAGAGGGTTGAATGAAGCCCTTAGCTAGTTCTTCTTTGATATACTCATCCATTGCCTTGGATTAAGATTGTGACAGAGGGAATATAGGGCCCTTAGGAAGGACGGCATCAGGCAGGAGTTCAATCTGAATTGTAAGTTCAATAAATTGGTCTAAAGATTTTCCCTCATCTCTGCATGCTAATTCAGACTGTAGATCGTGTTTCAAGCCCCTTCGAAATAGTACCTTCAGAGTATCCTCTACCCGAGTGGTTTGCGCTGCGAGGGTTTGGAAAGATAATGCATAGAAACAAACAAATGTTCAGAAATGTTAACCAAGGCAAAACAAGACATGGGCCTGATATAAATAGCTGAGTTAGTGAGGTTCAGGTGTCAGAGGTGATCAGTGCCAGGTACAGGGCTTATGGGAAATGTAGTGTGGGGAGAATTATCAAAACTCCGGTGATGGAGCCCTCTGATGGCACGAAGAGGGAGTTACGGAAACGCTCTCTGTGACAGTTGGCAACAGTTGTGCTGCCAAATATTTTTTTGTAAACTATGATACTTTTTTCAGGATTATTTGATGAATAAAACGTTAAAAAGAATGGCATTTATTCAAAATATAAATATTTTTAACAATATAAATCTTTGCTATCACTTCTTAACAATTTAACCCTCTATGGTACGGAGTTGCCATATGGCAACAATTAATTTATACTCATTTCCTTGTTATTCTGAAAAAACTACGATATATCACATTATAGGAATTAAAAGGGTAGGCCTATCGGTAGCCAATGATGTGCTGTTTTTAAGTCACATGACAACTGAATGTCCTCCCAAAACTCCTTTTGCCACTTTCAGCATCACACAGAAGACACCTGATGAAGTGCTCCAGAAACTGCTCTATTAACCTCTATTAATTTCTAAACATCTTTTCTCAAGGGGGATTTTTTTGCAACATCTTTGTTAAGTAAATTAGATATTTTAATTCATAAATCAATTTTATCTAACATAGTTTTACTGTAAATCAAGAAAATATCAAGGTTGCCATATGGCAACTCTGTACCACTATGGAAAAATAGGTCCGTTGCCATATGGTAACACTGTACCACAGTGGAATTTCAGTAATGTATTTCCCCATTGGGATTTTTCATAGATAGTAGCATCAATAAAATTATCACAGTTATTTAATGATTTGAAGTGTTTATTGTAGTATAGTTGTATTTATGTATAAATAACAAAATTATGACTACTTTTCAGAAAATGAATACAGCTATATTTTATGGAAAGGGCAATAATAAGAGTGCAGAGTTGGCCTGTCATTGAGATGAAAAGGAGGTGCAAATAACCTGGCTTCAGGGGGATCGTCCACATGAAGTGCAGCAAATGTGACTTGCACCTTTGCATCACAGCTGAAAAGAACTGCTTTTTGCAGTTTCATGGGATGTCATGATATGTGTCATGAGTTGGATTGAGACAGGTGCACATGGATGGACTGGGAAAACTGAACTCCCAGTTACTCCCCGGGCGTTGGATCTATAGCTGCCCACTGCTCCGGGTGTGTGTTCACTTCTCACTGCTGTGTGTGTGCACTTGGATGGGTTAAATGCAGAGTAACAATTCTGACTATGGGTTACCATACTTGGCAAATGTCACAACTTTCACTTTTCACTATACTTCAGGGAGCTGGCTATCGTAATACCTGTATTTTATGTTTTCATGTTCTACATGATATTAGTGCATGTTCCAAGCTACCATACATTTACTTAACATGTATAAAATACTTTCAAAAAGACTTGTTTTTGTTGTTGGAAACTTTGTGGATGTAAAATAATAAAAAAGTTAATGAATTTGATATGCATATATGGTACAAAAGCAATTTTTTGTCTGTTTGCAAGCATTACAATACTTTTAAGTACAATTTTGAAGGTTAAATGATAGGAACCTACTTTCTTTTGGTTTGCATGAGTTCCAAGTATAAAAATCTATCAATATCTAAAAGAAATGTCAATTTAAATAGAAAAGATAATCATAATTTAATAGAAAAACTACTTTTTTGGCCATTTTCCATTGTGGTACACTGTTGCCATATGGCAACGTTTTCCTAAATACCCCCCCCCCAAAAACATTTTTTCAAAATATTTTTTGGGATTTGGATTTTAAAAACTTATTTAAAAAAAATATTTCATGGTTAAAACATAATGCGTACCATAGAGGGTTAACACATCCTTGCTGAATACAAGTTTTAATGACCCCAAACTTTTGAACGGTAGTGTATATTGTTAGATAATATTTCTATTTGAAATAAAGGCTCTACTTTTAAAATGTTTTATTCATCAAAGAATAAATGAAAATAGCGAAAACATAAAACCATGTTTGCATTTGTGTTTGGAGAAATTACATACAACGAACGCCACTCTGCACCAGCGGTTCTCAATTCCAACTCTGCATATCTGTTGAAGTTTACTTCACTTCGGAACATTCATTAACGGATTTGCGCTGCGCAACGTCTTC
This sequence comes from Carassius carassius, assembly GCF_963082965.1. Taxonomy (NCBI): domain Eukaryota; kingdom Metazoa; phylum Chordata; class Actinopteri; order Cypriniformes; family Cyprinidae; genus Carassius; species Carassius carassius. The sequence goes on along the minus strand of NC_081787.1, from coordinate 18,983,070 downwards.
ACATACAGACAAGTGTGACATCATATACCTCTGTAAATAAATACAACTTAACTTGATGTCTCACACACTTCAATGAACTTTAAATGGAACATATACGTTCGCTTCGAACTGGAATCATGGGGGAATATCCTGTGATGTCCACTTCGCAGGGCACTTACGTTCGAATAGAACAAATGTCTAAAGTCATGAGAGAAACATGCAAAATATGCAGAACGCTGGGGGGAATCATCAGTGGCAAATCTGTTAAATATGTAAATGAACTTACAGACTGTGAGTCAGAACAGTCGGCATTGTAGTCTTCTCTCCCAGGAGTCCTCCATAAAATGTGTTGCACACATATGAATATTTGGGTTGAACTTTTCTGGAACAGTGTTGTTAATACAACTTAACCACTGATTTATAGTTGTGTCCATTTTTGGAAAGCCAAAGAAAGTATTTTCGCAACTAATACTTACAAAACTAAACAGTGTCTCCACAACATGGCGCCGGCGGCAACAGCGAGAATCAAATGTTACGCCTTCTTTCTTTGTGTGAACATTCGGGCGGCATTATGACATAGACATGTGGGGGCGTGTTTAAACGAGGCATCTTAGGAGGGCTTGGACGAGTCTTAACTTTTATAAAGAATATCTCTTTGGGTTTAAAACTTTAGTCTTTGAAATGTTACAGATCTTCTTTATGCACCAAGAGCTTGTAACACTCCAAAGAGAAAGGAAAACTTTGAAATCGCATCATGTGACACCTTTAAAGTTTAAAAATATTGAAATCGCATGAATTACTATATATATATATATATATATATATATATATATATATATATATATATATATATGTTTGATCACCCCGTTCTTCGGTGTGTGCGTGTGTTTCTGTATATGTCTGCAGCCCGTGTGCACATGGTGTTTTGTTTTGGTTTTGATCGTTCGTCTTGCACCTATCTGTGGCGTTCCTCCCTCCCCCTCATCACTACTGTTTCCGCTTCTAATTGTTTGACTCCGCTCACCTGTATTCAATGTCTGTTCATCTCTTGCTCTATTTATTCTCGTCTGTCGCGCCTATCGGTGCCAGATCGTTGTTCGTCAATAGTCCCGGTGTAGTCTTTCTGTCTGATCCTGTCAAGCCTTGTTCTGTCGTGCCATTGTTTGCTGCTACTGGTTTTGTTTTGTTTTTCTATTTTTCCCCTCCCTCATTTCCTAGACCGGGCACCGGCATACTTCTGAAGAGTTTTGTTTGCTCCGTCACTGGCTCTCTCGTGGCTTCCTCCCCTCACCGCTCTCTACGCGGCCGCGCCGTTGGGCGCCCCCTGCCGGGCATTTTTGCAAGGACATTGAAGTCTCTTATTTTTGTTGGACCTTTTTCCTCATTTGCCGGCCTGTTTTTGTTCGTTGGAGGGAGCTTTTCTTTTGACTTTTTGAATAAATTGGTCTCGCACTGTAACCTGCATCTGTGTCCAGTTGTGTTCCTGACAGAACGATCTGGCCAAGATGGACACAGCAGGTGCAGATCCTGTCAGAACCGCAGTCACCCAGCAGGGTGTTCTTTTGGGCCAGCACGAAGCCAGACTGACGAACACCACAAGGGAGGTGGAGTTTCTAGCCAACCAAGTGGCTGAGCTGACCAACCGCATCCAAGAACTGCAACGAGAGGCTGCTCAGGGTGGTGCAGTTCACCATCTTCCTCGCCATGAGCCTGAGCCCCGATGCAATAACCCACCACCCTATGATGGGGACCCCAATTCCTGCCGGGCCTTCTTGTCCCAGTGTTCTGTGGTGTTTGCCTTGCAGCCACGCATATACGCACTTGAGATGTCCAAAGTGGCTTTTGTACTCTTCTAACCGGCAAGGGTCTTTTGTGACTCTTCTAACTGGCAAGGCTAGAGACTGGGGAACCTCCGTCTGGGAGACTAAAGCTCCGTGTTGTGCTTCTTTTAAAGATTTCTGCCAGGAGATGGAGAGGCTATTCGACCGCTCTGCCAGAGGTCAGGAAGCGGCTGACCAGCTAGCACGGCTCCGTCAGGCGGGTCGCTCCGTAACAGACTATGCAATTCATTTCAAGACTCTGGCAGCTACCTGCGATTGGAATGAGGAGGCCTGTCGAGCTATGTTTCGTGCTGGGCTAGAGGATGACATCCAGGATGAGCTGGCCACTCAGGACCTGCCACGTGATTTTGACGATCTTGTTAACATGGCGTTGCGGATCGAGGGTCGCCTTCGCCGCCGTCGTCAACGCCTGGCAGTTCGTGCACCCTGGAGGACTGAGGAGTCGTCATCTGTTTCCCCCACAGAAACCACTGAGCCTGAGCCCATGCAGGTGGGGCGCCTTCGGCTCACTCCTCAACAGAAGCAGCAACGCCTCGCCCTAGGGCTATGTCTGTATTGCGGCAAATCAGGTCACTTCGCAGCAGGCTGTCCGCTAAAAGTCAAGGCTCACCAGTAAAGAGGGGGATCCTGGTGAGCGCTACCCCTTTATTGCACCCCCCCTCCTCTCGCACTCTCCTTCCTATCTCCATTTAGTTTGGTGATGTCCTTAACTCCTGTACTGCACTGGTTGACTCGGGAGCTGAGGGCAACTTTATGGACCTCTCTCTAGCCACCTGCTGAGGAATTCCTGTAATTCCTCTTTCCGAACCAATTCCTGCCCGTTCATTGAATGGCACTTTGATCACCACTGTCTCCTATGCTACTCCTCCTGTCAATCTTATAGTCTCGGGCAATCACCGTGAGGTGACCACGCTGTACCTTCTTGAATCCCCGAGTGCTCCCATAGTTCTGGGGCACCTGTGGTTGGTGCAACATGGCCCTCACGTGGATTGGTCCAGCAACTCTGTCTTGTCTTGGAGTAAGTTTTGTCTTGCGTCTTGTTTGGGTGCTGCCTCTTTCCCTGTGTCTGTGTGTCCTGTCTTGCAGGTGGAGGCTGCTGATTTGAAGGGGGTCCCGGTGGAGTACCACGACCTGTGCCAGGTGTTTAGTAAGTCCCGGGCCACCTCCTTACCTCCACATTGCCCTTATGATTGTGCCATTGAGCTCCTCCCAGGCACTTCTCCGCCCAAGGGTCACTTGTTTTCCCTTTTCAGGTCCTGAAAGAGAGGCCATGGACAAATATATTAATGAATCCCTCAAAGCCGGTCTCATCCGACCCTCTTCATCTCCTGCAGGTGCTGGATTCTTCTTTGTCAAGAAGAAGGACGGCTCCTTGCGTCCTTGTATAGATTATCAAGGCCTGAATGACATCACTATTAAAAACAGGTACCCCTTGCCTCTTATGTCGTCTGCCTTTGAGCTATTGCAGGGAGCCAAGGTCTTCACCAAGCTAGACCTTCGGAATGCCTATCACCTAATCCGCATACGTGAGGGGGATGAGTGGAAGACAGCTTTCAACACACCCACGGGACACTTTGAGTACCGGGTCCTACCATTTGGTCTGACCAATGCCCCAGCTGTCTTCCAGGCCCTGGTTAACGACGTGTTGAGAGACATGGTGAATCGCTTTGTCTTCGTGTATCTTGATGATATCTTGATATTTTCCCCATCTCTGCAGGTACACACTCAGCATGTTCGCCAGGTGTTACAACGGCTGCTGGAGAACCAGCTCTATGTTAAGGCGGAGAAGTGCGTCTTCCATGCCCAGTCGGTTCCGTTCCTGGGGTTCGTTGTTTCCGCGGGGGAGATCAAAGCGGACCCCTGTAAGGTAAGGGCCGTTGCCGAGTGGCCAGCTCCTGACTCTCGTAAAGCTCTGCAGCGGTTCCTGGGGTTTGCCAACTTCTATCGGCGGTTCATCCGGAACTTTGGTCAGATTGCTGCACCTTTAACGGCACTCACCTCTCCCAAGGTACCGTTCAAGTGGAATACTGGGGCACAGGAGGCCTTTGATAAATTAAAGTCCCGTTTTATCTCTGCTCCTGTCTTGTCTATTCCAGACCCTGAACGTCAATTCATTGTTGAGGTGGATGCCTCCGATGTCGGAGTGGGCGCGGTCCTATCTCAGCGGTCGCACGAGGACGGAAAGGTGCATCCCTGTGCCTTCCTCTCCCACCGCCTGAGTCCCCCAGAACGGAATTACGACATAGGTAATCGGGAGTTGTTGGCGGTCAGGCTGGCTTTGGGGGAGTGGCGTCACTGGTTGGAGGGCGCAGCTCGGCCCTTCCTGGTCAGGACGGATCACAAAAACCTCGAGTATATCCGTTCGGCCAGGAGGCTGAGCTCCCGACAGGTTCGCTGGGCCCTCTTCTTCGGCCGGTTCAATTTCACGCTGTCTTACAGGCCCGGGTCCAAAAATGTTAAGCCCGATGCTCTTTCTCATCTCTTCGAGGCTCCTGGGAGGGAGGAGTCAGCAGACACCATCTTGCCCAAGGGGGTGGTGGTGGCATCCCTCTCTTGGGACATCGAGAGACGAGTAGAGGAGGCCCTAATTAAGGGGCCTGTGCCGAAGGGGGGTCCAGCGGGTAATCTGTTTGTTCCCACCAAGTTGCATTCTGAAGTCATCCAGTGGGGTCACTCGTCCAGGCTGGTTTGTCATCCAGGTGTCTGGAGGTCGCTGGCTGATTCTGGTGGCCATCCATGGCCAAGGATGTCAGGCAGTTCGTGGCTGCCTGCTCGGTGTGCGCTCAGAACAAGACTTCCAATGCGCCTCCCGTTGGTCTGCTCCACCCGTTGCCCATCCCTTCTCGCCCCTGGTCACATTTGGCCCTTGATTTTGTCACTGGCCTTCCGGAATCTAAGGGTAACACCGTCATTCTTACGGTGGTGGACCGTTTCTCTAAGGCGGCCCATTTCATTCCCCTTCCCAAGCTCCCCTCAGCCAAAGAGACTGCTCAGGTGATGGTTGATCACGTGTTCCGGATTCATGGTCTTCCGGTCAACGTGGTCTCTGATAGGGGTCCCCAGTTTGTCTCTCGGTTTTGGAGCGAGTTCTGTCGGCAGATCGGGGCCTCTACGAGTCTGTCTTCAGGATTCCATCCCCAGACCAACGGGCAGTCTGAGCGGGCAAACCAGGATTTGGAACGTACTCTTCGCTGCCTGGCATCCCAAAATCCCAGCTCCTGGTATCAACAGCTATCCTGGGTAGAATACGCCCATAACTCTCTTCCGGCTTCTGCCACAGGTATGTCCCCATTCCAGTGTTCTGTCGGTTATCAACCTCCCTTGTTTCCCACACAGGAACCCGAAGCTGCGGTCCCGTCTGCTTTGGCCTTCGTCCGACGGTGTCGACGCACCTGGAAGAGGGCTAAGGCGGCATTGGCCCAGGCTAGTAGGCAGACTAAAGCAGCGGCCGACCGTCACCGGACTCCTGCTCCCCGCTATGTGTGTGGTCAACGGGTATGGCTCTCCACCAAGGACCTGCCTCTCAGGGTAGCCTCACGCAAGTTGGCACCCAGGTTCATTGGCCCATACCGGATCACCAAGGTCCTGAGTCCGGCGGCGGTACAGCTCAAGCTCCCTACCACGCTTGGTCGGGTGCACCCTGTTTTCCATGTTTCCAGGGTTAAACCTGTGTTCCATTCCCCTCTTGTTCCTTCTGCCCCAACCCCCCCTCCCCCCCGTCTAGTGGATGGCTCCCCGGTCTATACGGTGCGGAAGTTGCTAGATGTCCGACGTAGGGGTCGGGGCTTTCAATATCTTGTGGACTGGGAGGGCTATGGCCCAGAGGAGAGGAGCTGGGTTCCGCCCCGGGACATCTTGGATCGGACACTGGTCGAGGACTTCTACCGGCGACGAGGTGAGCCCCTTCCTGCGGCGCCTGGTGGCGTCTGTCGGAGGGGGGGTACTGTCATGTCTGCTGTCTGATCACCCCGTTCTTCGGTGTGTGCGTGTGTTTCTGTATATGTCTGCAGCTCGTGTGCACATGGTGTTTTGTTTTGGTTTTGATCGTTCGTCTTGCACCTATCTGTGGCGTTCCTCCCTCCCCCTCATCACTACTGTTTCCGCTTCTAATTGTTTGACTCCGCTCACCTGTATTCAATGTCTGTTCATCTCTTGCTCTATTTATTCTCGTCTGTCGCGCCTATCGGTGCCAGATCGTTGTTCGTCAATAGTCCCGGTGTAGTCTTTCTGTCTGATCCTGTCAAGCCTTGTTCTGTCGTGCCATTGTTTGCTGCTACTGGTTTTGTTTTGTTTTTCTATTTTTCCCCTCCCTCATTTCCTAGGCCGGGCACCGGCATACTTCTGAAGAGTTTTGTTTGCTCCGTCACTGGCTCTCTCGTGGCTTCCTCCCCTCACCGCTCTCTACGCGGCCGCGTCGTTGGGCGCCCCCTGCCGGGCATTTTTGCAAGGACATTGAAGTCTCTTATTTTTGTTGGACCTTTTTCCTCATTTCCCGGCCTGTTTTTGTTCGTTGGAGGGAGCTTTTCTTTTGACTTTTTGAATAAATTGGTCTCGCACTGTAACCTGCATCTGTGTCCAGTTGTGTTCCTGACAAGCAATCTCTCTGTCAGAGTTTTCTGCATGCATGAAATAACTGTATTGCAAAATACATTTGCAGAAGCCCCACCATATAACATGATATCTCAATGCAATTTGCTCGATTTGACCTTTCATTTCTAGAGTTACCAGATTGACTAAAATTTTTTGCAGTGTCATTCTTGACTCATTATTCGCTCAGGCTGCCAAAAATAAAATAAATCCATACAAATTTCCCAGAAGATAAGTGGACACACTTACTGAATTAACCATAAAATGTAATGAGATCTCAGTATGGCACATTACTCTCTTTTTCTTGCATACTGCATACTGTTTTACAAAATTGTATGGTTCTGTATAAATAATGCCTAGTACCAAAGATCATCTTGTTGAGCACAAGCTTATAGTATCCATACCAGCTTACGTGGCAAACAGCATGTACTTCAAATACTAAATAATGCTGATTTTCTTATGATTTGGTGCTCCAGAATACCTTCTTCTTAATGTTATTAAGGTTGAAAACAGTTGTGCTGCTTAATATTTTTGTGACTTTTTTCAGGATTCTTTAAATAGAATATTTAAAAGAACAGATTTTGTAACATAGTAAATGTCTTTACTGTCATTTTAGGTCAACTTAATGCATCTTTGCTGAATAAAATACATAAAAAAAAAAAAATCTTTCTGCCCTAAATTTTTGAATGATAGTGTAATTTGTAATCATTTATATACAGTATGTAGTATTTCCATTCAATATACATCTAAACAGACGTATACTAGAAATGTATGCGTGAGCATAAACTCAATTTGTCCACGTACTGTGAGGGTGCAAATGAGAAATGCCTTCCTCATACTGTGTGACATGATCTGAGAGAAGGCCACAGCCTCCAGGCCACATTTGATAATACAGCTCTACCCTCCACTGAGCCTGTAGTTGTGTAGGCCATGAATCATCACATTAGTCATCCTCTCTATGGGAGAAAAAAGATCTTACACGCACCCTCCCAGACCGTGGTGAAGAAAAAAAAAAAAAAAGAGTTGGAACAGCTGCAGGGAAAGATTGGGAGGATTCTGAAGGTCAAAACTTGAGGATAACACATTAAACTATCCTGAAACTCCACAATCACAGAGAAACCGCTTTGTTCCTTTTTTTTCACGAGAGACATTTGCTGGAGTTATTATCCGATTCCTCAAATGTTTGTTTCAAGATCAAGGAGACCAATGAGTCTTGCTCTGGCAATGACGGGAACCTGATGCCTTTTCCTTTCTGGAATGCAATGTAACAAGAATCACAGAGAACAAAACATCAAAGTTAATCAGGGTATGAAGACAAGCTCACACATAGGAACTCAACTTCTCTGCATGACTAAAAACTGCTAACTTTACTTTGGTTGCTGTAAAAATAAGATATTTTCCAAAACGTATTTTGAAAAACTTGTCTTTAAATTAGTGATGAGCCCAGACTGTTGCACTGCTATTTTTATGATGCACACATGGAGAAAAACAAAAATGTATAAATAATAAAAAAAAACTTCATAAGTATGCTTGTCTTGCTATAATTAAAATATCAAAAATAAAATCCATTATTTAAAAATCCAGTCCAGTCATTTAAATATAAATAAGTTACAAACAAGTGACATGACATGTGCAGTAAGACAAAATGCACTAAATAGTCCTAAAATCTCCTATAGTGTAAATAATAATAATAAAAATAAAAATAATAATAAAGATATTGTTAATGTACATCAAGACTTTATAACTGTGAAGTTAATTTATCTAAATCAAATGTGTTCATTTCATTAATGTATTATTGAGAGTTAATTGCACTTGATGATATTAAGCTGAACTTTGGATGAATTGCATCAGATTTCTAGTTCCCAGCACGCTTTGTTTTTAAACTAGGAGAAAAAACGTTGACATTGTGTGATTTGTGATTTTTTTTTTTTCTGTGTGTGTGTGTGTGTGTGTGTGTGTGTGTGTGTGTGTGTAAGATTAATTTACAGTAAGATAGAGATGTTTTAGTTTTTAATCTTAGGTTTTGCTGGGATTTATAGGGGGTTATGTTGCAGTTATTCACGGGTTACTTTGTGGTGAAGAGAGCCTATGGTTAGTTTAAGGATGGGTTACAAAGCCATATGCCTACATGTTGCATAACTACTGTATATATGCAAGTGTATAGTGAGACTAATTTTACTACACATGTAAGTGTGCAATTTATAGCTAGCAATTAGAATATAAAATAGATTAAAATAGAGTTAATTTGACGTTTATTCAAACAAACGGAGTTAGTGAGTTCAAAGGTGTACTTCATCTTTAAGTTTAAATTTATTTATTTTATTTTAATATTAATTTTTATTTTATTTTATTTTATTTTTTTATTTTTTTTCAGTAGGATGCAGCCAAAGAAGTTGGCTGTATATGTAGGAATAAGACAGGATGGCAGCTTTCAAGGTTTTGGAACAGAGGCATAATTTACTAGTCAAGACAAGACTGTTATACACCTTCTAGTTCCTTTGACGTGTTAACTAGCATGATTTCCAGCATTTGTTCCTTCAATGGTCAACATACCTTAATATGTGTATGTTGGAGACAGTGGGGCTGACTTTAACAAGTGTTTATACACCACATACTTCCTTTATCGAACTCCCCAGCAGCTGTGCGTGTTTCCTGAGCTCTGTCTGTGGATACCTTCGGGCGGTTTTAATGCACAGGGATCTGCTGTGCCATTCAGAGACCTATAAAGTAAATGTTTTTCATTCTGTCTTCATTGAGAAACTAGAGAAGCAGATTGGAACATCTTTTTTTTTTCAGTCCCGCCTCGCTCACGATGGAGAGATCTCATGTCTCTGGTAAACCTCCATGCATTTTCTATCAGGGTAACACTTACCAAATGAGAAAGGCAACCGTTCCTGCCCCCACCCTTCCCAGGGCTATTTTTATTCATCTTTCTCCTCTGTCACAAAAGGGTCAGTGCTCCGCTCGTGTACCCACGATTCTTCTCCGGTTTAATGCATTGGCTTATTAGCATTTAGATAACCCCACAGAATATGGCAGGGCAGGGAACTGAAGGCATGAACAGAATAAATACAGTGAATAATGTATCATACATTTAAAACACTGGAGGTTTTTCCAGCAAGGAATTTGGCAAGATGTAGAACCATATGCCCCAAATTTGCAGCACTGATGTGAGAACTTCCCAACACGATTCAGTAAATTTGTAGACTGTTGTTTGGTTTTGGTGAAACTAGCTGTCAGGAACCTGCAAACTACTGTAGATTTACATCCAGATTGATTTCTGTTTATCCACATTAGAACCGTCTACAGCAATTTTCACAATCATCAGCCCTGTATTGTTGATGTGTTGATGCTTAAACACTTTGAAACCCTTAAATATGTATGACATAAAGACATAAAATCATAGATGCCCAACACCCACCAGTCTAGTTAATGATTTTATGCCTGTCAGTCCAGTAGCCCGCTGTCTATTGTTGGAGTGCTGTTGTCCTCATGGTTTATTAAACCGAGGTTCTGACTGGATGGAAATGACTCAGGTCCCGCAGGGCCCAATCACATAGTCATCACGCTGGGAATGAGCTGAGAGCCCGTCTATGCAGATCAGTGTGTGTTAAGAGGCTATTCTGCAAACCTAATGGCCATTTAACCATCTGGGCTGAAGAGCAAAAAAAGAGAGATAGCAAAAAAAAGTGAGATGGAGGATCCCACAGAGACACCTCCGGACCCAACAGTATTCTTGTCAGCATCACCACATGTAGAAACAGAAGCAAAATATCCCCCAAGCCAACCCCTCCCCAACAGGCTTTATTGAAAAAAATTACAGGTCCCTTTACCAGCTGCACTTGTAAGCAGTGTGTGTGTGTGTGTGTGGATGGATGGAGCGGAGAAAGAGGAACGCACATCATTAAAACCTAGGGAAAAGGGTATAGGTGTGTCCTGAGTCCTAGGTCAATCAACAAGGTGTGATGTAAAGATGTTGAAAAGGCGCCATATGGTGCTGAGTAGGGCTGTCACTTTTTATTCGATATTCGAATATGCATTCGAACATGACGTGAAATATTCGTTATCGAACTATAAATAAAATAGACGGTTTTTAAAATGCCATGTGTAGCGCATTTTTTACAGTCTTAGGCCGTTTGTTTTTTATTTTAATCTTTGCCATCTTATCCAGTAGAGGGCACTCTAGACGTATTGTACCGTAGGCCCATGACCAAATCAAGCAAATAAGAGCTAGTAGCACTTCTGAGCACTCCGAACGTGTGTAACTTCTCCACCGCGGGGAACATTGTAAATAAAAAGAAAGTCGCACTTGATCCAGATCAAGTTGATAGACTGGTGTTTCTTGCAAACAATATTAAGAAATTAATTGGGCTAGGCTATATGCCTTACTCCTGCTGCTGTTTAAGTAGTCACGTTATTGTTTGTGCCTGTTCAGAATCGTTTTTTTTTTTTTCATTTAGCCTAATTTTGTGGGATATGCATAGTGGCACTTCATACAGGCTGATATTCATACAAGATGATAACCTGCTGTTTCAAACATTAAGTAAAAAAATCAAAAACCAGACAGTGTTTATGACTCACTGTTAATACATTTGTGATTTAATCTCCATTAGGCTACGGTGTTTTTTTTTTTTTTTATGCGCGGGGAGGTGGGGTAGATATTAGAATATATTCGAATACATTGCATGATAGTCGATATCCGTTTGAATTAGATTTTTCTCAAAAGTGACAGCCCTAGTGCTGAGATTGGGGGAGGGGGTGTCACATGGGTGTCTAACATCACAACCACTTACAGTACCAGAGACCTTTCTAGTAGTGGAAAAGGGCATAAAATGACACATCATGAAAGGTTTTCTTAAGGACAAATAACAGATTGTACCATTGGAGGGTATTTCAAGTCATTTAATACAAATTAGGAAATGGTTAATGTGTAAAATCCCAGCTAGCAAAATATGTGTTGTAGAAATGTTTTATCTCCTGTTTTGGTTGTGGGAATGATCAAAGGTTCTTAATATGGTTACAACATTATTTAAAGGTTAGCAGAACATTGCTAAAATGGAGACTTGCATTGTCTTCAAAGGTTTATATCCCACATGTTTCATTTTAATGTGTTAATTAGTTTGTGGCTAATGTAGTTTGACTAAAATCAATAACCCAGAACATCCTAAATGCACAGCAACACTTAGCAACTTCATAGCAACAACTTAGAAAATGTCCAGAACATTCTAGCTACTGCATAGCAACACCCTGGAAACACCCATGCAACTGCTCGGCAACAAAGTGTAACCACCCAGAACATCATCCTAATAACAATATGAAAACTCAATAGGAACCACACAGCAATAACTTGGACTATAACATCCTAGTAACTGCATAACAAACAGCCTGGAAACACCCTAGCAGCTTCACAGCAACAACCTGGCAACCAACCATAATCTAGAAATTGCATTGTTTTTATTTTTAAAAATAGGGGGGGATATGGAAAGCTATGAGAAAAGAGAAACTATAAAACAAAGAGAATAAAAAAGAGGCAGAGTGGCAGGTAAAGAAAGATAGAGAGGCTTTGGTTCACACCTGCATGCTTCACACCTGTGCACAGACCTACAGCATCACAGGATCCCGCGCTCTACCGTACCATGACAACCCTGCTGCATGTCAGCAGAAAGCCATTTTGTTTCTGACACATTTTCCTGCTCATAGATTTATAACCCTGGACACATGGGCACATTATTGGCCCAGACTGAATGTTCACCTCTCCACCCCCACCCATAATGCTATGTCCCATCTACGGGGCCCTCAGCCAGATCGTCATGGCAACAGCACCAAAGCAAACAATGAGGCTGAAAGAAAGGAGCGTGATAAGGTGCTTACTTAACAGAGAGAGCTGATTGGATAAGACGTTGAGTTAAAACATTTAAAGCACACCTCAGTAAACACACAGAATGAGGGTATACTGTGGACCTTCCATCTCACTTACGGAAAAAAAGAGAGTGTTAACAGAATGAACAAAGAGCCTGAAGAATAAAGAACATCTCAAAGGAGTATAATAAGTGTGCATAATAAGCTGCCAGTGTGTGATTTAAGTGATTACCATTGTTTAACAGATAAACATATTTATAGAAAAACATTAAGAGTAAAATGTTGCTCAAATGTTCTCTTTCATAGCATTGACTTATTATAATTGTGTCTACAAATTTTGTTATAAGAAATAAACACTGAATGTTGAAATGCATTTTTTTCTTATATAGACCTCAGATCTTTAAGTTTTCTCCATAGAAACATCTGAGAGCCAGAAGACTTCAATAACAATGTTAATTTGTTCTCTTTTTAAGCTTGTTGTCTTTGAAAAAGTAAATTATTAAAAATCTTGCAAGCAAGCAGTGCAACTGTTTTCAACATTGGTAATAATCAGAAATGTTAATTGAACATAAAAATATATTTAAAAAAAAGTTTTTAGATTAATCATAGGTTCCTCTTCAGGAACCCGAGCTGCATAGAAAATGCTATGGGGAACACGTTTAGCATTAGCGACTCTGAATATCATGTGTAATCTGTCTTATGGAAGAGCGTGATGTCACAAGCAGGGTGACGTAACCGACCAGGAAGCTATAAAAGCACATGCCGTGTAGCTGGCATCAGCTTCGCGTCTTTCAGCAAGCGCTCTGTGTGCGCATGTTATTCTGTCTTATTTATTGTTGTTTGTCACTATTAGCTCCTCAAAGAGTAAGCAATAGTCAAAGAGCAAAGCTAAGATGAGACATCTGAAAGGCGAATCCAGATTGTGTGTTCCTCGCTACATCACAAGTGGGGATACACACAGTCTGCCTGGGGTCTGCCTGAGATGTACGCTGTTTCAGCTTTTGAGGGAGCTGACTGCCTGCACTGGTACGAGCCAGTGTGGACGCTTCGATCTAGGAGGGCTCTTCTCGAGAGGGAGTCTTTGCCAGTGTTCCTCGCGGTGTCAGTCCAGCTTTCGCCAAGGTGGAGCAGCGCCTGCATTCGCTGCATTCGCAGATAGAACTGCTGGAGGGTGTGGAGAAGGCGTCTGTACGCATATCCCCCTATTGCTCTGCTCCCAGGAGTTCTGGCGAGAGTAAGCCGGGATGGGGTCCATCTGTTGTTAGTAGCCCCACTCTGGCTGGGCAGAGTATGGTTCCCAGATCTGGTCTCGCTCCTCTACGGCTCTCCGTGGGAGATACCGATCAGGACAGACCTACTCTCACAGGCGCAAGGCACGATAATTCACCCTCGCCCGGAGTTGTGGAAGCTGTGGGTGTGGCCCCTGAGGGGGCACAGCTCATAGCATCTGGTCTCTCAACCGAGGTTGTTGAGACCATCCTCTAATTCCAGAGCTCCCTCAACAAGGAAACTGTACGCCCTGAGGTGGAAACTCTTCACCTCATGGTGCAGAGACCGTCAGCTTGACCCAGCTAACTGCCCAGTTGGTACAGTTCTGGAGTTTCTGGAAGCCAGGTTCTCTGCTGGGTTGACCTTCTCCATGCTGAAGGTTTACGTGGTTGCCATTGCGACCTACCATGTCCCTCTCGATGGTCAGTCTTTGGGAAGACACCCACTAGTTACACGTTTCATCCGTGGTGTGCTGAGGCTGAGGCCTCCAGTTCGGTCCCGTATTCCCCCCTAGGACTTGGTTGTGGCCTCTCTGAGGAGAGTTGGAGATCTTCAGGCCCTCTTATTGGCCCCTACTTATCTCGACTTTGCGCCCGGCATGGCCAAAGCACGTCTATAGCCTTGAGCAGGCTGTGTTCCTAAAGTTCCCTCTGTCACACCACAACCAATAGCACTGGAGCCTTTCTGCCCTCCTACCTTCCGGGAGTCCGACCAGAAGAAGCTAGTTGTATGTATCCAGCTCGAGCGCTGGACACATACGTCCACAGAGCTGTCCTGTGGAGAAAATCAGACCAATTGTTAGTGTGCTACGGTCCCCATAAAAGGGGCTTTCCTGCAACTAAGCAGATTCTTAGTCGTTGGATAGTTGAGGCTTTCAATGCCATCTATGAGTCCTCTGGTCTTCCCCCGCTGTTGAGAGCCAAGGCTCACTCCTCACAGGGTATGGCGGCCTCCAAGGCCCTCCTAGCAGGTGTATACATGCTGGATATATGTAACGCTGCGGGGTGGTCCATGCCCTCCACATTCGCAAGGTTGTATGGCCTAGATATGCCAGTTACTCCAGACACTTCTGTTCTCTTGTCCTAAGCTGTGCTCTTTGGATACACACTAGGCAGGGATTTGGTAGTAGGGCAGTGTGGGCACATCGTTCCCCGTAGCGTTTTCAACGCAGCTCGATTTCCTGAAGAGGAACGTCTCCAGGTTATGCATGTAACCATGTTTCCTCAAGGGAACGAGACGCTGCGTCTCGATGCCATACCCCCGGCACCCCTGCCGGCACTTGCTGGTACTCGAAGCTGATGCCAGCTGCACGTCATGTGTTTTTATAGCTTTCTGGACGCTTACGTCACCCCACCCGTGACATCACGCTCTTCCATAAAACAGATTACACATGATATTCAAAGTCGCTCATGCTAAACGCGTTCCCTGTAGCGTTTTCGATGCAGCGTCTCGTTCCCTCGAGGAACCATGGTTACATGCGTAACCTAGAGACATTTTTGCTCAAATAAATGCAGCCTTGGTGGGAAAAAGAGACTTATTTTAAATGTTTCATTCATTATATTTTTCATATATTTACACTTTTGTCATTGTTTTTAGATGTGTTTACATTTCTAATCTTCATTTCAACCATTTTTGTACCAAATATCCAAACATGATTTAAAAAAGACAGAATCCCACAGGAGTTAACAAATGCATCTTATTCACTTCCATCTACACATGCCTCTAAATTATAATAATTTCCCATCTTGTGTGTTCGCATTATTCAGATTAGGCTTTGTTTGATGGTGAATTGGCTTTCCCTCCTACTTTATATTCTGTAATTAACATATGCAAATAGTCACCTTGAAGACATGATTGGGTAAATGTGTGCAGATGTGACATTGAATGTGCACTGCATGAGCAACTCAACCGTATTAATAAACAAATTCACTCTCTCAGTTATATACATGTCAATCAACATAGCAGAGCCAATTTATAATAATAAACCTGACACACTTTCATAATGCCAACAAGGATCAAAATTAACCATGTTTTTAAAATCACAAGTTTAAATCAGCAGCTTAAATTCATATTTAAAAGCAATTTTGTGTGTCTGAACTGATTACTGGTAAAAATACAGGAATAGATTCTCTTTTTGATGACCGCCATCACATGGGTGTCTATTTTGGACAAAGACCCCTTGGTAGCCATGACAACCTGTCAAATTCTTATGGATCACTGAAAATACCTGAAATAATATTCCATAAGCCATGCCTGAATTCATTGCAAACATATGGGCAGCCAGGCAGATTTGTGCAAAGTCGAGCTCTAGCTGGAGACGAGTTGAGATTTATACCTCAAGGAGAGCCTGTATTTTCAGACATCCAGGGAATTAACAGATTTTCCTTTCTGTTTAAACTCAGAGGATTTTCAGATCGCTGTCTAATTTGTGCCTAATTCTTAATACCCTCCAAGGAGGGCACCACGGGACCACGACGGCCTTTGAAATCCTGTTGCTCAACCACCCCCAAACCAGTTCCATTTCCTCCTTCAAACAAAGAATAAAACAACTTAAACTGACTATAAAAGGCTCAATCAATCCACAGACAACATGCTGCAGACTAGGGGATAAGTCGGACTTAGGGGTCCCAGGCTGTTCCACTGTCAGTTGGGCCCAGCGCTTCTGACATGCCCCAGCTCCCTCGTCAGCCCTCCTGGTAAGAAATCAAACGGCGCCCCCCAAGGCGAAAGGGCCGGCTGTTCATTCATCACACTCAACAACAGACAGACTAAATCAGACTAAAGAGGTTGGTGTACCTCCTCTCTTTCCTGTCTGGAGAGGCGAACACTTGAAAGCTTTACGTGCAAGAAGCGACAGGGTGACGTTGGGATAATTATGGGGCTGAAATGGTATAAAGTGCCCTAATCCGCAGTTAATGGACTCAAGATGAGGCCACACACCTGCAGAGCATGTCTATCATCCGTGGACCACCTTTGTTCACTAGACCAGGAGAAAGCAAGTATTTAAATACAGTCTAATGACAATAAAGAGGCCCTGGTCACGACTGATCCTATCTATCTATCTATCTATCTATCTATCTATCTATCTATCTGTTTGGCTCTATGTCTGTGTCTGTCTGTCTCTGTCTTTCTGAACCCTTATCTTCAAAACTGGCATTTCAGATTTATGATTTAGACAATCTTACATTATACTGAGTCCCACGTCTCTCTTCACCGGTAAATTAAATCAAACAGTGACTGCAGTGAGAGCAGAAGTCAGTATCATTGAAATCAATGTGAGCACACAATGAGGTCTCTTGTTCCCTGACCTTCATGCAGATGTCCAAATAACCAGTTCGTCCCGTTTCACCTTGTGAAAATGAAAAGGAATTGCCACAGATTGGGTCATTTAAAACTAGGTAACCAGATGATCACTGGTATATCGCATTCTTCAACTCACACCAGACTGTTGTCATTACCGTTAATGGATTTTAACAGAAATGACTTCACATATAACCACAAATCAAGTCATCTAGTCTAATCAAGTAATGACCTAAGTCATCTTAAGATTTCTAAAAAAGATTTCCCAAGGTGTGTAGGTTTTTATAAGTTATTGCATTTTTGAAATTACTTTGGCAGTATTTAGACAATAGGTATATATATATATATATATATATATATATATATATATATATATATATATATATATATATATATATATATATATATATATCATTATTCGCACAAATGCACAAGATGCCAATCTCATGATAGAAAAGGCTAGAATCACAGCAGAATCAATTTAAAATGTTTATTCACAACAGCTAAGACTAATTACCAAGACAAATGTCATTCTGACTGTATCTCCATTGGGATGCAGGGCATGGCTCATTAAATCAAGATTGCCTGATTTTATTGGCATGTCTGGACACCCTGTTTTAAATAGCCATAACGTGCAGAATAGAGATTGCTATATCGCTATGAGTGCTGCATAAGTCTTTCGGGCAATTCTCTTGTTCTCTTTTGGTATTCTTGTCACAGCTCGTGTGTTACTCTACCGTAGCTTATACTTGAAACTTGCCATTGTGAACTGCAAATAGTGTTGCTCTTATGACAAATTGCTTGCAGCCTTCCTCATTTGTAAGTACTTTTGGATAAAAATTTTTTTTTGAAAAATTGAAAAATTGAACCTGCTGATATCAACATTTAATTGCACACACTATTTGCATTATTTTAGCAATTGATTAACTGGACGATTTATAACAGTTAACAGTGCAAAACACAAACAAAACTGTGCTGTTTAATAAAATTCCCTATCTTACAAGTTGGTTGCAGCAGTAGCTTGAAAGGATGCAGTTTTCTGTGATTGTACATTATTGCTCCAATACTGCAATGTATAGGCTCTTGAAACAGCTCTTTAAAAACACTGTTCTCCATCGTTTGATAAATTAAAGCTGCCATTATCACTGAAAAATGCACATTATTTTGAAAAATAATATTTAGTGTACCACCTGCTTTCTGCCGTAATACCACAAATGTTAAATGCACTATGCAAACAGATTTTTTGTTAATAAGGCAAAGTCTACAATAAGCCTTTTTACATACAAAGGCAGCATTATTGTGCTGAAAAAATGAAATAAATAAATGACAGTGTCTACTTTTAAATATCCACAGCACTATTTCAGTGCATTTAGCAGATTAAATTATATTGAAAAAAAAAATTGCTTGTAAATTTCACAAATCTATTAAATGTGCAAGTAACACATTGAATAGACTTTAGTAAGGGTAGCAGCATATTACATTTTTGACAGAAATGAAAACATGATGAACAAATAATTTTTCAGCTGACTTAATATCTTTCTGAAAAATATGTTTGTTTTTTACATCATCTAGTACCTTTATACCATATGGCACTGTGTAGACTGTAAGTTGATCCCTCACAGCCGTTTTTCATCAGTGTTTAACCGAATATCACGTCTTACAGTAATTAATTAAGGTCTATTAAACATGAAATAGTGAAGTAGAAAGACTGAAATTGTATCTTCTTATTAAACATAGTCCAATAATTATTATTCACAACTTATCTCTAAGACCAGAGTCTAAGTCTCTGGTACTTTTAATTGTGATGATTTTGGCTCACATTTAACAAAAACCCACCAATTCACTTTCGGTGCCCGAATATGGAAGTGAATGAGGCTTTGCGATTGTTTTTAAAAAAAAATCTAGGCCTTTGTGAAATTCTGCATCCATTGTACGATTTATTTATTTATTTATTTATTTTCCACCTTGGAAGGACAACGTGAGTCGAGAAGGGCATATGGGCAGTTGCCCGGGCAAAATGAGCAACCCCCCTGTGCATGTCCCTGCTTTTGGCAGTGTGGGCAGGTGCCAAATCCTGCTGGAAAATGAAATCAGCATCTTCAAAAAGCTGGTCAGCAGAAGGAAGCATGAAGTGCTCCAAAATATTTTTGGTAAACGAATGCAGTGACTTTCAAACCCAGTGAGTTTTCAAAAAACACAATGGACCAACACCAGCAGATGACATTGCCTCAAATCATCACAGACTTTAGAAACTTAACACTGGACTTCAAGCAACTTGTGCTATGAGCTTCTTCACCCTTCCTCCAGACTCTAGGACCTTGGTTTCCAAATGAAATACAAAACTTGCTATTATCTGAAAAAAGGACTTTGGACCAATGGCAACAGTCCATTTCTTCTTCTCCTTAGCCCGGGTAAGATGCCTCTGACGTTGTTTGTGGTACAGGAGTGGCTTGACGAGAGGAATATGACAACTGTGGCCAAATTCCTTGACACTTCTTTGTGTGGTGTCTCTTGATGCCTTGACCCCAGCCTCAGTGCATTCCTTGTGAAGTTAACAATTCTAAAATTCTTGAATCCAGTTTACTTGACAATCCTCATAAGGCTGTGGTTCTCTCGTTTGGTTGTGCATTTTTTCTTCCACACTTTTTCGTTCCACTCAACTTTCTGTTAACATGCTTGGATACAGCACTTTGTGAACAGCCAGCTTATTGGCAAATAATTATTGTGACATACTCCTTGTGAAGAGTGTCAATGATTGTCAGAGACCATTGTGAAGGCTCAGGAAACCTTTGCAGGTGTTTTGAGTTGATTAGATGATTGGCATGTCATCATATTCTAATTTGTTGAAATCGTGAATTGGGTTTTGGTTAAATGTGAGCCAAAATCATCACAGTTAAAAGAACCAAAGACTTAGACTACTTCAGTCTGTGTGCATGGAATTCATTTAATACATGAGTTTCACAATTTGAGTTGAATTACTGAAATAAATGAACTTTTCTTCAACACTCTAATTTATTGAGAAGCACCTGTATAAGCAGTGCAACCAACTAGGTAACAAATTTAGGTTATACATTTTTTTTTTTTTTTTTCTAAAACGCTGACATGTCCATGTTTTCTTGTTGTGAATATCATGTCATTTAAAGGTTAAAAACATTTCTTAAAACATTCTAACTTAATTTTCGCCCAAGATAAAAGGTTATTTGAATGTTTATTTTCAATATTCTACGTTAAAATCGCTTGCATGATTAGAACGATACTTAAAGATTTATAAAAGGTTTCTTACATCATTACAACATAACTTTATTTTGGCGCAAAACATTATTTGAACATTAAATGTAAACTTTTCTTGAAGTGATTAGAACATTATTTAAAGGTTCCTAAAATGTTTCTTATAATGTTCTACTAATTTTAGGTTTATCCAAAATATAACGTTTATTTTCAACATTATGAGAATTCATGTCAGCAATTTAAAGTTACAACTTGATGTTGAAAGTGAGGATGTTCCCTGTTATCTGGGTAGTATCCTCTTTCTTTCTCTCTTTCAACTCAACTTTATTTATAAAGCACTTACAACACAACAAGTGGAACCAAAGTGCTGTACAGAAAGTATGAAAGAGAAACATAAAAAACAAAAACAGACATATGACATCTCTCTCTCTCTCTCTCTCTCTCTCTATCTCTCTCTCTCTCTCTCTCTCTCTCCAACTCTATATCTTTTTCCCTGTTTTATTCATGTCATACAGACATGTGTGATTGATACAAGCCTGCCAGTCTGCTAATTTTAGCATGGCCAGCCCTCCTTCCTTCACTCTGATTTTCTTTCTTTATCTCTCTATCTCATCCTCTATCTTTTTGTCACCTGGGGAGAGGAGTGGTAGCAGCAGATAAATTGGGTTCTTGCCCCAGAATCCATCTCTTGACGGCACTCAGTAAACTTGGTCATCTTTCAGACATGCGAACGATCTGTGATTGATGTAGTGTGTTGTATTCCAGAGGGCTGTTGATAAAAATAGAGCGTCAACATCAGTAAACTGAGGAACGGATAGAGAGGAAGGGACAGCAGCCATAGTTGTGCCTTCTTCATACAATGCTAATTTTGTTATCTCTTTCTGTTGTACGGTCTATAAACACAGATTATGTGTGTTTGGTAAAGAACAGATATGATCAGACTGCAAATGTAGCCAGCTGGACTGATTCGAAGTGAATGTAATATACATAAAGGAGGCTAGATATGTTGGTCTAAGAGCTACAGTATATAGGTCACAGACCACTTTGCCTCATTCAGTCTTTCACCTTATTGCTGCCATTGCTGTCAAGAGTGATTAATATTCCAGTGTCCTCATGCAAATTTACCCAAATAGGGTTGATGTGATTGGTGAAATTGTGGTAACCGGTGTCAGAGGAGACCATTTAGTGAGATCATGCATATGCATGAGCTAATTCATTTATCAGTTTGGCTGCAGTTTATCTTTGAAAATAAATATGCAAGGGTGTTTAATTTTCACAAAAATAAAGAAAGAAGCCACAGACTTTGACCATATGGGGCAATATGAATTGACCACCTGTTCCTAATCAGGAAGAGATCATCAGATAATGCACAAATGAATGGAAAGAGACCATATTGCCATATTCTATATATATATTCATTGACCATATTCTATATATATATATAGATATATAGTGACGGGGTGAAGAAGCACACGACACGAGGATCAAGGTAAGTTCCCCGAAGGGTGGATTTAATGAGGTGATGTAGGGAAAAATAGCCAACGTGAGGGGTTTCCGGTGCTCAGTGCTCAGCCTTCTTTTCCTCCTTCGGTGCGCAGTGCTGTGTGGGTCCGTGAGGTCCGTGTCCTTAGCGGGCTGGCGGTCACACGCTGCTATCTGGAGGGGAAACACAGAGAATTGTTAGCTGAGTCTTTTGGAGACATCTCTCACCTCTGTGTTCGTCGACGCTGCTTATAAAGCCCGCTCCTGATGGGCTGCAGCGGTGACCGCTCAGCCCGTAATGAGCAGGTGCAGGTGTGCCTGCTCTGTTTCCAGGGTGACGCTGATGAGAGCTCAGGCCACGCGTCACAATATATATATATATATATATATATATATATATATATATACTGTAAGTGAAAGTGAAAGTGAAGGTGAAGGTGACGTGACATACAGCCAAGTATGATGACCCATACTCAGAATTAGTGCTCTGCATTTAACCTGTTCATAGTGCGCACACACACACACCATGAATGTATATACTATACTAAAATAACACTGGTTCCATAACAACTGGGATGCTGTCTTAGAAGACATCTGCCTATAAAGGAAGCTCAGTAGGTTTAATAACAGAGCTTATATGTTTGAGAGAGGGATATGCATGGAGGGAGATAAAAGACCCTGAGGGGAAAAAACAGAACTGAATCAAGGACAGTGGGAAGGAATATCTGTGCAAATCAGATCCAAGTCACCGCAATGAAGGTCTGAGAGTCATTGCAGTACACGCTGAACTACTGATGATGAATCACACCTGTCTCGCTTTGCAGCTTTCATGTCATTTTTTTGGAGCACCTGACTGATGCATTATGGCTTATCCAACATGGTAAACTCACCTAGCAGAATCTAGAGAACTCATTCGCAGTTTTGGTGGAATTATTGCATGTTGTGGAATCTGGTGTCCCTTCAGGAAATTAATCCTGCATTAATAAGCACGTGTTCAACACATTTATATGGAAAAAAATCAAGGTCAGACAGGTGGTTTTCCAATGACAGTATCAGGTCTACAGGTATTACATTTAGAGCAGGTGATTGCAAGCACATTGCAGCATCACAGACACTCAAAGGAAAGAAAAATCATAAATGAGATCTCTTATAATGATATGTTATTAATATTATATGTAGTTTAATTTGAATAATATAATCCTGCATAAATGGTTTGGAGAAGATGGATGGTTATATTAATATTAATCATAAAATTTATTCAACAAGGATGGATAAAATATATTAAAAGTTGCAGTGAAAACATTTATAATGTTACAAAAAAATCTATTTCAAAGAAATGCATCAAAAAAATTCAGAAAAATTGGACATGCAATAGCATGTTTTCAACATTGATAATAATAAATGTTTCTTGAGAAAATCTGCATGAAGAATCAGATTTCTAAAGGATCGTGTGATTGAATGCTGGCGTAGGCAGAAAATTTAGCTTTACGTCACAAAAAAGAAAAAAGAAGTATTATATTTAATATATATTTTATTTTAATACTCCGTTAATTTTAAAATGAAGTAAATATATAAATTAATAAATTAATAAATGCTTACTTACATACATACATATATACATACATACATACATACATACAAGAATTTGAGATACGGTGAAAAAAAAAGAAGTCCAGTGTTGTAAAATGCCTATTTTCCCAGCATGCTCAAATCTAACATGTTGTTTCCAGAATATTCTCTGCAGCTCTGATATGCCAGAAGACAATCTCACAGACCCACAATGCATACAACATGCAAAACTAATAACTTTACTACAGATTCTCAGACCGAAACTCTTTATATTAGTATCTATTGTTCCATTGGTTATATCCAGCACTGGCTGTGATAGTCCTGAGAGTTTCCACCTGGGTTACATTTAATTACAGGACACGGTTCCCCACGCATGGAATTTTCTTCCCCTCAAGACAAGAAAATTAATTGCATGAAGCTCAAAACTCATTATGAGGTTTATCCTGCCCAAAGCCATGCTTATCACCATCTATGATAATGAAGTATCCCATAATCCCACGAATGATGGATATGGAGAATTCATTATGTTTTACCCAATGTTGACATGGGAGAGCCTCATGTGAGGTGGGAACAAATCAGTTTGTGTGCCTAGACAATACTCTGCATGTGAAAAGATCTACTTTGCTGATTTGATGTTTTATCTGCATCCAAGGTCTTTATTTTTTTCCTTCATACGCTGTAAATATTTCCCCTTTTTAATGTTTATTTTGAAATCTTTATTGATGTTCATTTGTGTCTGCCTTGTTTGCACACTTGCGCATTGGAATATAAATACACACTAATAAAAAGTGAGGATTATACCAGGCTTAAACCAGCTAAAACCAGCAAACCACCTGGCTTAAGCTGTTTGTTTTTAGCAGGGTAAAAAACTTTACATATCTGTTTTTGCAGAAGCCAATCTTTTTTTACACATAAAAATGGATATTGAGGAAAGTATTTAAGTCAAAATGAATACAATTTATGAATTCATTGTTTTAATTAATCAATTCTTTCATTCATTCAATAGTGCAAGTTATTCCAAAAAAATAAAGTAACTTTGCAATAAGGTTCATGCAATTAGTTTGTAAATCAAGTAAAAATATACATAAAGAATAAAATAATACAAATTAACTAGGTATTGTAAGTATGTAATGTACTATGAACATGAAACATGAATGAACAATACTTGAAAATTGCACATTTTTTTTGTCACATTATCGAAATAAATTGGTTGTGAAAACTTTTCACAACTTTGCAAAAGAGCACTTTCAGGCGTAGCTGTGTGATGACTATTTCCCAACTGCTACAGTAGTTGTATTTGCTTATTAAATTGCAGTAACGGTGACTGAAGGCAGATACAACAGAACAGTATGTTTAGAACACTTTATACTCTTAAAAAAAAAAGATTTCAAAGGGGGGTTCCACAGCAATAGTATTACAGACTAATTTTATGCAGATTTTTTATTTTTATTTTATTTATTTTTTTATTTATTTAATAGCCTTTAAAAAGAAAAGTGTCAAAATGGGGTTAAGCAGTTAAACATTTTGGTTTCCCAAAGAACCTTTCAGTGAACAGTTCTTAAAAGAACCATATTTTTCTTTGTGTGAAGAATATTTAAATATTCTTAAGAAAAAATTTTCCACTATAAAGAACCCTTTGTGGAACCTTTTGTGGCATATTCCAAAGTTTCTTCATGGAACCATCATTAGCTGTGTTTTCATCCATACGGAGCCCCGCACATGGCATGCAGGAAAAAAAGTAGGCTAAATCGTGGGCACGATTTACTATTTAGTTCCCTCGATTTATAAATTGTATGCACAATTTACTAATTCGTTCCCTCGATTTGCTAAATAGTGTACTCGATTTATAAATCGAGAGAATGAATTAGTAAATTGTGCATACAATTTAGCAAATCGACAGAACAAATTTATAAATCATGAGCACATTTAAGGACATCAAGGGAACGACTTAGTAAATTGTGTGCACGACTTATTAATTTGTTCTTGAATGTCATGTGCGGGGCACCCTACATCCATCTATTTTTTTCTGATAATTTTTGGATATCACATAATGAAACGCTGCATGGTAACACCAAGATGCCCATAAATTAAAAAAAATGTGCTCACATTTACCAAATACTGTATATTCCTCAGTGCGCATCAAAAAAGTAATGTGACTTTGCGAGTTTATGTGACTGAATATGTCACCGGAACTACTGTAACCAGCACACTGCTCTCAATCATACACCATCTCAAAAGTCTTATTAATTAATTACCTCCCATAACTTTCTCACACAGTTGCACTCCCAGGCATCTAAATGCAAGATCACATGACAACATTTGTATTTTGTGCTTTGTCTGTGCGCTCTGTCTTTTACATAGGAAAAAAGAGCCACAGGCTTCATGGGTGCAGAAACTTGAATTTCTTTATTAATACTTTGCACTAGAATTGAGGATTTAATTCTCTTGAACACGTGGGATAGAAACTACTTTATTTGTGAAAGTTTTATGCAATATTCTAAATAAGCGCATTAGTTCAAATTCACAACTTTATATTGAAGAATAGCTAATGCCAATAAAGGATCTTTATTTTTTTAGGTGTGTAGCTGTTTAAAATGGTCTCCATAACCTTGCTGAATATTAATTAAATTAATTTGTAAAGTGATGCCACCAAAACTAACTGCTAAATCGGTGGATTCCCAAACCTTTGACCTTTGGCTAATATAATCTCTATTACCGGGATATTACAATGGCATTGATCGAAATTTTCTTAACAAGTCCATCTACATCGCTTGCCTCGACCTGGCTTAGATTGAGGTGATTGGACATGACATGCATGCTGCGGTGGACTTTTAGGTTGACAGCTTCAGCTGCGGAGTGGACAGGTGGCTCCAGTCTCCCAGCGGGAGCAGAGCACTTTGAAAAACCTTCATCTAAAAAACAGCTGCTGTTTCCCACGACAACAATAACCTGTCCTTGGGAATCTCCGGTGGCCGGGCGGATTGAGTTCTCCTCACAACAGCTCTGGTCCAAACCCAATACCCCGGCGCTTTGTCCAAGCTTTTAGCACATGAGGTCGAAGGATAAATTAGCTTTAGTCAAATGCTTAGAGGAGGGGAGTTTTCTTTCGCTCCCTGGGAACACCAACTTGTACAAAGGTGTGCAAGGAGTCAAATGTTACCCTGCCACTTAAGTGGTTACGCCGTCAGCCAACTGTGGCAAAAAAAAAAAAAAAACACAAAAAAATGCAGTAAATAAAGCTATTCAGGCCAGCTGAAGTAAGGAAAAAAGGAGGATGTTTATAGAAACATCAGCCGTTTGAAATGGAGCGGAACAAGAGATGGACAGCAGCGGGATTCAGGTGGCGAGGGCCACAAAAATGGAGGAGAGAGAGAAAGAGACCAGACAGAAAGATGCAACCTGCACAAATTTCTACCACACTCTATAATAGAGCTATAATCAATTACTATACAACAATAGAAGTCTTGGACTAAATCATTTCACCAAGAAGATTTCACATATTGGAAGATTCACAATCAGAGTGTGAAGGCTGAAACAAATGTCTTCACTGTGAAATCCTGATGCAGCTCGAACAAGAGCACGGGTTTGATTCCCAGAGAAGGCATGAAATTATAAAGTTTATAGTTTGAATGCAGTGTCGCTTTGGATAAAATAATCTACCAAATGCATAAAATTATGCTTCAAATTACAAAACAACAAATCTGTTAAACTGCAGATAGCCTACACAATGCATCTTCAAGCTTATGTTATGCATGTATTTGATAAACTGCAAAATTGCTGACCACACAGTCTGTAAACTGAATGTCTGATGCATATCTACCACATATTTAGAATATATATATATATATATATATATATATATATATATATATATATTTTGTTTCTTGATTTATTAGAAATAAAGAACTCCCTTGAAGTTTCCCTTTCATTTCATGAGTATGAATTTGTATTGAATCCATCCATTCATCTTCAAACTTAAAGTCATTAACATTTTTCAACCTTCAAACAAGTTCATAATTTGTCTTGTCTGGAATTTATAGGAACACTCCACTTTTTTTGAAAATAGGCTCATTTTCCAACTCCCCTATAGAGTTAAGGCCTGTTCACATCAAGGACGATAACTATAAAGATAACAATAAAGATATAGTTCTAAAAATCATTCTCAAAATTAAAGAATAGCACACTACACTTTTAGCTTAGCTTAGAATAGATCATTGAATCTGATTAGACTGTTAGCATCTCCATCAAAACTGAACAAAGAGTTTCCATATTTTTCCTATTTAAAATGTGACTCTTCTGAAGTTACATCTTTTACTAAGACTGACGGAAAATGAAAAGTTGCGATTTTCTAGGCCGATATGGCTAGGAACTATACTCTCATTCTGGCGTAATAATCAAGGAACTTTGCTGCCGTACCATGGGTGATATTACGCAGCACCTGAAAAATGGTCCCCAGCTAGTTTGTGTAGTTGCAGCAATAGCAGAGTTGCTGGGGACTATTTTCAGGTGCTGCGTAATATCACTGTGTCTGCTGCACCCATGGTACTGCAGCAAAGTTCCTTGAGAACCAGGGGTCCAGAGATCGACAGAATGATTTCAAAAACGGTAAAACTCAACAGTTTTAACTCAACAGAAAATTAGTGAAATATTCCTTTAATCAGTCAATTTAGTCATTGTCGGTTCTGTTAGTAATGGCATGAGTATGTGCAAATGTGAAGGTATAGACCGTATGTGTGCATATAGTTTTGGAAAGCATGTCTTGCTGTAAGGACTTGAAGAGGGAGACTTAAGGAATTGGGCAGTTGTGTGATTAAACTGGCGGAGCCCTGGAGAGGTTTCAGTCTGCCTCGATTGGCAAGGAGAGAGGTAGAATAGGTTATGACAGGAACAGCGGCGGTAACAGGGCTTTCATCTGGAAAAGGTCCTCATTAGAGAGGGAGACGAGTATAAGAGCGCAGCTGTGGTCCCGCTCCACACACACACACTAGCTCACTAACAACACTCAACTATACTACTCTCTCTCAGTCTCTCTCTTTCTCTCTCTCTCTCTCTCACACACACACACACAGGTAAATAGATTTCCTCTGGGGACAGAAATGGGGTGGTCAAAACACTAATGATGGAGATGGTGAAAGGTGAGCAGTCAGGTTTCTCTCCACTAGATTACACAAGTCATTAGGAAAATGTTCAGTCACACACAACCACAAAATATGAGTATAAGTGCACTAATAAAGAAATGAAATTTCAAACTGAATTCTTCCCTTTGTTTTTGTACATTACCACTTTTTCTAAAACCTATAGTAAGTTGTCTTTATAGTCAGCATTTTTAGGCATCAGTACATCATTAGGAAATGTAAAGAAAGACTTGCAAATGGGGCTGTCAAAACATAAGGACGAACTTAGCATACACTGAGACAAAAAAAATGGTGTAGGATTTACAATTTATCACAATTTTCAGAAATTCAGAAATTTTCAGAAATGCATGGTGAATTTCACAAAGAAATGGCAAGTAACAACAAGTGTTGCAATTACACATTACTTTATAAAATAGAAGGACTGTAATACACTGAACAAAATAATAAACACAACACTTTTGTTTGTTCCCCCATTTTTCATGAGCTGAACTCAAAGCTCTAATACTTTTTCTATGTACACAAAAGGCCTGTTTGTCTCAAATATTGTTCACAAATCTGTCTAAATCTATGTTGGCATATCAAGATGCTGATTAGACGGCATGATTATTGCACAGGTGTGCCTTAGGCTGGCCACATTAAAAGGCCACTCTAAAATGTGCAGTTTTATCACACAGCACAATGCCACAGATGTTGCAAGTTCTCTTACGAGAGCTCTCTCGTACTGCGTCTTAGCTAAGACGCTACGGGGAAAAGTCTCTTTTCACGAAATACTGAAGCAAAAAATTATCCTTAATTTTGTATTTTTGTAAAGCGCATTTGCAGCAGTACACAGCCATAGGCGAGACGGCTCGTTCACTCATTGGCTTGTTCTGCGGCATCTACCTATCGAGCGCGGGCTGATGCAACATCAGACCAATAAGGGCGCTTCGCGCCCTTCTTGCCACTTCCCGCCGAAACGGGTGTGGCCCAACCTATAAAAGGAGCTCGAAAAGACTCACCTGATTTTTCATCTCTTCAGCGAAGCTCACGCATCGCTGGATCACGGAGGAAGCAAGCGCCGTCTGAGAAAGCACATCAGCAGGACGAGCCATTCTGAAGCTGCTGGCATCGCCGCCTTCCACTGCCGTTCCTGCTGCGCTATCCGGCGCCTATATCCTTTCAATTCTGTTATATCCAAGCTGTTCTTATGTGTGTGTGTGACTGTAACGATATCACCTTCCTATTCATCCGGAAGAAGGAGGCGGGAACCGGCGGACAATCAAAAACATTTTAATAACAAAATAAACACAAAACAGCGCACCAGCCCCTCACGGACGACTGGTGCGCATAAAATAAAAACCAAAACACAACTAAAATCCCAGGCCTGGTCCTCTCTCATCCTTCACTGTCGTCGCTCCAGTTTTATATCCTTCCATCTCCTCCATGGGCCTCGAGACCGGTGGGACGAACAGGTGTAGTTCATCTCCAATCACTCCCCCGGCCTCGCTCCCATGTCCCTCGGCCCCGCCCCACTCGTCACATACCCCCATCGCCCCTCGCAGGCCGGGGGGTACTCCCGAGACTGCGCTCTACTCCCCCCCCCCCTCCCTCCGGGGGGGCCGCTCCCGGGGACCTGCGGGAACCTGGGGGTAGGACAGGCGAGGCGAGAGAAAAGGAGATGGAAGGAGGAGCGACAGAGACGAGAGAGGGGAGAGAGGAAAAAAAAAAAAAAAAAAAATTCCGGTTCCCAGACGCACCGCTGCTCGGCCCTCCACCAGCTGGGTGATCTCCTCCGCGGTGCCTGGCGGTGGCACTGGACGGCCCTCGGCGGACGGCACGACACTCCTCCGCCGCCCGGTGGACGGCGACGGCTCCTCCGGTTTTGGGCAGCCGGCAGGAGTCCCCCGTTCCCTGCTCCTCCCCGTTCCGGCGGAGGCAGCAGGCTCCGGCCACCTGGCGAACGGCGCCGACTCCTCCGCTCCCTCACGGACGGCAGCCGTCTCTCCACATCGTGGGCGGCCGGTAGCGAGCTCGCCCGTCCCCGGCAACTCGCTCCAGTCCACCGCCTCGAGCGTCCATGGCGGCACACTCCTCGCCAGCTCGATGGCACCGCGGATTCACCACAGCGGCGAGGGATCTTCAGCAGCGCGTCCCTCCTTCTCCCGGGTTTCGGCACCACTGGAACGATATCACCTTCCTATTCATCCGGAAGAAGGAGGCGGGAACCGGCGGACAATCAAAAACATTTTAATAACAAAATAAACACAAAACAGCGCACCAGCCCCTCACGGACGCCTGGTGCGCATAAAATAAAAACCAAAACACAACTAAAATCCCAG
The DNA here is from genome assembly GCF_963082965.1 of Carassius carassius. Classification (NCBI taxonomy): domain Eukaryota; kingdom Metazoa; phylum Chordata; class Actinopteri; order Cypriniformes; family Cyprinidae; genus Carassius; species Carassius carassius. The sequence continues at coordinate 18,952,503 of NC_081787.1, read as the reverse complement.
GCCTGGTCCTCTCTCGTCCTTCACTGTCGTCGCTCCAGTTTTATATCCTTCCATCTCCTCCATGGGCCTCGAGACCGGTGGGACGAACAGGTGTAGTTCATCTCCAATCACTCCCCCGGCCTCGCTCCCATGTCCCTCGGCCCCGCCCCACTCGTCACAGTGACACACTCGTAAAAGAGCTCGCGTCTTTTTTAAGATGCCTTCCTGCGGCTCGTCAGAGCCCCACTCAGCGAGGGAGACCGGTACGTCATCTGTGTCTCCTGCCTGGGTGAAGATCATGCAGCGCTCGCGCTCGCTGACGGCGGATGCCCCCACTGCGAGCTGTTGCCATGGTGACTCTGAGGACTCGCCTGGCCTTTTTCCCTGAGCCTGCATTCTCCGCTGCGCTGAGGCGCCGTAAAAGCATCGCTTCCAGCGGATTCCGGAACCGTCTTCAGCTCAACCGAGCTCGCCGGTTTGCCCTGCTTCACCGCTGTTTGCTGGCGCGTCGTCCGAGGAAGTCGATCTCAGGGCTGCGTTCGGGGGAAGAGGACACGCGCTCTCTGCTAGCTTCGGGCAGTGAGGGCTAGGCGATCTCGCGCCTTCTGCTCAGAAGCCCAGCAGACGAGCTGACATCGAGAAAGAGCCGGGGCGAATGCTCGTGTTGGCCGCGATGAGTCTCGGCCGCGAGTGGTTTGCACCAGCGCCCCCCCTCTCGTTCCCGGCTGGATGGTATTTCCCTTTCGGATGAGCGTACTTCTCAAAGCCCACCTCATTTCTTCCTGAGCTTCACGAAGAGGTGGCGAAGGCTTGGGACGCTCCATATTCAGCGCGAACTCGTTCATCTGTCTCACTAACATTCTCCACACTGATGATGCTAAAAACAGGAACTACCACTCACTTCCGCCGGTGGAACAGGCGATAGCGACGCACCTTTGTCCGCCCTCTGCTGGACGGCGGCAAAAGCGGTGTTGCCATCTAAAGCCTGCTGTGTGACGATGCGTCGGCACTACTAACGATGGCTGCTTCATCGAAGCGCAGGTGTACGAATTCCGCTGTGGCCGAGCTCTCACCCAAGCGCGCCGCTGTTTCAGTTCCAGGAATTGTGACTGTCTCAGCGTTTTCTCGCTGCACATTAGATCGACACAGATCGGTCGAGCGCGCCGCATAGTAAACGTGCCCACTCCCCAGTGCCCACATATACTATGTTACATACGGCGCGTGGCTTCTGTAAAAACGAGGCCCGTGCATGTACGCTCTGCACAGGCAGACAGCGAGTTGAAAGTGGTAAATGTGCACATATGCAGCCCACAGTTACTCGCAGACATATCGAGTCCCACGGGACCTGCTCAGCCTTCCCCCAGTCGGTTAAGCGCCGGGACGGGGTCGAGGAGGAGCGATCTGCCCGCTGTGATCAGCGCGCTCCCCGCCTCAAATGCGCAGCACACCCGAGCGCCGCCGTTGCCCGGTCAACAGAGCGTGCTTCGCATCCAGCCCTTAGCCATTCATGCAGATGCATGGTCAGCGCTTCCAGGGGTTTCGGATTGGGTATTAGGCATTATAAAGAGAGGCTACTCGCTACAGTTTTTTCGACGCCCTCCGCGCTTTTCAGCATGCGTCGAAACTACGGTCAAAACAGAAGTAGCACACATACTTCGGGCCGAAATATCAAAACTGTTGAGCAAAGGGGCTGTAGAGCCTGTGTCTCAAGCTCAAAGCGAGGGGGGCTGTACAGCAGATACTTTCTGGTGCCCAAGAGAGACGGGGGTCTCAGGCCCATAATGGATCTAAGACAGCTGAACAAGGCATTGATGAAACGCAGTTTCAAAATGCTTACGACCAGGAAACTCCTAGCGCAGATTCGCAGAGGGGACTGGTTCATGTCAATAGATCTGAGGGACGCGTATTTTCAAATACAGATAGCATCAAACCACAGGCGATATTTGAGATTCGCCTTCGAGGGCCAGGCATACCAGTTTACAGTCCTCCGTGGCTCCTCGTATGTTTACGAGGTGCATGGATGCAGCGCTCGCTCCTCTCAGACTCAGAGACATGCGAGTGCTGGATTATTTGGACGACTGGCTGGTTCTGGCCCGATCACTAGCGGAGCTCGTGGACCACAGGGCCGTTTTACTCGATCACCTCGAGAAGCTCTGCCTCAGTGTCAATTGGGCGAAGAGTTCGCTGAACCCCAGTCAGACGATTCTGTTTCTGGGTATAGTTCTGAACTCGTGTTCCATGACGGCGCGGCTGTCACCACAGCGCGTGATGGGCATTCAGCGCGCAGCGAGTTCTTTCCGCTGCGGCGCGACCGTGTCGCTCAAACACTGTCAGAAGATGCTGGGCCTCATGGCCTCAGCATCTCCGGCTCTGCAGCTGGGCCTGCTCCGCATGCGCCCCCTGCAGTTCTGGCTGAAGACGCGGGTGCCGCGCAGAGCGTGGGCGTCTGGCCGGCTGCATCTCAAGGTCAATCAGAGCTGCGTCACAGCTCTGGCACCTTGGACAGCGAACGGTTGGTACCGATCAGGTGTAAGCCTGGGGACTTCCCCGAATGTGAAGATGGTGTCGACGGACGCCTCCACTTCGGGATGGGGAGCGCTGCTCGAGGGCAGACCGTCCTTTGGCCTATGGTCAGAACGGGAAAAGCTCCATCATATCAACTGTCTGGAAATGCTGGCAGTGGACAACGCGCTGATGCGCTTTTGTCCCCAAATCAAGGATCACCACGTCTTAGTCCGTTCGGGCAACATGTCTGTGGTGTCCTACATAAATCGCCAGGGCGGTCTTGGGTCCTGAAACCTGTACAGGCTAGCGGAACGCCTCCTGGTTTGGGCTCAGCGCGACATGCGTTCGCTGAGGGCAGTACATGTGCCTGGGCTATAGAATCTGGGTCCAGACAGGCTGTCCAGAGGCAATGTTCCTACAGGCGAATGGTCTCTACAGGGCTCACTGCACTGCGTTTTTTTCCAAGAACGAAAGAGCGCTGTCACGGGAATGGCCGTGCTGCCCGCTTTATGCTTTCCCTCCCATCTTCCTCCTTCCGCAGGTGATAGAACGGGTGAGAGAAACGAGATGTTCAATACTGCTTGTAGCACCTCTTTTGAGGAACCAACCATGGTTCCCAGATTTGATGCAGTTAGCAGATGTCGCCCCGTGGCCAGTACCGTTGAGGAGGGACCTCCTCTCGCAGGCCAGGGGCTCGATTTGGCACCCTCAACCGGAGTTGTGGTCCCTCCATGTGTGGGCGCTCAACGGTTACCAGCTGATCTCGCAGTGGGAGTGCTGAATAACATCACTCAGGCTAGAGCTCCGTCGACACGACGTCTGTATGCCTCGAAGTGGTCGGTGTTCTGCAGCTGGTGCACAGCTCGAGGATATTCACCCCTTAGTTGTGAGGTGACGGAGGTTCTCTCCTTCCTACAGGAGCTGTTGGATAAGGGCAGAGCCCCATCCACGCTCAAAGTTTATGTGGCGGCCATCACAGCGTTTTCTGAAACAGCGCTCGGTCAGTCAATAGGAAGGAATGATTTGGTCATCCGGTTCCTCAGAGGAGCTAGGAGGCTAAATCCTCCCAGACCTCTGTCAGTCCCTATGTGGGACCTCGCGGCGGTTTTGGAGGCCATGAAGGGTCCCCCTTTTTGGGCCTATCCAATCGCTTAGCCTTCAGCATCTGTCGTTCAAGACAGTATTCTTGTTGGCTCTCGCTTCGGTGAAGCGTGTGGGTGATTTGCACGCGCTCTCGGTGAGCCAGTCGTGCTTGGAGTTTGGGCCTAATGACTCAAGGGTCATACTCAAACCTAGGCATGGTTATGTGCCGAAATCCCTCAACACGCCGTTTCGGGCTCAGGTTATTGCCCTGTCAGCCCTGCCGGTGTCAGGAGAGGATAGAGACTCGAGTCTTCTTTGCCCTGTTCCCGTCTCAGGGAATCATACTCAACATCCTCATCAGGGTCTTGACCTGACTGCAGTTCGTCGTTGTAACCGATTTGAGTGGGCAAATGCTCACATTCAATGGCGTCTGGCACTTTAGAGAGGTGTTCTCTTCACTGATGAATCCCGGTTTTCATTGTACAGGGCAGATGGCAATCAGTGTGTATGGCGTCGTGCGGGTGAGAGGTTTGCTGATGTCAATGTTGTGGATCGAGTGGGCCATGGTGGCGGTGGGGTTATGATATAGGCAGGTGTATGTTATTGACAAGGAACACAGGTGCATTTTATTGATGGCATTTTGAATCCTGAGGCCCATTGTTGTGCCATTCATCCACGACCATCACCTCATATTGCAGCATGATAATGCACGTCAAAAAAACATATTTAATCTTTTTTTTTTTTTTTTTTTTTTTTTACAGTTGTAGAGAAAGCAATGCCAAAATGCATTTTGTGGTAAAGTCTAAGTGAATATGAGAAGCTGAGTGAATAAAATTTATTTAAGATGGTGGACAAAGTGAGAGAAAAATATTTTTTTTAATGAAAAATTCAATTACATAAAATATAAAATTACATTTGACCTTATTTGTTCCAAAGTTTGGGGCTGTAAGATATTTTAACATTTTTAAAGAAGCCTCTTATTCTCATCAAAGCTACAATTATTTGATAATAGAAATACAGTAAAAATTGTGTATTAATATTTTAAATAATTTAAATGTTTTCTGTGCGATAAAATGTGATTTATTCAAGGGATTTAAAGCTGAATTTTCAGTATCATTACTACAGTCTTCAGTGCAACATGATCCTTCAGAAACTTTAATACTGATTTGCTGCTCAAGAAACATTTCTAATTATTAGCAATACTGAAAACCATTGTGCTGCTATTTTTTATTTGATTTATTTATTTATTTATTTATTTATTTATTTATGGAACCCGTGATACATTATTTATTTTGATGAAAAGTAAGTTCAAAATAATTGCATTTATTTTAAATAGAATTCTTATTTTTTTTATTATTCTTTTTATTCTTATTCAAATAATATCATTAATAACTTTTCAATATGCAAAAATATTCAGTTGTGAGTACAGTCTCTTGTGCGTTTTATGTGAATAGTGCTGTTGTACATAGATTGAGCATTCCAGATTGGTCACTTTTGAGGTTCGATTTCTATTAGGCTTCTGTCTATAGAGCAGCTCATTAGGAATTTGAACAGAGCTTCCATCATTGTCTCAGAGAATAGCTGCATGTTAGCATTTTATAATTCACTTCATGACATTTTAGAATTTTAACAAACAGGCATTCCCTGAAACATTCACTCCTAAAACTGTTACGGTCCATAATCCAGTCGCATGCAGTCTTCAGTGAGTTATCTTTCCCTGTCTCTGAAGAAAGACTCATTGGATCATCGGGCTCTGAGCTCAGGTGGTTCTGGGAAGAAGATGAAAGGATTGAGGGGGAAAGGTTAGCTGCCTTCCCTGTCTAAGCCAAGGTAACAAAAGCACCATTGTGATGGTGTCAGGTGCATTGTGGCAGCCCTGTGAGGCTTTAAGTGGCGCCAATTCAAACAATGCATTAAAGGACAGGAGAGCGAGAGAAAAACGAGGGAAAAACAGCAGGAGCCATTTTAAACAGCCTTGACAACATAGCATTAGATGGGGAAAATGCAGAGTGATTCGAAGGAGGTTAGATTAACTGGAGGAATGCTGTCGCTGGACGGCAAGGCAATTACATGCATATGAATTTTTACATGAAACCTCTCTTTGTATCTGCAATTTCATGAACTGACAGCAAAGGCACATGCACATATATGACTGCATCTGCACATATTATTAGATTTTTCTGAAGAAAAAATGAGTGATCCTTGCCTGTGCAAAAGTGTTGGGCACTGCTGCAAGGTTGCTAAAGATCGCTGGGTGGTCTGGATGGTTGCTACTTTAGGCCTACTCTATAAATTCTTAGCAGTTAAAACAGCCTTCATGCTTCTATGGCTCTGTTCACACTGCAACAAAATATGTCTGTCACCTATCTTTTAAGAGATGAATAGCTTCTGGGAAACATAATACTTCTAAACTACTAACATTTTTACTAAAATTAAAATAAAAACGTAAAATATAAAAATAAAAACCAAGCACTCATGCTATAAATACCATAACAGTATAGCTAAGCTAATAATACTAAAATAACATTGACATTGAAATTATTCATTATTTATAATAATTATTTTATTAATGTAGAATGTTAATGATATATACATAATTAACACTCATGCACAATTCAAAATATACATAATACATACTCTGCAGTGTGTACATGGACTATGATATCTCAGCACCCTCATTCTATGTAAGTCTATGGAATGTACAAGAATCATAAGTCTCTCCAATTTTATTCTACACGCTGCATGATTTGATGCATCGTTCATACATGAAGCACAAACAGTCCAAGATGAAACACTGAAGTTTATTTTTTTAGGTTGAGGGATTGTTCAAATACATTGCAATAGGAAGAGCAATAATAGTGATCCTTGCCTTATTAAGCACCACATAAAGCCAGCTCACTTCACTGAGACACAATTGGGCCAATTAGGAGTTATTTTCAGTAGTGTGCAAGTGTGCAAACAGGTTTGAGCACAGCGGGAAGGATTACACTTCATTTTTCCTCAGGCGTAATGGTGCAAAAATGAGGATGAATGAATGTGCCGCTGTTATTCTATCCCTCCACTGATCCTAGGACTGTCATTCCAAACTCCCTCCCATGTTGAAACATCAATAGTCTTAATTACACAAAATCTGATTTCATTGTGTTGCTGCAAAAGCTCGTAACATTTTAATTAACTTATTGAACATATGGCCCTTCTCGCTGAAGAGACAATAAACCGATTCAAAAGGTAAATATCAGAAGAGCACCATGTTAAAGATGTGAGTATTTCATAGTACATCTGCAGCATAAACGCTTCTCTGCAACAGCAGGCATGAGATAATGCATGAGTGGAGAACCAAAATGCCCTGTGCATTTCTAAAAAACTTGTTTTAAACTGTGCATTTAAAACAAACACACATATTATCTTTAGGTTTGAATTAGAAAGAAACACAGCAGAATAAATCAACTCGTTCATGCGAGAACGGCAGCTCATTTTCATCGTTTGGTGTAATAATGCAGACGATCTGTGCAGCTTCAGTGCAGGTTGAGATCATGAAAGTGTGTGTGCGTGTGTAGGTGTGTGTGTGTGTGTGTGTGTGTGTGTGTGTGTGTGTGTGTGTGTGTGTGTGTGTGTGTGTGTGTGTGTGTGTGTGAGTGTGTTATCGACCCACTTGCTTTATTGGCTCCATTTACCACATACCCAGACAGTTATGATCATTGGATATGCACCACACAAATGTATGCTATTACAAATTGTTATCTGTAAGATAATATGTTTTTTATGTGCCAAATTATTTTAGATATGAGCATATGAAACAACAGTGTTGTATTTGCATTATATTTAGAACAAACTCTATGGGAACATATCCTCTGCTTATTGGTAATGTAAAGGGGAAGTAAAAAATCTAATGAAAATTCTGTCTTTAATTACTATTACCCTCATGTTGTAACAGATCTTTGTTTTGTTATTTTGTTCTGTGGAACAGAAAAGGAGAATCTGAAGATTCTTTTACAGCAATAGCAACCATGTCTATCGAACTTAAAAAAAGGACATAAATGTACCACAAAATAATTTCATCCATAGAATGTGTGTGCTATATTCCAAATGTTTTAGTGATACAAAAGCTTTGTGTCGACAGATTTTTTATTTGTTATTCACAGTGAAAACCTAATGTGTTTAGTGTGTGTCGTGATAAATTATCTTTAAAACCAAACCTGGTGCCATGTTTGATTTGGGAACTGAGGTGTACTGTAGATTAAGCTTTTCATTGAATAATAAATCATGTTTTTTTTGTTGATGTTGTTGTTTTTTTTAATGGGATTGGAAGGATATTAGACTAAGTTAATTACTGAATTTGTATTCTCCTTTAAACTGCTGCCTTAGGAAAACTGCACTTAGAGATTAATGGATTTGCAAACACGTAGCCTATTGTTTTCTTTTGTGTACGGTAAGAGCCACCTTTTATATGCTCAAAGTCTTTTCTTCTGGTGTGGTTTTGGCTATTGTTTACTGTTTACTTTGAGCGAGATAGTGAGACTCAGCAGGAACGCAGTGAGGCAAACAAAAGAGACACTGAGAATGCCTGCTAAAACTGTTTTTTGGTGTCCAGGAACCACACTGGAGATTCTCTGTGAGATGCATGCAAAATAACATGCTAACATGCAGTTTGATAAATTAGTAATCTCAAGAACATCACACTGCTGAAAACGGTTGAAATGAGGTGGATTTTAAATGATGGTGTATTACTGAAGTAACCCAGCTTAAGCCATTGACAGACTAGATTTTTTAACAGAAACTGCAGTGGTTGTAATATAATGCCATGCTCTACGGAGTCTTAAAAAAAAAAAAACCTTCCTATAAGACTGTACATCTGAAATGTAAGAATATGTCATCTACTTCACTTTACTGCAACGCTGCATTCCTGCAGATTTAAAGTTTGTGTTATTTTGCAAATCTTTTATTGGTCACAAGCTTTCATGGAAAATGAGTTCACCAGACTTGACCTTTGGAACACAATGAGATTCACATGAGCTTCGATCTTCAATCTCCGTATTCACATGTGTATGAATGGAAATCGATGGAAGAAAGTGTATTCTGTCCATTTCTTAACAGAATGTTCTCAGAACTTTCTGAGTTATGAAAAGTTATGAAAGTTATGAACAAATGTTCTTCCAGTGACATTAACAGAATGTTAATTCAGAATTATCTGGTCTTTAATAATGTTCTTAAAACGTTAGCACAAAAACGTTAATTACACAACATTCATGGAAGAAAAAAAAACACCTTGTCATTACTCAAAAATCCATAAATCTATCAAATGAAGCAATAAGGCAAAAATGCAAAAATGCGAAAATGACATCATGTAGCCACTCACATAAATATCACAGTATAGTCTTGGCTGGAGTCTTTAACATTTTGTAAGTTCAAATTTCCACTGAAGCTCATTCCTGCATGTCTGGAAAAAAAATTAAGCTGGCAGACCCTGGACAGTTTGTCCTAAGTGCAATATGTTACTAAGAACCCCCAGGATGACATAATGTAGAACGAGTTTAGCTTCTTGATTAGATTAGCACATATGCCAGAGAATTGGAAGTGAAGGCTATTTGTGTCGACAACACCGTGGTGAACTGGACAGATAGTGGAGGAGATGAGCCCAAACACATAGTTAGAGTAGAAAAATGACTTATCCCCCCTCAAATTCAGCCCATAATCATCCTTGTGTTGGCAATCAATAATGTAACCAGCAGGGATTAGACTTAATCTGTACCGACACACAGATCAATACAAGAACAAGAAGCATGTCTTGAGAGCACTGGGAGGAAGAAAGGGATGGGGAGATGAAGAAACAAGAGATAGAAATGCTACAGCCACTTAGAATTTTTGAGGTTGACAATGCACTAATACATCAACTGTCCATACAACTTATTAATGCACCTTATTATCAGTGAACGTTCACATGAGTGGTCATTTTGTTTGACCCTGTTTATACCTGGTTTTGGCATCTGTTTTTTCGCATCATCATCATCATCGTCATCATCTTTCATCTTGTTTTCCTATATAAACATGTAAAGACACCTATACATGTATGGGTGTGTGTGTGTGTGTGTGTGTACACCTAACAGAAGCAAGCCGTTTTCTGTCAATGTGCAAGTACTGCAGTTCATTAGCTGCAGTAAGGAAAGTAAAGGGTAAAACTGTTAGCACTAAAACTAGTGTGTTCATAATTATGATAATACATATGGTAAGACACACAATATCAAGCAGCAAAACTAGCTGTTTTGTACAACTATAAATAGCTGGAAGACAAAAATATAAAACTAAAGCTTTAAATAAATTGTAAAAAAGCAATAAACACTGTAAGAGTATACAAATAATACTAAAATAACATTAGAAGGTTCACAATAAGTGATGTATGTAGTTGCTGGAACAGAGACAAAATCCTTTATAAATGCATGTCACCACCAGCAGTCTATCTTATCTGACCACTTGTGATTGGATAACACGTGGCAGATTTTAATGCCATGTGAAAACAGGGCCTCTGGCACCCTTAGACACAGCACTGTAGAATTGCCTCATCAAACCCTTTTCAATATACAAGCTAAATGTGACGATTAAAATTCAAGAAAGATAGCCTAGATTGCAAATGCAGGAAAATAGCATTTCTGAAGTACTTTAAATCCAATTAATCAGCTTCTGTCTACTGGCCTACAATTAGAACCAGACATTCGTGCAAAAGTCAGGTTATGCATTAAGCTAATGCAAGCATTACACTCCCGAGTGATGGGAGCTAAAATATATCTCATTAAAAGTAAACGTTTCCATTGGTCAGCAACTGCTTGTGCACTCCTCAGTTTGTCAGCTCGAACCTTTAAATCAGTTTGCAGCAACAGACACTATGCTGGAGCTATGGATCATTCATGGGCTAATGTGATTCTCTGTTCAGCGCGGGCAGGCTTTCTCCAGACATGGACAGAATTAGCGCCATTTAATGGATGGGTATTAATTCCTTTGAGTCACAACATAATTAAGTAATAATGTGACCATTAATATTTCAGTCAGAGAAGAAGAAGCTTCAATCATTTAATATTGGATATACAGTAGCTGGAGGGGAAGGAGGATGCTAGGAGATATGCTTGGAACATTTCACCCAACTCTGCAACTCTTTAAACGATTCTGACAGCTCAAGAGGAACAGTGTGAAGGCACAAACTCTGACTGAGCAAAAACTGTCCCGATAAGAGTCCTCCCGCTCAGTCCTGCTATGTACTGCATCATTTGGTGCTATAGAGAGTAGCGCCCCGTGGAGACTCTCAGTTGGATATGCCGCTGCATAATAGATGGTATGCCGATAAATCATACAGTCATACCGAGGGAAAAATGAAGCCTATTCTAATTTCTCATCCTGTCTTATGATGTAATGTTGCAGCATTATGAATGTAGCAAGGTAATGACGCTGGATAAGCCCAGAAGAGTCACGCCACAGAGGACATTTCTGATTTCAATATCTACTGCTTTATTGTAAAATAACCTTCTATAACGCTTGCAGTATTGAGACATTTTTTTTAAGAAATACTGACTGTGAAGAAAATGTCAAGAAATGTTGAGAAACGTCAAACTTAAGGCAAACATAACTATTACTAGAGCCACTTCACTGTCAGGCCAAACCGCTCTTGTTGCTTAACCATTCCATATGGTTTAGTTTTACACTGTGGGTAATGCAAGTGTTTACATATGGTTTGAGATCTAACCAGTGATCGCGTCATGGAGGACGAACAGATATATCTGTTTTCTTTGCTCAGATAGTGTGCTTAACCAGCTACAGAGAGAAACTAGAAGCTAGACAACAGTCAGTGATCAATCCTGTAATTTCACACATTCAGCATGGTCATTCATCAAATATCATACTTTCATTGTGATCAATAATAATTTTTGACTTTCAGACAATTATTTTTTTTTTAAAAACTCAATATCTTAGCATCCACCAAAAAACACCCTAGTAACCACCTATCAATGCCCGAGCAACCATCAAGAACATCTTAGCAACTGCCTTGCAATGCCATAGAAACAACCCAAAACAGCCTGGCAACAACCTGGCAAATTCTTAGCAACCACCCAATACACCCTAGAAATGTCTTAGCAACCACGCAGAATTCCCCAGAAACTGCATAATGTCCTACACAAGCAGTTAAAACAATTATCAATAACACAAAAGGAAGCGCTTAGCGATGTCCTAGCAACAACCCCAAACATCCTAGTAACCACCTAGAAATGCCTTAACAATGAGCCAGAACACACTAACACTGTAATAATAATCACTTAAAACATCCAAGTGCCCCATCAATGACCTAGCAACCACCAAGCGCACCCTAGCAACCACCCTACAAAAACCCTAGCAAAATAGAAACCACATAGAAATACCCCAGCAGCCACCAAGAAACAAACAATGTTCTAGCAACCTTCCAGAACAAAATGACAACGTTACAAAATGTCGCTATGGTTACCATGGTGCCAATCATTTCTACCACCATTTCTAGAGTGAGTTCTGTTCCATTCACACAGAAGTCTTGGCCTAGTGGCTAGAGAGTATGACTCCTAAGGTTGTGGGTTTGAGTCTCGGGCCGGCAATACCACGACTGAGGTGCCCTTGAGCAAGGCACCGAACCCCCAAATGCTCCCTGGGTGCCGCAGCATAAATGGCTGACCACTGCTTCGTGTGTGTGTGTGTTCACTGCTGTGTGTGTGCACTCGTGAGTGCACGAATTCTGAGTATGGGTCAGCATACTTGGCTGTATGTCACATCACTCACTTTAAAACTGTAATTAAGGGAATTCACTCCTGAAACTTTACACTGCGTGACATACAGCCAAGTATGGTGACCCAAAGTGAACACACACACACAACGTGGACACACACCCAGAGCAGTGGGCAGCCATTTATGCTGCGGCGCCCGGGGGCGCCCGGGGAGAGTTGGGGGTTCGTTGTCTTGCTCAAGGGCACCTCAGTCATTGTATTGCCGGGTCGAGACTCGAACCCCCAACCCTAGGAGTCAAACTCTCTAACCACTAGGCCATGACTTCCATTCCATTCTTCCATTCTGCCACAATGCACTCTGCAGTGTGTATGTGGCACATATAACCCCTCTCAGAGTCTTTATTTTGATCTCTTCCCAACAGCATGCTGTCAGCAAGTCATTGTCAGCAGTGTGCAAACACCTAAAAGGTCAGTTTGAAACCGAGCTTTGCACCTGTTGCCCTCTGCATATGACACAGCCCAAAATATCATCCAGTACCAAAGGGGTCAAAGTCCAGACATTGTAGTGCTCAATAAGAAACAAAAACCACTAAGCCGAGTGTAAATTTACACAAAGCACATCTTCTTCACCACTTTCCGCTCGTATAAGCAGCAAGGTACGGCATTCTGTTGAATTACTTCTTGACATAGACTTAACCTCCGAGCTGGCAGAGGTTCACAGAGCTCTCGTCCAATTTTAATTAGACGTACAGTGGCTGGTGACGGTAGCTGTGCTGGAGGAACCCAGTGTCCACATTCCTGAATGAATATAATTAATCAGAATAGAGGAAGGCCTTTTGTACTACAGCATGGTTGAGTGTGGACTCTGCCCACGCTGTGGCAGGAAACACAGATGTCAATAGAAACCTTACTCTTGCATTCCTCCCTGCAGAGGAATACTAATGTTCTTCGTCATTACATAGATTCTTAAGTTATTACTTAGAGGATTGTTATAATGTTTATTCTTTAAAAGCCTCAGTAAGATGACCCTGAGTCATCAAACAGAAGTAATGCAGCAACCTGAAATGCAGTAAGCTGTGTGATGAGTCACCGCTGAGAAATGCTGTAATTTAACAATCATGAATGATAATTACTGTATGCTTTAAAATCATAAATGGGTCATTCCTGTTATCCAATACAATTGAACTCAATTTTAAACCTTTAAAATTGTATATGTTTGTGTAATTTCAGGAATATTTCCATAAAAGAGTATAACAGACTTTTAGAACTGATTATATTTAAAGCATGGCAATATATTAATGTCTTTTGATATGTTAATACCACTGATTTATATATGATAGATCAGTGGTTAATATTGATTTCTGTAAGTGTATGGATAAAACATTCCAAACAGGATGAAATATTATAAACCAATTAATGCCACAAACATCACAAAATACCATCAAATCGTTTGCTAATGTTTCTATGGACACTTGTGTTGTTGTCTGCCAACCAAATACACATTTTACATTTCTCTAAAAACCTAATTTTGGGGGTATAATTAATCCCAAAATGTAGTTATATAACTATAATAAATTAAGTATATATTTTTACCTAATGGCACTAGCTTTTAACGTGGCAATCTATTAACAAATAGTATTTCTTTGTTTTCCATTTTTTTAATCAATAATATATTCAGTTTATATACACCTTAAACCCATTTTGTAATAAAGGAATTAAAGCAAAAGCAAAGTTTATGACATCATTCTTAATGAAATTACAGTTTATTACTAACATGAAAAACTGTAATTTCATTAAGATCGATGTCATAAACTTTGCTTTTGTTTTTAATTATGATTATGATACTGTATGATACTGATAAACTCGAACAGAACAGAACTGTGGAAAAAGAAAATCAACAAATTTACTTTCCATTAAAAATAAAATAAAAATATAAAAAGCTTGCTATGTCTAATCTAGTTGTCTAATAAACCTGACATTGAATATTACTAATATTGTTGTCTCTTTGCCGAATTGCTTTTACTCCTCTTGGATAAAGTGTTTACAAAATGCATAAATGTAATGTAAATGTACAGTAAAATGAACCAGTACCACAATAACAAAGAGGTGGACATGTAGAAATGACCTGGATACTTTCCTAAGTGAATACTTCAATACACAGCTGTGCACTGTGCTCTCTTTCTGGCAGGGCCACAGTGTAAGTGTGTTTACTGTATTGTTCATAGATCTTGTTATACAAGCTGCAGCACTCCAGAATGCTTAATGACGTCATGCCAATTAGACGCTCCTCTGAGCTCACAAAGACCCCCGGTGGTGAGACAGAGCTACTGCATGTATCAGGTGTCTTGCTTTAAAGTAAGTTTCTACCTAATTGCAGGAATACGTGAGCTGTGAACATAATTTTTCTATCTCTTGTAGGCAAGCTCTAAATCAATCATTTAATATAGACACACTTAATTTATTACAGAGATGTTCTGTCACAGACACGCTAGGCTATTATTTATCTGCGCGGGGTACAGAAATCAGCTGCTGTGCACCTGTGTCCCCAAATCATGGGGTCTTGAACAAAATACGTAAAATGCAAATTAGTCTTTTGTTTACCCAAAGATGAGTTAATTTGGCAAGATGCTCATTACATGTCTTTCTGGCCCGTGTGGGTTTTGGAGCGAGTTGGATCCAGGACAGCTTATTGAGCCAAGAGCCTGTCGAATAATGACCCTCCACTATCGCAGCTTTTCACACAATGTCAAGGCCACAGCAGGAGGATCATAAAAGACCTGCAGGTTCCAAGCTAATTTACTGACATCTGAGCTGCAGCCTTTTAGTTCTAAAAGATGCACAATCCTGAATCTCAGTCTTATTGCACTGAATGTACTGCAGGTCCTCATATTTAAACCACCGGTGCAGTTATTGTCTCCAAATCTTATGTTGTGTTACATCATAATATACACAATACTGTACAATCAAAGGAGAATGCACCACATTTTCTTATACCCTCATGAGCTCTTTAAACATCTCAAGGAACCATAGAGTTCATAGAGAACCATAGAGTACAGTCCTGTTCCTCATGTACATACTATGTACTTATTATAGTAACACAATAACTATGTAATAACTAGGTACTAACCCTGAACTTACCCCTAAACCTAACCCTACCCCATGTAGTTACCTTGTATTACCAGAACTTTCTTAGATAAATACACTGTAAGTACACTATAAGTACATGTTAGTACACATACTGTAAAATAAAGTGCAACCAGTAACTCTAACCATTAGAGTTAGAGTATCAGGTTAATAATTTATAATGACTACTAATCTTATGAAAACTGTTTGTTTTTGTCTTCCACACAAGGAAAAAAAATTATATATTTTTGGAACGTAATAAGGTTGGTTCATTTTTGGTTGAACTAATGTTTCAAATGTGTTAAAGAAACACATTAAAATAATTTAAAGTCAAATAATCAATTATGATAATTATTATACCGTAAGTTCATTTTTTGATATTAGCAACTACATTAGTTAAAATGAACCAACTATATATATATATATATATATATATATATATATATATATATATATTATTCTTAATGCTAATAACACAGTTTACTAATGCATTATTAAAGATAAAAAGTGGCATATAATAATATTACTATTCAATGGACCTGTGCTAACATGAACTAACAATGAAAAGTTGTATATTTACCATCGAGTTTGAGTTTATTTGTGTAGCACTTTTCAATAGATATAGTTTCAAAGCAGCTTAACGAAAAAAAAGAGCATGATAATATCATTCAGTAAAAAAAAAAAAAAAAATGTCAAATTCTAATCAGCAATAAAATCAACTCCATGTCCCTGGCCTGCAGGTGTGCACATGGCATGTTTTCAAAGAACAAAGAGCCCATGTGCGCCCATGACCCTCTCTTTCTAATGACACACGTGTAATCGTGTCACATAATCCTGAACACATTCAAACTGCAGCTCCCCTTGCTGCACTGTAAAGCCTAGGCAGTGCACATAAAGCCAAATACCTCGCACCAAAGAAAGAAGCTACTGTGACTGTGAGATGACACTGAGGCGAGAGAGGAAATACGATGTAATAATGTACCATCTGTGAATGGACTGCAATGGCGATTTTCCCTTAATATTTTGCCAGTGGAACATTTAATATAGTTGAACTAGAGCTGAATCTGCTCACATAATGCAGCCATGCTTTGAAACACTTTTACGTTTAAGAATAAAAATTAAAAACAGCAATAGAAAATGCTTAATTCTGAAATCTTTTTTAAAAATAAAATAATATGCAAAACCATTCTCTCTATCTCTCTCTCTCTCTCTCACACACACACACACACACACACACAAACACGCGTGCGCGCACACACATATTAGTAAAATATTAATATGATATTAATTCTATTAATATAATTACATTTTCAAAGATTTTTGGTCAAAGTCAGGGTGGCATAACAAGTATCCAGGAAGCCATTTTGTTGTCATGTGACATGAAAAACATTAAAACAAAGAAGACCCCTTTATGCCCCAACCAATGTGTGTCAGTATTATTAAGTTATGCAACTAAAGTATTTTAATATTTCTTTAACATTTTTGGAGTCATTGTTGAAACGGCATGAAACAAAAATTAATACACACAGTACTTCTCTAAATATCAAGACAGGATAAAGCGTAATCTCTCACTAACGAGCACTTCTTGGTCTATTTAGCCATCTTAGAGTAGTGCCTGGTGTCATTCCACCGCAGTAAACAGTCGCTGGTCGACCGTGCAGGAAGAAAACACGTCGTGGATCTGCTGCTCAGAAGCGCCCCGCCCTCCTCCTGCCTCTCCTGGAGCCTTATAAACAGATGAATGTTGTTCAGACGCACATATCCACGAAACGCACTGGACTTGAGCACAGTTACGACCCTGGAGAGAAGACAGAAAGCCACCTGACGGAATATACGCTGTTCGCATTTGTTTGTTTTCCTCCGAGATAAGCATCTTGGTCGAGCGAAGAAGACATGGATTTTTTGAACCACAACTACTTGAGTGCGCGCACCTCCTACGATTACACCTTCAATTTTTGGAATGACTATCTCGGCCTCTCCACGTTGGTCACCAAGAATAACAAGCACAGCGTCCCCCAGAGTTCAAACTCCATCACGGAGTCCCTGAAAGCTACTCTGGGCTTGGACGACAGCCCTCCGTGTCCGTGCGTAATCACGGCCGGGGTCGACAGCGACAGCGGAGGACACCTGGACTCCTGCTGCTGCCCCCCGCCCGCCTCCATGTCCATCCTGGACCTGAAAGAGCGCTTCTCCATCCTGAGCCCCTTCCAGAGCCAGGGCACGGGGGGTCTGCTGTCCTCCTCCCAGGAGCGGGAGATGGGCTTCGGAGGGAGCTTCGCAGGATTTGATCTGTTCGGCGTGGAGAGGAGGATGAGGAAACCGGTCGCGCGCAATAAGCAGGAGCCCAAGATCTGTGTCTTCTGTAGGAATAACGGCGCGCCGGAGGAGGTGTACGGCTCGCATGTCTTGAAAACCCCGGATGGGAGGGTGGTGTGCCCGATTCTGCGGGCGTACACATGCCCCTTATGCAGTGCAAACGGGGACAACGCGCACACAATAAAATACTGCCCTCTCTCCAAAGACCAGCCTGCCCAGAGAGTGCTGAAAGGAGGCAGAGCTGTGGGTGGTAAGCGAGTGAAAATCTTCTAAAAAAGACTCCTATAGACTTACAAGTATTGCACTGAACATTTTCTTTCAGATGACTGTTCTGATTGACTGGCTTTCCGAGTCTTAACTACTAGGCAAACAAATAAGATGATATCAATGTTTTGGTAAACGAAAAAAACAAAAAAAACACTCTTATATTTTTATAGATACTTTATTTCCATAGTTTATTGCATACTTTATTCACAAAAAAAAAAAAAAAAAACTTTTTTTTTCCCTTTTCACGCATAGGTTTTAGATTCACGGTGCATAGTCACATTTTATGTGAAATAAGATGTTATTTTTCTTTAAAATGGGAAACGTAAATGTTGGCACCAGAGTATTTGCTATTCTGCTCAATTCAAGTATTTTCTTTACTGTAAGCTAAGCTTGTATCTCGTTTTTGTCTTTAAACCAAAGTTTATTTTGCTTTTAAGCGATTTTAAAGAATGTTCCACATGTCTTCATTTATGAACCTAAGTCCCATTCCGCTCTTTTGAAAATCCACTCCGCAATTTCCTGACATTTGCGATCACGGACGCGCAAGAGCAACACAATAGAGGCTCTGTTGCGCGTTCATGTTGTCAGGATAACTTCATAATCGGCCAAATTATTTCCAACCCTTCTGACAGAACTGGGCATTTTACATTGCAAGGTCCATGTTACAGAAGTTACAGTACTAATATTAAGTGAATTACCAGCAGCTCCAGAAAGCAGTGTTGCTCATTAGTGTGTAACATGAACGCTGTAATGTAATGTAAAGTGTGACAGGCTATTCTTCTGAATTGGGTGCCCTTTCAATGTTTACACCCCTAGTAAGGGGAACACACACTGGAGGAAAAAAAAAAAATTAATAAAAATAATTTATATATATACAGTACAGACCACAAGTTTGGAAACATTACTATTTTTAATGTTTTTGAAAGAAGTTTCTTCTGCTCATCAAGCCTGCATTTATTTGATCAAAAATACAGAAAAAAAAATTAATATTGTGATATATTATTTCAATTTAAAATAATTGTTTTTAAATTTATTATACTTTAAATAATCATTTATTTATGTGATGCAAAGCTGAATTTTTAGGATCATTATCACATGATCCTTTAGAAATTATTCTAATATGATGATTCATTATCAAAGTTGGAAACAGTTCTGCTGCTTAATATTTTTTCAGAACATGTGATACTTTTTCAGGATACTTTGATGAATAAAAAGTAAAAAAAAAAAAAAAAGAAGCTATGTTTTTAAAATATAAATATTTTGTAATAACAATATACACTACTGGTCAGTAATTTGGGGTCAGCAATTTTTTTTCTTTTTTTAAATAAAATCAATACTTTTATTCAGCAAGGATATGTTAAATTGATAAAAAGTGATAAAGAAAATATATTATTAGAATATATATGATTATAATTTTTTTTTTATTTTGAATAAATGCAGTTCTTTTTAACCTTTTATTCATCAAATATATTAGACAGCAGAACTGTTTCCAACACTCATAATAAATCAGAATATTAAAATGATTTCTAAATGATCATGTGATAGACTGGATGTTACATGTGACATTGAAGGCTGGAGTAATGATGCTGAAAATTCAGCTTGCATCACAGGAATAAATTATTTTTTTTAAGTATATTCAAATAGAAAACTGTTATTTTAAGTTGTAATAATATTTCACAATATTAAATTTGTTTCTGTATTTTTGATCAAATAAATGCAGGCTTGATGAGCAGAAGAAACTTCTTTCAAAAACGATAAAAATAGTAATGTTTCCAAACTTTTGGTCTTTACTGTATATATATATATATGTATATATATATATATATTTTTTTTTTTTTTTTTTTTTTTTTTATGGGCACCTCTCTTCAGCTCCATAAAATGTTCCTCTATTTCCAAAACATCCTGGGTGAGCAAAAGGTAAAGGTAAAGGTTAATATATCAAGTATGAATGTTCTTAATAAAAAGCTTTTTGTAAAAACAATGTATTTGCCCCTTTTTGCATTATGTACACGCCCCCCCCCCTCCTCCAAACATATTGTGAATGTACAATTTGACACTTGCAGGACTGCACATTTCTGACAGTTATGTTTACCAAAGGAATTCAACTTTAATGAAGTAAGGAGCATTGATTTGCTGTATTGTAAATAATAAAACAAGAAAATGAATTACATGATGTCTATTCAGTATTTTACCATTTAAAAGTGACTTCAGAGGAAACTACCTCACCAATATTTTGTACTTACATGTGACATGTCAACAGCAGTTTATTAATATAGTGTACCATTTATAACAAGGGTTTTATAATAGTATTTTTGATCTTTGTATAACATAATTTTATTTGTTTTCCATTGCATTCTACAAGAAAGTGAAATCCTAATAAGCTCTAAACATTGTTTGCTAATAGGTGACAGCTGTAATAATAATGAAGATAATTTCATGCATTTAAAATTGTTGTTCAATGTGACATTCTTGGTTCGTGAGAGAGACTGAGAATCAGATGTTGAAGTCATCAGCCAATTTGCAACTTTTAACTGAGGTTTGTAATTAAATTAAAAGAGTTAAAGTAGAAACACTGTTGAATTTTCTTATTTATATTTTGTCACAATTCCCCTGTATGCTGCTGTGCAGAAATTAAAGAGATGAATTCACAAGATAAATAAACAGCTTATGAAATGGATCAACTGGTGCTTTCATGTTGTCATCCCTGCAGATTGTGTTTAGGTGAGCCTGTGTCATCCACAATCATGGTCTTTGTGAATCCCACCACATTCCCATCACCACTCAAGGCCTCTCTTCCCCTACACAGGCCTTTCCTCCCTAAATGTGACAAAAATGGAAAGCAAAGAAAAGGAGAACAAAAGAAGCTTCCCTAATTATTTTAAAAACCCATGTTTAAAACCCAGAACTGGCGTTTTGAATCATCTAATGCTAATGTATGCCTAAAGGCTGGTATATAATATAATACCTTTAAAAAATTACAGATTTTAGACCACTTGCCGACTTTGTAAATGATTGCCAGAAAGCTGGGCATCATAACACTAAATGACTGAGGACCACAGACAAGACTTTCAAGACATTCTGAACACAACAAACTCATACAGAAACATGTGCCTCATTGCTGGCGCATGACAGATGAAAACATTATGTGGTCTAAAATCGGCTCAAAATATCAAATGTTTGATATCCTCCCATTAGTCCTAGCATCAGATTCTCCAGACTATAATCTGGTGTAAATGTTGTGTAGTGTAATCTAGCCTTAACCAAGTTTAGAATTTACAGTTTTTCTCTTTCACTAAAACATACCAAAAATACTGATGAGCAATCTGGCAATACATAGATTTTTGTCCAATCAGATGCTCTCTTGACTATTAGTGTCCTTCCCACTAATAAATCCTGCAACAAATGACAATATAAACTAGCAATTCATGATCTTTTCAAGAAATATGGTACTAAAATGTACCATTTAGATACTAATATGCATCCTTTAGGGGTAAATAAGGAACAGAGGAACCACCCCAGCCTTTTTTTTTATTTTTTATTATTATTTATTTTTTGAGAGTGTGGATTTTTTAGAACACGGATAACAGTGAGGTCTCTAATTTTATAATCACAAATGCACCTGACTCACGTCACCCGTGAGGGTGATGTCATCACACAACCTCTGATCCTCTTAGAAAGGGCCTCTCTATCCTTTCCATATCTTTCCTTCCATCCCTCTCCCTTTTCCCCCTTTTCATCTCATTCAGATACACACACACACACACAGCTGAGACACTTCATTAAAAATGGATAAATACAAAGTGCAATAGGGATTTATATTACAACAGGCAGTTGCAGAGAAGCCCAGTGGGTATGGCCTCTCTCTCTCTCTCTCTCTCTCTCTCTCTCTCTCTCTCTCTCTCTCTCTCTCTCTCTCTCTCTCTCTCTCTCTCTCGTTCTCTCTCTCTCGATCTCACACACACACACACACACACACACACACACATGAACGTCTGGATAACAGCTTTTATTCCCCTGTTACTGCAGCCCATTTTCAATTCAGCAGGAGGATTTTCATAATTAAGTTAGTTCCACCATTTATACTGAGTGTCTCATAGGATTTTAGCCAGAACAATGGAGAAGGAAAGATGGTTTTTATTACAACATAGCCTTGAACTTGTTCCTCTTTGATATCTCTTCTAGACATTCATGGATTAATGGAAGGTTTTGCACTTATGTAATGTTTTTTAATCTACTCCGTGTGTTTTCCAAAACTTGAGACCACGTAGTGATCACATAACATCAGTCGGTTAACCATAATTGCAAAAAATGGCTGAAGTTACATATATTCTGAGGAAAAGCTCCTAAAGCATTTGTCATCTAATGCAGAGACGTTCATGCATTTTTAATTGCAGCTACCTAAAAAGTCTCCATTGTAACTCTCATATCCAGTATTTCAGAATGCAAAGTAGTCTAACAGATGGGACTGAATCTATCACAGCAGTGTGAAGACAGGACCCTCAGCCTATAGTACAGTAAAAATGGAAGTGACCCCATTCACAAGGAACAACTCTGAAAAAGTGAGGTGTATTTCATACAAAACCAGCTTTGACAGGACCTTCTAACCTGGTGGAAGTGTAAGTGGTTGTACATGGTAATCAGGGGTGCAACCTCCATGCTAACCAGGTGTGTCTGCATGGTATCCGGCCCTGCTTGAGCGTCCTGGGCTCTCTTAGACTTGGCTGCAGGCCAGCCAGATGCACTCTGCACTAATACTGCACTGCTGTCTCCAATCAAATGAAAACTTCCAGGGCTTTTGAACAGGATGAAAACATATGCCGAGATCACATGATCATGCTCGCTTTTGAGGTCTACATCGGCTGCATATATGTGGCTGAATGTTTTCTCGCTCCAAGAATTTGTTGGGTGGGTGAGCTTGCTTTTAACCTGAAGCTCAGTTCAAACCAGTTTCTAGGGCACAGGGGTTATCTATACTTCCTTTGCTTTTCTCTGAGATTAAAGCACAAAGCTGTCATCAGCAGCCACTGAGGTGACATGTTTTGCTAACACAATAACAGGAAATCTTCTTCAGGAGGAAAGGTCTCTGAGGTCTTTAAGTCAGAATGCTTTAACTTGAACTGTTAAGTAACTAAAAGAGTTTTCTTCTCTGTGGCCACCAAATGATTTCCCATGAGTCCTCATTTCACTCTGCTGTTGCAAATACACAACAGTTTTTCCAAAAATTATCAACGCACAGTGATGACAATGTGATTACTTCTGGAAGGTTATGCAACTAATATAGTCAAGCAGATTTAGCATGTCCCTGTGATTTACATTCTTTGTGTTGTATGTTACATGGGTCCCCTCTAATTCAGAGGCTGTCGGTTGACGATGGGGTGAAGGCATAGAAGGAAAGAAGAAAAATAAGTAAAATTAAGACATGAGAGTAAATTATTTTTTTAAAAAATGTTTTTGAAAGAAGTCTCTTATGCTCACTATAACGCTTTGTTTATTTAATTAAAAATACAGTAAAATTAGAAATATAGTGATATATTATAATAATTTTAAATAAAAGATTTCTGTTTAAATATATTTAAAATGTAAATTTATTCCTTTGATGGCAAAGCAAAATTTTCAGCAGCCATTTCTCCAGTATTCAGAGACATGATTCTTCTTATTATAATTATCAATGTTGGAAACAGTTGTGCTGATTAACATTTTTGCAGTAACCACAATACTTTTTTTTCAGGATGATGAACATAAACTTGAAAAGAACAGCATGTATTTGTAACAGAAATCTTTTGTAACATTATATATTTATTTTCTGTTGTTTCAGTATGTCCTTCCTGAATAAAAGTGTTAATTTCAAATTAAAATCTAGTTAATTTACTTATCTACAGTAGTCTTATCTTTCAGCAAGACCTGTAGGGGGACGCAGTTATTAAAATCAGCACACTGGCAATCCTTCACAAGCAGCTTTTGGAATTAGGGAAAAGGTCAAATATATAATGATTTATATAATATATAACTTCAGTTTTAAGCAGTCAGTAAAGAGGAATCAAGGATGGGGTGGATTTGGAGATCAGAAGTTAATGTCTGTGTATGTTTGTGTACCATAGTAAACTCTTCCCTTTATGTAGCTCTGCTTTCGATTCCAATCAGCTGTGGCCTGCAATGAGATCAGAGGAATCAGTGGTAAATACATATTTCTTTTTTGATGTTTGGCTACAAAGAGCTCCGACTCGAACACGTTGTTCCAGAGCAATCAGATGCTTTCCAGGTTCATTATCAAACAGAAAGCCAAAATATCACACTACCGCCCATCAGACACTAATGACGCTTGGCAGAGCAAGAACGACTGTGTATCTGGTTTCTGTTTGTGTCCCTCCTTTTAGATTTATTATCCAGCAGGCAAAAATCATGAATCTTATTACTAGAGAAACAACTCAAAAAGTCACAGGATTCAAGTTCATGTCGAAAACAGACAAGTTATGCTTGTAATACGCTTACGAGTTTGTTAAAATCACTAACCCTTAGTACTGTATGTACAATAGTTACACTGTAGTGCTTAGAAACTATAAAGCATCACTATTCATGTTCAGCATAACTAATTAAGGTCTGATGTATCTTTCTAGACTTATGTAACTTGTGCTAATGAAGAGCGCAACTCAATGTTTTGATTCTCTCACTCTCACTGTGCAGATAATTAAAGCAATACTGGAGTTCAGTGCAAGTTATACTCAGTCAATTTAATTCAGTTAAAAAAAAATCTTTAGAGTTACAGAGTTACAGTGAGACACTTACAATGGAAGTTAATGGGGTCAATCCCATATAGAAAATAGATCATGAGCAAGCAAACCATTAACATACTCAACATAATAGACATAATTAATGATAGTTTTAATGTATTGTAATGTAAAAGCAAAAAAGGTATGTATTTATTTATTTTTATTTTTATTTATTTTTGGTGGTACTGGCAATCAAATTGTACAGAGCCTTGTAACCTCTATTTATTAACTTGTATTGAATCTAGAATATTCCTTTGAATATAAGCTGAGGTTCTTTTGCTGGACTATATTACTTTCGGTTACTGGGTTCTGGAATGTTCCCTCTGAGGGAACGTGAACTGTGATCCCATGTGGTTGTGGTTTGGGCTCTGGGCTGATCGCTGAGGATGGAGGAAATTACTGCAGTTTCCTGTAATATGGTGCCACCAGGTACACTGAACACACACACACGGTAATTAATATAGTTTATGAGTAGTTAAATGAAGTCTTCTAGTAAAGCACAGAATCACTCATGCATTCAGCATAACTACAGAAAAGCCTTGAAAACACACACACAAACAGAAGCACACACTACAAAAACACACTTCACACATAATTGTAGCCTGTGCAGGCTGCAAGAGAACAACACTTGTACTGATATACACGCAAAAATTGTAAAGGTATATGGTCATTGGTTTTATATTGTACTATACTTTTCTTTGTGAGTCTGGGTAAAATAATTTGAATGAATAAATTTGCATTAATGTTCTCAGTGGACACTTTCTTACCAAAGCCTCTTAAAATAAAATGCACAAAGCATGTTAGCTACCTAGTTCCAGAAATCTGAGAATACAGAAAGCATAATTAGACTGGCCTTAAATGGC